>NW_027041209.1:0-742500 GCF_037179485.1 Ochlerotatus camptorhynchus
ATTAAGCTAGGGAGATTTGGAATGGGAAAAAATAACATGAACGACGATATATGGAGTGCCTCTCACTGTTTATTTACATTGTACAAAGTTCGTTTTATTTCTGTTTCTGTGTGTTCGTCCCTATTCGCTCTCCTACTGTGTGCGGTTTTTCTCTCTCCCTAGCATACTCTCCTTCTCGTTTTGTCTCTCATGTGCTCAGTGTTATGTGTTGTTGGGTGTCGTCACAAATCGGTAGCTCAGCTCTTCCAAGGCATGTGCTCCTGGTGACAAGATTTGCCGCGTCGAATTACGCGCGCATGCTTTTGGCGGAATTGACGAGTCACGAGTTTCGGCAAATCGTCACGGAACTCGACCCAAATTACATCAGCCTTAGGACTGGCAAAAAAAAACTCCGTGGCGCCCTCACCGGACGCCACACTCCACAAAAATCAAAAGATTGGTTGACTCACCAGATGATGGCTTGTTGTAGCTTACGTGGGTTTCGGCCAACGGTCACAGTCGATGACCGTTTGGCGGGTTCGATGCACTCGGTGTCGCGTTCGATGACCGTAGAGAAAGCGTCACCCCTTTGATGACGGTGGCAAATGGCGGTTCGGCGTTTCACACGCCGATGCGATGGCGGTTACTATGCCGTGCCGGTTTTGATGACGAGCCGGCGCGTGGATCCTGTCCACGTGGAGGTCCCTCGAGCCTCCTCGGACCGATGTGTTGACGGATCTGTCCGCTTCCGGCCGGTTGGTAAATGCCGGGAAATTCCGTCCGACGGGGAGAAGAATCGCGCTTGGGTGCGCAATTGGTTGCTGCGGAATGTAGGTACAACACTACAACAGAAAGTTGAACACAAGCACGAACGCGGACAAAACAGCACATTTAGAGCACACCAAATTACCTTTTTTTTCTTAGCAACTATCTCCTACCGCACAACTCTAATTCACGCACACTTTAGGTTCTAACTAAACTAAAGAACGAACAGAAAAACTTTAATTAAATTAAGTATCCGACATCACTTTAACATAGCCTACTTTTCGCTACACTAACGGACACGAACAAACGCGCACACTTCTAGATTGGTGGAATGTCACGGACGAAATGGTCGAGCCTGTGAATCCTCAGATTAAGGAAATGTAAGACTCGGACGGACCGGAAGTCCATCTTTTCCCGAAACCCATCGTGTACTTTCGTGAGTCCAAAAACACGAAAGATAACTTGGCCGATAGAAGTGCCGTTGTCTCTTTCCTACCTTATCCATAAATTAAATGGACCCGCCTTAGGAAAGATTTCAGCAAAAATGCTTGTGTCTTCCTACTGCCTACCCTAAGGAATTTAATTCAATAATTTAAACCTATTAAATTATATACAAATTCATGCAAAATTTCTGATCGATACATCCCTTAAGCAAGTTTGTGAATGGTTAAATGCCTGATGTAAGCCAAGCAGACCTTCTATCACCTCTTGAAACATACCACAAATTTTCGGTTTGTACCACTAGTTGTAATTGAAACTTTTAGAAGTCACGCGTCAAACGGGAGCAACACGGAATTAGCAGTCTGGTACGCTTTCAATGACATTTATATAAGGTCTGGGCCAACAGGCAGCTTGCTGGTGTTAGAAGCAAAATGTTGGTAACATTACTGAACATCTGCGAACAGATAGAAATACGTCACTGCCAACATACTGAGAACAGATAGAAATACGTCACTGCCGACAGCTGTTTCGTGTAAAAAGATACACATTGCAATAAAATACGAACACCACTAAACATTTGCACTTTTCACTAACACCAATAAGCCCTTTGGCCCAGACCTTATATAAATGTCATTGGTACGCTTTGGACGTGTATCACATTTACAGGCCGGTTTGAATGTGTGAGTTTAAATTAGAAGATAATTTGTGATGTATTGGTGCCGAAAGCGTGCATTTCTCGCTGTGCACTTTGATATCTGATTGCTGGCAAAGAGAGTAATGGAGAATGAGAACGCAAAACTTCGCTCTCACTCTTTTGTCAGTTGTAAATCTCTCAATTACCGATGGTTGCACCGGCGCGCCTGTCAAAACTTATGAGTTTCCCTGGTTCATTCTGATAGCGTTGTTCTGATGAATAAAGAGTTCATTAATTCAAGTTTGCTAACCAGTAGACTTCATGAATTTTCTCAAGATTTTGACACTGTTTTGTATCAAAAAATGTTTTCGGAAGTGTTTGACGGATATGCTTCATTACACTTCAGTCAAAAGAGTTAGCCTTGTGATAAAAACGAAAATTAGGGGAAATGGATGTAATGTCGGTCTAAATGCTCTTAATTTGGGCCCATACATAAATTCAACAATCGACTAAATTTTCAATAGCGACCAAAAATATCCATTAGTACCGTCCCAATGACGCGTTCATCTAGATAAAATTGATAAATAACAGATTTTTAGCGATGGGCCCAATCTTAGATACATAGGCCAACATTAGAGCCATTTCCCTTAGTTAAGTTTTGCAATTCTTCCTACTTTGGTTAGCGAGAAAAGGGCCATACAAGTTTTGTTTACACAAGATGATAGGCCCTTCAAATGTTACGTTAGGTTTTGATTAATATAGTAATTGAGAATATGTCCCTCGAATTCATGGAGCATTGAAAAATAAAACAAAAAGTAATATGTGGTGGTAAACTATAACGAACCAAGTTTGGTGCACAGGTAAACAAATGAAGCACGCGCGCCTCTGAATATGATTATACTTGTCACACAATATACAAATTCATGCATTGACTGGCATAGACAGCTCTCAATTAATATCTGTGGAAGTGCATATAGAACACCACATTGTGAGCCACTGAAATTGTTTTCAGTCGCCTTTAATATGGAGAACAGGCGCTCGGATGAACTGCGCCCTCCAGAGAGAGGAGCCTCCACTTCCCTGTCAGCATAACACAAACACATACAACCAAAGTCCCACCGTGGTTGATTACCCAACCTTTGCTTTAGTTAGGAGGGAGGTAGGGATAAAAATTACTGAACTAAGGACCACATTGAAGTCTATTTTATGGGACCCGTACAGAAGGCCGAAAATATTCTAAGGTACCACAAAAGGCCGAAAATCGAAAAGACCGAAAACCAAAAAGACCGAAAATTTATCAAAAACCGAATTTGTTGAAAATCGCATCCAAACAATCTGTTAGCCTTTCTGCTCGCACAACTGACTCGGCTCGTTAAATGGTTTGCATTCACAAAAAATGAAGCCAAGATGAAATTAGATATAGAGGTGTTCTCACTTGCTGACTTTTTGGGAAAAACCAGTAAGTGGTAAGCTGCGAGTAAGAGAACGGTAAGGAAATGAGAGATGCGATAGAGGTGAACGGTTTATTTACGCAACATTCTGATTGGGTAGCGAGTTGCACAAGCAGTTGAATGTGTGTTACTACACACTTAGTTTTTTTCTACCGAGCTCGGCTGTGCAAATCTCGGCAAAAAAAGTTTTACTGAGATCTCAGCAAAAGTGACATTTGATTGCTGAGTCTCGGATAATGCTTTGCTGAATCTCATCAAACAAATGAAATCTGAGATCTCAGTAAAACTGTTTTTGCCGAGATTTGCACAGCCGACCTCGGTAGAAAAAACTAAGTGTGTAGAACGTTCAGCAAAACGGACCAAGAGAACTATCGCTGCTAATGACGATTTTCGATTTGAGAATACCTCCCATATTGAATTTCATCTTGAACGAAGTCATCATCGTCATTGCATAGTCAAACATCTGGAAAAATAAAGCTAACTATCACTTTCTCTCCCATTTAGCATCTGAAGCATGTCTGCTCTTACAACTGAGTCACCTCGTTCAATTGTTCGCATTCACACAAAACGAAGCCATCTTGTCATTAAATCGTCGTTAAACACTCAAACAAACATAAAACTAACTTTACCCAAATTTTAAGTTTTTTTTTTCATTACGGAAATCGAATGGCTTTTAAGTAGCTTCAATTACATTTTATTTTGAAGATGCAGAATAAAAATTATTGTAACTTTACTTTAATAATGTAATTTAATTTATTAAAAACAAATTAACAAAAGGCCGAATCGGGAAAGCGACAAAGTGGACCGTCTTTGTGTCCACTTTGTCGGTTTCCCGAGCTTTTTCGACCTTTTGTGTTTTCGGCCTTTTGTGATTCGGCCTTTCATGATTCGGCCTTCTGTGATTCGGTCTTTTGTGTATTTCGGCCTTTTGTGTATTTCGCCTTTTGTGTATTTCGGCCTTTTGTGTATTTCGGCCTTTTGTTATTCGGCCTTCTGTGATTCGGCCTTTTGTAGTACTCCCCTATTTTATACCTGCAGATACTTGAAGTACCAACGTATTGTCCAGTAAATAACCAGCCATATATATGATACGTTTGATTATATTGTATCAATCACTTTTTGTTCTTACTAATTACGCAGAGGGTCAGATTTTTTTTATTTTTTAAACTATGTTAAATGTATGAACCTAAACGGGTGGTGGAAGTATCGGGAATGCAGAATTTTTGTTTTAATGTTATTCTAGAGCGTGAATGCACTTGGCTAGAAAGTTGAACATGACACAAGGCCAGCACAAGGCTCTGGCTACACACTAAGTTAGTCAATAAGGTTTTACTGAGCTTCTGAATTCGGTAAAAGTTTTAAAATATGTGGAAAATTCAACAATGAGAAAATTTATTCCGAACTTGTACATACTTAGTTCTTTTAACCCCATGTAATGATAGAAAAAAAAAATTTGTCAATTTTATAAATTCCTTGCGGATAACGGCCATTTGAATTTTCACCGACTTTTTCAGCAATTCAAAAACCAAGTAAAAAATACTGACTCCTGTTAAATAATCTAAATCACAAGAACCTGCAGACGCTGTGCTGCACAAAACTAACCTGGTTACAGCATCAGATTTGACGATTTCCAATTTACTAAAGATTCATGATTTCATCCTTAGGAAAAATTCTTGTTGAACTGTGTTATTGACCATAATGTTTCTCAATACAGGGCTGGAAAAATTGAAGAGGCACTCACCTTTGCGCAGACACAGATTTCCGAAGCAGGCGAAAGTAACCCGGAGGTGTTGAACGAGTTGGAGCGAACTCTTGCACTGTTGGCTTTCGAGAAGCCCCAAAACAGCCCATTTGCCGATCTACTCGATCAAACGCACCGACAGAAGGTGGCCAGTGAACTTAACGCAGCTATCCTCAAGATGGAACACCAGGAACAGTCGAGTCCACGGATGATTAACGTGCTTAAGCTGATCCTTTGGGCTCAAGCCGAACTTGACAAGAAGAATGTGAAGTATCCGAAAATGATCGATCTAGCGACGGCTACTATTGATCCTAAATAAAGACGGCGAAAAAAGGAATTAATATATATACATACTTATGTGTAACAATACTGAACAGTCGTGCTTTTTTTCTTCAAACCTTGGATTAGATGAAGGTCATTTGATTATTTGTGGAAAAATCAAAGGCCTTTGCAAGTAAAATAATACATGATAGATCAGTGAAATTCTTTCTGTACAGGGAGGTAGTGTTTTTGTCTATTTAGATCATTGAATTATAGGTTTGTTTTAGTTGTATATTTATCTCAAATGAAACCTGATCATGATGATAAAGGTTAATTAGATTGTAATGTTTTCATTTGTCCCCTTTGCTGCTGCCAAGTAGCGCCCAACACTCTAATGAAGAAAGTACGACTGTCTCAACTAATGCAGATACACTTGTCAATGAAAAAAGAAATGCAAAATATACAATAAGGACATTTTTCGGGTTTCAATGTTTATTTTTCTTCTATTTTACTAAAATCCTGCAACTTTAATTACCGAACGACGAATATTTACTGAAAATTTTGACAGCTTAAACATGCTTCTTATGGCCGATTTCTTCCACTCTGCTCAAGCCTTAAATCAGTTTTAACCATAGAGATTGCTAAAGTGTGATTGTGTCAGTGATTTGTTATCATCGGGAAAATTTTTCGCTATGAAGTTTTTTTTCCGATGAAAACATTTTGCGTATACGTGTGCGTACGAAAAACGTCAGTAATCTCTATAGAGATTGCTAAAGTGTGATTGTGTCAGTGATTTGTTTTCATCTGGAAAATTTTTCACTATGAAGTTTTTTTTTCCCGATGAAAACATTTGCGTATACGTATACGTAACGTAGTGTGCATACGATAAACGTCAGCAAGCTCTATATGGGTAAACCTGATTTAATACTACACACTTAGATTTTTTTGCCGAGATGGGCACCACCGAGCAGCTCGGCATTTTATTTTGCTGGATCTCAGTGAAAAACTTGCCGAGATTCAGCTAACAAACGGGAATTTTGCCGAGATCTCAGCTAACAAACATATTTTTTGCTGAATTTCCAGCAAAATAAAATGCCGAGCTGCTCGGTGGTGCCCATCTCGGCAAAAAATCTAAGTGTGTACACATACATTGCCAAAATTGACCTCAAACGCCGATTTCACAAAAATAAAAGACACACAAACTAACAACAGGTACGTAGGGCACTGAGCCTGAGCTAGTTATTGAGGCCTATTCTGTGCCGCGAGTGAGGCGATAAGTCACCCAAGTGAGGTGACTCTCCATTTGATTTGCACGGAGAGTCACCTCACTCGCGGTGACTTTTATCACCTCACTCGTGACAGTGAGTCACTTTACCTCAATCGCAGCGCAGAATAGACCTCAATATTTTTATCTGAATTATTGTTTACAAAGGCGGTTTAACTCTAATGAAATGTTGATAACGAATTGTCTACTAGTGAAACTTTACGGTACTTTTTTTCGAAGAAAGAATTTTTCGAGAAAAATATTTTTTTTCGAAAAATAATACCATAAATACCACGCACCCTAATTTCGCGCAGTTTTGCAGGTTTTCATTGATAATGTTGAGCTTTGCTCTTCTTTTGCTTTAAAAGGTCGTTTTGAAAAATCCCTAAATAAAAGCTGTCAATTCGTAAACAAGATCCTAGGGACCGTCCATAAAAGGCGTGGCATATGTATGACCAATTTTAGACCTCCCCTTCTCCCCTCGTAGCGTATTTTACAATACATAATACATGGCCAATCCCAACTTCTGCAGACCTCTACCCGCTAAAATGCTACGTCATTTATGGATCGTCTCCTTGGGCTTCTACCAGTTTCCTCTACATGTATTATTACGCCGGAAAAGATCATCTCGTTCATCTGTTTTCCAACAGAAGTTTATACCTACTTATTTTGGAAGCTACTTTGACTACATACGAAAGCTTCTTCCAACACCCCTCGGAAGACTCATCAAACTTCATTTGGAAGTTTTGTATGGCTTCCCCCTTTAGGGTGTCTCCCGACTTCACCGGATTTGTTTTTCTTGTCAAATACTAGGCGTGCTGAACGGGAGCGCAGGCTCCCTTAATTACCTTACCAATCAACCTAAGGCCTTGTTGTCCTCTGCTACCCGAAGAAGTCGTCTCCACTCTACTCGATCCATGGCCACACTTCGCCAGCCTCGTAGTCTGCGAAGGGTCCGCAGGTCGCCTTCTACTTGGTCGACCCACCTTGCCCGCTGCGCGCCTCTTGTTCTTGTTCCTGTTGGGTGGCTTTTCCAGAACCATTTTCACTGGGTCGTCGTGTTGCATTCTTACGACGGCCCAGCCCACCGTAGTCGCCCAATTTTTGCAATGTGGACGATGGATGGTTCTCCCAGCAGCTGGTGCAATTCGTGGTTCTTTCGGCTCCTCTACGTTCCGTGATCCATCTGCACTCTACCGTAGAACTCATCGACCTCCACGATTTCGTCACCGTCAATCTGAACTCGGGATGGGAGGCTAACATTGTCTTCCCTAGAACCTCTTCAGACCCGCCATCGTCTCAAAGCTCCGTGCCATGATGTCGATTTCGTCGGCGAAGCCAAGAAGCTGGATGGACTTCCTGACGATCGTGCCACTCGTATTCCAGCTCTTCTGATCACACCTTCTAACGCGATGTTGAATAGCAGACACGAAAGTTCATCACCTTGCCATAACCCCCTTCGAGAGTTTTTCACGATACTCGAACAACGCACATCACGCGATCTATCGTCGCCTTGACCAATCGCGTCAGTTTACCCGCAAATCCGTAGTTGTGCATAATCTGCCATAGCTGATCTCGATCGAATGTGTCGTATGCGGATTAGAAATCGATGAACAAATAATGTGTGAGCACGTTGTATTCGCGGCATTTCTGCAGAACCTGCCGAATCGCGAAAATTTGGTCCGTGGTAGTGCGGGCACCCATGAATCTCACCTGGTATTGCCCCACGAACTCTCTTGCAAATGGTGACAGGCGGCGGCATAGAATTTGGTCTATATCGCTCCACATTCAATCTCGTGCAGTGTTGCACCATTCTCGCCCGTGCTCAGGCATACCAAAAGTACCGCCTTATGACAGTATTCCAACGGCTTTCGCATTCTTTTTTCTACGACAGCCTTGAGATTGAGCTATAAGCGACAGCCCACAGTGAGGCTGTTATACGACATGCAACGTTGCCGTCTTGTGCAGTACACGACAGCTCGTTCTTAGTCATGTATTTTGTTCGTTCGGCTATGAAAGCCTCGGATGGTCATTCGTAACGTTCCTCGTACATACAGCCAGCAGTCCGTCAAACTGCCGATTTGTTGCTGCTGTCTTTGAAATTTTGTTTGTATGTCGTAAGACTGCTACTACACTACCAGTGTGGCGCCGGAGCTCGTTCGGTTGCTATCACGTTCGTGCTGCCCATTACAAAATTTTCATTCGATATTTTTTTTTAAACGCGTGGTCTCCGGCGAAAAATATAAGCCTACCCGACACCAACCTGTGCCGGCGCCGGTGGTGTAGTGGTAAGCGTGACTGCTTTCTAACACCCCGATGGGTCTGGGTTCAATCCCAGCCGAGGTCGGTGGGATTTTTCTGAGGCATAAAAATCTCTGGTCACGTAAAGCCGTTGGTCCCGGCCCATGTGTGTTTGAATGGGTGCGATATCCTACGCAGGTGTGGAAGCTGCCTTCCTGCACATTGACGGCAATCGATGTCCGTCGGTGATTCGCACTAGATTGCGGAACAGAGACCGACGTTTAATAAAGGAAAGAAAGACACCAACCTGATTTTTACCAAACCCCAACCCGATGTTGGCCCGACATTGACCCGACATAAACACATAATTTACCCGACATCGACCCGACATTTGGCCGACGTTGACCATCAATTGACCTTACATTGATCCGACATCGGGCCGACATATCTGTTCGGGATCATTATTCTGGGTTTCTTCCATACTCCATTGCCGTACATCAATCGTATATAATGTCTCGTGACAGCCTTTTCGTGACAGCCTTTTCGTGACAGCCTTTTCGTGACAGCCACTTGGGTAAGCTGAGGGATGTCGTCGGTTTGTGAAGGCTGGTATGACGACAGAAACATTGAGAACCTGGGTCATAAAGAAATGTATAAATACAGCCCATTCGGTTCACTACGTTCCAAGCACGATGATTTTAGCAAATCGGGTATAGATGCGACTGTTCTAATACAGCTTTCATTCTTTCGTGCGTGCACTATTGCCAATACACTTAGAATTCAGATCTGAACGTACGGTAGCAAGCGGTAGTAAAGCACACAAAGCAACAGTCAATTCATGTATAAACCAACTGTCGCGAGGCTGTACTATTTGGAAGCCTGCCCGTGCTGCATTCTTCTCCTCTAATAACAGTTTGCATTCGCCGTCAAACCAGTCATTTCTTCGGTCCGGGATCGCAGTACTGGCGTGGCATTATGTTACTGTGTTGTGTTCTCAAAGTTCTATGCAAAGTTATCCTCAACCGGATACAGGAGAAGATCGACGCGACTCTCCGACGGCAGCAGGCGGGATTCCGTGCTGGAAGATCCTGTGTGGACCATATTGTCTCGCTCCGCATAATCTTGGAGCAGGTCAACGAATTCCAAGAGTCCCTTTACTTGGTTTTCATTGACTACGAAAAAGCTTTCGACCGACTCAACCACGAAAACCTGTGGGGCGCCCTAAGGCGCAAGGGAGTTCCGGATAAAATCGTCAACCTCATCGAAGCTCAGTATGAGGCTTTCACGTGCAGGGTGCTGCACAACGGAGCCCTATCTGACCCTATTCGGGTAGTCGCTGGAGTGAGGCAAGGATGTATTCTATCACCGCTACTGTTCCTCATCGTAATCGACGAGATAATGGTTGGTGCGATCGACCGTGTGCCGAACCGTGGGTTGCTCTGGCAGCCTATTACAATGGAGCATCTAAACGACCTAGATTTGGCGGATGACGTTGCTTTAGTATCACAACGGCGTTCTGACATGCAGAGTAAGCTCGACGATCTCGCCGAACGCTCCTCAGCGGCAGGTCTCAACATCAACGTCAGCAAGACTAAATCGTTGGATATCAACACGGGAAATCCATCCAATTTTACGGTAGCTGGTCAGGAAGTGGAGAAGGTTGAAAGTTTCCAATATCTTGGCAGCCAGATAGCGTCGGACGGCGGAACCAAGAGTGACATAGGTGCACGGATCAAGAAGGCAAGGGCTGCTTTTGCGAGTTTACGAAACATCTGGAAGTCAAATCAGATTAGTCTCCGCACGAAGATCCGAATTTTCAACTCTAACGTGAAATCTGTACTGCTGTACGCTAGCGAAACATGGTGCGTATCAGCGGAGATCACACAGAAGCTGCAGGTGTTCATCAACCGATGCCTGCGGTATATAATTCGT
Source organism: Ochlerotatus camptorhynchus (assembly GCF_037179485.1). NCBI lineage: Eukaryota > Metazoa > Arthropoda > Insecta > Diptera > Culicidae > Ochlerotatus > Ochlerotatus camptorhynchus. The sequence goes on from NW_027041209.1 coordinate 10,710, forward strand.
GCTTGGTGGCCTCACAACTGGATTTCGAATGCCGAGCTCCATCGACGGTGTCACCAGAAGCCGATATCGACAGAAATTCGGGAACGTAAGTGGAGGTGGGTTGGCCACACTCTACGGAAGAGCGGAAATGAAATCTGCAAACAAGCGCTGGATTGGAATCCAGCCGGACATCGCAGCAGAGGCAGACCCAGGGGCTCATGGCGGCGAAGCCTAAACAAGGAGATTAAGCAAGTCGACCGGAATTTGACCTGGGCCCAGGTCAAGGCGAAAGCAAACAATCGCCCAGGATGGAGATCTTTCACGTTGGCCCTTTGCGCCAGGGATGGCGCTCAGGACACTTAAGTAAGGGATCGCAGTACCTACACACTTAATCATGGCTTCTCTGTTCGGTTAATCTTTTTTACATATATACCGAACATTCAGCTACTTTCAATAAAACCGCTGATGTTCAATAGCTTTAGCGACAAACTACTGAATACTGTAATAGCATGTACTGAATTTTCCGTAAAATGACAGCTTTACGGTGAATGACTAAAACTCAGTAAAATAGAGTACCGAGCTTACAGTATGCATTATGTGTTACTGAACAATCATCGAACGAAATTCCATAATTGCTGATCTCACCCGTAAGTCAACTTGCTTATTGTCGCGCTTATGTTAAATTCTCATTTGGTGACGGTCGAAGCGCGCCGCTCTTAAGTGCGATGCAACCCGCCCATAAGGATTCTACACAGGTGTGTAACTTAGTTTTTTATGGCAGCGGCTTGAGGAGCGAATCCTGGATAAAGAACCGCCGTGTGTTAAATAGGCAACATGTTATACCGTGACAGCGGGCCCAGCACAGCAAAATAAACGATTTGAGCCCGGGACATGCTACCTACTGTCAAACGCTGCTGTTGGTATAGGCCTTGTCAGTGGCGTGATGGGCGCAGTCATACGGCCATAAACAGAGAACAGATGGTATAATTCCTTTTTGAGAAATAATCCTGCCACACACAATATTACCGGTACTAGAGACGGTCTGGTATAAGAGGGGAGCGGACTGGCTGGTTTTGAGCCAAACGAGCTGTCAAAGCCAGAGCCAATCGAACAGCGCCTATCTTGATTGCATTGGCAGTGTTGCTAGAAACCACCCAGGCATAGGTTGCCAAGGCAGTTTGTTTTGAATCCGCTCCTCTTTTATAGGGTGATACGGTCAAAATTTGGTCAATATCAACTTGACGTATTTCATTCAATTTTGAATTTAAAAAACCTGAACACCCCTCATTTTAAAGGTGTGTGTGTGTAGAATGTTGCTCCTATTTTGATTTTGGAATTCACTCTTGAGTTGTCAAAATGCCGTCCAAGCAAGAAGAGCAGCGTATCAAAATTTTGCTCGCGCATCGCGAAAATCCGAGCTACTCGCACGCAAAGTTGGCAAAATCGCTAAAAGTTGCCAAATCAACCGTTACAAATGTAATTAAAGTGTTTGGGGAACGTTTGTCGACAGCCAGGAAGTCTGGATCGGGGGGAAATCGAAAACCGGAAGCCGCTGAGACGACAAAGAGAGTTGTCGGTAGTTTCAAGCGAAACCCTAACCTCTCTCTCCGAGATGCCGCAAATAAGCTGGGTGTATCGTCTACAACCGTGCATCGAGCCAAAAAACGAGCCGGACTATCGACTTACAAGAAGGTAGTGACTCCAAATCGCGATGATAAACAAAATACGACGGCCAAAGCGCGATCCCGGAGGCTGTACACGACGATGCTGACGAAGTTTGACTGCGTGGTAATGGACGACGAAACCTACGTCAAAGCCGACTACAAGCAGCTTCCGGGACAGGAGTTTTATACGGCAAAAGGAAGGGGAAAGGTAGTAGATGTTTTCAAGCACATGAAACTGTCAAAGTTCGCAAAGAAATATCTGGTTTGGCAAGCCATCTGTACCTGTGGCTTGAAAAGCAGCATTTTCATAGCTTCCGGGACTGTCAACCAAGAAATTTACGTGAAAGAGTGTTTGAATAAACGTCTGCTGCCTTTCCTGAAGAAACACGGTTGTTCCGTACTGTTTTGGCCGGATTTGGCATCTTGCCATTACGGTAAAAAGGCCATGGAGTGGTACGCCGCCAACAACGTGCAGGTGGTTCCCAAGGACAAGAACCCTTGCAACACGCCAGAGCTCCGCCCAATTGAGAAATACTGGGCTATTGTCAAGCGGAACCTAAAGAAGACCAAAAAAACTGCTAAGGGCGAGCAGCAGTTCAAGGCAAACTGGCTTTCTGCGACGAAGAAGGTGGACAAGGTGGCTGTACAAAATCTGAGGGCAGGGGTCAAGCGTAAGGCCCGGCAATTCGGATTTGGAAAAGCGGAAGCCTAACTGAATATTTTTCCTGAATTTTATACTAATTGAACTTGAAAAAGAAATTTAATTTGATTTTTTAAATAAACGATTTCACCGATTTACACGCGTTTTCCCTTGACCAAATTTTGACCGTATCACCCTTTATATGACCCCGTAGGATTGAATCGGTTAAATGACAGATGTATCAATCCACTGAATTTGGATTGTTTTTCATAACCGGGAATTAAAAAATTGCATTTGATGGACACCTTGGATACGCCACATGACGGAATTTGGTTCAAGCTAGATACCCTCTCTAGTTCAAGCCAGGTCCAGGAGAAAACAACCCACCAATTTTGCCCGGATTGTTTGTTTCCAACTGTCACGCCTTTTTTCTGTTATGTTATTGAAATGATGTGTAGCCGCAAAATCCGCCGCACGCAGAAAACTAAATGCTTTCAGTAAAAGGAATTTCTCAACTTTGTCTGCGAAGGCACGGTGAGATTACTATTGTGTAACCTTTATCAACATTATCCATAGAAGTGCGTACAAAACAATTGCCTTACATCGTTATCATCTAACTACAAACACACATACAACCAACCAATTATTGTTACCATGAGTTGTCAGTGATTTGTCCATAGTGATATCGTACAGATGTTGTTTATCCTTTTGCATCTGTTACCAACCAAAAAAGAGATCCATGGCTTTATTCACAAGCCCAGAACTTCGTTTCGGTGCCGTTGGACTCGGTACCACATCAGTCGGGTGCTGGGCATTTTTGTATGCTATGTGAGTCAACGACCTCACGCGACTCAAGGAATACCTAAAGAAGTAGAGCAATGGAAATCCATCATTGAAGACAAATGAACAATAAATTTTTGAAACTTACTCTTTTCGTTCATCGCAGTTTTCCTTCCCCACAATCGACGGGTCATTGCAATACTGTACTCCAATCATCAGGTTATGCCCGAGTACCTTACCATTGTAGTTTAGAGCTTTATCGCATTCGAGTCGAGAGGTGAATCTGAGATGTACCCAGTTCCCGTTCTGTGTGGCAAATACCTTCTCGATTATCGCCCCACACTGAGAAAAGTGTGACAAAATCATGGACGACGCGGATTGTGGAAAACCGAACACGGTAATCCAGCGATCATTCCCCTGTGGAACGGAATGCGATAGGTTCATGTACGATTGTGACATTAAGGATGCATTGCGAGTAAAATCCTGTTCCCGTGCCATCGGAATCGGGGACATCACCCTCGACACGTTGAAACCGCTTTGGTTCAGGTAGGAATCATTTCCCGACTGCTGGAATCCCGGAGCCGGTGGGGCACCTTGTCCTGTGGTTGTGTTTTTGCTTGGTGTCTGGAAGATCTGCTGGTCATTTCTGAGTGAATCGAATAATCCCACTGTCGGTGGCCCTGTGACACTTGAATTGTGATTAGCACTAGACTGGTTAAGACTGGTTCCGCCTAGAGAGAATTTTTGTGGCAATCCGGTGGGTCTTCCGCCGTAGTCAAAAGTCTGTCCGACTAGCGGTCCTCCTACGGGAGATTGGGTGAAGGCCAATGATGTTCTGCCTTTGGTTGGCGACAGGGTATTGGTTCGAGGAGTTGTCGGTGCGTCACCCATAAGGAACGACGGTAAATAATTGCTCGATGAAGGCAGTGGACTTCCGCTCGGACTGCCTAAAGCCATTGGTTCCATTGTTGTTTGCTGAAACGACCGTGTAGGTTATCTTCAGAGAAGCCATTGAGTTTTGCATTAACCTTCTTACCTGTGTTTTTGGAATCCTTCGCTTGGTTTAATGCAGGATAAAGTTCCTATGTCATTAGCCGGTGAAATTTCTAAAAACCTTATTTTTGCCGCCAGATATATCTAAATGGAAATTCAATCTTTCCGAACGGATGAGCTGCTAAAACAACCGCACACAAAAATCTGTTTGACAGTTTAAAAAAAACTTGCGCGATTTTCGCTGAGTTTTCTTTTCTCAATGAGCAAGGTTCCATTGAACTAGAAGGTGTACGTACTATTTCAAAATCAATTATAGTAGCGTACCCTATCTCTCGTTTCCGGCGATCAGGTGCAGAAACTTCTGTTTATAAGAATGCTGACTGGCAACACTGATGTTCAGCTGATCATTCTGTTCTGTCAAAAAGTATTATTTTTGTTTCCTTCTCTTGTGTTTGGTTGGCTCAGTGCTGTTATCATTAAATTCTTGTACTTGTTATCAGTTGAAGTAGCTAGCCGTTGAAAAACATAATTTTTAGTTTGTTCAACATTCTGTGTCGAAAAAAATGACGGATGATGTGAAAAGGTTTTTTCACAATATGCTGCAACGGTGAGTTTTCCACATAGCCTCTTGTGATTCTTGTCCGGGAGATGGTTTTTTGTCTGCCGTATGAGGCTTCGAAAAACAATGACCTCTAATATCCCAAATGATAATCGCTCATAAGCTAGAGTGCCTGAAGCCTAGATAGTCTGGGGTAACTGAATATTCCAGTGCAATATAGAATATGGTTTGTAGGCTGAACCATTATTTCTTCTTGACTTCGACATGACACTCTTATAGTGTATTCACTCTTTATTTATCAAACAATTAAAACCAAAATAGTCGTTCCATATCCAGACATACGTATTAAAATGCTCTTACAACTCGTCGACGGTTTTCAGGGTCAACGGCTTACACTGCGTCATGGTGACCGATCGGGATGGGGTGCCTCTTATCAAGCTGGAAAAGGAAAAATCCACGGAAATTGTGATGAAACCGCCATTTTTGTCTACATTTACCCTCGCGGCCGAACAGTCTAACAAACTTGGGCTCGGGAGGAACCGTAACATCATCTCCGTGTACGCCGACTATCAAGTGGTGCAGATGAATAAACTTCCCCTCGTGGTGACATTCATCGGAGCACAAAACTGCAACATTGGTCACATATTAGCAATGGACCAACAAATCGACACGATGCTGGAGGAACTCAAAACGGCCGTCACCGATTCGTGAATGAAGGAATTTTCTCTCAATGAATCACTCTATGTAAGTAAAAAATTATAAGCTCTTCATTAAACCCTACTTTCTTAAGTGTAGATCTTAAAATTGATATAAAAATCGTCACCTTAATCATAAAAAAAAGAATTGGAAGAAATCCTTTGACGTGAAATTTCTACTTAAATGCTCTGCAGTCGCTTGCGTTCCTCTTCGGCAATAATTTTATCCAGCGCCTTTTCCAATTGCTGCGTTGTTCGGGCCAGTTCCGTATTATCGCTGTAGGAGTCGTCCACTATTTCACGAACTTTCAGCAAAAGATCCTTAAAGTTGCCCATCTGAGTGTCGATTTTGAGATTATCTATGCAGCGGGTTAGCTCATCAACAGTAGCAGCAGTGTCTGTGTTAAGATGCACTTTCAAAGCCACGTCAGCTTCCATCTGCTCTAGTATGGTTTCGGACGGTTTATTCAGATGGAACCACGAACTGATGTCACGAACGGAGAGTTCCGGTTGGAGTTGGTCGTTCACATAGGATTTGTTCAATTCTGCTCCATGAACTGAAAATGTAAAACAAAAATAATACACCGTGTCAGGTTCCTTCCAAATTGGGACTGCGCTACGTTACCCCGAACGCCATCACCCGAATGTTTGAAGCAATCAGCAGCAATCAGAGAAGGCAGAATATTATTCGGAGTAGTGGCGTTATGGGGGAAGTGACAAATTGAACATTTCATGGGACGGGTACTCACTAGTTTTATCCAACGCACTGGCCATGGCCAGCGAAACACGTTTGGCGCTTCCACTGTTGGTCGAACGGTACGGAGTGCTGGAACTTTGAGGAAAACCACGGCTAACCTTAGAGCACACTTCCTTCAATGCTTTCAATTGCTCGGTTACCAATTTACCATGAGCTTCGAAATACTCGATTTGCCCTTTGTCAACGGTGCCATTGGTTTTCAAATTTGCCAACTTTAGACGATACTTTTCGAAATCATCTTCGAAAATATCCATTATCGAAGTTAGTTTATCAACTAACGCTTGACTGTGCGTGCTCGTAAACAGTTGGCAATCAATGTTGCTAAAAATACTGATGTTTTTGCTGGAAGATTTCCTGAGCGAAGCACAACTGGAAGAGTTCAGTGAACGTGAAAGCGTTCCACGGAGAGTGCTACTAGCAGCTGGTGGTTGTTCGACTTCTTGCAGTTCGACAGCATTGGTATCAATCAACTTCGCCTCCATATTGTCAAACGTGGATGGTTGCTGCCGATGAGACTGAGTACTTGGCGAACGACTAAACATATTGCAAAGCTTGAGCATTAAAGTTGATATTTTGTTGGTAGACATTTCCTGTAACAATAGAATTATACAATACATACTTCTGAACTATCTGTTCAACTATAGTTGATACTTACATTTGCACTGATCTCGTACATTTTATGACCAACATTGTGGCTTTTACTGGAGTATGCTTGGCTGAAGCAATCGATGCATAAAGACAGGTTACGACATTTCTGGCACTTAAAGCGAAGTCCTTGGATTGCTTCCCGACAAGCACCACATTGTACGTTGTGTACTATAAATTCCGAATCCTTCAGTCGCTTTGCAAGGGCTAATACGTTTGAATAATAGGAAAACTTCGATGACAACTTCCACAGGCAGGTAAACTGGTACTCCGTTAGACCTACCAAGCCAGGATAGTTCACGAAACATTCATTCACGATCTCCTGCACCAGCTTCGATTTCAAATGATCCGGTTCTCCCAGAAACGATAACAATTTAGCCAGATTCATCAACATCGCTTCGAAACGATGTCTTGATACACAGAGATTGTGATCACTCGTCAGTTGAAAGTGTTCCCATACGACCTGTTCAAAATTTTGCGTCTCACACAGCAACAGGAATGTCTGTTTCAACTCGAGAATGGATAATGGATTACACCTTTTTGGATCGTAAACTGCCCAGAATAATCCTGCCAGTGTAGCGATCAACGTTTCGCGATCAGGTTGTTGTAGGAGATCAGCGAAACATCCCAGTTGTTCCGCAGCAAAGTATACATCATGTAGCACCGCAGTTAGTTGGATCGGCTTGATAGAGGGAGCGCTATCAATCTGGCTGAGGCGATGACGCTCAAGTATAGTGCACACCGATTGGAATGGAATGTAACACGCTGTAATGACAATAAAATGTAAGAGTTCACGAATGCTTAAGCTTAATTTTCAATGGAATTTGCTGAACAAAATTAAAGAATTTCTAAATAGTTTTGAAACACCCGTTATTAATCCCATTATTCATTTTGCCTTGAGTACATTTTGAGACCCAGCTCTACAAGGAAATTATTCCGGATAATACACTTAACCAAAAGCTAATTCGCGGGCGGATTCCTCCAGTGGGAAATCGGAAAAGCAGCGCTTTCACCTCCAAAATTATGTACGTTAATTCCATCTAAATTGCAATAGCAGCAACATTACAATACTAAAACATCACTGAGAAGCTAATTTTTTCGAGCTAACCAGGTTTCCTATGAAGACCTAGAATACTCAATAAAGCCACTGTATACTGTCAAGGCAATGCTTGTCTACGTATATTTGAATCATTATTCACTTTACTACAAGCAATAAAAAAACAATCCTCCCAAGCAATACCATCAACAATCAATACGAAACTAAAGATTTTAAATTGGCTCACTACTTGACTAGCCTATTAATTGGTCCCAAGCAAACGATTAATGTACCCCATTCTAGTCAAAATTCTAGTACTACACAATGTTTGTTTTGATTCGCTATGAAAGTTTGACAGATAAAATGAGGGGTTAGTGGATTGTCCTATGTTTCGAGGGGTGAATCGATTAGCTTGGGACCGAAGATAGTACCAGAGCTGAGCCAAAAAGTTGAGCACGTTTCTTCGGGACCTACTAGTCTTAGAGTTACCTCTATGATACCATTGTCCTAGTTTCAGTCATTTAGTTAGTTCTCTGAGCTGATCAAGCTGTTAAGAGCACAATAAGGAACAATAACTATAAGTATTCAGAAAAAAATCATCATCTTCTCTTTAAGCTGGGTTTAGACAAGGCAAGTAAATTGATCAACTCAGTTGAAACCATGCCATTCAACTGACTTGATCAACTCACTCGAATTGAAGAAAATTGAACCACCAACTCTTCAAGCCAATTGTATTCAACTGAGTTGATTAATTACTTGCCTTGTCTAAACCCAGCTTAACGTTTTACCATTCTTGCATTTACTCAAAGGCAAGGGATTGATTTTTGTAGGACACAACTGGATCGAGCAGACGCACCGCATCACTCGAAGGTTAAAGTTTGTCAGACGCAATTAGATGTAACATCTATTAAGAGATGCACATTAGGGTGTTTCATTTTGAAAAAAGTGATGAATTTTTGATAGGCCACCCTCCAGTTCGATTCATAGCCCCAAAATATGAACCTGTGCAAAAAATGGTAAAGATTGATGAAGGTTTAGAGGTCGCGCCAATGATTTGGATTTTGTATGGAGATTTTGGTGAATTAGTATGGGAAATTATTGATTTTCGTTTACATTGCTCTAACTTTGGTTGTAGTTGTCCAAACGTTGAAAAAAAAAAAATATGTGGTTGTCATGACAATGATCAACAAGCCTGTTGTTGTTGCGATGAAATTGGCGTTGTTGCCTTGTACATATTCATCTGTCAATTTACCCTATTTTGCCATTTTTTCACATTTTTATAATTCTTGATACGCTGCAAAACTGAGCGTAGCAACTGTAGGCTTTTTGTTTATTGCCATAGCAATAACATACTAAATTTTTTCGACATTTGGACAAGTAGAAGCAAAGTTATAGCGATATAAGCGATTTTTTAAATTCTTCCATAGTAATTCCCATACAAATTTCAAATCATTGGCGCGACCTCTAAACCTTCATCAATCTTTACCAATTTTTGCACAGGTTCATATTTTGGGGCTATGAATCGAACTGGAGGGTGGCCCATCAGAAATTCATCACTTTTTTCAGAATGAAGCACCCTAATGCACATACCTCATACCCATTAGCAACTTAAATTTTGCAACAACTAACAGCGTCTAGCGTCTACGCAAATGGATTTTTATTTCAGTTCAACTCAGGAATGTGACAACACCCAGTGGGAGCTAAATTTATAATAGGCTCAAAATCATCGAAAAACTCTTTTATTTGACTAACCTCTCCTCAACTTGCAACAATGCAACATCAAGCATTGAACAACCACAAGTTCACAGCTATATTTAAAATTTGAAATGAAAAACTATCTTCAAACGACACCGAGTAATTTAATTGTTTTAAACTAGCGAAGACATTCATACTTATTAATAAGTTTCTGTTATAGAGAAATATTTCCCTGATATTCCCATGTAAACTTCAAATGGTTTGTGCCAACCCTAATAAAAAAACATACTTGAACGATAACCGGAATGGTAGAACTATTCCACAAATGGTTTGGACGATACCCTGAACACGTCATTAAGCAAAATAACCATACAAATTCTATTGGGTCATTTTCCTGATAGGTGGAAGATACAGAAGCTAGTGTTCAAGAAGCTCTTGAAACCAGAAAAAACACCGGGGGATCCAGCATCGTATGTGCCTGCTGGATACACTCGAAAAACTCTTGGAGAGGATCATTCTAAACAGGCTGACGAAATACACGGAGAGTGAGCACGGATTGTCGGAGAGGCAGTTCGGAATCCGGAAAGGGAGATAAACGGTGGATGCAATTCGGACAGTGGTCGAGAGAGCTGAGAAGGCGTCCAAACAGAAGCGGAGAGGAGATCGATATTGCGCCGCGATAAGGATCGACGTCAAGAAAGCGTTCAACAGCGCCAGCTGGGAGGCCATCGCCAAAGCGCTGCATAGAATGAGAGTCCCTGACTACCTGTGCAGGATCCTGAGGAGTTATTTCCACAACCGGATTCTGGTCTACGAGACAGACATGGGACAGAGATCGATTAGGATCACAGCGGGAGTTCCACAAGGCTCCATCCTTGGTCCATCGCTCTGGAACAGGATGTACAACGGTGTGCTAACGCTGAAGCTGGCCAAAGGTGTGGAGATCGTTGGCTTTGCGGACGACGTCGTCTTGACGGTAACAGACGAGACGCTGGAAGAGGTGGAAGTGTTGTCAACCGAGGCGATCGACATGATTGGTAACTGGATGCAAGGAGCGAAGCTGCAGATAGCCCACCACAAAACGGAAGTGTTATTGGTCAGTCGGAGAGCACGCCATAGCCTCGAAGCGTATGTTGAAATACCTGGGAGTGATGATCGATGACCGGCTAAACTTCAACAGCCACGTCGAATATGCCTGTGAGAAGGCTTCAAAGGCCATCAACGCGATAGCTAGAATCATGCCGAACAACGCTGGTCCCAGCAGTAGCAAGAGGCGTCTTCTGGCCAGTGTGTCGTCATCAATATGGATATGGAGGTCCAGCCTGGGTTTCAGCGCTGGAAACGAAGCAGAACCAAATAAAATTGAGCAGCACGTTCCGGCTCATGACCATGCGAGTCGTGAGTGCGTACAGAACCATCTCGTCGAAAGCAGTATGCGTTATCGCCGGTATGATCCCTATCGGCATAACATTGGTGGACGACAGCGAGTGCTACAGGCGGAGAGAAGCCGGAAGAGTACGGAAAGTTGTGAGAGTGGAGTCATTGGCTAAGTGGCAACAGAAGTGGAACACGACGGAGCGTCACCCTTCTGTCCGGAGTGTGGCAACGTCGATGAAACGCCGGAGCATGTAGTCTTCGACTGTTCAATTTTCGAGGCAATGTGAAGGGAGATGCCCGTCCTTAACGTGGAGAATGTCGTTGAAATGTGTTGAGAGGAGGGCAGTCACGCAGATTATATCGGAGCTGCAGCGTAAATGGAGAGAAGAGCAGCGATCTAGCAACGCCAGCTAGCGCTGAGAGTACGACAAGTGCATGAGCACAGCCACCCCCCGAAGTAGTCACTTCACAGTGGACCCGGGGGGGATCCAGGCAGAGGAGAGAGTAGGCACATGAGACGCCGAAGGAACCCACGAGTCCACGTAAAGTCGAGAACCAGAAGGAGAGGAAGTAAAAACAGATGGAAGAGGAAGCTAGGAAGAAGGACGAGAAAAAGAAGAAGAAGAAGGAAGACAGGAAGAACAAGCAGAAGCCTAGGCCTCGTAGGGAGAGAAGCAAGGGTGACGCTCTGCTTGTTGAGGCGACGGACAATACGTCCTACGCAGCACTCCTCCGGAAAGTGAGAGAGGATTCGAAGTTGAAACAACTAGAGAACGTGGTGAAAACCAGGCGAACCCAAAAAGGCGAGATGCTATTTGAGCTGAGAAGGGATCCTACGGTTAAGAGCGTAGCTTTTAAGGAGCTCGTCGAAAAATCTCTTGGCGGAACGGCGAACGTAAGAGCCTTATCCCAGGAGTCAGTGGCCGAGTGCAGAGATCATGACGAGATCATTTATTTATTTATTTATTCGTCAATCAATCAAATCGTAGACTACATATGTATTAACATTAGGACTTATGTTCTATGACTTCGCAGAGTTCTGCAATATACTTTTAATTTTGTTGAGGGCATTGTTGACACCGCCAGCAGATCGGCAACCCTGATCTGACGGGCGAAACGAGTTCAGTGGAGAGATAACGTAAGATAGCTTTGTATTGTCATAGAATCAATAGCATTCAGAGAAGAATACAAGTATACAAGAATACAAGTGCGTTCCGAATAATTTATATTCACGTTGATTGGCTAGAGTTAACTAATTAAATTAATTTAAACGGAGATTTGCAATCCACCTACTGATCAACAATTTATACAAATAAGTTGAGGTAATTATACGCTACACTATAGTAATTGTAAAAATATGTACCTAAACAAATTGCTTACCTATAGGTAAGCCTCATTCTACTCTAGGGTTGTTAACCTAAAATTGTCTGGCAGAGAATACCTTCCATGAGGTAATTGTATTAATTTATTAGTTTGCTAAGTTTATTAATATAACTTCCTAATTAGTGGCGCACAGGCTGAACATTGAGGGAAAATTCTAATCGAAATTGAATTGTTGTTCATAGTATTAGCGCACTGAATTTGTAAGTACTGCTCATAACCCCGCTTTAAGATAATCAATTTATGATTAATAAATTTGCAGCTTGAAGCTGTTTTATACCGCTATCAGGAATCAGAGTGTCTTCAATACCATTCGAGAGAACATTTCTTCAAGAAATTCATTATGACCAATTCCGATGGAACGCCGGATCTGGATGAAACCACCGGCTGTGTAGCCTGCGACAAACTCAACACCGCTGACGACTGTGTGCAGTGCGATAATTGCGATAGTTGGTGGCACTACTCTTGTGCTGGAGTCTCTGGATCAGTAGCACACCGTGACTGGGTATGTTCAAAGTGTTTGCCCGTACCTGCCAAATCGGAGGTGGCACAGTCGACAACATCCAGTTGCAAGGCTCGTTTGCAGCTAGCGTTACAACGGTTGGCTGAAGAACACGAACTTGAAAAGAAGCAGATCGCTTTGAGAGCGGAGCAGAAGTACCTGCGAAGGAAATATAAGCTTCTGGAGAGCACCATCGGGGAAGACGACGACGATCGCAGTTTGGTTAGTAGGAAAACTGGCGTATCGACCCGGGACCGAGTGAAACAAACCAATGATTGGGTGGTTAAACATTCGGATGTGAAGGATCCAGTGAACGATGACATCGAAGAGGAAGGCGCAGTGGGAGGAACGGGAAACGATAAGCCCGAGTCCCAGCAAGACGCTCCAACGAAGCATCAATGTGAAAAGGACCATCCATCAAACCCGAAACCTGTCAATTCCCTACTTAAGGATAAACGGTTATCAGATCGGGACCAAACGCAACCGACGATGCAACACATACAAGATCTGCAGGAGAAGTTGAGATTATGTATAGAGCAGTTAAATCGTCAATCAAAGGGTTCCCCAGCGACTCGACCGACGGGAACAAAACCGAAAGTTCCTGCAAAGAATCATAAAGACGATACACCAGTGGAAACGTTGCCGGCTGATAACCAACAGAACCAGAAACAGCCTGATCCAACAACAAAACAGGTACCGTTACCAAATACACAACCCCCTGAGCCACGGAAAAAAAGAGAGGATCCACCCGGGTTGAACTCACGACGTCGTACTGTACCAGTGCCTGAACAGCCACGACGGAATCCATCGTCAACGCCCAATCAAAGACCTAGTGAACCAGATCCTGCAGGTGAAGATCTTCTAGACCCACCACGCCCGATACGAGAATCATCATATCCGGTACCACCACGTCCGGTACGAGACCCACCGAGTTCATACCTACCGAATCTGGGTGATGCAGGACCAACACCCCAGCAATTAGCAGCCCGTCAGATACTTCCACGAGATTTGCCTATCTTTGCAGGCAATCCAGCCGATTGGCCTGTCTTCATAAGTAATTATAATTACACCACGGAGGCATGCGGTTACAGCGTAGGAGAAAATATGATCCGTCTTCAACGCTGTCTAAAAGGTGCAGCATGGGAATCCGTGAGGAGTCGGTTGATTCTTCCTGCATCTGTGCCTAACGTGATTGAAACACTTCGATTGCGGTATGGGCGATCCGATTTGTTGATAGAATCGCTTGTCGAAAAAGTTAAAGCTACTCCCAGCCCAAGGGTTGACAAGCTCGACTCAATCATCGAATATGGAATGGTTGTCCAGGCCCTATGTGACCATATTGTGGCGGCAGAACTGTTGGACCATCTCTCCAACCCAACGTTGTTAAAGGATCTCGTCTACAAATTACCAGCAGAGTACAGAATGAAGTGGGCAGGCTTCAGGAAACAGCATGGTGTGGACAACTTGCAAACCTTCGGAATATTTATGGAGGACATTGTTGCGGATGCGTGTAGCGTATCATCGTACAGTGGTGGCAATGACAAAACACAACGGCGCGAGAAACCAAAACAATCAGATCGTAGCTTCGTTCATGCTGATACGGAATCAAGAGCTTCGAATACCAGGCGAAAGGGTACGCGCATCGTGCTTCAGGTGAAGAATTGGCCAACTTTGATCCCCGTCGCACCTGGTTCTTGCCGCTTGGGGCAGTGGTGAACCCTAAGAAACCAGGAAAAGTTCGCTTGATATGGGACGCTTCAGCTAAAGTTGATGGCATCTCATTGAACACACTTCTCCTTAAGGGCCCCGACGAACTCGCCTCGCTGCTGAATGTTTTGTTCCGTTTCCGGCAATTTCCAGTGGCGGTAACAGCAGACATCAAGGAAATGTTTCACCAATTGGGGATTAGAGAACTGGATAAGTGCGCCCAACTTTTTCTATGGCGCGATGATCCCAGCAAACAACCGGAGGTCTACGTTATGGACGTCGCAATATTTGGTGCGACATGCTCACCGGCAATGGCTCAGTACGTTAAAAACGTGAATGCGAGGAGGTTTATCCAGGACTTCCCGAGGGCCGTAGAAGGAATCATCCAGTGCCATTATGTGGACGACTATCTGGACAGCTTCCTGACTGTCGAAGAAGCAAAAAAGGTGGCGTCACAGGTGAAAGCCATCCACAAAAGTGGCGGATTCGAAATTCGAGGATGGGGATCGAACGTTCCAGATATTCCACTGCATCTTGGAGAACCCAAGGAGAAAGTGGTGAAGAATCTTGTGTTGAAGGGCGAAGAAACAGAGCGAGTTCTTGGCATGCGGTGGCTTACGGAGAAAGACGAGCTTAAATACTCTACCGAGATGAGAGCGGATATCACTGGACTGATTGCAAGCGGCGCGGTACCAACCAAACGACAGGTGCTCAGATGCTTGATGACACTGTTTGATCCGCTTGGTTTGGCAGCACCGTATGTAGTACACGGTAAAATTCTCCTTCAAGACATATGGCGTTCAGGATCAGGTTGGGACGAGCAAATCATTGAATCGTCATTCGAGCGTTGGCAAGAATGGACCGCAATGCTCAAGAGTATTGATGAGGTACGCATCCCACGCAGCTACTTCCGGAATATCTCTGGAGAATGCCTGCATGACATTCAGATCCACACTTTCGTCGATGCAAGTCCTGCTGCTTACGCATGCGTTTCATATTTGCGCATCGTCAATTCCTATGGGGAAGCAGAAGTTGCTTTGGTTGCAGCAAAAACGAAGGTTGCACCCTTAAAGCCAATGTCCATCCCTAGACTCGAGCTACAAGCCTGCGTGCAAGGCGCCCGCCTTATGAAATTCGTCGTAGAAGGTCATACAGTCAAGGTTTCCAAGCGGTTCCTGTGGACTGATTCGACAGTGGCGTTAAGTTGGATCAAAGCGGATGCCTGGAAATTTCGCCCGTTCGTGGCACATCGTGTGAGTGAAATCCAGGAATGCACACAACAAATGGAATGGCAATGGGTGCCATCAGAGAAGAATCCCGCTGACGAAGCATCGAAATGGGGAGTTGGTCCTTTCTTCAACTCCGGTAGTATCTGGTTTAGTGGACCAGCATTCCTTCGTAAACCCGAGGATGAATGGATCGACTGGGAGATACCGCATCATCTGGTGCAACCTGACAAAGAGGAGCTTCGATCGTGCTGCTTGCATCATGAGGTGTTCATCCCAGAACTGATCATCGATGTCAGTCGGTTTTCATGCTGGAATCGCTTGCATCGCTCCATGGCGTACGTTCATCGATTCATCAGCAATTCAAAACGGAACGCCAATCGCCAAACTGGTGATATTACACAGAGCGAGCTTAAAAAGGCTGAAGGAACATTGATGCGTTTGGTACAGTGGGAGTGTTTCCCGGAAGAGATGGCAACGTTAGCGAGGAATCAACATGTAGCTGATACCAAACGGCATGCGCTGGACAAGACCAGCAAAATCTACCAACTGACACCAGCCTTGGACGAGGTCGGCGTTCTACGAATGGATGGTAGAATCGGGGCAGCTACGTGCGTTTCAAGGGACCTTAAGTTCCCCATAATATTGCCAAAATCGCATCGCCTAACCCATCTGATCATCGATCAACAGCACCGCAATCTGTTGCATGCGAATAACGAGACAGTAGTTAATGAAGTTCGCCAACGCTTCCATGTTCCGAACCTACGAGCACAGGTGAGAAAGGTAGCCAGAGAGTGTCAATATTGCAGGATGAAGAAAGCAACCCCTCAAATTCCGCAAATGGCAGCCTTGCCATCAGCCAGATTATCTCCGTACATACGCCCTTTCAGTTATGTAGGGCTGGACTATTTTGGACCTCTCCTCGTCAAGATCGGTAGGAGCAATGCCAAACGTTGGGTAGCACTATTCACGTGCTTGACGATTCGTGCTGTCCACGTGGAGGTGGTCTACAGCTTGACCACTGAGGCATGTATCAGAAGTGTTCGCCGTTTTGTTTGCCGACGTGGTGCACCTTTAGAAATTCATAGCGATAATGCCACAAATTTTCAGGGTGCTGAAAGAGTTTTGCGGGAACAAATCAACGCTGGACTGACCAGAACCTTCACGAGTACCACAACTACGTGGCGTTTCATCCCTCCTGGTGCTCCACACATGGGAGGAGCATGGGAGCGGATGGTACGGTCGATCAAAACTGCCATCACCTCAGCGTATAATGATGAACGGGTGGATGACGAATCTCTGCATACGTTGCTGGTAGAAGCGGAAGCTTTAGTGAACAGCAGACCCTTAACATATCTACCATTGGACTCCGAGGAACAAGAAGCCCTTACTCCTAACCACTTCCTGCTCGGGAGTTCATCTGGATCGAAGCAGGAATCCAGTGTAACTACAAGCGATAGTGTGATGCTGAAGCAGTCATGGAACATGATTCAAGCGCAGTTGGATCGATTTTGGTCACGATGGATTAAAGAGTACTTGCCAGTACTCACGAAGCGGACGAAATGGTTTGGTGAGACGAAGAATATCCAAGTAGGTGACCTGGTACTGGTGTTGGATGACACCAGAAAAAACAAGTGGATACGAGGTCGGATACTGGAGGTCATAACTGGCAAAGATGGGAATGTTAGACAAGCAGTTGTTCAAACATCGAGTGGCATATTTAGGCGACCAGTGTCTAAACTGGCTGTGCTGGATGTAACCGGCGTTGATGGAACCAGAACCAACACAGGTTCCATCGGGGGGAGGATGTTGACACCGCCAGCAGATCGGCAACCCTGATCTGACGGGCGAAACGAGTTCAGTGGAGAGATAACGTAAGATAGCTTTGTATTGTCATAGAATCAATAGCATTCAGAGAAGAATACAAGTATACAAGAATACAAGTGCGTTCCGAATAATTTATATTCACGTTGATTGGCTAGAGTTAACTAATTAAATTAATTTAAACGGAGATTTGCAATCCACCTACTGATCAACAATTTATACAAATAAGTTGAGGTAATTATACGCTACACTATAGTAATTGTAAAAATATGTACCTAAACAAATTGCTTACCTATAGGTAAGCCTCATTCTACTCTAGGGTTGTTAACCTAAAATTGTCTGGCAGAGAATACCTTCCATGAGGTAATTGTATTAATTTATTAGTTTGCTAAGTTTATTAATATAACTTCCTAATTAGTGGCGCACAGGCTGAACATTGAGGGAAAATTCTAATCGAAATTGAATTGTTGTTCATAGTATTAGCGCACTGAATTTGTAAGTACTGCTCATAACCCCGCTTTAAGATAATCAATTTATGATTAATAAATTTGCAGCTTGAAGCTGTTTTATACCGCTATCAGGAATCAGAGTGTCTTCAATACCATTCGAGAGAACAGGCATATTTAGGTCAATCATTTCACAATGATGATTATAAACAGTCATTATCTGGTTTACCGGTCCAAATTGAGCGTAATTGGCCCGATGGCGATCTACTGCGAACAAGTGTCAATTGCGTAATTTTCGGGAAGGTGCATACAAATTTAATCTTGACAATAGATCAGCTGAGTTGCGTTGCGAAATGATATTGTTTAATAAAGAAATCTTTCCGTAATCCCGACGTTCTTTCAATGTTTGAATGCTGATCAACAAGCAACGTGCTTCATATGACGGGAGAGGAAAAGCCGTCCAAGCTAACTTACGTAGTGCATATAATAAAAATTGCTTTTGGATTGACTCTATTCGTTCTTCATGCTTGTTCATATAAGGTGACCAAACAACGCTACAATATTCTAATATTGACCTCGAGGGGGACGACTCTATCTACGATGCAGAAAAGGTTGTGTTTTGCTGTGGCTAGCTGCACGCACGCTGAGTAGATAAAAGGAAGATTTATGTCGATTTTGAAGATTTCCTGCAAAAAGATGAAGCACGATGCAACTAGATGCGAAAAATGAAAGATGATTGATTCGCTAGTGTGAGATTTTTCGAGCATCTAGAATTGAGATTTAGATGTGTCGCCCCCCTTGGGAGCATCCCCCTTACGTTTTGCAAAGTAAAATTTTTGGACCGGGATTTGTCCAAAGTCCATTTTTACGTAAGTTTCATCATCCATCAAAATGTGAGTGAGCAGAATTTTTTCACGTCTGTCACGTTCCATCTTCGATAACTTTTAAACAAGTATATGATGAAATTGAAATTTTCACTACTGAATAAACAATCCTTCCAAATCGAAACGCTGTCAATAGTTTCTTGCTACGACAACTAGAGGCGCTACAGTAATTATAAAGAAGCGGCCAAATACTAACTGGAACAGACTTTAAAATGGTCCACAAATGTCAATTTAGAATCTAGAATAACACCAACAATCAATACGAAACTATCGATTTGAAATTGGCTCACTAGTTGACTAGCCTATTGGTCCCGAGATTGGTCCCAAGCAAATCGATTAACGTACTCCATTCTAGTCAACATTCTAGTACTGCACGATGTTTGTTTTGATTCGCTATGAAAGTTTGACAGATAAAATGTATAGTCGCTATATTCATAGTCTGGCGCATAGAATCTCGGGAACCAATTGAGCTGTGAAATAGCGGAACCAAGCGAGCAAATCACGACCAACAACAGAAAAGAGCACATCAGCTATTGCGAACAAAACTTCGGAAACCGTTTTCTCGGGATTCAAGGCTCGCCTACGCAAACTAACACTATCTTTGGGTTGGGGAAAGATTCCCCTATCCGATGATGCCGGTAATTTGCGTTCGATTGTCGAGGAAAGAATAATCAACTTTTGGTTTACAAAAGTTGATAGGACCTTTTCAGTTGTTGGTCTACAATATATTGAATCGGTTCCGCTTTTTGATGGATCGATATTCTATCCGCCAGACTATGAATATAGCGACCATAATAAAATGAGGGGTTAGTGGAATTTCCTATGTTTCTAGGGGTGAATCGATTAGCTTGGGACCGAAGATAGTACCAGAGCTGAGCCAAAAAGTAGAGCTCGTTTCTTCGGGACCTACTAGTCTTATACCCCGTTCACATTACAACCAATATCACGTAATATAGGCTGTCTTGCAATGAGCACTCATACATAGGATTTCCAGTGAAAACTAGATGTATGAGTGCTCACGTGATATACGCTGTAATGTGGACGGGGTATTCGAGTTACCTCTATAATAACACCTAAATCTCTTAAATTTTCACAATTTTGAACATTTTCATTACCTAATGTAATACGAAGATTTTGTTTGTTTAGTTTTCTACTGTACGTTAAAAGATTACATTTTTTAATATTTAGTTTCAATAAACTTTTACTACACCATCTGTAAAAAAAAACATGTATTTCATTCTGAAACATATTCATATCACAGATAAACAGACATAACACATTGAATATGTCTCACTGTAAAACATCGTCGCTAATACCACAGGTGGCGGTACTAGCAACTACGATACTTTTAAATTGACCGTTAAATGCTTGTTCGATGAACAACTTACGAGTGTTATACCACGTTCACATTACAGCGTATATCACGTGATATACACTGTCTTACAATGAGCACTCATACATCTAGTTTTCACTGGAAATCCTATATATGAGTGCTCATTGCAAGATAGCCTATATTACGTGATATAGGCTGTAATGTGAACGGGGTATAATGTCTGTGTTCATATCGTTATTGCTTCCTATTTTTAAAAATAGCTTCATGTCATCAGCGTATATAAGTACTCTGATATTTTTTTTAAATAAGAGAGACGTCATTAATGTACAAAATAAAATAAAATAATCACAACGGAAGACGAGTTGAAAAGTGCGCTGAAGGTGCAATGCAATTCGGTTGAGGAAAGCATATGGCGGCACGCAGAGGCCGTCGATACGACTTTCTTCGGACGCAGCTAACGAGCTGCTAAAGACAGGCCGAATCACATATTTCTAGTCTGTTGATGCAAACATAACAAATAAACAAATCAAGGTTGGGTGGTCAGTGTGCCCATTGAAAGCTATTCCTCGGGTGTCTAAGAAAATGGAGAGATGCTACAAATGCATGGGTTTCGGTCACCAGGCGAGAAACTGCAAAGGCCCTGACAGATCTGATCTGTGCAGGAAATGCGGAGAGAAGGGGCACGTTGCAAAAGACTGAAAAACGCAACCGTTGAAAAAGAATTAAAATACTATTGATGTTAGGCAAACACTTTTTAACGGATTCGACCATTTTAGACTGTATGGAACATCTTTTGTTCAAGCACCGTATCTCAAAACAACTAAAACCCTTTTTGGAAGGAAAGGGTCAACTACTAACTTTGATAATTCGCTAAGAACTTCTAATATGAATTCTATTGAATGCTCTGAAAAATTTGCATTGAACTAAAATAATTCCCCTTCTGAAAAACTTGATATTCTCTCATAAATTCCCTTGAAATTTAATATGTTAAGGTCCAGAAGTTCTCTATAGAATATTCCACTAAGTTTTAAAGTTAAGTAAGTGACGTTCAAAAATTACGTCCACATATTTTTTTTTAATTTTTATTAACATACCCCCCGTAGCGTCAGACATGTTCAGAATGTTTAAATATTTTAAGTAACCAAGTACATACTGTCACAATTTGTAGGACGCCATCCTTCTTCCATCTTTTCAAGAATGGATGTCGCTATTGAATGACCACTAAACTGTTAAATATAAATATTGACCTTGAACGAACATTCCTACGTGACTTTAAAAAAATATTGTAAACTAAACAACGAATAGTCAAATGGACATTCATTACATACAGTTCTAGATGATAGGATGTGTTATTGAAGAATGGAAAGTACTTACTGTAAAGAGCCCGTTGAAGTGCGAACAATTTGCAAGCACATCTGTAGGTACTGTACTTGGATGCCGAGAACTTTTCATTGATCTTATTCACTACGTAAGTCAGGTTTGGATTATCCGGTTGAATTTGGCCATTGTAACGGTTAGCATACACCAAATATCCACGGTCGTCTTCTTGTTGGTCGTACATTTTCATTAACAATTTTCACCAGTAGAACTACAGTTGATGTTACCACTCCTACATCCGCACTTGATTGCCTCGTTTGCTGGCGTCTATTCGCAGCAGCAACAAAAATAATAATTAGTAACTACCGATCGCGCATCTCTCTGGAGAACAAGATTGGACAACAAGTGTCAGTTAAGATTTTTGTTTTCAAAACCGGTTTCTAGTGCAAGGCCTATCAAATGCGACAAGGTTAGCAGGAAAATGTTCGTTTGAAAAAAGAGAACATCCCCTGGATGTGAACCAGCAAACTAATGTTGACATTCTAGACAAAACAATTCGAAACGGTCAGAGTTGCCGGCGTGTAGATGCACATTGTTCGACATTATTTTCGGGTCTAAATTGGTATTTAATTAGTGATTCGATTTCCGTAATGGCTGCTTTGGACACATTCCCGAATCTCCCCCAGCCCGGAGAGATATCAATCTGCGAACGCAATGGTCGGATATGCACACTACCGATCAACGAAGTGGATGCATCCAGCTCTTGCAACGTAAGTACTATGTGTGACGTTACACAGCTTTGCCAGCTTCCTCCTTTATCTTGAGTGAATTAAATATTTATGTTTTTCTCCGTCCCAGCAACTGGCAGGATATCCCGAAATCAACATTGGACGTGAATTATTCCACCATGCTGCTGTCCACCTGCGCGAAAATCACCGCACTCTGATGGTACCGGTCAACGAAACCCTGATCAAACGTATTACTCGCACATTTTTCGAGGAAGGAGCCGTCGAAGCCCTTAAC
Organism: Ochlerotatus camptorhynchus; assembly: GCF_037179485.1. Taxonomy (NCBI): domain Eukaryota; kingdom Metazoa; phylum Arthropoda; class Insecta; order Diptera; family Culicidae; genus Ochlerotatus; species Ochlerotatus camptorhynchus. Next base: position 33,172 of record NW_027041209.1, read on the forward strand.
GAAGCAGCAAATATCGATAGCCATCAGTACAATCCGATAGTCGGTTCTCTGTCTCGTTACCTTTTGACGCTAATCGGGGTTGGAAACCGAGTGAAGTTCTTTTTCAAACCCCATCTGAAGGAGCAAGGCGTTCATTGCGTTGGAAAGTATACGCAAACCAAGGATTGGTCAAAAAGTGCGATCCGTTGCATTCGGTGGCATTCGAATTGTTTTAAAGTCGCCATCGCCGCATCGGACGACAGCATTCGGGTGTACAGCGATGAACCAACCATTGTTCCTGTTTTGAAAAGTGGTCTGCAGAAGTCGGTTACCTCATTGGCGTGGCGTCCTTTAACGGCAGGGGAACTAGCTGTGGGTTGCCAAAATGGCACTCTAGTGTGGAATGTTGATCCTAACAGTCTGATTACGAGACCGCTTTCGCAGGCTATACAGTTAAGATATGGAAACCATTTTCCTGTCACTTCGGTGGAGTGGAGCCCCAATGGATGCCTGTTGGCAACGGCCAGCATTAATGATTCCGATGTACTCATTTGGGACGTCGATCAAAATAGACAAGTAAGTTATACATCTGTTATCCAATAACATACACGAGATACATTGGATTTACGTGTTTCACAGGTTCCGCTGCGTCGAGTGGGCCCACCGTGTGCCTTGCTGAAGTGGTGTCCAACGGGATCTCGATTGTGTTCCACTACAGTGTCAAACGTATTCCGAGTTTGGCAAACCGACAAATGGACACCCGATCGTTGGACGGTCAATCATGGAACTATTCAGTCAGTGGTGTGGTCTCGAACTGGATCTCATCTATTGTTTGTTACGACCGATGATTGCTTTCTGTATAGTTTGGGATTTGTTGAAGATGAAGTGTTCACGTCTACCATGATGCCTAAATCGGCACTGCCTATTGCAGATCTATCGAAAATATCCATCGGTGAAGCGGAGGTTGGAGGTCACCCCCAAGCGCTTGCATGGTGTCCGCAAAACCAATATCTGGCCGTAACTTTCAAAGAAACACCGGCAATTGCCATATTTAACACTGTACTCCATCGCTGTCAGCTGAACATTACACCATTGTGCTTCATCACCGGCATCGGAATCGAGAGCGCATCCTGCATAAGCTTCCAGGAAAATCCAGGACGTCGATCTAGCGATAAAATGAAAACTGTTCTAACCATTGGGTGGTCCAGTGGAAGAATACAATATTTCCCGTTTGTTTAATGACTTTCTTTCCAAGTGATTTCACTGTATTGCATTTTGTTCAATAAATGGATTCTTTTTTAAAATATTGACCAGTATATGTCGAACATTATCACGGATTATCAAATAAAGCTGACTGCATTTTCTAAGCATGGATGTAAGATTCGGTTAAGCACGTTTTCACCGTATGGTATTTGAATAAATACAACAACTAAAGTACAAAGCTGGTCCAAACAGCAATCCGACGACGCTCAAAAAGGTCCATCGTTTAACATTCACCATATATGTAACCCAATCCTTCTGAAGCTTTTATCTTCACTCCTGCATCTTCGTCCTTTAGCAAGAGAGAGATTTTATGCCCCACAGAGTCCATCTGGTGTATCGATTTATGCTGCGTGTGTAGCAATCCTGAAAAAGACATTGCCGTTAAAATCGTTTCAGAAAGAAAATTTCTATGTGTAATTTGACCATAGGGCAATCGATAAAATGTGTCTATTTAATGTTGACAAACTTATGACATTGAAATCGACTCTACCCCGTTTGGCAGAATGGCCATTTTACGAAGGGACGTATCAGCTTTTGTAAACAATGCATTTGATCGTCGATTTGGCGCAATGCTAACACTACCATCATATAGGGGAACATTTCCCCTAACTGATAGTGGTATTAGTATGCGTGTGTGAGCTACCAGTTACGCCAAACCGACGATCAAATGCATTGTTTACAAAAGCTGATACGTCCCTTGGAAAAGGTAATCGAGATTGGACATAAAAGTATAAAAGTATCATGTTCAAAAGAAGGGAAAATACCTATAGTTGGGGATGCTGAATGTAAATATGAGACCTTAAAGTGAACATTTTATACGATAGATGAGGAGATGAACGTATAGAGTTGATAGTTCCGTTATAGTACGGCAGTGTGAAAATTGTATATAGAAAGTAGAAAGCGATCAAAGGATAATATTGAGGAAGGTACGAATCGGGTCGTACATCCTCTTTACCAAACTCATCCGTTGATGAGGAGTGGTGTTACCGCGAGGCAATTAATTTAGGATCAAATCTATAAGCCAACCCGCATAGTTGCATAAGTCTTAGCTGATGTCGATACCAAGGCCAAGGAAGAGAAATGAAAAGTAGGGCAAAACAACGACAGCCTGATTACATAATCTGACTGCACTATTTACTTAGGATGCATATGCGCTCGAGTAGGATAAACACGCCCACATGCGACATATTTGCGTATGTAGATTAAGATTAGTTTTCCCTCTTTGTTCATCCTTTACGAACGATAATAATCTAATGTTTAAACGTTACAAATGTTCGAATTCTTATTTGTAGAACCATATTGGATCTGAGTTACAAAAAGTAATAAATTCATGATCATATTGAGAAATCCCGGCTCCGAAAAGGACATAGTATATAAGGACTCGAAAACATAGATTAGCCCTTTTTAGCCCTCGTAGAAATTCGATTATAACTAGCAGGAAATAGCTTAGAGTTCGATATTGATAGGGAAATTTTTACATTTTTTGAATTATTTTACATAATTATAGATCGCTAATGTAACACATTGATTTAAGATCACTTTGTACAGAATGGAAAATAAAAACTAAGTTCGTAGGTTACTCCAGATTCTTCATTTTTTGAATCCGAAAGAACTTCGGCCTAGAAGTGAAAACTTCTCTCCTTAACCGGAGAAAAAAGTAGCTCCTAGAATCAAAAAACAGTGTCTGACCTAGTAAGCGAAAGACTCTCTCTAACCGGAAAAGAAAGTAGCTTTTGGCCGCGACAAGGGATGATCGTCGATTCACTCATGTACCGCCTGATATGCGGAAACAGTTCGGTTGTTTCACACTCAATTCGCCATATGAGGTAAGCATCTAGTCGATAGGTTTTGAAATTGCAGTTATTTATGCTTCTAACACTGTCTGTGCTCGATCTGTCAACTTAACGATCTCAAGGAGACACGGACTATTAGATGCTATTAGTATAGGTACCTACACTGAGGAAATATAACATAAAGATATAAAGAAATATGAAGATATGCTTATAAAATTTCGACAAAAGATAAAAAAAATGAAGAAGTTCTTATGAAATGACATCATTGGCGTTGATGATCTTTTTCATAATATGGTCTTGAATTTTTCACAAGATAATCTTACCTCTATTCTATTTTATGTATTTCATAAAGACTAATGAATTTAACCATCATAATATCGAACCTACAAAATGCGTGTCGATGTTGTGACACATGCACGACTGTCCCGTTGTCGAGAAGCGAGCATGTTCACAGCATCGACAAACATTTCGTTTGCTCGGTGTAATAAAAATGTTAATGTTATTTATTATTAAATTTCATATAAAAGACCTTTGGTTTGTTTTTTCCGTCGATCTTGTTTTCCGTGCTGAGCACCAATGCTACCGACGTGCCAAGGAAGGCAGCTCCCACACCTGGACCCTACCTATCGACCCATCAATTCATGAACCGGGGACCAACGGCTTTACTTCCCATCCGAAGGAAGGCGTGATCAGAGATGTTATGCCTCAGAACATCCCGGCGGCGCCGACTGGGATTGAACCCAGGCCTGCTGGGGTGAGAGGTAATCACGCTTACCACTACACCACCGGCGCCCATATAAAAGACAACATAATATTATATTTATCATTTCATTGCTAGATACAAACTTATTACTTATTTCGTGTACTCTGCATAACACTCAATTAATTTAATCTTTCTACAACATCTGTGGCAAGATAATGCTCATCGAATGAACCTACTAGGGGAAACGCTCCTATAGTTGCAGTACGTTAGAAGCGTTAGGTTCCTATAGTTGTGCATGGAGACTCAATACACAACTATAGGAACCTAACGCTTCTAACGTACCGCAACTATAGGAGCGTTTACCCTACAGTCGATACAATGACTCTTCTGTAGTATCGAGTCGATACATCGATTTCTAGAAAAGACTGCTCTTTACACTGTCAGCTGAATCCAACTCGGGGTCTGCAGCAGGGAATTCCTGTTTTATTTTAACGTTAAGATACGGAGTAAATTGCGGGGCGTATCGTCAATGAAAACCATTTATACGTTTTCCAGACCTAGCAGTGACGAAACTTCATTAATGTTGAAAAATATGCATTATTTATTCTAATACTTACTTACACGCCAATCTTTGACTAGCTTCCAAATATGATCGAAATTCGAATCCAACGACTGACAACAAATCACTTTTTGTTGCATTTTTTCTTTTTTTTTCACGAAGCACTTATGATTTTTTCACACTGATGTAACATACGGTATGAAGAGCTTATGAAATGGAATTGTCGAACATATGGAAAAGAATATTGTGTCGTATACATTTCGCTAAGATCGTGTGAAATTCATAGGAATCGTATGAAAACATAAAAAAATAAAAGCTGCTGTTTTTGCCTGAATGTATAATACTAGACTATGAGCAATAAATTTTAAAATTTACTAATAACCCGATTTCAGAAAATCTAACAAATATTACCTATCAAAATTGCTGCATTGCCTCGTATTTCAGGCCACTGACTGCGCAGGAACGGGAGACAAGCATCGATGAAATCGTGGACCGAATCCGGCAGCTCTTCGCCCTGAAAACAAGAAGAACATGTCAGTACGATTTTTCCCATTGTGCCACCATAAAAGTGAACATTACAATGTGCTTAACAAAATCCTTTATGAAGTTCCCATACTGCAACTGACCGTGCTCTAGTAGGTGATTCTGTGCCAATTGATTCATTTTAGTTGTTCCCAACAGCGAACACACATTCTTGAGCGTTATTTTGCAAGCCTAGAAGAAATGCTGAAATTATTTCCGTCTCCTATGAGTAAACATTAAGAACGGATGATCTCACCCTGGCGATAAGATTATTCTCTTCGCTCAAATGCAATAGAAGCGAGCACAAATTTGCTTTCAATTGTTCCATCAAAGATTCTGAAACTAGATTCTCTTCCGAATCGATGGACCCATTGGCCTGTTGCGGCTGTTGGTCTTGTTGTTGTTGCTGTGCTATGACTGCTTTTTGATGGCAAAGATCACCAAACAATAGTATTGCCGTTTCCCGCAATTCCGTTGAAGTGTTCTCGAAGAACGGTTTTATTCGAATTGCCAACGATATTTGAAACATTTGAAACTTGTCTTGCGGGAGGGATTGTAGAATTTTCGAAAGACCTCTCATGCTCTCCAGTGGAATATTAATGAAACAATTTTTGTTATAATCATCGATTCCCTTGAGCATAGCAGTGAGACACATTTCGGCATATTTGTCGATATCGTGGTCGGTCAGGTTGCACAAGTATGCCATACCTCGAATGCTAAGGCCTCGTACCAGTGGATTCGGGTCATTCAGAGATGAATTCAGATGGAGCATGATGACGGATGATATTTCTCCGCACGGCTTCAGGGGAACAAGGTGTGAGTAGAATCCAGTAGAAGCGATCCTTTGAGTGTCGTACGGACTGCTAACGTATTTACTCAACGTGGTAACGATTTGCTTCATCGTGGTTGAATTTATGCCAACCTCACTTGCCGTTGCCACGCTCAGTGGTGTAAGAATTTCTATGAAGCTATTCAGATCGGTGCAAGATGCTAGGTCCGGACATATGCAAAGTACGTTCGAGATTTGCTGCATGTCCAGCGTGTCCAGAAATGTTTTAAACGTATCCAATGCAACCTGACATGGATTCAGTCTGGAGTCCTTAGTGGTGGATTTTCCACGTTTGACACTTTTGGGAATGGTTACGTTGGTACCCTCCTGGGGGATCACATGGTTACAAGGGGGAAGCAAATTTATGTAGGTAGCTAACGTTGAGAGAAGCATGCAGAATATTTCCGTGAATCTTGTTTTCAGCTCGGCTTTGATGTCCTGACTTTTGAAAACCTCATTAAAAACACAAATGATCGAAAATGGCATTAGGGTGACAGCTTTCTGAGCATCGTCACGAGGTTTTTCCTGATGCTGTTGTTCGTACAGGCATGATGTGGTTACCGCACCAATGAAATTGTCCAATATTATACCAGTCAATTCCGAATCCAACGTAACGGTACGCCAGTAGTCGATAACGTTTCTGTAATTTGAACATTTCAGTTCGGTTTTAGAATGCTACTATTAATCGATAAACTTACTCTTCAAGTGGTAAACTCTGACCAAGAATTTCATTGCACACCAGCTTCGGATGATGTTTCGTAAGAGCCAACATCGATTTTAGAACGCCTGAACGTGCTCTCGAAACTTCACAAATCTTAACCGCCTGAAACGAGATAGGTGTTAAATTGTGTGTCATTCTAACGCTTATTTCTACAACGTACATAGAGGCACTCCTTCACGAGCTCCGGGATTGCATGAAACATCTCAGATCCTTTTACTTGCATGAAAAATTTCAACACGACCGAAGCTCCAATGGCAGAGCTATGCTCGGGATCTTTCAAACTGTACAGCAAGCATTTACTGAATTGCACATACTGATAGCTCGACAGCCTCAATGCGATTATGTTCGCCAACTGTCCAGCAATACGGTAGATATCTTTCGCATCATCCGTCACGATTTCATCCCTAATAAGGTCCAACTCCTTTACCCAATCCACACGATTATCGGCAATCGTCAGGGTTTCATAGATGCACGCAATTTCCAATATTTTTTTCAGTACATCAATAGCTGTCTGGCGGACGGTAGCATTCGAATCGATACAACGTGGGATTATTTTACCCAGCAGACTTCCTGTTTGGTTAAACTTGGATGGTGCTTCATACCCAATCTTCATTGCACGCATGTAAATTTCGAGCGTGTTGTTATACACGTGGCCGGCGCAAATACGAACTTCGTTATTGCGATCTTTGAGCCAAATCTCCAAAATCGAGTTGATGTCATCCAAACAAGCCGGTGAGCCATTCTGTTGCTCAAGGATTGATTTTATAAACTGATTCAATTCCGGCAGCGATAGATTAAGATACTTTGCCAGATAGCTGTTTCTGTTGTCTTCCTCGATGGAATCAAACTTACTTTTCAGATTTTGAGCCGTGGTGAAAAAATAGAAACAAGCGGTATTTAGCAATTCATTGACATCGACATTTTCATCTTCGCCATTCAGTTTGATCAGAGCAGTCGACAATTTGAGAATAAGCGGAAAGAGAGGGAGATATTCATTTTGTGAGTCACACGTAATATTCATGCAAATTTTGAGAAGATCTTTTTTGTTTTTAAAATTGTTCATATGATCCTCGGGTAGGGCATTTGGATTCGATAGCAGTATGTCTGCAAGGCTCAGGAAGGTACTTAGGATTAGCTTTTTGATAAACAGTTCCTTGTTATCGAACTGAGCCGTCAGGTAATTGATAACAGTTTCGTCGAAAAGTCGAACCACTTTCTCTTGAGCAGCTTTCGTAACCACAAAGTTTAGTGCCTGCAGTACCAACACCTTTATTTTGAAGTTTTCCTGTTCTTTACTCGTATCTTTGATAAAGTTCAAATTTGAGAAAAAGCTTCCAGATTTCTTTACGGTTCCGTCATCGATTACCAACGCGAGAAGCTTCTTCATCAGTTTATCACTGTGCTCAACCGATACGAAACCTAAGGCTTGGGCATGATCTTGAACTAGTTTTTCATATTCTTCGTTGGGGGCGTTCTTCTCAAGTTTCTCCGCTTTAGCCAACCCTATGATCAAGTCGATTTTATTGGTTATCAGATGCTCATCTACCGAATGACAGAGGCACATTCCCAGAACTTTTACCAGCATTCGCTTCTCTTGGTCCAGGATGGGAATTTTGAACTCCAACTGTTGCTGACTTGAACCAGTGGAGATTGGTTGATACAAAGGCAGTTGATGAAATATTTCAGCAATTATGCCCTCGACAAACTTAAATTCGTCAACATCCTTAATAGTGGCTTGGAGAAAATCAAACAAAACCACATCGTATCTCTTCTGGTCTATACCATTCACGTTGCTCAACTCCTGAAGCATGCTTCCAATTCGTTCGTTCCATAGTGGTGACAAGTGTTTGTAGAGGTTCGTCGAGTAGCTTTTGAGGAAAGACAGAACATTCTGCACTCGAGCTGCTTCGGAGAAGTTACCCAGCAATGCTAGTGAACGCACAAATATTGATATGGGATTAGGTGGTCTAATGTCCTCGCTGGGTTCGCTTTCATCGAACGGATTACGCCGTTCCGGGACTCGACTTATTTCCGCATTTTTCGCCAGGAGATTTGCCAAGCATTTGGCAATCGTACTGCAAATGTCGGTAAATTCCAGTCTGAAATTGAGAGTAGCAATTAGCAGTAGATGTACCTTTTCAAAATTTATGTAGCGTTGTGTATGATTCACCTAAGATAACTTTGAAGGAGTTCCATTTTCAGCACATCGTCCATTGTGCCAATGGTGGAGGACAAAATGAACATTGTATCGTTACACGCTTTCACAAACTCCTGGTATTCATCGTTGCTACCATACTCGGTGTTGAACTTGTTCATTCGACAGCTGCCTCTTATCAAAAATGTCACAAACTCCTTTTCATGAACAAAACTACGTTGCATGAATGCAACAATCGTCTTCAAAAGTACCACCTTCAACTTAATCGATCGCTCGACCGTGAGCATTGTCTTCAGGATGGTGGTTATCTCATGCTGCTTTTCGTTGATGACACGCTCCGATGTATTGGTGAGATGGGTTAAAACGAGCAGAGACTTGATCCTCTCGCGTTCGTTGTTGCTGCGTAGATGTATAATCAGAATATCGATAATTTTATCGCCATAATCGTTAGCCATCAAATCAAAACATCGCAAAACCTCATAGTGTCCCTTCACCGTTTGTGGTTTCTCGTAGTCTGGATTAACACACACCAAGTCGAAGAGGCAAGCTATGATATTGTCGGATAATCCCGACAGCAGCGTCGAATTGAGTGAAAGAACCGTTTTAATTATCGACGCTAGATACTGCGTTAAGACACTTCGATCTAAGCTGCGTCGATAGAGTGCCAATGTGCTTGGAATCACTTTCATCAATCCATCGTTGATCTTCTCAACCGACAACAAAGGATACATGAAAGACAATGCATTCAGGACTTCATACGACAATTTCGGTTCACGTGATGAAAGCCATTGGCTCTGGAACAAATCGTATGCTATCCCCACTTCGTCTGAGACGTCGTATGTGATGCCAGTTTTCATCGGAGTTTCCTCGTTCGGATGCAGACGCTGATGTTCCTTATACTCACAAAACGCTTCGCAGAACCGTCCGACAGCGAAAGCGTACGACTGTCTAATATAATCTTGCTTAATCGACGAAAGGGTCGGTAGAACGAAGCCCAAAATTGGCTTAATCAAAGGAATAGATTCCATTACGTTGGCCGTGGCTAGTGATCCCATCGAATAAAGTATCATAAAGTGCGCTACTTGGTGTTGATCTACGTGTTTAGACAATGCATCCATCACTTCTTTACAGTAGCGTCTTCCGACTGAAACCAAAATCTCTCGACATGGGTTTTGAACGTCCGCTTGCTGGTCCGGTGAACGTGTTATCTCATTTACGCTGTACTCGACGCACTTCGATGCTGTGTCATGGGTGATTTGGTCCATCAAATTCATTACGACATGTTCAATCACTCTGTCAACGAGTATGACCAAGAATGTAATATGCAGTCACACACACAAATGGTTATTATTTATTCATACCTTAATATGATGGAAGCCTGTGCATCACCAAGTTTTGGGTGTTTCTTGCGGTACTCGCAGAACACTTCTACGATTTCGTCATGTCGGCGCTTTGCAATTCTTATCAGCGATGCTTCAGTAGTGCTGCGCAGCTGCTCATCTTTTTCTCCAAGGCTGTCCAGTAGACTATTAACGATGGCTGCGGAAATCAACATTTTTTATATGTACACCTGTACTCAAGCTCAAGTTCTAAGCAAATGCAATTCCCTGCATTTGCATCTATCAACGCCACACTTGTAATTTGATATCCTTTTTTTCTACTAAGGGGGACAACAAAATCAATACAATTGAAGCCTATACAGACCGCGATCAGTTTCAAAAACACTCCCTGTGCTACCAAGTCACAGAACGAACTGTGAAAAAGTGATTACTTACAGGCATGCACATAATCTCACAAAAAAAAATTAAAAATAAAAACACTTCGCTGATAAGAAATGGAAGACAATCTTTCGATTTTTCTACATAAGACAAACAAAAAAAAAATGTCACCATGATTACTCACAAGCAAAATGATGATCCTGTTTAATAAGCACAGTCGATTTCCTCTCGTCGCTGGACGTATCCATAATTCGATTATCTACAAATACTGTAGCCCCTTGATGAAAGTTTCCAATGAGCAGGCAGATTCGTAGAATTCCACTTTTCTATCTATTTAAATCGAAAAAATCGCGATCTGGCGCAACGAACCGTCACATAAACAGTTTAGCTTGGTTTAGTTTCTTCGAAATATTCAATCGAACTTGTATGCTTTAAAATTTCACCAAACAACTAAAAAATACTAACATGTCTGAGAAAAAACTAATTTCGAATGAGTACCAATAATATTTACGATCGTATTTGAACTGTCACTTTGCACTCTTTTGTTTTCTTCCTTTTTGATCGATGAAAGTGACAAATAATCAGCTGATAAACACAAAAAAAATGAAAAAATTTTTGTTCATTCATGCAAGTTCATTCTACCAAGCGACGTCCGCCGGATCAAAACAAAACAGACGTACATTAATAACGGTACCTCGCGTACACTGAGGCAAAAGAACTTGAGAATTCCATAACGCATAACAGTTACTTATGAACCCTGTTGATTTTGATTTCATCAACGTGACTTCTATAATAAAAAAAATACCATAAACGAACGATAACCCGAATAATAGAGCTATTTCACGAATGGTTTGGATGATACCCCGAACACTTCGTTAAGCAAAATAACCATAAAGTTTTTAATAGGGTATGATTTTCAGAAGTGTCAATGAAGTCATAATTTTGGATTTTGAAGTCAGTTTGTCAAAATGGCGAAACATGAAAACCTCGTGTTAAACAAACAGAGATTAGTCGCAGATTTAATTTCGAATGTGGGTGTGTGCATTGGACTGTTCATTTTTATTCGCTGTTTGCGAATTATCCACTGAAAGTTCTACAGAAAAGCTCAAGAAAGGAGGATTACTTCGAGGATTACTACCACACTGAAGCACTCTCAGAGAGCATCGTACCATCGTACATCGAATAAAAAGCCGGTGGTTTTAGAGCCAAAAGTAGCAAAACATTTTCCATATATTTGACCAGGTTCTAAAAATCTTTTTCTTTACCCCTCCTAGGAAAGAGAAGAGTATTCGACATCAGCGAACAGCGAATCACCTCCCCTTCTGTCACCAAACCACCTCCGAGCTCTTTTAGTAAAAATAGATTATGGAAAACATCGACAACGCACAAGCTCTCTAACGCGGGTCAAAAGCTAAGTAGTTGTCGACACGGTTGCCCGATTCCATTTATCTTTGGGAAGAAAAATCACTGCAGAGTCAATAAACGACCTCCGTAAAGTCATTATTCTCGTTTTTCCCAAAGAATTAAAGGTAAAACTTAGTGAGAATATGATACGATTAAATGATAATTTTTTTCAGTAAATAGTGATTTTATTTTTAGTTAATTCTTCCGTTTATTATTGACAGGGGTATAAAATAAGTCTTTTAGTACTTAATTTTTTTTTGTTTCAAGCTGGAGCTGCGTGACAGCTTAGTTTTCAAGACTTGACCCATTTGAATAAATTTTGCTTCTATCTTTGACAATACAGCAGAAGGACTAGCCTATGTTGGCAGCTTGAACACTGGATTCCGTGTGTATTGTTTCAAGATAATTATGGATAAAATGCTGTGACGTGTGCGCGTAGATACATCCGCGTAGTAAACCGATTGAATAAGTAAATCCGTTTCGAACGAAATATCAAAATTATGTAAGTTACGAAAACCGCACGAATTTCGAGAGCCGTGCGAGACAACCGAAGCGAGAAAAAAGGCTTATTATCTTTTAAAGAATGCCACTAAAATAAATGTTATAGCCTATGTTGGAAAGTTGATTAATTTTGGTTTCCTCCCTAGATATTCTACTTATTTACTACTGAGCTTTGTATCAAATAAGTTTATTTAAAGAACGTAACAATCATTTCAAGATTTCAATGGTGTTTAACATTGTTCCCTGAGTAATACCAACCGGTGGAAACTAACGATTTTAAATTGGCTCACTACTTGACTAGCCTATTGGTCCCAAGCAAATCGATTAACGTACCCCATTCTAGTCAAAATTCTAGTACTACACTATGTTTGTTTTGATTAGCTATGAAAGTTTGACAGATAAAGTTAGGGGTTCGTGGATTTTCCTATGTCTCGAGGGGTGCATCGATTAGCTTGGGACCGAAGATAGTACCAGAGCTGAGCCAAAAAGTTGAGCACGTTTCTTCGTCACCTACTAGTCTTAGAGTTACCTCTATGGTAATACCACAGACAAACAGACATAACACATTGAATATTTCTCACTGTAAAACCATAGAGGTAACTCTAAGACCACTGGGTCCCGAAGAAAATCATTATTATTTTTGGCTCACTCAGTACCAGAACAACGGTCCCAAGCAGACCCAAGTTATTTCACTCACCCCTGCATGTTCTGCATGAATCCACACACTCCTGATGTTATCTGTCAAACTTTCATAGCGAATCAAAACAAACATAGTGTAGTAATAGAATTTCAACTAGAATAGGGTACGTTAATCGTTTGCTTGGGACCAATAGGCTACTAAAGTGGTGAGCCAATTTAAAATCGTTAGTTTCGTATTGATTGTTGGTAAAACATCGTCGCTAAAACATTACCGCCATCTGTTGAATACACTGTGGTAGGTAGTACCAACAATCAATACGAAACTAACGATTTTAAATTGGCTCACCACTTTAGTAGCCTATTGGTCCCAAGCAAACGATTAACGTACCCTTCTAGTTGAAATTCTATTACTACACTATGTTTGTTTTGATTCGCTATGAAAGTTTGACAGATAACATCAGGGGTGTGTGGATTCATGCAGAACATGCAGGGGTGAGTGAAATAGCTTGGGACTGCTTGGGACCGTTGTTCTGGTACTGAGTGAGCCAAAAATAATAATGATTTTCTTCGGGACCCAGTGGTCTTAGAGTTACCTCTATGGTAGTACGCTGAACAGATGGCGGTAGTGTGTAAACGTCAAACGCAAGGGAATTGACTATGCGTGCCACAGGTGCCGGTGCTACCAACTACGATACTTTTAAATGGACCGTTAAATGCTTGTTCGATGAACAACTTGCTAGAGTTATGTCTGTTTGTCTGTGGTAATACCAACAATCAATACGAAACTAACGATTTTAAATTGCCTCACTACTTGACTAGCCTATTGGTCCCAAGCAAACGATTAACGTATCCCATTCTAGTCAAAATTCTAGTACTACACAATGTTTGTTTTGATTCGCTATGAAAGTTTGACAGATAAAATGAGGGGTTAGTGGATTTTCCTATGTTTCAAGGGGTGAATCGATTAGCTTGGGACCGAAGATAGTACCAGAGGTGAGCCAAAAAGTTGAGCACGTTTCTTCGGGACCTACTAGTCTTAGAGTTACCTCTATGCTATTATATAGTTGCTCTTTGTTCGTTGCTAGCAGTTCGTTGCCTTTTGTTGCTACGGTGCAAGATGTGTGAAGTAAAAAACACCATCAAGTTTAGCTTCAGCCACCATGATGCTAAACCAAACATCGGAGAGATTGTAAATTTCGCCAAAGCACTCGACGCGGATTCGGCTGAAATGGAAGCAGTTTATCGCATTGGTGAGGAAAGGGGAGTCTTCATGAAGTTCAAATCAGAGGAAGCGATGCTCCATGCTCTGACATTCAATTCGGAAGATTTAATCTTCCATTATGCGAATGGAACGACGGCAAAGGTACGCATGTCGCATGCTGGTGAATTCATTCAATATGTGCGTGTGTTTGATTTGCCACCAGAGGTACCCGACAACGAGCTGGATAAAGTGCTGGAGAAATATGAAAAAATTAAACGCATCATCCGGGAGAAATTTCCAACTGATCTGTGTTTTGAGGTATAAACAGGAATACGCGGTATATACATAGAGGTAACTCTAAGACCACTGGGTCCCGAAGAAAATCATTATTATTTTTGGCTCACTCAGTACCAGAACAACGGTCCCAAGCAGTCCCAAGCTATTTCACTCACCCCTGCATGTTCTGCATGAATCCACACACCCCTGATATTATCTGTCAAACTTTCATAGCGAATCAAATCAAACATAGTGTAGTAATAGAATTTCAACTAGAATAGGGTACGTTAATCGTTTGCTTGGGACCAATAGGCTACTAAAGTGGTGAGCCAATTTAAAATCGTTAGTTTCGTATTGATTGTTGGTATATATATGGATGTGAAGAAGGAAATCCCCACGTCATTACATTTCTTCAATCGGAAAGGAAATATATTTTATGATCGCAACAAAGATAAATGTTTTCTGTGCAAGGCGGACGGACACCGGAAGCTTTCCTGCCCCAAGCGGAAGGCTCGGATGGAACCGGAGAAGCAACTTAAGGAAAAAGGAAAGCAGCAAAGTGAAAGAAAACAAAACAGCAGCAGTATGTATGCTGGTGTAGTGGTGGAAGGTGCGTCACTAGTCATTAGCGACCAGGACACGGGGTTGGAGATGTTGATTGAAAATAACGAAATGGACGTGACGACCCCGACGACCGACGACAGTAGCGGCAACAATCAATACGAAACTAACGATTTTAAATTGGCTCACTACTTTGCTAGCCTATTAGTCCCAAGCAAACGATTAGCGTACCCCATTTTAGTCGAAATTCTAGTACTACGCAATGTTTGTTTTGATTCGCTATGAAAGTTTGACAGATAAAATGAGGGGTTAGTGGATTTTCCTATATTTCGAGGGGTGAATCGATTAGCTTGGGACGGAAGATAGTACCAGAGCTGAGCCAAAAAGTTGAGCACGTTTTTTCGGGACCTACTAGTCTTAGAGTTACCTCTATGGTAGCGGAGAGCATGCAACGGGAAACGACGTTCAGAAGCAGCAGCAGCGATCACGATTCGGGTTCAATGAAAATGAGGAACAAATTCGGGAAAGAAAGAAGTTGCGTGCACGGGAGAAGATCGCTTCGTCGCCGCTTCGATCGCCATCCAGAAAAATCCTATAATAAAATACATTTTTATTTCCTTTTTTTTGTACTTTGAGTCCCACAATTGGTATTCCATGTTACTCGGCTCCGCTAAGTTATTTTTATAATATTTGAGCCTGCCCAATAAACGAAATGAAAAATCACAGTGATTACTAGCTCATATTGCTATTAAAGTTACTTCTTCTTCTTCTTCTTATTCGCGTTTTCAAGCTTATTGCACTTCCACAGTTATTAATTGAGAGCTTTCGATGCCAATACCAATGCATGAATTTATATCATTGTGTGGCAAGCACAATGATATTCTATGCCCAGGGAAGTCGAGAAAATTTCCAACCCGAAAGATTCCCTCGACCGGTCCGGGAATCGAACCCGCTGCCTCCGGCTTGGTAATACCAACAATCAATACGAAACTAACGATTTTAAATTGGCTCACCACTTTAGTAGCCTATTGGTCCCAAGCAAACGATTAACGTACCCTTCTAGTTGAAATTCTATTACTACACTATGTTTGTTTTGATTCGCTATGAAAGTTTGACAGATGTGTGTGGTGGTGTGTGGATTCATGCAGAACATGCAGGGGTGAGTGAAATAGCTTGGGACTGCTTGGGACCGTTGTTCTGGTACTGAGTGAGCCAAAAATAATAATGATTTTCTTCGGGACCCAGTGGTCTTAGAGTTACCTCTATGGTAATACCGTGCCTTTACTGACTACGCTATGAGGCCCATTAAAGCTACTTGTACCAAGGAAATCCTAAAAATATATTCACTCTACCGATTAAATTCATCTAAATCAGTTAGAAATGTTGATGTCAAAACTGCATAAGAATTATTCTCATGAGTGTTTGATCATTGGAAAATGACAGAAAGCTAATGATCGGTCGTTTCGTCTCGTGATAGTGAGAGGACCTGCTTTCTCATTGTCACATGACGGCCGTGATATTTACCAGTTCTGGTCGTACCTATTTCCGGAACTTACCTGATGCTGGATATAGCTCGGGATCAGATCGAATCTGAAGGTTTCTGATTAGCGCGCACGACCGATATATTTGCCGGAACACGGACAATTTGATCGGAACGTCGGATACGAACGATGGGAACACGGATGCACAGATGAAAGCAGCAACACGGCCACTCAGTGAAAGCAAGCCTAGAGGGAAAACTAGGTCACTGGTTTATCATTCTAAGTTTCTAACTCCGGAACTTACCTGAAGCTGGATCAGATAGGAACAGAACATTCCTCAAGAGGACGGACACGGACAATTTCAAAGAAATTAATATCGTGTTGATTTTTTAAATCAACATTGAATTTGATATTTCCTTAAGTGCGTCAAATATGGTGCCTTACGGTAGTTCGTTTTATACGACATGTAATTCCTTCGTAGGAGGATGTACCTGAAATCAGGCACTGATGGCTACTTCTTACAGTAGCTTATCACTCTGATAAGGTAAACAGTAAAAAGAGGGTATTGCAGTATCGATCAATAAGTGGTCGGAGTAGTTACGAGCCCAACAAAAAATAAAATAAAAATAAACATCATCTCAACATGAGCATTTTATTCTGCCAGTACGGTACTTAGTAAAACATAAATGGGTGTGTTATTATTGCCGTGAATGAAAAGATTTACTATCACTGATTATATATCTATTTTTAATGTTGTGATAGTGGAAAAAGTAGCATTATCACTGCCTCCGTGAATCAATGATATTTATCAGCACTTATCAACAATAGTAATACGTAATGTTCCATAGTACACATGAAACCGCGTGATACTAATTGTCTCTTGCGAATACTACTTTATTACCTAGTTGTTGAGGCTTCTTTTCAATAGCTACGCTCGAACTAATATTTTACTTGTGTTTTTTGCGTTCAGCTATGTACATCCATACTGCCCTGCTATGTGGAAGCACCGGCTATCGGGATGCCCCCAGTTTCCATATAAGCTGTTGCTATAGCTACTTACTAATGCTTCATTCATAAAAGTGAAAGAGATAGAGAAAAATAACTGGTTTGATTGGCATCAAACAGCTGATAAATAAAAGCCTTGGCCGGGAGAATCGCAAATTCAGTCTTGATAAAGAGCAGTTTGCGAAAATGACCACGTCTGATTACACCAGCGACATATTGCGCCCATTATCTCGCCAGGAGTTAAGTGATTTGAAGGATCTGTATTATAAGCATTGCCCACTGGAAATACAGTTCTATTTTTTAATTAAAAACCAGCTCGAATGGGACGAAAAATTAGAAAAGTTAAACAGAAAGCAGTCAATATGTGCAAGGGCATATTTGAAATTTTATTCGCCACGGTTTGTAAACCCGAAAGAAACAGGAACATTCGTGGCGATAACATGTGAAGAATATCCGAGCGTGTATTTCCATTCGTTACGTGAAGGGCCTAGTCAACTATTAAAGTACTTAACCGATACCCAGCGAATCAATTGGTCCTGTCATCCTGTATTGTGTAGCATAAGTGATCAGCATATGGAAATTCTGGATACATTACTGAAGCAGGTCAATTGTGTAGGCGAACTGCTATCCGATTGCTCGTACTACATGATAACGAACAACCAAGCTGCGAGCTTTGAATATGAGTGAGTTTTCTGATAAAAATGTATTAGTGCTTGTCAATTAATGTTATTCTGTTCCAGGGTTCCATCAGATGTAGTTATTAAAGAACTTGATCCTGCTTACGGAAGTTTAATGAACGAACGGTGGCCGCATCGTTATCCTAACTCGGAAATGTACATCAAACTACTGATTGAACTGAATGGTGGTTTGGGACTATTCAACAAAGACAGCGACGATATTATAGGCTGGGCGTTGAAGAATGAGTTTGCTGGTGTTGGGTAATATTTTACTGGCAACATAGACCGTGGATAAGTGAGAACAACACTTGAAAATATTATCATAGTAGTAGCGATTGTCGGCAGACCCAATATAGGTACCCGATCCAGGTTGGATTGGATTATTATTATTATTATTTAACTTTATTAGAGAGGCTTTCAGCCTTGGGCTGGTTCGCCTCTAGGTTGGATTGTAACTGAATCAAAAATTAGTTCGCTATAAGTTTTACTACATGCAGAGCTGATAATAGCGTATACAATAGTGCTGTTTCCACTTACCCCACGTTTCCATTCCTTCTGTGTAATAATTACCACCATAAGGTATAGGTACAATAATCCACATTCTGTTTTAATAGGGGAAATGTCGGCTTCGGCAATACAGTCAGGCGAGTAAAGAACGAACTTGAGAGCTCAATTTTAGCATGTGGATACATTGTGTTTCAGAGCATCTATTGGTCAGGTTAAGGTATTGCCGAAGCCGACATTTCCCCTATTCAAATTATCCTAAAATCCAAAATTTTCAAAAACTCAGGTTTTGCCAAAAGATTTCTGTCTTGATTAAGAACCGCCCTACACTCTAAAAAATCTTCACGTCCGATTTACGTGAAATATCATATATTTAGAAAATCTCAAATGTTACGTGACGTAAGTAACTTTGGCCTGCATTACACGTCATTAAACGGGAAATGTCGAGCTGCACGGTGGTGCCCATCTCGGCAAAAAATCTAAGTGTGTGGATCAGATCAAAAATGAATTAACAAAGTAACTTGGAATTGACTTGAACGCCTTGAAAAAAAAAACTATGCCTTATGCTTCATGTGCGAGTGGAAACACTTCAGGAAGACTAGATTAACTTTCCAAAACTCCACCCAGTGCCGTAACTGCCAGGCGGCAAAGGCGCAGCTGTAAAGCAAGACCATGTTGGAGGCAGTTAGGTTAGATTGGGTTTTTCTTCTTTCAGACATTATTGACGGAATACATTTTCCATACTATTTGTTTTACCACTTCGCAATCTCACGGGCACACATCTGGCGATCTACTTAATGAACAAATTTCAAAATTAATCTATATGTCTGCTGCAGAGCAGCAAGCACCTCATTTAATTTTGAAAACGCGAAGTGGAGGAATTCCATGAACCTTCACCTTAACACATCATTTCAATAACACCTGTCTAGCCAACGCCAAACGAAAATGAAAATGAAGCACGTTAAGAATGAAAGGCTAGCTGTGGATTTTTTTTGTCTTGCTTTGCTCACTTCCTTTCAATGGAAGTCGATTTTCGAGTTGAAACGAAGCATCAATTGGCTTTCAATTCCTTTCACCGCCGCTCTGTCACCTACTCTTTCAATGTATTTAATATGTGTTATGCCTTGTTTTCATTAAATTTCAAATATGTGTCTGGAAGATAAATTAAACATATTACGTGTAATCTTCAAGCAGAGGCGCGAGGAATGGGTGGGACAGATGGTACATATCCTACACACAAAAATACCTGGGGAGGACAGCCAAGGCTTTGTCCCACACACGATTTTATAGGGAACATAATTTTAAAAAAAAACGGCGCCGGTGGTGTAGTGGTAAGCGTGATTACCTCTCACCCCAGCAGGCCTGGGTTCAATCCCAGTCGGCGCAGCCGGGATGTTCTGAGGCATAACATCTCTGATCACGCCTTCCTTCGGATGGGAAGTAAAGCTGTTGGTCCCCGGTTTATGAGTTGATGGGTCGATAGGTAGGGTCCAGGTGTGGGAGCTGCCTTCCTGGCACGTCGGTAGCATTGGTGCTCAGCACGGAAAACAAGATCGACGGAAAAAACAAACCAAAGGAAAAAAAAAATAATTAAAAACGTTAAATTATCCTACAATGTCAAAATCTGACCCTTCTTACTAATATAGAAATTCCGACTAAAGTGCTCATACGATGAGAAAAGATAGATAAATTCACATGTGACTTAAGGTAACACATGATGTATTTTAACCCTAATTAGCTAGAAACTGGGGCCGGGCATTCCCGGAACACGGCCGGATGTGCGAAATGTTTTAAATATATCAAGCTGAACAATGCATCAGGTCCTAAGTAACATTGACAGATTCTCTTCGTCGGTTTTCTTTTTGCATCTCCATGGCCAAGTTAAGACATTTCCAGCTATATCAAGTACACAGATCGATGAAAGAAGCTATTATCTAGCATCTAATATGTCAAAAACGACAAGAAACGGTTCTGTACTCAAGTTATTAACGAAAGAGAAAGTCGATGAAGTGAATCGATCAATGTTACTTAGAACCAATTGTTCAGCTTGATATATTTTCATTTTCCGTCACATACGTCATGAAAGGTCGGTTGATGTACCTCATGTAAGACGAACTGAACGCTCTTTCACTGCTACACCGAAGCTTGAAAGATATACGAATGAAACGATGGGAGAAAGAGAAACAAACTATAGAAAATAAATGGCAACCTTTTCTTGTAACTTACAAGTCATCAAATCCTCATCATAACATCAAATGAATTCATAATTCTGGAAAACAATTTTTTATAGCAAAAAAATAGCATGCTTGCTTAACTGATTCATTTCAACTTTGTAGTCAATTGGTTACCCATGATGACTTCTGTACGTTTATCATAGAGCTGATATTTATGCATTGGTTGGCATAGAAAGCTCCCAATTAATAACTGTGGATGTGTATATAGAAGACTAAGTTGAGAGCCAGCAAAACGCTCGTTACAGAAGCCTAGTAAGCCTTGAAGACGAAGAAGAAGGAATAAGGGTATCAACATATCTTGGATCTTGGGGAAGAGGATAAGGGCATAAGATTTAAAATTTAGAGTAAAATCCCCATAATCATACTCCCCCATACTTATTAAAAATACCCTCTTCAAGTGTCGACGCAATATATGGATAGACCCTTATGCTAATAATGTTTGTTTGCTCATAGTATTGGTAGATAAAAAATTTCATGTTTTTTTGTTTTGTCACTTGCACTACTTTCCTTACCTGCTCAATTGTAGGATATTTGAAATTTTTCTTACCATAATCATTGAATTTGGCGCTATTCGGCCGAATAACTTCGTTCTTTGCGGAAACATCTTACACAATTGCGGGTCACTTGCCGGATGGTTGAACGGGCGCTCAGCAACCAATACCTCTGGCGCATAGCAGCAATCAAGCCATTTTGCCCAAGGTGCAAATGCTCGATGTGCATTGTGCGGATTAGCTGCTTCGTCAGTGGATGTCTGTTCGGAAGGATAATCGGATTCTTCGTCTCGACTCGAAGCAATCCATCCACACGAACACTGGATTCAAGCCTCCTAGCTTGCGGCACGGTTTGTTGGTTTGGACACGACGTATTTCGTCAGCTAGCTCTGACTGTTGAACCATCCTCATAATGGTGAAATTCGATCGACGGAGTTCGGAAATAGTAACGTACCGGTTGAAGATACGTTGTGACCTGTTCTTGGTGCGGATGTTGGCGATGAATCGAAGTACCAATGCCATGATGCGTTCGATCTTCCTGAAGTCACTGAAGCGGGAAAACAGTGGAAACTGTTCCACCACAGCCGAAGTGACAATTTCGGTGCTTGTCATTTCGGGAAGCTGTTGGTCGGGGATATCGACTAACTCCTCTTCGTCGTACTCGAGTTTCGTGAGGAAACTTGGTCCGGTCCACCAAAGATTGTTTCTGCGCAAATCGTTTGGTAGCTGACCTCTGGACACGATGTCTGCTGGATTATCACCAGATCGGATGTAGCACCAGCGATATCCTGCAGTGGAGGTATTGATTTCGTGAATTCGGTTTCGGACAAAAATCTTGAGGCGATTGGCTGATCGTTTCATCCACGCCAGAACGATTTGACTGTCCGACCAGAGGACCACGTCACGGAATTCCATTTGCATGGCTGGGATAATCCTCTGAATGAGTCGAGTTAGTAGCAATGCGGCACACAATTCCTTTCGAGGCGTTGAAAGTTCATGTAGTGGAGCAACCTTGGACTTGCTACTCAGCAACTTCATCTTGGCGGAACCGTTGGAGAACAGGCTTCGAACATAAACACATGCACCATACGCCAATGATGATGCGTCGGCAAAACCGTGGATTTCGTAGGACACGGCGTCGTGGAATGTAACTCTTCTTGGTATGGCGATTTTGTCGAGTGCTGGCAAGGTATTTGCAAATTCAACCCATCGCTCCTGTATCGAGTCGTTGACGGGCTCATCCCAGCCAATCTTGTGCTTCCACAGCTGTTGCACTAGTAGCTTGGCGACGACAATCACTGGTGACACAAGTCCTAACGGGTCAAAGAGCTTGGCCACCTCGGAGTAGATGATACGCTTCGTTGATCGTTGATTCAAATCACATTGTGGCGGCCTTGCGATGAGGAAATGATCGGCTTTTGGATCCCAAAGCAAGCCTAGCACTTTGATGACTCCATTCGGTCCGTATTCTCCCAATGGAACGGGCTGTTCCAGTCGATCGTTTGGAATGTGGTCCAAAAACTCGTTTGAGTTGGAACACCACTTGTGCAGCGAAAACCCTCCTCTCTTCAGTAAGCCTTCCAGCTGCCTTGCTGCTTCTAGGGCCTCCGGAAGTGAATTTGCACCGAAAAGTGCATCGTCGACGTAAAAATCTTCCTTGGCGATTTGCGCACCGATCGGAAAATCGGTTGATTCATCATCGGCGAGCTGCTGCAAGCACCTGGTAGCTTGGAACGGAGCCGATGCTGTTCCATATGTAACCGTCGTGAGCTCCAAGACTCGGAGTGGCTCTGACGGCTGCTCACACCAAAAAACACGGAGATAGTGTGTGTCCCTTGGATGCATCTTGATTTGTCGATACATCTTCGGCACGTCGGCTGTGAATGCAACTGGGTACTTGCAGAACCTGAGTATGACGTCATAGAGTTCTTTCTGTACCACTGCGCCGACTTGTAGAACCTCATTGAGTGAACGGTTGTTCACTGTTGGTTTGGCGCTGGCATCAAATACCACCCTGCACTTGGTGGTCGAACTTGATGGGCGAAGTACCGCATGGTGCGGCAGGTAGTAGTTTTGCTGGTGCGGTGGATCGTCTTCTTCTCGTACTTCGTGGCAGTGTCCCAGCTCTTCATACTCACGCATGAACTGAACATACTCCTCTTTCAAATCGGGGTTCCGCTGCAGCCTCCTCTGCAGCATCTGGAATCGCTTCAAAGCAACCGCTCGGCAGTCACTAAGCTCGTGCACGTTATCCTTGAACGGTAGCCTCACTTGGTATCGTCCATTTTCATCACGCTGGTGGGTGGCGACGAAATGGGCTTCACACTCCTGTTCTTCCTGTCAGAGGACTCGAATCTGGCACCTCTTCGAGCCTCCAAAATCGTTGAATGGATTCCTCGATGTCATCCAACGATACGATGAGCGAATGTTGTGGTTGATTGGCGTGGATCGTGTTAGTGAATACACCGCCTAAAACCCATCCAAGGCAGGTTTTACGGAGATCGGGAAGGCTGTCGTCGAGTTTGATATGTCCTGGTCGCATCAACTTGAAGAATAACTCTGCACCAAGAAGCATATCGATCTTGTCCGGTTTGTAGAATTCCGGATCGGCTTTGGACGCCGAAGGGAATGTTCCAAGATGACACGTCGATTCTTGTTGGCGGGATGACACCTGTCACATTGGGCGTAACCAAACACTCCACGTGTGCTTGGAAGTCGGTGAGTCGAGATCGGATGTTGACCATCACCTTGTCGTGGGCTACAGTCCTGACGTCGTTGATGCCACAGATTGGAACGTTGACACGATGCTTCTGAATTCTTAAAAGATTTGCAAAATTGTTTGTTACGAAATTTACCTGAGAGCCGCTATCTAGCAGTACTCGGCATGAATGCAGTTGATTGTTTTCGTCCAGCACGTTGACAACCGCTGTCAGCAGGAACACAGTTTTCGTGGAATCGGCGTAGTTACACGAGCAGGATGTGCTCGGTATATCTCTTCCGGATAGCGGGTTTGCTACCGTGCTGTTCGGTTGAACTGTGCGGGACTCTTCTTTCGAAACGGACACGTTGGCTTTCGGTTCTCGGTTTACCTCGTCGTTGTGGAGTTGTGTATGATGCCGTTTCTGACACTTTTGGCAGCACCTCGGTGATTAACACTCCTTGGAGCTGTGCCCCTTGCGCAGACAGTTGAAACACACACCAGTTGTGCGTACCTTCTCCATACGTTTGTCAAAGGACATGTTACCAATCGCATTGCATTGGTAGTTGCGATGTGCACCTTGGCAGAAATCACAAACCTCCTTGCTGATTGGTGTGGTTGCGGCGGCATGGACCTTCGGGTTGCTTGCTTTCGGTTGGAATGCTTGTACCTTCGGGGTCGATTTGGAAGCGGGCTGCGCATTAACCTTCTGGAAAGCTGTTTCGCAGTTCTCCAACATTTCACATCTCGATTGCAGGAACGTAATGGTTTGCGCATACTTGGGTAGCACGCCCTTCTTCTGTGTGCCTTCCCATGCCATCCTGGTCGTGTTGTCCATGGCGGTCGTCAGCATATGAACCAGAAACAAATCGGAAATACCGAGGAATTCCTGTTCAAGATACTTCAGGCTCTCGACGTGGCGGGTGCACTCATCGAGCAGACGTCGCACCTCCTTGTGGGATCCGGATGACATTCCTTGCAAGTTGAACAGACCACGAACGTGCGTCTCGACTATGATCCTTTTGTTTTCATAGCGATCGGTGAGAATGGTCCACGCTTGCTGGTAATTACCTTCGCTGATATCTTTGGCATCCAGAGCACCTGCTGCTGCACCAACCAGAGCCTTGTCCAGATGATACAGCTTGATCGCGTTCGAGTCTCCTGAGTTGGCCATCAAGTCTTGGAATATGGCCTTGAACTTCGGCCAGTTGGCATAATCACCATCGAAGGTTGGAATTGGAGCCTTCAACGGTTGCTGTTGGACGATGATTTGTTGTTGCGGGGCTTGAGCACGAACACTGGCATTTTCGTGTGCCATGATTAGCTCATCGATGGTCGTGCGGACGAAGTTGTATCGGTCTTCAAATGCGACATAAACTTCCTCCTGCTGTTGAAAACTTTCTTGGGGAATGATAGCAACCAGTTTGCTATGCACTGCGCTGTATTCGTTGTAGGCCACATCGATATTCTTCATGTACGTCCTGAGTTGTGAGAGGCTCACCAAGTTTCGAGCGGCAACAAGCGCCCTTTGCACACGCACTACTTTCATGGTGACCTGGTCTCGCTGGCGGGAAAGCGACGTTATTTCCTTCACGGTTTCGGAATCAGCACTGATTTCCCATTCTGCAAATCCTTCGAATATTGCTGACTCGTCGTGCTGCTTCTCCTTGCCTGTGCCCTCAACTGCTTCCTTAGCAGCAGGCTTACCTTTCGGGGTTCGATCCACTGGCATAATGAACTCGTTGTCACGTCGTACGTTACACACAGCACGAGTACGTATGGTTTCGGAATAGCGGTTCTGTAGAAAAATCCTTCGGCGGGCGGGTTGAAACTTGCGAATCGGATTCGCAAGCGGCGGTGATCAATAATTGATTCCTCTCCTGGCGGTACACGTCGTGGTTGGCACACCACGGAAGCGTGTCGGAATACACTCGGTCGAGTGGCGATGGTGTCGAATCCTTTCCTACGGGCGGCGCTGGATCCGGCTCGAAGGACCACTATGTTGGCGCGTTTACCGTGGCCAACTCCGGTGGGTTGGAAGTGGACTGTATTTCGTTCGGATTGAAAGATTCAACACACTAATCAAATTATCACCTTAACACTACTTTTATTCTAACTAGTTCACTATTTCTCTACAGATTGCTTTCTTACTTCACTGGATGTAACTTGGATGGTGGTCGAAATAATACTCAAAAAAACGCTGGCTGGCTGTGTCGCTTTTATAGCAGTCGTCCTATCGTATTTTGCTACTTTTGGTCCTATATACTTGCCTGCCGTGCGCTACGGCGAGCAGCAGGCAGCAGCATGTTGAAGAGAAGTATATAGTGCTTCTCCCTTCTCGTTCGGTGTCCTTAAAATTCTACCTGGAGTGCGTTGTTGCCACGATGGGTGGTTTAAATGACGATCGTTTGCGTTGTGTTTTGGAAGCTACTATAGCTTGTTTCGCACGGAACAGATTTGATAATTCAGCCGATGAGGATTTGGCCGTTAAATGCATGCTCGATGAAAAACATGCTAGTGTTATGTTTGCTTGTCTCTGATTTTACCATGATGATTTAGAAAAAAAAAATCTTTTTACACATTTCCCTCATAATCTCAGGAATTATCTGAGCTGTTTAGATGTTTGATAAATTTTTTAAAATAAAATGTCGGTGTCGGTGGTGTGGTAAGTGTCTCGTTAAGATTTTGAAAGCAACTGGGTTTTTAAGGGTATTAAGGTTAATACATATTCGTAATATGCATTAAAATGGAACCGAAATCCAAAATTTCGTCAATTTTAGTGCACTGGAACTATTATAAATAAGTGCGATTGACTACATTAGAAAAAATCGCCATCTTAGCACACCTTGGTGGGGCTTTATATGGGAGCTAAAAAACCGACCACAAATTCGTCGGATGAGTCAGTTAGTACTTTTAATAATTTATTTGTTTGTCAATATCAACAGGTTCAGTGCAATCCCAATGATGGTTTGCCTTCTTTTGAAGCCAGCAGTGAACCTGTTGATACTTGCACTATGTTCACCTCCTACTTATATCGAATCTGTGTGTCGTTATATTTTTCCAGTCATTTACAGGTCATGCCAAAGCATCGTCAAAAGGGTTACGGAGAACTACTAGCCAAGGCAATTACCAAAAAAATTGCTCTCGAAGATGGTGGAACTGTAAACTTGTTCATAGTTGATAAAAATGTAAACTCTATACACTTGTTTACCAAACTGGGATACAAATTGATAGCTGGCTCCAATTGGATTCAAGCTAGGAATATTCAATAGAAAGAAGAATTAACATAAAACCCGCTTTAACTATAGATGTAATCAATTGGAAGGATTGTGATAAATCAACTACTGAAGGGTGCATTATTTTGTTGGATAATTCATTCTTTTCAAAAGTATGCTTACAAATAAACGTGTTACCTAACTTACTGTTTAGAATGTTCCTCGTACCGATTCTAGTCCAAGAGCCTCCGCCATGCAGCATATTGTTGCAGTAGTCAGTTCAGGGTATTGTTCTTTCATGCCACAGACAAACTGCAGGTAGTCTGTCTGACCGATTCTTTCCAGCACATCATTACTAAGGATTCTATTAGGTAAGTCATAGAATGTCATTAGCCTGACAATCCGCGACCGACCATCATCGCATAGTTCGGACAACAACTCGGCTAGAGGGCGTTCCGACGGGACGCCTACAACGTACGAACGAATCAGGTGGTTACTTTCCTTCAATATTTGCTCCATACGTAGGCGAATGCGATCGACCAACGATTGTAACATATCTTGCGATATAAGCATGTCGGATTCAGCTATTGCTCTTCGCCTGGCAATGATAGAAGCGATTATACGGAACTGCCATAGTTCGGAGGAATTGCAAGATGATTTAAAATTGATGATGAACTGGAATGGGACAAAAAGGAATATTTTTGCATCAACTCAATGGCATAAAACTATGATGTCTTACATTCATCAAATCCATGAAAATCGTCAATCCGTGCATTTTGTCATGCGTGATACAGTCGTACGTTTGTAGCATTAGCATTTGGATCACACTTCGTTCCGCCGCGGGTATCGATTCGATTTCGTCGATTTCACTGTGTTCCGCAGTGAGCAAGAATTTAGTTGCTATATTCGAAATTCTTTGATCCGTTGAGAATGCGAGCAAGCCGTTTGCGTCGATTTTCCATGAGTTGTATTTACTGGTCGTCAGCGTTTGTGTTAGCATTGATTTTAGACGGTTAGGATCTTCTAAGTAGGATAGGCAACCAGCGCGTTGCTTCAAATCAATGCATCCACTAGCTTTGAGGATATTCCTGTAAAAAAAAGAAATGTTTTTCGAAATTTTCGAAAGAGAAATAATATTTAAAAACCCTATCAATCGTAAGTTAAATACTGGAATGAAGCTTTACATTGGAGAACTGTCGGCTTCGGAAACCTGTACCTATTATCGTCAGTGGGTTACCCCTACAAACTACTTGAGCGCTCAATTTGACCAATCAATTCTCTGAAACATGATGTATGCTAATGCAATAAAAAAATGAGCGCCCAAGGGCTTAATTTACCCCCGTTGATAATTGATAAGGATGCAGCATGCTGAAACAAAAGATTGTAGGTACGACATTTCGCAGAAATACATTATTTTGCAGAAAACTATTTGACGGAATGCTCCATCTCGCAGAATGCCATATTTCCCGGAATTTTAATTGGCGGAATACCCCATTTCCCCGCATTCTGTTTTGATTTTTATTTTTATTTGTTGGTGTCAAAATAAAGATAAAGATAAATTCAAAAGAACTACTCAAGTTTGAAAGACGGAAAATTTTTCTAAAATTATTAAATGCAGATTTAAACATTCCGCCAATGGAAATTCCGCAAGACAGGCTATTACGCCAAATGAGATTTCGCGAAATGGTTCATTCTTACAAATGGAAGTCCACGAAATGTCGTACAACCAAAAAATGAGTATAAGATCAAATACTTACTCTAAATTGTGCCAATTCTCCTGATCGAAGTACACATGCCAATAGTTGTGATCTTGCACGTACACCTTGCTGAGTGTATGAAGCTCTGGTAGCATACATGGAGCCATCACTTTAACCGGTTCCGTCTTGCCTTTTTCCAAGTAGTAGATTTCACATAAACACAACTTCCCGGTGTCTATGTCTCGTGGAAGAAATAGTCTTGGCTCGATTGCTAGCACGTACAGGTGTCGGAATGCTTGCAGATGATACCTATTATCATTGCTGTGAATGGGAAACTTCGGAAAGATTGAACATATCAGCGCGGCAATTGCCTCAGGCGAACGCGATAGTGTATAACGTCCGGCACCGAGGAACAGAAATCCTAATGCCATGTGGACTGCCATATGAGATCCGTACGTGACGTGGCATTGTCCAAATCTGGATCGCAGCATTCTGATTGCCCGCAGTACCCTTACGTCCCCGGTACCGGCTTGTACCAGGGATACCGAGAGTAAAATCATCATTGTGCAATTTTCAAGTGTTTGTTTACCGGCAAAGTCTCCGAAAGGTCGACCATTGAGTCCAAGGATGTATTTAAGCAGGAAGTGCAATGTTGTGAACGCGCGCTCATCTGCCGTTCCGGCGTATTTTAGGCCAATACAGATAGCGGCCCCGCAGACGATATTGCAATAGGCCTGACATTGCGCTTCATGGTCCGTCGGTTGCGCTTGATGATCAGTGTAGAGCCGATTCCTAATCAATTCCGATAACGCTCGAGGAATTTGGCTGTAAACCCAGTCAGTAGAGGCATCGATTTCGTGCCACATGATAAGATTCTTGGCTACAATTCTCAAAAGCAACAGATCAGGACGAATAAAATCGAGCAGGTAGGTTGTATCGGGAGGTTTCATCCAGTTAGCGATTGCTTCATTTCCGGTGCGGAAATACATTAAACCTAGGGCAAGGGTAGCTCCAGGGGCTGTGACATCAATATTTACTGTATCACCTTCTTTGATTTGGAAGGAAGGCAGTTTGTATTTCTCCTTTTGGGCACCTACAAGGGGACGTCTGTTGCCTCCCACCATATAGTAGTGTAGAGTATCCGGGATATCTAAATCACGCAGGACAGTTGATTTCTCTCCTTGTTCTAGGGTTACCAATCCTAGCGCCAAGCCAGCCGTAAGGGCATACGATTCTCGTTCCACGTAGTTTTCCATTTCCGGGCCAGGGGGTCGTCCTATCTCCTGCAGTAGCACTTCCGCTATATGCCGTTTGGCTGTTCCTTGGTATACGAGCCCGATACCCATCAACGATGCTACTTGAATGTTTTGCGAAATATCCAACTCAACCGCAGTCGGAGGAAGTAACGCTTCTATGTGCACGCTTAGCAGCTTAGTTGTTTTTATGTCCATCGTACCCCGATGGGCAGCTGAAATGCCCAGTAGCAAACCCAAACTGATCATTTCGTCACATTTTACTAAATATTCATAGATGCTCATAAACGAAAGAGACTTTAGGTGACCGTTTAGCCCAAGTGCCATCAAGAAGCCGGCGTGTTCCGTTGGAATGTCGGAGACTCCTTTCGGTTTATTGTACGTAATCCAGGTGGAGTCAATCTCAGGCGTATCGGAACATATCCTCAGACCAGCTGCAACCCCGTTATGGAACGTTGGCCATAGATTCATGTTAGGAGGAACTTCCAGCTGCTGGATTTCAATTGTGGCACCTCGGTGTATCTCTTTGCCAGTTAAGCACAGTTTGGGAATGGGCAGCGTCTGCGTTGCGGTCGGGCGGCTGGCCCTCAAAGTGAACATACCACGGCCAATCGGGAGAGCCATTGTTCGAATACACAAAGCGTACAACTGCTTCTCTTGTTCCTCGATAAAATCATGATCCGAAACATTGGGAGCTTGCACGATATCGATTGTCACTGGTTGTGAACTGTTGAGGAACGATTTAACATCGTTGATCCTTAAATCATCTGGAAAACGCAATCTCAACAATTTTGTGTCGATATTTTCCATGCCGTTTTCCTCTTGTTTGGCTTCATTTTTCGGTATGACCTCTGGTTGAGTTTTTCGACGGAGCGAGAGGGAATTTTCCTTCAATCCACTGGTATGTTTTTTGCTTCGAACCGACTGATTTTGGGCATCGAATGTGGCATGAGCATACAGTTCCGGTCTGAGTAGGAGTTCGTAAACTTCCGCGTCATACATATTGATCGGTTTGTTGCGATTGGTTTCCAGAAACTGTGCTATCAGATAGTGTATACTTACGGGCAACTTTTCTAGGGTCAAACGATTGTATCTTCGCTTCATCAGCACTCGGATCACTACAGTAGCCATCGTTTTATCGACATCGTCCAGTGCAGTAACCTTCCAACTATCAAATAGATTCTCAAATTGTTTCGTTACCCATTTTGACAGACCTTTGGCCCGATAAAGATAAGCTACGATCAAAATTACATCTCGACTACGGCTGTTGATTCTTTCCATACAGGGATAGCTTTCCAGATCGGTTTTGTTGGGATTTGCAATCAACGCATGAACGTAGGGAAATATTCTGGGAATATTTTCAAAGTCAGCATCAAACAAGTTCACAAATTTGGTCTTAGCTTCTTCCTTTATAAAACAGCAGGACCGAAGATCAACCAAATGTTGGAAATCTAAAAAGTAATGCAGCTGAAACTTTTCCAGTTTTACATCCAACGACAGTTCGTACAGAAATTCGGCCAGCAATTTAAGTTCGATTCGCAGGAGGGGCTCTAGCTTTAAGTCCTCGTAGACCAAATGTAACGCATAAAGAATACTGGGGATGTGTTCAAACAGTGCTTTGTCTGATCCATAAGGAATCGGAGCGATTGCTTCTGTATCCTTGTCTGGTGTGTTGTTTTTTCCACTATGCCCAATCAAATACTCCCAATCGCTATCCGTTCCAAGGCAGTTTTCACTCTTACGCCGCTTCTTCGGTTCGTCGAATGACGATTTAGAATTGGATTTATTCAATCGGCTGTCAGGAGGCGGAAATGGCCTGCCCATTTGCTGGAACAGCATTCCACCAAAAGCATCCCATTCTCGATTCCCGTCGAAATCCCTCGAACCGGGTGCGTTCTTCGTGCCATACCATCGGATCATCAGGTCTAACGCTAGTTGTTTGGGAAGGGTCTCCCTCAGTGCCAACAAGCAGCGTGACACCAGCTGAGATTCGGTCATTATGGGTAATGAAATTCGGAACATTTTCTCACTGTTAAACACTAAAGTCAACCGATTTCCTGATCCATCTCTGATACTAGAACAATTGCTCAGTCGTGACGAGGTCGCTGTAGAGTGCAATGGTTGCACCGGAGATAGCATGTGCAACTCTTCATCGAATCGCGTATCCGTTTGAGGCGGCACCGTTGGCAGTAAACTACTGCGCCGTGGAAAGCCCTGGGATGCACCAAATGAGTTGCTCAGTGCACTAGATGTGACAAAGCTGGTCAGTATACCTGCGACGTGTACCTTGCCGACCTGAGTCGGTCCAGAATAGAGCATTAGAGTCCCACACGGTGCTAACACCGCAATCATATTCAAACGCTTCATACAGACAGCATCTTTAGCTGGAATTTGCATTGAAAGCGTGCCCGGTGATATTTTTATACGATCGGTGGAACAATAATCAATCCGTACCAAGTTCAGTTTCTCCGAGCGAGGCAGCAAATAGCATAGATAGCCATCACCAACCATATCGACGTGCAAAAAACCATTCGAAGCTTTTTCGGGGAATTCTCTGAAATTAAAACAACATTTTAATAGATATTAGAAGGATATTTACTTATAACATACAATGGGAGAAAAACTCGATCGCCGTGATTTATTGGAGTAATGTTCTGTCTAGCTACAACTGTTGTGTTAATTTATTATTGACGTGCTGTTGGCTTCTCTTACTGTTTGCGTGTGATGCGATATAAGCTATTAGGGGTATACACCCTCGTAAATGCGTAAACTTCCATTACACTCCAATGGACCCTGGTATTTTACGATGCGCATAGTTAATACCCCTATTGTTTCAGTGAAACATTTTCAACTTTGCACCCAACCGAGAAATGTAAGATTCTATTACAGATTTGCATAAGAAACATACAGAATTGCAATGTTTTACCGCATGAACAGATTCTGCAATGTGATCGGCGGAAACTGGAAAAACCCACTATGGAAAATCGATTTTACTCTTGTTCGATAGGTACGTATAACGTGCACATCAAGAGTAATATCGATTTTCGGTAGTGTAATTTTTCAGTTTTCGATTTTATAACATCGGTGGTTGAAATCGTCGTTTTTGCGCGCTTAATTAATAACATCTTTATTTTGATATTTAGGGCTATGGTGTCTTCTGAAAAGTTTATCAATAAATGTATGCGCTTCTTTTGGGCTTTTCAGCATAAGGATTAATCCCCCTTAAAGTGAGATAGAAAATTTATTTTTTCAATTTTACAATATACAGGGTTGGTGTCTTGACAAAAGTTTGAGGAATCATACTTTGGAATAACTTTGTCCAAGACACCTAAACCGTAACTTGCTCACTTTTGGAGATATGATACGTTTTTTGTCGACAACCTCTTAAAAGTGGTTTTTTAATCATAACTTTTTTATTATAACTTTTTCGACTTTGAGATGTTCTAAAAAGTTATAGACAACGCTAAAATACAAAACTTTGTCCAAGATAGCAACCCTGTAGTTTTTCAAATTAAAAAGTTATTAAGGTTTTTTTGTTTTTTTGGCCATTTTTTATGTACTTGTAACTCAATGTGGTGCAAAATGGTGCAAGTTATCAACCATGCATGTGAAACTACAAGTAATTTACTTTAAGATGATGGCAAAACTCTAAGACTGTAAGCGACTGTAAGATATGTTTAGTGTAAAAGCAATTAATCATATTATAGTCATTCTCAACCACGTACCCAGTGTTACTTCATTTTTTTTTAATATGTGTAAGTGAGATCATGCCTACATGTATAATATTGATATGGTTGTCGTGGTGACAGTGTTCGTTTGTTTATCTAGTGGTTCAGTTTTCAAGCTTGAGTATTTGACTACACACAAATGGCTTCCACAGGTACGTTTTTTTTAACTTTACTGCATTTTTTGTGAAAGTTATGTGTTGAAACATTTTTGAATAAATTTTTATTCCTTTAGTTGAAATAGAAAAACGACATCTGTTTTCAATATGGAAAGCAGCAGGAAGATATTTACCAACCAAAAATCACAGCGTGTTCAAAGAGGTGCTCAAATATTATTTGATTGATTCCGACATTATGCCGGAAGTTGCTGTGGAGGTTGCAAAGTACACAAAAGTTACTTGTGATGCTTTTCAAAAACTGTGGCTTAAATATAACCGTTCAGCATGCAAGGTGTTGCATAACCATGTTGAATTTTTCGATAAACCGTTTAAGCTTCCTGCAAGTATCCTGAACATGCTTCCTTCATCACCAACAAGTGCCCAAATCGGTCGTAAACCAATTCCTTTCGACAAATGCAGTGAATCAACAAAGAGAAGAAAAACAGCGGCCATTCGTGAAAATCATCCAGTGGAAGAACTTGTGTTTGCAACGCAAATAAAGCTTCGCGAATCAGGACAAAAACATGCTGCTGACATTCTTAAAGAGGCTACGCAGACAAGTCCATCGCGGGCAAGAAGGACTGCTAAAGCATGGGAAAAATCATCAATTCATCCATTGTATGAGTACAGTGATGCTAAAGCTTTGGCATTATTAATAGATGCAAAGTTATCTAAGGCACAGTACATAAAAATTCAATCGGGAGCGAAAGATCTAAACGCAAATATATATCCACCATATCATCGCATCCTAGAAGCCAAAAAAAGCTGCTATCCCGATGAGGACTATATAGCAGTCAGCGACACGTGTGTGGAAGTCAAATTGCAACAATTGTTGGACCATACTTCGGAACGAATCATTGATGCTAATGAGGAAAATTTGGACAACTATTCAGATGAGGAGCTTCTAGACATCAAATTGGCGGTTAAGTGGGGGATGGATGGCAGCTCTGGAAATCCGGAGTACAACCAAAGATTTGAAAATGACGATGGTTCAAAAAGTGAAGCGAACATATTCATCACCTCACTAGTTCCAATAGTTGCGGAAACAAACGGGAAGTATTTTTTTTGCAATCCTCGGCCAAGAATACAAATGATTTCTGAAACTACTGAACTTGCTGTTCTAGAGAAAAACTATATTGAACAACAAATTGAGAAGCTATTGCCAACTAAAATCACGAAATACGGACGTGACATGCGTATTCAGTATTGCATGCTACTAACTATGGTAGACGGGAAGATATGTTCTGCGCTAACAGGCACAAAATCGTCACAAAGGTGTTTTATTTGCTTAGCGAAACCGACCGATATGAACGACATTGATAGAGTTCGACAACTAAAAGAAGCTGAGTCAGCATTCCAGTACGGATTATCA
The DNA here is from genome assembly GCF_037179485.1 of Ochlerotatus camptorhynchus. Classification (NCBI taxonomy): domain Eukaryota; kingdom Metazoa; phylum Arthropoda; class Insecta; order Diptera; family Culicidae; genus Ochlerotatus; species Ochlerotatus camptorhynchus. The sequence goes on from NW_027041209.1 coordinate 68,506, forward strand.
CCACTGCACGCGTGGATAAGATTTTTTGAATATTTTATCCATGTTGCATATAAACTTGAAACGAAGAAATGGCAGTCACGGGGCGAAGATAAGCAGAAAATGCTAGAACGTAAAAAGAAAATTCAGAAGCGATTGAAGGTGGAAATGGGGATGAATGTAGATCAACCACGACCTGGAGGATCCGGAACATCCAATAACGGAAACCTTGCTCGTAATTTTTTTGCAAATGCTGAAAAGGTAGCGGAGATCACTGGACTCGATCATATAGCCATCCAGCGCTGTGGTTCTATTCTTCAATCCATAGGATCAGGTTATGAAATCGATACAGTAACGTTTGACAAATATTGCATTGAGACAGCCTGCTTATTAGTCACCTTATACCCGTGGTATTATTTACCAGTAAGCGTTCATAAAGTCCTTGTTCATGGGTCTTCCATAATCAACCATTTTATGGTCCCGATTGGCCAACTTTCTGAGGAAGTGCAGGAAGCGAGAAATAAAGATTGGAAAAGGTAGGTAAATACAAACATTTTATGTATGTGCATTTTATTACCAATGTTTATCCGACAAACAGGTACCGTGAATTCAACACTCGAAAAGTTTCGAGACAAGCCACGAATCGAGATCTCATCAATATGCTTCTTGTGTCATCTGATCCTTTGATCACAAGCATTCGTGGATGGCCAAAAAAAAATTGGAAAAATCGTTTTCAGAGGACGCAAAAAGCCTTCTGAAGAATTTTCATCATGACAGCAAGAATGACAACGAGGATGATAACGAGAATGACAGCGAGAATGACAGCGAGAATGAATGAAATAGATAGATTGTGAAATATTTGAATCCAGGAGTTTTTGATTATCAACAGAATCCCTAATAAAGATAAATAATAATAATATCAACAGAATAGAAGAAAACGAAAAATTATGAAATGTGCGTACGTATTTTTTACTAAAAATGATTGAATGCACTTACTTTAAAAATACCTTACAGTCACTTATAGTCTTAGAGTTTTGCCATCATCTTAAAGTAAATTACTTGTAGTTTCACATGCATGGTTGATAACTTGCACCATTTTGCACCACATTGAGTTAAAAGTACATAAAAAATGGCCAAAAAAACAAAAAAAAAACCTTAATAACTTTTTAATTTGAAAAACTACAGGGTTGCTATCTTGGACAAAGTTTTGTATTTTAGCGTTGTCTATAACTTTTTAGAACATCTCAAAGTCGAAAAAGTTATAATAAAAAAGTTATGATTAAAAAACCACTTTTAAGAGGTTGTCGACAAATAACGTATCATATCTCCAAAAGTGAGCAAGTTACGGTTTAGGTGTCTTGGACAAAGTTATTCCAAAGTATGATTCCTCAAACTTTTGTCAAGACACCAACCCTGTATATTGTAAAATTGAAAAAATAAATTTTCTATCTCACTTTAAGGGGGATTAATCCTTGTGCTGAAAATCCCAAAAGAAGCGCATACATTTTTTGATAAACTTCTCAGAAGACACCATAAACCTAAATATCAGAATAAAGATGTTATTAATTAAGCGCGCAAAAACGACGATTTCAACCACTGTGCATCCCCCCGAATTGCATCCACCCGAAATATTATTGTTATGAGTAAAATACTCGCCAACCGATATTTTATAGACTAAACATTTTGCCAATAATTCATAATATGCACCCTTATTCTTGTTTTAGAACGAATTGGATACGACATACAAAATTGTATGGCGTATCCGATTCGTTCGGAAACAGAAATAAGGGTCAAGATAACTAAACTCATTCATAATAACGAAAATGGCATTATATATTTTAAATAAGGGGAAGTTTACCTCTAAAAAAACGTTTTGATTTTTCTAAAAATATTGGAAAAAGATCAAAAATTTAAATAAATATGTTTTGTTTTCTAATTTTCCAAAGTCATCATGGCATAAAGTTGGACTCAAAAAACCACAAAACATCGAATTTTCGGTTTTGATGAGAGTCCAATTTTTTTCATGATGAGATAAAAAAAAATATTTTTACATGTAAATTTTTCTGATTTTCTTGGATTTTTGATAATTTTTCCCAAAACTTTTAGAAAAATAAAAACGTGCCGGAAAAAAAATATATTCTTGGGCGGCAAACTTCCCCTTGAAGAAATCGATTATATGGGCAACTTTACAACAAAAGATACATGTATTTAGGCGAATTCTAGTGACTCCGTTTTTTTAGTGCATGCTATTCTTTTGCATTATAAATTATTTCACGCTCTGAACGAGAGGAGATTTAGAAATTTGTGCTACGAAGACCTTCTGGAGAAGAAAGTTTGATGGGAGTTCAATTCTAAAACTTTGGTGTTTTTTGTCAATAACAAAGGGCAAAGTTTCTTTAAAATTGTCCCTTTCAAGGGATGTTTCGTAGATACTGAGAAACTGCAATGAGTATTCACCATTCTTATTATCACATGCTGTTCTTTTGAGTTACAGGAATTTACCGAATAGCGCGGTGGATGGTGCTTTCAACCAGTTAAGCTTATTTCCTGCAGCTGTAAATTTCTATTGTTATACGGATATTCTGCCGCTATTCGCATAACAATCCCATGTCCTGTGGATTTCCATGGGACTGCTATGCGAATAGTGGCCGAATATCCGTCTAACACAAGCCAATTATTTCTATTTTTTTTCCTCCATCACTAATGAGAAATGATGAAGTATTCGATTTTTTTTTACAGTTGTCATTCTTGCATTTATCGCAAGGATCCGATTCTAATTAAAAGGTCCCGCTATTTATACCCTTCGGGGAGTGTTGAAACACCCTCCAAAGGTGCGACCCTTTGTCAGTTAAAATTGGATTCCTTAGCAACAAAATTAAATAATGACACCGATAATGACCATGCATCAGAATCTTAGTCTTAACCACTTCAAACTAGGGAACAACGAATAGAAGATTAGGAATCACATAGATGAAGACTAACTAACAAATGTTTCCCTTGTTTCAATATCATCATCGGTGGACAAAGCCGAGTCTTGTCACTATCAGCAAGGCATAAAAAGTAACAAGGACTAAGATGTGTTCCTTTGATTACTGATAAATCCTATTCCCCTAGTTTGAAGTAGGCAGGACTAGGATCACCACGAAACGGTGATCTCCCCACGTATTAATTATTGAAATGATCAATTGATCATTTTAAAATGTCAAGTTTTGAACCCACCACAGCATGCTTTTGGCGCTACTGTATATGGAAGATCAAATGTAAAATACTGTGGTAGCCACAGCATAGTTCTGTCAAAACCTCAGTATTTTCATTGATCCATTAGCTGAGGTACGACAAGCGTTTAAAATGAACAGCGATTTTGGGCTGCGTGATCTAAACGATTGGATAATGTTTGTAATTGGAGCAAAATGAAATTTTGTCACTGTTCCATATTTTGAAAAGGGTAGTATGCAACACCGCTATTATTCTTTCTGCACTCTACAAAAGGTACAAATTTTTGATGGAAGGGACCGTCCAGGATAGATGTAATCATTTTTAAAACCCTTATCAAGAACGGCTGAAAGTCTCTTAAATAAAGAAAAACAATCTTATCAAAGAATAAATAAACAAACACTTGGAATATGATAATAATTTGTATATTTTTTTTCGGGTTAATGGTCCATTCGGGCGAATGTTCCATTCCGGTAAATGATAAATTCGGGTGAATGGAATTCGGGCGAATGTCTTTCGGGAATGTTATAGAATCCCAGTTTTCAACTTTAATGACAATCATTGAGCAATGTTTATGTTAGCAAATTTGCGAAAATAGTTTGTTTTTTTTTTACAATCTACTGTGGCTTGACTATCATCGCGTGAATGTTTTATACGAATATTTTCATTCTGGAAAAACTTGCTAGTACGCTACAGAACTGACATTAAATTTATATAAAAAATTGACATTGACATTATGTAAGAAAATATGCAGATGATGTAAGAAATCCACCCTTGTATCCGATGTTCATGAATTTTATTTAGCGTGTGGGAACGCCAGTGTTCGGAAAAACCCAAACTCAAATCTCATGCATGAGTTTATGCGCCTAGCGTTGCAGACGTTATTCATTGTTATTACCATAAGATTTGCTATTTTCCCCCTCTATTTAACGTTGGTTTCTGTTCCGCAATCTAGTGCCAATCACCGACGGACATCGATTGCCATTGCCATCGAATGTGGAGAAAGGCAGCTTCCACACCTGCGTATGATATCGCACCCATTCATCAATACACATGGCCGGAACAAACGGTTTTACTTCCCTTCCGAAGGAAGACGTGAGCAGAGATTTTTATGCCTCAGAAAAATCCCACCGACCTCAGCTGGGATTGAACTCAGACCCATTGGGGGTGAGAAAACAGTCCTACTACCCCGAATGGCCATTACCCCGAAATGAACACAAATGGAAGAACAGCATGTGATCAAAAGAAGGGTAAATTTTTGAGAAGAAAATTTTCTTTTTAAGTTTTAAATTGAATACAAATGATAAAAATAACAATTTAAAATTGATTCATGTAAATCAGTGATGCAAAAGTTTAAAAAATAGTAGATTTTACCTTCTTTCAAACAAGAGCAGTTCTTTTGAGTTTTGTTGTTCTAGTTATTTTTTGCACATTAAAAGTAGCTTGTCATAAAATTAGGACAGATCAGAATTAAAAAAAATATACGAGATTTTACCTTCTTTCAAACATGAGCAGTTCTTTGGAGTTGTATAATTTGTTGGTCAAGTTTTGTGAAATAGCTGGTAAAAAATCACGACAAAACTTCACGACAAAGTCAAAGACGAGGGCTGTCCTTAAACTATCCCTTCTTTTACATTGACAATCGTTAAAAAAAATATTGTCCGAAGACACTGAGCTAATTCAGGACAGATTTTAAGCTCTATCCCGTTTGACATAATGGTCATTTGGCATAGCTACACTCCAAAAAATATGCACGTCCGATCTATGCGAAATCATAGGTAGCTTTCGTCCATACTACTTTTCACGTAACATTTACGTTCCCATTTAGTGGTCAACGTGAACAGTAAGGTAAATTTTACGTGATTTCCACTTAACTTGGAATAGATTTTCACGCAATGTTTACGTGGCTTTTAAATGATATTTACTGACATTTATTGTTTATATTACGTTTACGTTCCGTGATTTTTACTAATATTGAAATGGATTTTCACGGAATGTTTACGTGATCTTGAAGCAACGTTTACAGGATCTAAAAATACCAAGAAAATAATATTTAAACATTTTTAGATTTTTTTAATTAAACGTCAAGCATTTCTCTATTGCTATTAAAAAATTAACAATGAACATTTCGTTGCCTCAAATCTTTGATCAGGACCATTCTGATGCAATATCTGTTTGCGCTGTCTTATTCCGAGTTATGATATTGATTCCAGCCTCTGAAATCTAAATAAATACAATTATTTGCGCGGTCTTCGAATGATGTAAAATAGTATAAAAACACCTTCTAGTTTATGCAGTGTTAGTGTTAGGAAATCCAAAACTGAGAGCAACTCTTCCTCTAATGAAGTCGACGCCATATTGAATAACTTTTTCATACATGTAAATCACGTAAACCCATTTCACGTAAACACTTTCATCATCAGCTCCAGTGAACATTACATGGTATGTTTGTCAATTTCACTACCATCATGTAAAAATGGAAGTTGAAGTAATCGAAATGGCTACTTGATTTATCACGTAGGTTGAACGTGTATACTTTGTAGAGTGTACATGCTTATCACATTCTTTTTACGTGAAATTCCCGTAGTATCAACCGACATGAAAATCACGTAAATTTTATCAAAATTCCATTTGACATTGATCTGCGGCACGTGAAAATGATTGAAGTGGGGTGTTTAAGGGGTTACGTGATTTTTCACGTAGCATCAACGTGAAGATTTTTTGGAGTGTACCGTTTAGCAGCAAAACGGAAAAAAAGAACACCTCATGTTCAAATCTGAAATCTGAAGTACATAAGTAGCGGTTCTCCATATTTTTGCCAAATGGGGTATAGCCTCTCTTCCTCCTCTGTTTGGTGCTTTATTGAAATGTGCATGAAAAAATAAAAATTATGGCACTATTTACCTCCATTGACTGACATTATCAGTCCAAACATGCTCCAGGCAAAACTCTGGTACAATTGGCTTTGATGGTTCGGCTTGACCAATTTTCCTGACATCCATAAGTGATATGGAGGTCCCTAATGTTGATTGCAACCTTGATAGCGGCGTTGCACCGGTGGCGGCATGAGTTTGAACATGATTTCGGTTTGTTGCACCAACTCCTGTAGTGTTGAGATTGAATGAACCAGCGTGACCGAGTTGCAAATTACTAGCATAGGGACTGCTGTTGGCAGCTCCAAGACTGAAACGGCCCACCGTTGATGCGTTTTGACGTGCTAAAACTATTATAAAAGTTATTTAAAATCTATAAAGTCTAAGTACTTATTCTATAATCTATCACTTACGAGAGCTTTTGTAGAACGATTGTGGTGTAATGACTGTTGGCAGAGGTGTTGTTGCCTGATGAGAAATGTTTCCGGTAACATTGAAAACGCTATTGGAAAAGGAACCACTATCATTACCCCAACCCATGTCGCTCTTCTCCTCTTCGGTAGCCTTTCGTAGGAAACAAACAAAATGCTTTGCTAATTTCTCATCGAACATCAGTACTAAGTTGTTTTCCTCGCAGGAAAACACGACTCGATACTCAGCTTCAGTCAAATAGGCCGTTGAGTTGTTAATTTTTATGAGAACAGGGCACATTTCATCAAGAGGATGTGTTAGAGAGAACAGTCTAGGCATAGGAATCGAATGCGTTTCCAGCACGGCACTTGATGGTTCCTTTTCCAGCAGAATACCATGGGTCGAGAGCCAAACGTTCGAGATTGGACATTCTATGCTTGTACCAAAGTTTTCACCACTGCTACAGTAAACCTTCAGAGATGTACCGCCCAATAGGCAAACTGCTGATTTGCTATGATGCACTGGTTTTGCTCTAAAATTGTTGTTATTTTCAATTAAACATCAAATTCCAAGTAATCTCTAGAATTAATTACTAGATGAACATACCGTTTTTCATGCGCATGTGATTCTTTCCTTTCCGATTCCGACGAAATGAAATTCCGTGGACTGAAGAAAGCGTATTTGATAGGGTTTTCACAAGTCAGGCAAACATGTGGTGCAGCTTCGTCACTGCTCAAACCCGTTGTCCAGACAGCAGTGTTACCCTTAACGTAGATTTCCTCTTCCGTATTGAACTCGGCTTCGCGCAGGAAACCGGGTCCTGCCGTGTTGTCTTCTAACTCATTATACGTCTCACGTAGCAGATAAAATTCCACGGGACTATCATCGAGCGAGATGTTGACATCTTGCATCCGCTGGAGCAGGATGAAGTCGGACGGAACCGGTACAGGTTTCTTCAACACCAAGGGGCCCGGGTGTTCGTTCACCGCCTGACGACCCCGTGGAATAAATTCCTGTGGAAGAGCACCTTACTCACAGGTTCAATAGAAAAACGCAACGTATCTTACCAAAGGCTCTGAGGCGGTTATCATTATTTCGCTGTATTCATCCAGATTTGCAAAATTTTTGAGTACCTCTCAGATGTATACATAACAATTGTACCCAAACCGCTGAAGACGATGCTGAGTCTTGGTAGCTAATCCATTCGAAGTAACGACGATCAAAAAACAAGAACAAGCTAATTCTAGTTCGTGAAATAGCTTTGATCACCGAATAAAAATTTAGAATCCGAATATTCCGCAAGATAACCGGTACAGGCAAATGACAGTTTAGCTCGCAACTCCGAGAAAAAAAAACAGAAAAAGTCAAAAGCTGGTGAACGAGAAGCAGTGTTGCCAAATATACAGATTTTTTAGAATGGTACAGATTTTTAGATAATTTTTCATAACTGATAACAGTCCACGGAGAACAATAGCAGACGTAATTATTTTTCCGGTCAAAATAACTATATTGTTCAATTGTTTTAGAGATACAGTCGAAATTCGCTGGTTGGGCCACCACCTCGGCCCAACTAACGAATTTGATTCGCTAGTTGGGCCAACTTATAAAAGGCTAAAATTTGTTGAGGGGTGTGCGCATCCCCTAATAAAAAAATAACCATAAACGAACGATAACCCAAATCATTGAACTATTCCACAAATGGTTTGGATGATACCCAGAACACGTCGTTAAGCAAATTAACCATACCATTTTTATTAGGGTCCTTTGTTGAAAAAGATTTCACAAAAAGCGGATTGAAGCAAGTTGCTTGAGTGGAAAAAGCAAATCATTAAGTACACAATTTTTGTTTTTTTTTCTTCTAGAATTTTAAATGAAACTCAAATGTTTCGAGCAAATACCAAACGTTAACATTCATTACATATGATTCGCAGTCCTAACCGCATATGCTTACCCCCCTGGAAGAATTTATGATCGATTTTCAAATCCAATTTGACATGAGATTTTGACATCCAGTTGCTTTTTAATTGGGTCATGACCAACGGATAAACTGAGAGATAAACAAACGTCAAACTTCAAAATACAACAAACTATGCTTTAGTTGATTCAAGAAAACTATTGTTAGGAATGCAAAATTTTACAATGTTTATTAAACGAACTGCTCTTCATTATCGACATATTAAGGAAGTTTGTTTTGCTTCTATATCAATCTCAATTTACTGATGAAATCTAAAAAAAAAAATGTAATATCGATCAATGTAATTGGGTTCTTTAATTTTTAAAAATATATTGTTTTTTATACATCATCCGAAAGAGCTTCGTTTTCTGAGCACAGCGATATTTTTGTCAAACCCTTTCACGTATCGATTTTTAAATTAAGATTTATACCCCGTTCACATTACAGCGTATATCACGTAATATACGCTGTCTTGCAATGAGCACTCGTACATCTAGTTTTCACTGGAAATCCTATGTATGAGTGCTCATTGCAAGACAGCCTATATTACGTGATATAGGCTGTAATGTGAACAGGGTATTAAAGCAAAATAACAACTTCACTGTTTGACAGTAAACTAACAAACTGACAGCTCACTCCCATACAAAGTGACACCGAGGGGCGCTAATAAGGTGATTTTTGCTAATGTAATCGTACTTATTTAAAATAGTTCCAGTGTACACAAATCGATAAAATTTTGGGTATGGGTTCCATTTTTAATGCAGCTTACGAATATGTATTTACCTCAACACCCTTATACCCCGTTCACATTACAGCGTATATCACGTGATATACGCTGTCTTGCAATGAGCACTCATACATCTAGTTTTCACTGGAAATCCTATGTATGAGTGCTCATTGCAAGACAGCCTATATTACGTGATATAGGCTGTAATGTGAACGGGGTATTAAAGAACCCAATTCAAGCTGATGTATGAAATAATGATGTAATAGCAAAAAGCAGATACAATCCCTAATAAAAAATAACCATAGACGAACGATAACCCAAATCATTGAACTATTCCACAAATGGTTTGGATGATACCCAGAACACGTCGTTAAGCAAATTAACCATACAATTTTTATTAGGGATATTACATCATTGATCGATATTACATTTTTTTTGCTGTGCATCGCTGTTGTTGCTCAGAAATGCAAATGGCACCAATGACACTTGAATGAAAGCTAACCTCACGTGTGATGAATTGAGCTACTTTCTGTTTTGTTTTTGTACTCTAATTTTTATTAATTCAATACCTTTTAATAACACAATATATGTATATATTTTTTAAATTGAACATTTTGTCATAACAACACAGAAAAATATGGTTTATTCAAATAGAAACTCTTTTTATTCATACGGCCCAATAACGCTTTAAAACAAGTAAAAATCTTCATCGTATTCTAATTTTCGGCAAGGGTTATAAGCAAGGTTGAAAGCTGTATCCAATTGATGTGTTTTTTATTTGCGTGTAGATAATAGTAAAAAAGGTGAAAACGAAAAGAGAAGAGGACGTCTTCTTCATCCAGTGCAGTGTGGTGCTCAAATCAGGTGTGTTCGAAGATTGTGCATAAAACTTGATCACGATGGGAGCTTCCTCCAGCACTCCGAGGACCGTCTCCGTCGACAACGACTCGCCGGCTGGAGTTATCGATATTTCTGACGACGTTGTGCAGCGACTCAAGACGGGACTGCCCCCGAAAGAAGGTAAAAAGGCGAGAAACTGCTGAATGTTTTGGATATCGGCTGTCAAAAAATGCTCATTGTCCTCTGGCGAGCAGCCGACGGATTCCGATTATGCAATAAGTAAAACAAAAATGCTTCGTAAATAACAACTCTTTTCCTCATTGTTAAGGAGCTCGTCAGCAGCCGCAAGGTGCATCTCGCCCGTCCGTAGATAGCAGTGTTCCAAGCTCCTATCCCAACCCGTTGCCACCCCCATCGGCCGGATATTATGGTGAACCCTCGCTCACTTCAATGCAAGTTCGCCGGGAAAAGGAACAGGAGCTCAGAGCTAATGATATCTACTGGACAAAACGTCTGCAGACACTCGAGGCGAACCTCCAAAAAACGAACCAGATTTTGGAAAAGGAATACAACGATGCGGTAAGTTGAAGGCATAATTAGCTAATATTGGAAAATGTTTGTCACAGATAAGTCGAAACTGTGCGGTCTATTTCATTAAGGTCTGGTGGGGCAAGAGTGCCACCTTACCAATCGTACCTTCTTGATATGCCAAATAGTGGATATTAATAGGAGTTTCTACACCGTCTTGCAAGTTCATATTATTGCCTTCATACATCAGCAATGTAATGCAAATTAAATCTCGTCAATAGTTGTTTACGATATTTTCATCTCAAATCTTTTTTGAAACTGCAATGGGGCAAAAGGGCCATGCGTCTTAAATTGAGTGAAATCTATTAATGCTTATTTATAAACATAGCCTCTTGATTTTTAATCATGTTAACAACAGCTGTTATTGTTTACTCGATTTAACTATTGCATTTTACAATATTATTCAATGCATAACAAATGAACTATGTTTACCTTTGAATTCAAATGAAAACTATTGTTGTTGATATTTTATGTAGCTGGTTTTGCCAAGTATGATGAATACAAACTTACCGGATACTTAAATGCGCAATTATGCAATTTATTTTTTATTTTTGTTAATTTTATTTATAGTGGCACTTTTGCACCCGTGTGAGGTTCATTTTTAAGAAGATGATTTTTGATCAATTAAAGGGAATATTTACCAATTCTTTGTTATTGATATTTAATTTAATCATTATTAGTGATGCAGGAATTGTAGTAAACAATATTTGGAAATTCGAAAATCCTTATTTTATGATGTTTAATTATTATAAATAATTTCGATTTTCGACACATCAGCACAAAAAGATTTTTTGCAATTTTTTGTAAGACTTCATTTTGAACAGAACTTTCTATAATGCTGCATAGGAACACCATCCATAGTTTCATGGATGACTTAGCATTGAAAATATCCTTTTAATTTGTCGAACCTCTTAACGGAATCCCTTTATGAAGAGCTTTGAGTGGGTTGGTTTATTTCCTTTAAATTCCGTTATAATTGCTTATCTTTTGACATATACGCGTATTTCGTCTACTACTTGCAGACTTCATCAGTGCCAAGTACTCAACACCACTGAAGAATCCATCTTTTATCTACGAGTTATATACTAATCAATAGGTACTAAAAATCAGCAGGTATCCACTGCCATGTCATGTATATAACTCGTAGATAAAAGATGGATTCTTCAGTGGTGTTGAGTACTTGGCACTGATGAAGTCTGCAAGTAGTAGACGAAATACGCGTACCTGTCAAAAGATAAGCAATTAAAACGGAATTTAAAGGAAATAAACCAACCCACTCAGAGCTCTTCATTGAAAATATGTTTATTTTCAAAATTATTGGGGGTGGCACTTTTGCCCCACCCGACGCTAATTTGGAACAAAACAAAAGCTGAACATTGAATAGAGTTGCTCAAGGTTTCATAGTAAAATGATGGATATAAAAATCCCCAAAAATCGAAATTATTACATTCAAAGTGTTTTTATGTTACTTCATACGCGAAGTTAACGATTTTCAGAGTTGGTTGGAAATGCCAACATGAAGCTTTAGTGTGATGATTTATTAGCTAGAGAATGATCTTTAGAAGAGGGTAGGTGGATAGTTCCGTTAGAGTACGGCAGTATGAAAATGGAATAGAAGTTGAAAATGAGCGAAGGGCCATTAATGCGACAGTTTTTGACCTGATCACAAGGGAAGTAAAGCCATTGGTCCCCGGTTTAGGAGTTGATGGTTTGATAGGTAGGGTCCAGGGGTCACATTGCGAATCTCGGAACGAAAGACTTTTTGTACGAACGCTTGTATGATAAAGTTTTTCGTTTCGAGATGCGCAATGTGGCCCCAGGTGTGGGAGCTGCCTCCCTGGCGTCGGTAGCATTTGGTGTTCAGAATGGAAAACAAACCAAGGAAAAAACGGGAAAATATCCAAAATTCAGGGAAAAAAGGGATGACATCGGGAAATTGCTGATCGAGATTTGCTGGTATTGAATTCGACATTTTCCAACTAATCGAGGGGCACGCAATTGCCTTTTTGACTGCGTTGGATTTATAGTACAAGGTGTTTGGTTGCAGACACTAAGCTGATTCAAACCAATTGTGTGCTTTTATTTGTATTATCGCCATCATATCAGGCATAACATTTGATAACGGCACAAAAGCATTTGTAAACAAACTTTCTAAGGCCCTTTACACGCGTACCAAAGTACGCCCACGCAAACCAATACCACTTGTGGAAAGGTGATAGTTGCCCTTATCCGATGATGCTGTTGGTTTGCGTGGGCGTACTTTGGTTTGCGTGTAAAGGGCATTAGAAAGTTTGTTTACAAATGCTTTTGTGCCATTATCAAATGTTATGCCTGATATGATCACATCCGTATTCAGAATTGACGCGATAGCACTTATGAAATTCGTTTCCCCATTATTCGTCTTTCCATGGGTCAACTAAACAATACTATGGGCAGAATTCCAAACCGATAGGAAACGATGAGTGCCATGTGCACAGGACACGAAATGATCGTTACCGATCAACTTGACACACTCAAGTTATCCGTGTTGGGAAGACAATTTCATACTAGCTGCGATTTTTTCCCGGAAGTAGCGAAGCGTGTGAATGTCCAAAGTATTCACCAGCTCCAGTGTCCGTTCAGCTCTTTTTCATAAACTACGTAGACAATTTAGGGGGGGGGGGGCTTGATAATTATGCACGGCCCATACAAATTAAAAAAAAATGTATGGACAATTGTCTACGCAGGGGGAGGGGGGGGGGGTCAATAATCAAAAAAAATGTCTACGTAGTTTATGAACAGCCCCTTTTTGGCCTCAAAAAAAAAACTTCTGATCCTGCGAAATAACTACCGCCTTCTGCGCCTTTCTCACCGTTCCCGCTTGACCAGGTACCACGTACAGAAATCGATCATCGCCAGTCAAAAACAAACACATCTGTGACAGATGCTTTCAAATACGATTGATTTCTATATTGCTGAAAAAAACATGCTTTTGAATTTAATTCAAAATACATATTTTAGTTTTCAACATGTTTTCAATTTACTTTTAATCATTCATATGTTTAGAGTATAAACAGTTTTATTTTTGATTTGAATGAACAAAATTCGTATCCGTGGAGAAATAAATAATATTGTTACATGCAAATTTTGTTAATAATCTAAGAAAAATCTGATTTTCTCGAATTTTTGATAATTTTTCCCATTATTAAAAAAAAACCGCGTCGAAAAAACTATATTTCCGGTGCGGTGAACTTCCCCTTAGCCATACATTTTGGGGTTAAATACAAAGAGGCAAAACGTGCTTTACATAATTTTCTATTGTAATTCTGTTTTCGTTCATATCCACCAAAATAAATTCGTTATTTCTTAGGTTGAACCAGTTAGCACAAACAAACATTCTTTTCATTGTCGCATTCTCCGGTGCTTTGACAGGGGTGTGATCCAGGGTATAGGTTTTTGCCCTGCCAACACCTCGGCAGTATTGAAATCCGACTACATCTCCAATCACGAACCGATCGTTGCATGTGAATTGGCACCAATCACCAACGTAGATTTCCTTGTGGGTCCCGGGAGATGTATGTTTATAGGGTCTATTCTGAAGTCATAACAGCGGTAGCGATACAATCTATCAGAGCTGACATTATCCTTAACGTAGCAAAAGAGCCTGTGAAATTTTATGTTTCACGGGCCAATAACGAAAGGGTCCAACGGTACGCTGGAGGAAATTTAAGTACATTTCTCGCTGTACTTAATTAAATTTAAGTACATTTGTCGCTGTACATTAATGGATTTAATGTACTTAATTTATGCGACTTGTAATTAAAATATTTCAGCTTACTTAAAAGTAATTAAATCGAAAAAATTCCGACGTTCGTAAATTAAAGTAATTAATCATGCAGTTAACTGTACTTATTGTACTTAAAAAAGGCTTGCGTAGGAGTTAAAGTTTATTGCGTGCCCCTCGCAACAAATCTAACTGGAAAACGTCACATCCCATCGATATAACGTCTGAGACAAAGTAGCACACTCAAAACAAAAAAAATCTCGCCAGAGTTACATGAAAATACCGGTAGCTTTCGTCCATCATTTTCTTCACGTAAGAACTACGTGATTCTATGGTAGATTTATCACCTCTTCATTGAATAAAGTGTACCATATTTACATATTCGTTTACAAACCATCTCGTAGTGCGATAATCAATCATAAGTCAGTCGCTTGTAAAATTCATAAGTGTCTTATGAAACCAATTTTTTCAAGTTCATAGATCATACCTTGTAGAATTCTTAAGTTTGGTTGCCCAAGTGTAGCCATTTTTTGGATTTTAAGTGTCGTGTATTACTTTGATTATTATTATAAAGTTGGTTAGGACTTATTCTAAAGACGTTTAGAGCCTCAGAAATTATCTCATTAGCATAAGTCAGATGTTCTCCCGCTATTTATACCCTTCTAAGAGTGATAGCACCCTCCAAAGGCGCGCCCTTTTCTCAGTCAAAATGAGATTGGTGATAGTAACCAGAAAGGTGGATTAATCAGGATTTTATTCTCTTTATTTCATAGATCGTTGATGTAAAAAAACGTTTCGATAGCACTGCCGTTGCGCATCAGTTACCTCCATGCCAGGACTTGAAGGCAAAGGTGGTGGAATGCTACAAGAAAAACCAGCACGAAACGTTGAACTGTTCGGCTGAAGTTAGAGCGTTCACGGACGGCGTCAATCTTCATCGTATTCAACTACTAAAAGAGAAAGCATCTGTCGCAAAGCCAGCGGCAGAGAAGTAATGAGTGGGAATAATGAAACCAACTGCTAAACTGAACTAGAGAGGTAATTTATGTTCTTTCGTTTGTACATAAAAGAGTAAAAATTATCGCAAACGGTTAAACCAAGCAGCAACCTTTATTCACCAATGTTTCTGATATAAATAAGATCTTAACAGATAGAAACTAAGCAGTCGGTTTATGCCCTCTAAAGCGGTACTAATTTTGGCCAGTTTTTCATTACTCTTCTCTGTGTCCTTCTTTTCCTCTTTCTTGTTCTCCAATGAATTGGCCAAGTCTTCATTACGCGAAAGAATTTCCTCTAATCTCTCCTCCAACTCTTGGAAGATATCGTATCCGACGATGCTCTTCTTCCCATCGTGTCCCCAGTAGACGTTTTTCTCGAAATCCTTGCGAGCACCATCTGTTTCATCCGAAAGCCCTGATTTCAATAGAGCCGTCTTATCCTTAATTTCTTGCTCCGGTTTCTTCTTCGCGACGGCATTGGCGGCATGCTCCAAGATTTCCTCCGGTGTTTTCGCCCTCTGCAGAACAGGGTTTCGTCTGATGATGGTAGTTTTGACCAGCGAGTTTGGGTCATCGACGGTTTCGTAGGTGTGCAATCTATTCAGTTGACTTTGTGCTTTTTGATTGCCATCATCACCACTTCCGTCGGCAGCTGTAGAGAAGCGCACACGTAACGATACTTTCGGAACAGTTTTCGGACAAACGTGTCTAGCCCGTCTAGCCAGGAAGAGAGCCATTTTGATGCGACCGGAATTTTGAAAGACGAAAAGGTGAATAATTTTCGGTAGGCTACTTCGATCAAAACTTAGGGGAGAACTAAAGAGGGTCTAGTATAAGAGAGGAGCGGACTGGCTGGTTTTGAGCCAGAGCCAATCGAGCAGTGCCTATCTTGATTGAAATTGACAGTGTTGCAAGAAACCACCCAAGGCAGTTTGTTTTTAATCCGCTCCTCTCTTATACTAGACCTTCTCTAGGGAGAACATTTTAATGCCGTGGATACACTTGTACGACATGCTATAAACATGAGCATTATTTGTATAATAAATTATGAGTACATCCAATAACTATACAAGTGTGACTATGGATATTGTTAGCGACGCGATCGATTTACACGTGCGAAGGAACGCTATCGCTGCTAACAATTTATTTTATTTGTCGTGTGAAGGAGTGCTCGACCGACGGTAAGTTGGAAACCTTGCTATTTTCAATTTTATTGAAATTCTCGCAGGACTCAAAGCTAGTTGTTCTAACCAGGGTGGGAGCCTATACTTATTGAGTGGAGAGAGTCTCAATCAATTGAAAATATAGTTTTTAGCTCAGAAATACCTTTGAGATTTTATGCCCAAGAGCCAGTACTCTAACTATTGTGAGAGCCTATTCTGCTTTGGGAATCTACAGTTTTTCTTGAACTAGAAACTTACCAAGGAGTTTTAATTTACGTAACAAATTCCCACCTCGCAACGCTTTCAAATTCAGGTTAAAAATATAAATGTGGACGTGTCTCTATACGCCCTTCTGACATGCGCTTATCTATCGTGCAGTGCATATCCTACAACTCTATTCTAAGCTATACCTGAGCGCGGCAGACATAGACCTAAATAAACAACTAGTCTTGTAATATTTCGTTCCACTTTCTTTGCAAAACGTTATCCTCATACCTGTTTTTACTTTACATTTTATATAAATTCAGAAATAAAGAAAATTTTGCGCGACCCTCTCACCCGTTGGGATGAAAAAGCAGTCATGCTTACCACCGGCGTCGGCTCTTGAATTTCAATGACAAATCTTAAAAAAGTATGCTTCATCACTTTTTGAAGAAAAAAAAATGGTTTTTTGGACCATTGTGTGAATTTCCTCCCGTTGGTCACTTTTAACACCTTGCTGAAGGTGCTAGGCCCTAATCTCATGTTGTATGCTTGCATGTGAGACTAAGAATTTGACTGGTAGTGAAAGCATCACATATATATATATTTATTGGGACGTTGGATGTGGATGAAAGATCGCTATGTAAACAGTTAAGAGGTTTTAAGCGAAAGTTGAACTTAAGTAGGATTTATAGCTTGAAAGTTGGCGCGGGTTTGACAAACCAATTGGAATCTTACAGCAGCAGTGATGTCATGGAATTTTTTTTTTTTTTTTTTAACTCTTTATTTGTTCCAAATTCAAAATAAACTACATTTCATTTTTAACCTAGGTGCTCCAGTTACTACAGTAACTTACCAGCCTTAATTGTTATGATATATATCTAAGTGTTTTTACATTGTTCCTGTCTTGGCAATTCAGTATTTTAAACAGGTTTTTTAAACCTGCATGTCAGTATAACAATTGATAGCTTAAAACTAAATAACTAAAACTAAATCTTATCTAAGTATAAAGGGAATTAATCGTTGCAATTGAGGATTGTAACGATTTTTGCCGGAAATTATTAATTATTTTGTTGGACATTTGTGCTAAAGTCTCAACATTCGAAATTCTATGTACTTCGGTTGTACTGTACCAGGGAGGCAACTTCAAAATCATTTTCAGAATTTTGTTCTGAATCCTTTGAAGTGCTTTTTTCCTGGTAGTGCAACAACTAGACCATATTGGCACAGCATAAAGCATGGCCGGTCTAAAAACTTGTTTAAATATTAGAAGTTTATTCGTCAGGCAAAGTTTGGATTTCCTGTTTATAAGAGGATACAAACATTTTATATATTTGTTACATTTGGCTTGAATGCCCTCAATGTGATCTTTAAAAGTTAATTTTTGGTCAAGAACTAATCCAAGATATTTCACTTGGTTTGACCAGGAAATTGGAACTCCGTTCATAGTGACTATGTGACTACTATTAGGTTTCAAAAAGGAAGCCCTGGGCTTATGTGGAAATATTATAAGTTGAGTTTTGGAAGCGTTGGGAGAAATCTTCCATTTTTGTAAATAAGAAGAGAAAATATCTAAACTTTTCTGAAGTCTGCTGCAAATAACACGAAGACTTCTTCCTTTAGCGGAAATGCCTGTGTCATCAGCGAACAAAGATTTGTGGCAACCCTGAGGCAAATCAGGGAGGTCCGAAGTGAAAATGTTATACAATATAGGCCCAAGAATGCTACCCTGAGGAACTCCTGCTCTAACAGGTAGTCGATTACATTTGGAATTTTGATAATTTACCTGCAGAGTTCTGTCAGTTAAATAATTTTGAACTAATTTCATAATGTAAAGTGGAAAATTAAACTTTTTCAATTTAGCAATCAAACCTTCATGCCAAACACTGTCGAATGCTTTTTCTATGTCTAGAAGAGCAACTCCAGTTGAGTGGCCTTCAGATTTGTTTGAACGAATTAAATTGGTAACTCTTAAGAGTTGATGAGTAGTTGAATGCCCATGGCGAAATCCAAACTGCTCATCTGCAAAAATTGAGTTCGTATTGATGTGAAGCATCATTCTATTCAAAATATTTTTTTCAAAAAGTTTACTTATTGAAGAAAGCAAACTTATTGGACGGTAGCTAGAAGCTTCAGCTGGATTTTTATCCGGCTTCAAAATTGGAACAACTTTTGCATTTTTCCATTTATCAGGAAAGTATGCCAAATGGAAACATCTGTTAAATAATTTTACCAAGAAAGACAAGGTACTCTCTGGGAGTTTTTTGATGAGGATATAGAAAATTCCATCATCACCTGGAGTTTTCATATTTTGAAATTTTTTAGTTATAGACCTTACTTCGTCCAAATCAGTCCCCCAGGAATCATCAAAAATATTTTCCCGAGAGAAAATATTCCGAAAATCCCGAGCAACCTGATTCTCAATAGGACTAGTAAGACCCAAACTGAAATTATGGGAACTCTCGAATTGCTTAGCAAGTTTCTGAGGTTTTTTTCAAATTTGTGATCAAAATTTTACCACCTTCTTTAAGCGCTGGAATTGGCTTTTGAGGTTTTTTCAAAATTTTTGTGAGTTTCCAAAAGGGTTTGGAACTCGGGTCTAATTTAGAAACATTATTTTCAAAAGTTTTGTTCCTCAGGGCAGAGAATCGCTTTTTAATTTGTTTTTGCAAATCCCGCCAGATAACTTTCATGGCAGGATCGCGTGTTCTTTGAAATTGTCTCCTACGGACATTTTTAAGACGGATCAAGAGCTGAAGATCATCGTCTATTATAATTGAATCGAATTTAACCTCGCATTTTGGTACTGAGGCAGCTCTTGCTTCAACTATAGAAGTAGTCAGAGATTCAAGAGCATAATTAATTTCATCTTTGGTTTGCAAAGGAATGTTTGGATCGAAGTTATATTCCATAAATGTTCGATATTGCTCCCAATCAGCCCTATGGTAATTGAAAGTAAAGCTGTTGGGATTAGAAATTATTTCTTGGGATATTTCAAGAGTTACTGGAAGGTGATCAGAACCGAAGTCAGCATGGGTAACCAATTGGCTACAAAGATGACATGAATCAGTTAAGACCAAATCAATAGTTGAGGGATTTCTTGCAGAAGAAAAGCATGTTGGGCTGTTTGGATATTGTAGTGTAATAACCTGCAGAACAATCATCAAACAGAATATTACCATTGGAATTGCTTTGAGCATTATTCCATGAGCGGTGTTTTGCATTAAAATCACCAATAATGAAGAATTTAGACCTATGACGGGTAAGTTTCTGAAGGTCACCCTTGAGAAAATTCTTTTGCTGGCCTACGCATTGGAATGGCAAATAGGCAGCTATAAACGTAAGTTGTCCAAATTTTGTTTCAACAGAAACTCCCAAAGTTTCAAAAACTTTGGTTTCAAATGAAGAAAGTATTTTGTGTTTGATTCGTCTATGAATAATGATGGCAACGCCACCACAGGGTCCATCAAGACGATCATTTCTATAAATTAAATAATTTGAGTCCTTCTTAACCTTATGGTCAGGTTTAAGGAACGTTTCAGTTATAACGGCAATATGCACGTTATGAACTCTCAAAAAATTAAATAGCTCGTCTTCATTATCTTTAAGAGATCGAGCATTCCAATTTAAAATGTTTAATGCTTTAAAATCCATTACTGAATTTTAAAGTCATGACAATATTATTAGCAAATTTTACTCCAGTTTGAATAGCATCAAACATGGAGTTAGATTTAAGCATATCAGAAATCATGTCAATTAATGAATTCTGTAAAAATTCCATTTTAGGAGCAGTAATGCTTCCTAAGTCAAAATTGTCAAAATTTCCGTTAGAACGTTGGTTAGTATTTTGATTTCTACCCGCTGCAATAGCAGCATAGGTAGCTCCATTAACTCGCTGAACATTGTTAGCAGCGAGGGGAGTAGGTACAGATGAAACATTTGAAGCAGGGGTGATATTTGTACCTACGGGTACGAATGTAGAATTTGTTCCTCGCTGACCGTTGTTAACAGCAGAGGAGTTTGTACCTGTTCGGAAACGTGGAGCGTTTCCTACCTGTCGGTTAGAACGAGATTGTAGGATCGCTTTGCGAGTCTTACATTCCCAAAAGTTGGATTTGTGGTTTTCACCACAATTTGAACATTTAAATTTCTTAGGATCTTCCTTCACAGGACAGTCGTCCTTTGCGTGAGAGGAATCACCACAATTCATGCATTTAGCTGGCATGTAGCAATTTTTAGTTCCGTGACCCCATCCCTGGCACTTACGGCACTGGGTGAGGTTTTGGAAATTTCCTCCAGTCTTCCTGAAGTGTTCCCACTTCACTCGGACATGGAGCATAAGGCTAGCTTTTTCTAAGGCCTTAAGGTTGTTTAGTTCACTAGACTTGAAGTGAACTAAATAAAAATCATTAGAAATCCCGTTGCGCGAATCGCCAGGACGGGATTTCATTTTCATTTTGATTACTTGGAGTGGCACAACTCCAAGTAATTTTGCCAGTTCATCTTTGATCTGATCCAGGGATTCACCACTGGGCAGTCCTTTCATGACAACCTTGAACACACGTTCAGTTTTGGTGTCGTAAGTAAAAAATTTGTGCTTCTTCTCAGTAAGATACTTGAGAAGACATTTAAATCCGTCCAAGGTTTCAGCCAATACACGGCATTCACCCCGACGTCCAATTTGTAGTGAAAACTTAACTTTCACGAAATTCAAAAGTTCCATGCGAAGAGCATGGAAGTCGGTAGTGGTTATCACAATAGGGGGAATCTTTTCCTTCTTGGCATTAAGCCGGGAAAGTTTACTAGAATTTTTCTTGGATGGTGGATCATTCTCATCATCCGTGAGCAAATCAAATTGATTACTCAAATTAATTTCACCAGAAGGGGGGTCAAGAGTTTGCCCCTTTCTTTTGCGTTTATGCGCCATGGCGGCAGTAAATTTTTATCCAAATCGACTTCCAAGCAGATTACTATAAGATTCTGAAGGATCGAAGAGGAATTTTCCAAATCGATATCCAAGAAGGATTACCTCGGGTAGGGTCCAAACAAGGATCGAAGAGGAATAAGAGGAGTTGAACAAGGTAGAAAATTTTTACAGGTTGAGCACTGAAAAGTGCTGTTTAAATTTGTTGTAGCTTTAGGTAGTAGTAACACTTCCTTAAGCAAAAAGCAAATAGATCCGCACGGCAAGAGAGCACGATGCGGACTGAAAGCATCACATATTTTGCTCTTTTATTCCTTTGCCACGTCGTAGTACGTTTATGTAAAGGTACTGACATCAGATGTGATACTGGCGGTTTTTTTTTTTACTTTAAATGATCTTTATTTCTGGTATTTGTGTGGTTTTACATGTATTGTGGCCATACTGAATATGGCATTCTCCTTGCGAACACGGAATTCTACTTCCTGTTCATTTGAGACCAGAGTGGTGGTCTGCTGACTATCACTAGTCCGTAGGTCACTCTTAGTCAATGGCTTTCTTTCTTCAAGAAGCGTTGGTTCTCCGACTTACGTCGGGACTCCCGTTGAAGTCAATCTTCTTCTTCTTATTCGCATATCAAGCTTATTGCATAGTGCATATTAGCTTATTGCGTGCTCTCAACTTAGTGTTCTATAAATGCACTTCCACAGTTATTAACTGAGAGCTTCCGATGCCAATACCAACGCATGAATTCGTATATTGTGTGGCAAGCACAATGATACTCTATTATGCCCAGGGAAGTCGAGAAAATTTCCAACCCGAAAGATTCCCTCGACCGGACCGGGAATCGAACCCGCCGCCTCCGGCTTGGCAATACCGTGCCTTTACTGACTAGGCTATGAGGCCCGTTGAAGTCAATGGTATAGCCGAGACTGAACCTTTATTTTCAGAACTCTTCAGGGTTTTATATGATTCAATTTACAATAGTGTAATGAGTGAAAATGAGATAGGATTACACAGAATGGATTGGGACAGAATGTTGTTGACAAATATTGTATTTTGGGTGTTTTCCCTTTCCGCGCTCATCGGTGCCATTGTTTTGGTTATTTCTAGATAGAGCTAGAATTAGGGCGTAACAGCTTTTGTAAACAATGACTTCTCTCGGTGATTTCTAGAAAATTAAGGCTTGCCCACGCAAATCAACACCACCATCGGATAGAGAATGCCTGCCTCTTCGTGTAAATTTGTTATTCTAGTGTCGAAAAGACGATCGAGGATCATCCTAAGCACTCTGTTTTGTGCCACCTGGACTTTGTTCCTGTGAGTTTGTTTATAGAATTCCGTTTTTGTTGCGTTGGTCTGTATAGTTGCTGATGAGGGTGGTTAGTTGTGAGATTCAGGTTCCGAGTGTGATCTGGTATGGTGGTGATGGTGAGCTAGGTGATCAGATAAGATCGAACAGCCCAGCTTCCCACAGGAAAGCTAGAAGGGCTGTAATTCTGGTAGGATCATTACCGAACGAAGAGCATCGCGGATGCTCTCGGGATGTCGTAGCGGGTTATTGGTGCTTCGTATTTCGGACAGTGGCAGATAATGTGATCCACCGTTTGTAGAATTCGGCATAGATCACAGATCCTATGACACGGTCCGTCTCCCTTGTAGTTGTGGGAGATGTTTGTATGATGTGTTCGAGAAATTATGACCGGCTCTCGATGTAACGGTGGATCCGCCCACTTGGAGGTGTCTCTTTTAATTTTTCTGATGGCAGGGGTTTCACTGGCCGCCCAATCGCGAGCCCAACCTTCGTTGGTGATTTTTGATACCCAATTTTTGGGGTTTCAGGTACCTACAATGTTTTGTCGAGCAGCGTTCTATTTTTTTGTGACGCAGAGAATGCGAGATTATTTTTTTCCTTGATTTGTTGTCCGTCAATCTAGTTTTCCGTGCTGAGCACCAATGCTACCGACGCCAGGGAGGCAGCTCCCACACCTGGACCCTTCCCGTCTGAAAGAAGGCGTGATCAGAGATGTTATATCTCAGAACATCCCGGCGCCGTCGACTGGGATTGAACCCAGGCTTACCACAGCACCATCGGCGCCGCTTGAGAATCCGAGATGTAGAGGAATAAATTCATTCGATTCATTGTAATGACCGGTATTTTGAGTCAATCTGAATAACATGTAATATTTTCGATTAATAATAGACAACCAACTTGTGTTTAAGCATATATTTATGGTTTCTCTCATAAACTGAAAATAATAATGTTTGAAGCTACCATGTCAGCATTAGTATGTCCACCTGAAAATATAAAATTATATTATGGATTTCTCTAAAGTACGGAATCGCTCAAAAAAGTGCGTTTCTACGTTGCGTTCGTCTTGGTGAAACAAAAAAATAAGTTTCGCCGAAAACACCAAAACGATTTAACGTAACAGCGCACATTTATAGTTTCATCGCATTTATGTGCGCAATACGATATACCTTGCACTAGCATATGATCGAAAGAGAAAAACTTACAGCTTCAAAACTTTGTCCTTGCCACCAGATGCGACCCTAGAACCGTCCGGTGCCCAGTCGACTCCAAACACTTCATCGGCATGACCGGGCAGCTCTTGAGCCAGTTTTCTTTCCTTCACGCTCCACACTTTCAGTGTAGAATCCTTACTTCCGCTCACGATAAGCCGGGAATCAGCTGACCATGCCACACTGTAGACAGCTTGCACGTGTCCACGGAATGCGCAAATGAATGCTCCATCACCGGCACGCCACAATCGAACGGATTTATCGAAAGACGCTGAAGCTATTAGCTTCACGTCCGGCGAATACTTTACATCGTTTACGACATTCTGATGACCGGTCATTCGCGTAATGAACTGTTTCTGGTTCGACTTCCATAGATACAGAGTGAAATCATCGGAGCATGAAACGAACGATTCAACGCCATCTGGGCAAACTTTTTCAAAGCGTTCTAGTGCCATGCTTTGCATATCTTTTTCTGAAAAACAAAAATACAATATTTAGTACAATATGTTACAGTAGGTATGTAATAATCACTGAGTAAAATGCTTACTGTCTGAAATAGAGTATGATTTACTTTTGTCTATAACGGGATGGAACGGACCGGTACGGAGAACATAGTCCGTATTCAGTGCTAGGTTATTGACCCAGTGGGCGTGTCCTGTGAATGTTTTACACAGGACTCCGTCCTCGGCACGCCACATCTTGATAGTGCGATCGCGTGATGACGTGTATAGTAAACCCGATCCACCCCAACGGACTGCGGTTACCGGAGCGGTATGGCCAGCTACGGTCTTTATGCACGTTCCCAACACGACGTCCCAGATTCTCACATCGTTATCATTTCCCGCGCTAGCCAAATACCGGCATTCGGTATTCTTATGAAACGGCTCCCAACTCATGCAACTTATCCACTTTTTGTGACCAACCAGTGGACGTCCGAGCAATTTACCGGAATCAGGGCACCAAACGCGGATTTCTCCGGCTTTGTCCGCAGAAGCGACCTTCAATGAATCGGGCGACCATGCTACACTAAGAACCCAGTTTTTATGACCTGTACAGGTGTAGTGGGGTGTCTCCGTGGTCAAATCCCACAATCTAAGTGTCGTGTCTCCAGATCCACTTGCTAAATGCAAGCTGTTGGGGCTGAAGGCGAGCGATACTATTGCCTCGGCATGCCCTGGCATTGAACTGGTACAGCGGGTCACCGGCCGTACACGGAAAACGGCTTGTGGTTGGTATACAATGTCCAGTACATTCTCAACGTCCAACTGCTTAGAACCGAGCGTTTCCTGCACTGAATCTCGGACTTCGTCATCGTTAATGAAGAACAAATACGGCGTTGGTTCTTCCTGAGAAAAGAATGGAGTTTAGTGTGAATCTAATTATGGTAAAACCGATGCTTACATTTTTCTGGAGCGCATTCAATATCAATTCTAGCTGTTGTTTGGTCACATTGACCGGTAGGTCCAGTGGTGGCCCCGCTTCGACTCCAACATCCGATACAAACCGCGCTTGGACGGTATGCGTTTGTGGCGTTCCTTCCTCGCCGTCTATATCCATGTCCAACTCTTGGAACACTCACAGAATCAAAGAATGGTAGCAGTTTCACGCGCAACCGACAGTAAACAATAACACGTGTAGTTCGAACGAAATGAATCCGATTTTGATTTGACATGCTACGAGGGGCCACAGGATTTCTAATAGATACCACTCTGCGATGTTTTTTTTTGTGTGCAACTCGTAGTCAGTATCTGTTTCCAAATCGCCCAATACTATAAATGTCACAACAATGGTTCCCCGCAAAAACTAAACAAATGGGTCGAAATTCTTTGTCTGTTTTTGTATAAACATTACATTGCGGCCAACATTTTCTAAGCATTGCGATGGCCTCTTGGACGTCGGGGCAAGTTTGCCGCTTCTGCGGAGAGCAAAACGATGTGATTGTTGACCTAATAGGAACTGGGTTGTGTGAAAAGCTGGTGCGGTTCTTTCCGCTGAAGGTAAGTGTACAATCAGTAGACAAACACTGTTTTACGTTATTAATTTCTTCAATATCCATCACTGAATATATTTATTTATTTAGTTTGATACTGCCGATCTCCTTCCGAAGATGGCTTGTACGGAATGCGCCAGCATAATTCAGAAGATGGAGGGATTTGTTCTTAAAGCACAGGAAGTGGAGCATAATTTACTAGAGCGCTCAAATCGTTCGGTAAGCAATGTGATATCCCCTTTGGAAATACGGTCTCTGGTTAGTTCGATAAGTGCAACAAAAACCAAACCTCATCCCGCCTCCGTTAACGAAGTTCTTCGTAAGCTCAACACTTCATCCATAGTAATCAAGAAGATAGACAAAAAGAAACCAATTGAAATCGAACAACCAGCTAAAACCAAACGAATAGATGATGAGGAACCGCTTTTGAAGATGAAGGTTGAAGTATTGGACGAAGAAGTAGAGCATCTACCCGCTGAAGATTTCATTCACTACGATGATACTGATGATGATGAAGAAGGGGAAGTCCTTGCTCGGCATAGCTTCCAGAGCATTGAGTCTGTCAATATTAAGGAAATGCACTCGACCGACGAAAGCAGTCAAGAGGCTTTTCCCGAAGAAAGATTGGAGATTGAAATCAACCCGGAATACATGCAGAACGATCAGGTGGTAAGACAATTTATCAACCAGTTTTTTTTTCGATTTCTTAATAGCAACACATTACAGGTAGATAGCGAACCACGCCGGTTGAGGTCACCAGCGAAACTTAAGCCAAAACCCCGTTTATCCAATTCCAAAAATGTTGTCATCAATCTAACGGATCCTTGTCATTACGTATGCGTAACGTGCAAAGGAAAATTCAAAAGCTTTGAAGAGCTACAGACTCATATCGATCAGAACATTTCCTGCAAGAAAGTCAACAGTACTTGTGAGCAATGCGGGAAGGTGTGCGACAGCCGTCGAGCGTTGTATCAACACAGGCAGACACACAATCCCAAGCCGCAGTTGATTTGCGACCAATGCGGTAAGGTCTACACCAATTCGTTCAACTTAGAAAATCACAAAAGCCAAGTTCACGGTGAAGAGATTGAAGAACTTGGCTACGTTTACAAATGCTGCGAGCAAACTTTCCCAACTCGTCGGGAACTTAATGACCATATTGCTACACACAGCAAACTACTCAACCTTTTATGCGACACCTGTGGCAAATCGTTTACTTCACATAAAGCACTTCGGTCTCACAATATGAGCCATCTTAATATTAGACCTTTTTCATGCGATTTGTGTGACAAATCGTTCCGAACTAAATTGTTGCTAGTGCAACATTCGCATGTCCATACCGGAATCAAGGTGTGTTATTTTATAATTGCATAATATGTATTACTGTTTTCGATAATGTTTACTTTTGTCCTATCAGGCCTTCAACTGCGACATGTGTGAGAAGTCCTTTGCTAAAAAGGAATCGCTTAAGAGGCACTACAAACTTCACTCAAGTGAACCTGTTTCCTGGTCGTCCACGGGTGAGAAAATCTCGGTCAAGCCTTTGGAACAACTACAACAGGCGCATCATGAACAACCGCAGTCATATGTTGAGTATGAAGAGCTACAACACGTCTGAAGCTTCAAAAGGCAAGCGATTTATTTCCATTTTTATACGTTGATTGTCGATCTAATAGACAAGAAACCACACTGGATGTCAGTGATGTGCTTTGTAAAATGAACAATCGAAACAATCAGCTGTTGTTCTTCGCTTGGGATGACATCCTTGATATGTATTGGGATATACTCCAGCATTTTACGTGACTTTTGTTCTATTCAAACGATCTCACTCACGCGCTCTAGAATTTTGAGCACCTATACAGTTGTGCATTAGAACACCAATGAAAAAATAATAAGCCGACCATATACAAAATGTTCATTGCTTCGAAAAAAAGACACTATGCAAAATTTGGGCTCAGTTGGACATGAGTTGGGGTGGCGCAAAATCAATAAAGAAAAATCTCCCAAGGTGGATACATGAAAATTCGGAAATCGATATTTTTAATGCCAATGAGAATCCCTCTTTTAGGGCTTTTTCATTACTTTTTATTATAGAATGTTAATGTAAAATCCAGTTGAGTTTTCAGGTGACACGGTCGAAAGGCAGATTTTTTTTTCTTCTTTATTAGAGTGACTGCCAATGGCTGGTTCCCCACTAAAAGGTAGATAAACATTAGGCAGCATTGCTCGGCTAAAAGTCTATCTTATAAAGGAAAAAAAATAGGCAGCATGTTTGTAAGGCCGAATTTCAAAAGGCAAACAAAAATCTAAACTCAGAATTTCCAAAGGGAGTATTGATATAAAATAATTACGTTTATCAAAGGCCAAAAACGCCACGTGCTGGGCCAGTGGACCATTGCTAGCGTAACGCGTGAAGGTCCACTTGCTCTGTGCGTGCTCTTTTCGGCTTTTTGGAATTCGGCCTTTTCAAAAATTCTGCCTTCCCGATTTATTTATTTTCGAAAATCAACTTTCTGGGACTTTTTTGGAAATCAAATTTGTTTTTGATGTCAAATGATTTAACAATGCATCACGTCGTGATCTAGTGTTATCTGTAAAAAAAATGTCATTCGTTAAAAATTGACTTCTTGGAATTTGTAATTTTTTTTTGGTGAAACATAAGATGTATCAAGTACCTACCTAAAACGGAATTGATATTTCAAGCTTATAAAACGTGGCAGGTTGGGCATGTGGATGCTGGAAGAACGACAAGTGAAGATAGTATTCAGCAGAGAAAACGAAAGAGATGGTCAAATTTGCAAGTGTGTTTGAAGACGAGCAACTCTCCGCTAATCTCATTACTTCCGCGGCCAGTAATGTTCCTTTGGTCAACCAAACGATCAGCATGGTCGAAGCCACTACAGATACGATTTCTAGAGCAGCATCTAAACTTAAGACTTCAGCTAAGGTTGGACCCGATGGTGTTCCGTCGATTATTCTTAAAAAGAACATCAATTGTCTTTTAGAACCACTGCGCCGCATATTCCAGCTCTCTCTTTCCAGCGGCATCTTTCCGTCTTGCTGGAAGACTGCGGATATGTTTCCTGTTCATAAAAAGGGAAGCAAACGCGACGTAAACAACTACCGGGGAATCACGTCGCTGAGTGCTGTATCAAAACTCTAACGTTTTACATCACAGACAGTTTGATTGCTCGGACCCAAACGGACGTTATCTACACAGATCTTACGGCAGCCTTCGATAAGCTGAACCACGAAATTGCGATCGCTAAGCTTGATAGGGCTAGGGATCGGTGGAAATCTTTTGAGATGGTTTCGTTCATACCTCACGGAGCGCCAATTGACAGTAACTTTGGGTACTTGTAGCTCAGCAAGCTTCTGCGCAAAGTCCGGTATACCCCAGGGTAGCCATCTGGGGCCATTGATATTTCTCCTTTACTTCGACGACGTTCACCATGTTATCACAGGGCCACGATTATCGTTTGCAGACGATCTGAACGTTTTTCTGCGCCTCCACTCACTCGCCGACTGCCGTTCTCTCCAAAATCAGATTGACATCTTTGCTGACTGGTGTAGTCTAAACCGACTGGCGGTCAACCCAGCTAAGTGTACAGTTATTACTTTCTCACGCAAGAAACAACCGATTATTTTCAACTACAAACTACTAGGCACGACTATCGAACGGGTGCATTGCGTGAAAGACTTTCTAGACTCAACGCTGACATACTCACACCATATATCGTAGGTCGTCGACAAAGCGTCCAGAACTCTTGGCTTTGTCTTCAAGATTACTAAGAACTTCACAGACATTTACTGCTTGAAATCGCTCTATTGCTCTCTCGTACGATCTACGTTGGATGGAATACTGCTCCGCAGTCTGGAGCCCGAACTACAATAATGGGGCCGAGCGAATTGAATCTGTGCAACGACGTTTCCTTCGCTTCGCGCTCCGTAAGCTGCCTTGGAGATACCCACTTCGTCTTCCAAGCTACGAGAATCGCTGTCAATTGATCAATGTCGAGCCCTTAGGTATCCGAAGAGATGTTTTAGAGCCTTAACCGTCGCCGATACTCTACAAGGAAGAATCGACTGCGAAGCAATTCTACAACAAGTGAACATTAATGTTCAACCTCGATCACTACGCAACAGTCTTATGCTGAGACTTCCACTTCTTCGAACTAATTATAGCTTAGGGAGCGCTATTTACGACTTTCAGCGAGTGTTCAACCGTTAGCGTCGACGTTCGATTTCCACTTAACACGGAATATGCTTTGCCGAAGATTCTCTGCCATTTTTGCTGACCGAAGGCGCTTGACGCCCAACAGCTAAAAGTAAATTTTAGGACTTATACATTTTTAGTAACTTGACACTGCTTTCCTAGTTATTTTCGTTTGTAACTGTAGTATATGTAGTCATACAGACTTTTTTTACAACACATCATTGGGACTATTTCTAGTCTGTTGATGCAAACATAACAAATAAACAAATCGGGAGTAGACATTGCACTCCTTGGATTTTTACAGTTGAGGACGACATCAAGCCGCTAGCTGCTTAGAAGTGATTGACTCAGGACCGAACCAGCGGAAAATAAATCGACGAAAAATAAATGAAATATATCTTTCAAAATTGTTGTGCAACACTACAGTGCATTTATTCATGTGATGTTTGGTGAATTCTTGTGTAAATACCTAAATAACTTTCTGAATGATTTAATAGCACTGCTTTTTGGAGAGTATCGAAATACTTATTTAATATCCTTGTTAATATTTCTATTCAAAATATAGGTAGTAATTTAAATAATGCATATGGAAATGCGGTGCGGTAATGATTGATTATTTCGACGACAGTCGCTGATAAATTTTGATTGTTCTCGTTTTATTTGTCCTTTTCCTCTTTAATTTCTTCGATGGTCGCTGTTGGCTTGTCTGGGTTCAATTCATATATTTTATAATTGAGCAACGTTGCAAACGAGCACCATGCCAGATATGGAACGAAAAGATAACCGGCTATCTTATTCACATTGAAGAAGGCAAATCCTGTAGCAGCAACTGCAGCGGTCAAGGTCGCACACTCTACGAAGCTCTGTTAAAATATAGATTCAGATATTGATTTTAAATACTTAACATGTAACAATGAATCATGTTACCCATTTCAGCTCATGTTTCTTGAAGAATATCGGTGTCCAAGCCCAATTCAATGCTAGTTGTGCTCCGTATAGAATGAGTGGTCCTTGTGCAATTCCTCTAAAACCTCCACCATCTCTCCATACCAGATATGAGGCATAACCCATTCCGGCGTATAGTGAAGTCCATACCGGACCAAAGATCCAGCTTGGAGGTTTGAAGGAAGGGAAATTAAGCGTGGTGTACCAGGTTTTTGTCTCCTGTCGTGTTAGATATCCATTTATCCATCCTCCAATTTGTGGGAGAACGATTGCTGCGGCAATTTTTGGAATTTCACTGCTCATGTTCTTCCTGTTACTCTCAAGTAGAAATAATTATAAACGTCTCGATGTCCGAAACCGACTGAGTACCTAATTGATGTTTGTTTTGGTGACTCGATGTTTAATTTCACAACATTTTTGTAAGTATTGCTTTTTGATGATTAGTGTGTACTAAAGCCCTACAGTAAAAGTATGGACGTCTGTCAAAAGTTGTTCCAATCGAACCGTCAAAATGCACCCCCTAATAAAAATTGTATGGTTAATTTGCTTAACGACGTGTTCTGGGTATCATCCAAACCATTTGTGGAATAGTTCAATGATTTGGGTTATCGTTCGTTTATGGTTATTTTTTATTAGGGCCGCTTTGCTCGATTGGAACAGCTTTTTTCAGTTTTGTGGTGACAGTCGTCCATACTTTTACTGTAGGGCTTTAGTGTGTATGGGTTTGAAAATGTTTGTAGTGTCATGTCAGGTGTCACTGCCTATATACAGCCATATACACATTTATTTGAGATAGGGGTAAATGGTACAAAACGCTTGATTGTTATTTATGAAGGTTGTGATCAAATTTGCATTATTACATTGAAGTGTTTGTTAAACTAATATATGTTAACATAAGAAAGAAACATGATACATAATTTTGTAGATATTTAACAGTAAAAAGCTATAATATTCTTCGGCCATTCTCAAACATTCTTCAATTGCGATTCACTTTTATACACTCCACAAACTCGCAGTTCACTAAGGGGCGATCCATTTATTGTCACGCTAAATTGTTTCTTATGGAATTCTTACGTTCTTTTCCCGCATAAGCGCGAACCATAAATTGACCTTACCTAAAATGGTTATAAATTGTTTATAATCCCTGCTAAACTTCAACTGAAATGGTTATGGAACTTTACATGAACGTTTAATGATAAAGTTTTAACCTTAAGTATTATAGTTTTTTGGAAGTGGACCTTACAAATAATGGGTTGTTAAGAACCATTACCATACAAAATTCTTGTTTTCTCCATACATTTTCGGAAAGAAAACTATACTAAAACCTTTTAACTTATGGTTTGAGAACATTAATGGTAATGGTTATGGTAACCAGTAAGGTCCATGAATGGTTTTGTAACATCGATCAACTTTATGTGGAATATATCGCGAATTGGTTGCCTGCAAATTACTGATTACCAATTCACGATATATTTCACGTAAAGTTGAGCGATAATACAAAACCATTAATGGACCTTACTGACTACCATAACCATTACCATTAATGTTCTCAAACCATAAGTAAAAACGTTCTAATATAGTTCTCTTTCCGATAATGTATGGAGAAAACAAGAATTTGGAATGGTAATGGTTCTTAACAACCTATTATTTGTAAGGTTCGCTTCCAAAAAACCATAATACATAAGGTTAAAACTTTATCACACAAACGTTCATGTAAAGTTCCATAACCATTTCAGTTGAAGTTTAGCAGGGATTATAAACAATTTATAACCATTATCGGTAAGGTCATGTGATGGTTCGCGTTTATGCGGGTTGCCTGTAGGAGTTAAGTCCCTGTCTAACATTATTATAGACATATCAGTTAACGGAAGACCGTTGACCAGAATTTATTGATACATTGGAAATTATGTTCCTACTTATAATCGCATATCGGTCTCATATGAAATAACGGGTGTTCAATAAAAAATGAGAATGATTTCAGTGCCGTTCAGCGCTCTTGTGACAGCATCGCGACTAAGTTGCGTCGTACGGCTGACCAGGGCCCTCGCCAATATACGTTTTTTTGAAGAAGAAACATTATGTTTTTAATTAAAAATACTGAATTCGTTGAATTTTTTTTTTACTGGCTATATCAGGCATAACATTTGATAACGGCACAAAAGCATTTGTAAACAAACTTTCTAAGGCCCTTTACACGAAAACCAAAGTACGCCTACGCAAACCAGCAACATCATCGGATAGGGGAAACTATCACCTTTCCGAAAGTGGTATTGGTTTGCGTGGGCGTACTTTGGTTCGCGTGTAAAGGGCCTTAGAAAGTTTGTTTACAAATGCTTTTGTGCCGTAATCAAATGTTATGTCTGATATGACTGAAAAAATTCTCATTTTTTATTGAACACCCGTTAGTACACTAATAAAATTTCAAAGATTGTTTTTATGTGTCCCACACATGAATTTTTGCAATGTGATCCACAAATGATACCTATGTGTCGGACAAATACTTAATTTGTGTACACATAAAAGTCATCTGTAACCACACATTCTATTCATTTGCCTCATAAATTTTGTGTGTGCTTCTGGGTGGATTCTGTTTATGTGTGGTCAGATGAAAATCATGTGAAATTTCACATGGAAATTTGTCAATAAAAATGTGTGTAATTGTATTGTATTAGGAGACAACTGGCTTCTTACACGGCCAATCTCACCAACTCAGCGACTGAGAATAATTGACTCAGAGAATTTTCTTTCCATACGAAATTTACTCAGATTTGGAAGAAACTGCAGTTACTCATAAGCTATGAGTAACTGCAGTTTCTTCCAAATATGAGTAAATTTCGTATGGAAAGAAAATTCTCTGAGTCAATTATTCTCAGTCGCTGAGTTGGTATGATTGGCCGTGTACTCTTTTATCTCTATCTCTATCTATATCCACAGACAAACAGACATAACACATTGAATATTTATCACTGTAAAACATCGTCGCTAAAACATTACCGCCATCTATTGAATACACTGTGGTGGGTAGTACGCTGAACAGATGGCGGCAGGCAATTGACTATGCGCGCCACAGGTGGCGGTATTACCAACTACGATACTTTTAAATTGACCGTTAAATGCTTGTTAGATGAACAACTTGCGAGTGTTATGTCTGTTTGTCTGTGCTATATCTATCTTTACCTATATCTATCTCTGTCTATATCTATTTCTATCTATATCTATCTCTATCTCTATCTATATCTATTTCTATCTCTATCTTACGCACTTCAAATCGGCCAATCACGAGCTGGTTCGCGTTTGACATAAAAGTGGTTCGTTTTCGCCCCCGTATTGTCTCCTCTTCCTCTTAGGGCGCAATCGAAACAGTTTTCATTCGATTATAGGAGGATGTTTTGGTTCAGTGTATGTTTACGATTGTTGACGTTTCCATAAT
This sequence comes from Ochlerotatus camptorhynchus, assembly GCF_037179485.1. Lineage (NCBI taxonomy): Eukaryota > Metazoa > Arthropoda > Insecta > Diptera > Culicidae > Ochlerotatus > Ochlerotatus camptorhynchus. Next base: position 103,238 of record NW_027041209.1, read on the forward strand.
CACAACACAACACCCATCCCCATTCTGCAGCACAGCCAGCACCACACAGCACATCCGCTTTATATAATCGTTGTTTTGAACATTGCGGAACGATGTCCGTAGTTACTTTATTTGCTAGATTTGCCACATCCGGCCATAATTTAGCCGGTTTTGGGGTAAGAAGATCTTCAATATAGTGTACCGTATTTTGAATTTATGTACGACATTTTGTTTTTAGTTTCAACAAGTACGCAACAAATGGACCGATTGGCGAATGATCAAGGATGCCAAACGCCGCAAGTGTGTGGTTGAGCACGCCAAGGACCGTCTACGTGTTAATTCGCTGCGAAAGAATACGATCCTTCCGGTTGAGTTGCGTGAAGTGGCCAGTGCTGAGATCCATGCCTTTCCTCGGGACACATCGCTGGTTCGAGTTAGGGAACGGTGTGCAGTCACGTCGAGATCCCGAGGCATCGTGCATCGCTGGCGAGTGAGTCGAATTGTTTGGAGGCATCTGGCAGACTACAATAAACTATCCGGTGTTCAGAGAGCTATGTGGTAATAGAATGGAATCATGATGTGAAACATTTGGGAAATCGTTTGCTTTGTGTAGGATTCTTCGAAAAGTCAAAGTACCTATATTGCATTTTTCTTGACCGAAAATTACGGTGGTGTTGTTACCGAATAATCATTGGCGTAGCTAATAGGGATGCCTTGCAGGTGCTTTATACAATTGGTAAAATTTATTTTCGATGTAGAGGTGGATTAGAGATATAGGTGCCTATCTATTCAAATAGTAAATTCGGGCTTTCTGAAAAAAAAAAAACAATACAAATTGATTTCTTCAAGTGTCTTTATTCTATAAACCCTCTTCAATTTACATTGCCTTATATAACCAACAACTTACAAGAATCTAAAGCTAGCCGCACAAGTATGTAAACTTATTGTTTGTCCTGTTTCTTCTTGTAATCCTCGAGTGCTGCCTTGATGGCATCCTCAGCCAACATCGAGCAATGAAGTTTTACCGGCGGTAGCGACAGTTCCTTAGCAATGTCCGTGTTCTTGAGTTTCTTGGCTTCATCCAAAGTTTTACCTTTTACCCATTCGGTGGCCAGCGAGCTCGAAGCGATGGCCGAACCACATCCAAACGTTTTGAACTTGGCATCGATGATTTTGCCATCCTCATCGACCTTGATTTGCAGCTTCATGACGTCACCGCAAGCCGGAGCGCCGACCAATCCCGTTCCGACGGTTTTATCCTTCTTGTCCATCGAACCGACATTGCGGGGATTCTCGTAGTGATCCAAAACATTAGCGTGATACAGAGCCAGCGGTACACTCTGGGTACGGCGAAGTACAAGTAAAGAGGCAAAACTTTTCTGCAACGCTGCCATTGTTATTGTTTTGTAATGAGCAGTGCGTTGTACAGTACAGAATTTCACAATCAACCTTTTTCTTCTAGCTGCGCAGTAACTGCTAGAACTGTTATCTGTTCCAAGCTGTTGTAGGATGTACACTTCACTCGCGAATGGCTAGCATCAGACAACAGACAGCTGGCTGGATCAGCGGACTTGACACATTCATTTGAATCGAGGGGCTTCTTATCTCTAGTGACATTGTTTTTAGTAATCGATCGCGTCCTACGATTCGAAATTTCGTCGCGAAAAACATCGCATGTCAAAGTGTGGAAACAAACTCACGTGCATTTCGAATGTAAATAATCTGTGCGGTGATCAGTGTTCTGTTGTGTGGAAAGAATATTTACAATAATTTAGTGATTCTTTCTATGTACAAATGTCGCGAATAATAATAAAGAACATCCCCAATGGGGTAAGTATCACAAAATGCCAAAATTCTACACAATAATGTACTTATTAAAACGATTGACTGCAGTTTACAGAATCCAAGCTACGGGACCATTTCAGCGGGTGCGGAATCGTAACGGATATACAACTGAAATACACTCCGGAGGGCAAGTTCAGAAACTTTGGTTTCATTGGCTACGAGACGGAAGAGCAGGCATCGAAAGCCATTGATCATTTTAATAACACGTTTTTGAGGACTTCAAAGATCAGCGTGGCCCCATGCGCCGCATTGAACGACGTAAAAGATTTGAATGTTTGGAGTAAATATAGCAAGAAGAAGCAGGATGCATCTGATGAGCTCAAGCAACCGAAAGCGGTGAAAGAGAAACAGAAAAAAGAAACTGCTGCAGATATTCTGAAGAAGCACAAAAATGATCCACTGTTCAAGGAGTTTATGCTAGCGCAGAACAAGGCTGGAACGGCTGTATGGGACAATCAGTTGCAAAAGTCTGAGAGTGAAGCTTCGGGCAGTGAAGAAGACGATGAACCGGAAGCGGAAAAGCCAGTCACTCGAAAAGAAACGGTCGTTGAGAAAGATAAGGAACGTAAAATGATTAATTTGTTTGTGGCCAAAATACACAATATTCCTTCAAAAATCAAACGGCAAGACTTGCTTCGATTCTTCAAACCCGTGAAACCGTACTCCATACGGATACCACCGAAACAGAATGGATTTGCCTATATAGGTTTCAAAACTGAAGCCGAGCTGAATAAGGCGATGTTGAAGGATAAAAGTTTCCTAGGTGGAAAGCAAGTCAAAGTTGTGGATTTTACCGCTAAAGATCGGCTCAGGACCGAGGAGGAAAAAAATCAGCTAAACAAAAAGGAAAATCCTAAGTGGATCAGACAAAAGGAATCGGTTTGTAGCGAGAGCATTGTAGAAACCGGAAAATTGTTCTTTAGGAACCTTGCCTATTCGGTCAAAGAGGAAGATTTGAAGCAGCTGTTTGAAAAATATGGACCTGTTGTAGACATTGATATACCAATCGATTCAAACACACGGAAGCTGAAGGTATACTAGTTATCAGTTCTTGTGTGTTCTGTAGCGTAAATTAAATTTTAAAATATATTTCTAGGGCTTCGGCACGGTTACATTCCTGATGCCGGAGCACGCCGTCCAGGCGTACAGTGATTTGAATGGTACTTTTTTCCATGGACGAATGTTCCACCTGCTGCCAGGCAAGGCCGACGCAGAGAAAGAAGAACCTGACGAAGATGAATCCAGTCTGAACTACAAACAGAAAAAAGAGAAGAAATTGAAGAAAACTGCACAATCTTCCCATAACTGGAATACGCTGTTCATGGGTGAAAATGCAATCGCTGAAGCCGTTGCCAAAAAATACGGAAAGTCAAAGGAAGAAGTGTTGAGCACCGAAGGAGGAACAACCAGTGCTGCGGTTCGGTTGGCTTTGGGTGAAACGGAAATCGTTGGTGAAATGGGTCGGTTTTTGGAGGAAAATGGCATTCATCTCGATGCATTCAATGGGATTCCAAAAAATAGATCCAATACGACGATTCTCGCTAAAAATTTGCCTTCCGGGACCGAAGTAAGCGAATTGACGGAGCGTTTCGGTAAATTTGGACTCCTGGGAAAGGTAGTTCTTCCTCCAAGTGGAATAACAGGTATATAATCAGCGACATCTCTATCTTCTTACCGAAAAATTTGGTCCCTAACCTTTTTTCTTTTCAATCCTAGCGGTTATCGAATTTTCGGATCCCAGTGAGGCTAAAAAGGCATTCAAGAAGTTGGCATACTCGCGTTTTAAGTCGCTACCGCTTTATCTCGAGTGGGCTCCCGAAAATATTTTTGCGAAGTCAGAGAAGGAAATACCGGTAAATGAATCGGATGATGCCGCCGACAATGCCAATCCTAAAGAGACCAAAACGACCACAACAAAAGTCAAAGAAAAACAGACTCACCCGACGGAAAATGTGGACGAAAAAGTAACGCCCAAACCGGATGAATATTCCGATCTTTCACCGGAAGATGGCACAACACTATTTCTTAAAAATCTTAGTTTCCAAACCAATGAGGATTCTATCCGCGAGACATTCAAAAACATTGGCCCTATTCACTCGGTGCAGATTGTGCGTCGAAAGGATGGCGATAAAAACGAGAGTCGAGGATATGGATTTATACAGTTCAAATTACGGAAGTCGGCTGATACGGCTTTGAAAAATTTGCATTCAGTTCACATTGATGGACGGAAGGTAGAGCTTTCTCGTAGCGATAGAACCTTGAACATCGATGTCGGTACGAGTGCAAGAAAGGAGGCCAAACTGAAAAAGCAGACTGGTACTAAAATTCTCGTTAGAAACGTCCCGTTCCAGGCGAATGCCAAAGAAATTCGCGATTTGTTCAAGTACTAGCCAATCATAAATTGAATGATGTCACACTGAAATTTTCCTCAACATTTTTATTCATTTCAGGGTATTTGGAGAGCTCAAATCCGTGCGATTACCGCGCAAAATGGTATCCGGTGCGGATGAAAGTCATCGAGGTTTTTGTTTTGTGGATTTCGTTACGGAGAGCGACGCCAAACAGGCCTTCGAAGCGCTGTGTAAAAGCACCCATTTGTATGGTCGCAGACTGGTGTTGGAGTGGGCCGAGGCAGAGGATGGAGTTGAAGAATTGCGCAAACGCACGGCAGAGAAGTTTTCCGGGATCAGAGGATCCGATGATGCGAAGAGAAGTCGTAAAGGTGTTTTCGATTCATCCCACATCGGAACAACCGATCCAGGTCGGGGAGAGGAAATGGATGACGAAGATGATGGAGACGATGGATTCTAAACGTTTCTTTTACAACGTGTTAATAAAGGTGTACTAGGTACATCTTAATCAATTTTGATTGTTTTTAATTGACGGGGTCAGAAGAAAAGGGGTGCAAGTGACAATCAGAAATGGCCACTACTATATGAACCGTTACGAGCGAAAATGGTGCATATCCACTAGAGTAAAATATACAGGATACACTCCTATTCAAAATACACTAAAAATAAAATCAATTCTGATGAATGTGGGCGTCTTAGTGGAATACCTGTATAATGAGAGAGAGAAGGATTGTGGAATTAAATGGAAAATACTAATCCTTCTCTCTCTCATTAAAATCAATTCATCAAATTGCTCTAACTGTGTGTTACAGAGGAGTTAAATAAATGTAATCATACAAAAAATAACGCAATTTAACTGAAAAATGTTGAACAAAATTCACCGTTCAAGAAATTTCCAGTACGGGATATCTCGTGAACTTGGCAAAATTATGATTATTCAATTTTATTCATCTGACTATTGTCTACATGAAAACTGCTCTTAATAGTTTTGAATTCGTACCACCTACGATATTGTGCAACTTGTTCGATGCTTATGCTTACTATTGTCTACATGAAAACAAGCCTAAAACTAAACAATTCAAGTGTTTCTAATCCTTGCCAAAAAGTGTGAAGATTTCTTCCCCAGATTGGAATAATTTCTGGACAGCCATAAACGTACGCATCATAGAAGTTAGTGTTTCGTTGTAACCGAACGCCGTCCGATGATATCGTTGTTGGAGAAGGTTTGACCGTAGACAACATATCAAGAAGACTGGCTACTCTCCCATTTTCTCATACATGGTATGAGACATGCACAATCGCGTCATCTACCGCTCAAAGGTAAATGCTTCGAACGAATTGGATAGCAAAGGTTCCATCCTCAGAAGAAAGGTTTGTGTATTTGCTCATTTTTCTATGTGGCGCTTCCACCTTCACTCGAGCGCAGCGCTATTGTGTCTGTCGCTTGGATTCAGGCAATGTTGCCAGTCTTCTTGATATGTTGTCTTCGGTTAGACTAGCAATTGAAATAGGCGGAACAACCAAATGTAAACAATGGCTCTAAATTTAAAAATCCCCGCAAACTAACAATGTCATTCGATAAAGGATGTTTGTTCTATCAGATGATGATGTTAGATTGCGTGCAAGGTTACTTCCACTCACTTGCTATAAAAAAATGTTTTTCAGAATTATGAGAATATAAGATGTTATAATGATAATTAGTACTAGTAAGTTACAAAAAGAAGTCGTGAAGTATGTGGTTGACACATAAAACCTGTCAATATTGCTTTCAGTGCGTCACAATCAGCGATTTAACGATTCGTGAGCGCTCACTCTGAGTGAACACTCGCGAATCATAAGATCGCTGATTGTGACGCTCTGAAAGCGAAATTGACAGGTTCTATGAGTCAAATACATACTTTACACCCTCTTCTTCTTACTTACAGGTACAACACATCATATCATCTAATGATATCATAATTCCGAAAAACATTGTTTTATAGCAAGTGAGTGATTGCGTGGATGTATTTTTATTCGCGAGACATGTGCCTATAAAGTGTTTCCTTGTAGAGTCCATTTTTCCATCGCACACCACAATTTCAAGAGCACGCAACTCAAGATCTACGAGGACTATACGGTCTATACACAAGGGCGTAGCCAAGTTTCAAGCTAGGGAGGGGCGAAACAAAAATTTACTATGGAAAATTTGGCAGAATGCCATTTCTTTACCGATAGCCTTTGTGCTGCTGAGTTTAGGGGAGGGAGTAGCCCCCCTGCCCCCCTTTGGCAACGCATATGTCTATATATTTGCAAATTTCAGACATAGCTTGCTTCTCCGCAGCATACAACAAGTAGTAGTTTCACCTACGTGCATTCACAGAAAACTTATTATTTTTACCTATTTTTACATGTGAAACACGAAAAAGGACGCTACAGGGAATCACCTTAAACTTATTGTTTACGTTTGGCGCCTATTTCAATTGTTGCTCTAGAAGGGTACCACTTCGTTATGTTGTCGATGGCACTCGGATATCTAACAGTGATGGTGGTAAGCTCCAACCGGTATTATCCTCGGATTAAATCTCGATCAAGAATGTCCGGCTGGTTTGATGTCGACATCAGAGTTAATCAACATAACTCTGAGCAAACATTTTTCAGATCATACAAACAGGGACGGTATTAAAAGTTAATCCGAGTTGGAGCTTACCGCCATGAGAGAAGCTTCGAGCAGTTCCCTAATAAATTTGTTATGGTTATTTTGCTTAACGACGTGTTTGGGGTATCATCCAAACCATTTGTGGAAAAGTTCGACTATTTGGGTTATTGTTCGTTTATGATATTTGTTTATTAGGGTTGACCTTGCCATTTAATAGCTTGGCAACAAAAACTGCCTGTTGATTTTTCCGTCGGGGTTCCAGAGTGTCCAAACTCAGTAGATTACAGCGATTAACCGGTAGTTGTCATCGTGGATGATCAAATGGCATCATCAACAATTTTCGGCCTCTATATGTTGTCATACACACTACTCATTTAAATTTCCGTGCCCTGAGACCGACACATGCAATACAGAAAAAAAAGTTGTTGAATATTACATCCAAACTACTGCAACCACACAGAAAAAAAAAGTTGTTGAATATTACATCCAAACAGCTGCAAAGAGATCATTCCGCCGGTTGTGTAATATTACGTTGTACGATGTACATCGGTTTTGCGAACAAAATTACATCCATTGATGTAATATTGTATCTGCTTTTTGCTATTACATAATTATTTCATGCATCAGCTTGAATTACATTGATCGATATTACATTTTTTTTGCTGTGTATGGTAGGACCGAGGGTAGGACCATAGACCAGAAGGTCCCGAAGAAACGTGTTCATCCTTTTGGCTCAGCTCTGGTACTCTCTTCGGTCCCAAGCTAATCGATGTACCCCTCTAAACATAGGAAAATCCACGAACCCCTCATTTTATCTGTCAAACTTTCATAGCGAATGAAAACAAACATAGTATAGGCACAGACAAACAGACATAACACATTGAATATTTCTCATTGTAAAACATCGTCGCTAAAACATTACCGCCACCTGTTGAGTACACTGTGGTAGGTAGTACGCTGCACAGATGGCGGTAGTGTGTAAACGTCAAACGCAAGGGAATTTTCTATGCGCGCCACAGGTGGCAGTACTACCAACTGAGATACTTTCAAATTGACCGTTAAATGCTTGTTCGATGAACAACTTATGAGTGTTATGTCTGTTTGTCTGTGGTATAGGGTAAACGCTCCTATAGTTGCGGTTCGTTAGAAGCGTTAGGTTCCTATAGTTGTGTATTGAGTCTCCATGCACAACTATAGGAACCTAACGTACCGCAACTATAGGAGCACAAACGAAGTGACAGACGACTAACTGGCGAAGAAATCCATGTAAATAATGTGGTTCACTGTAATAGAATTTTCTTGGAAGCTTATGCCATCATCCACCAGATGGGTTAGTTTTTTTGTTTTGATTTGAACAAAGTTGATTTTGTGTACAATGATTCTTTGACAGTGTGCAAAGAGTGCGTATCATTTTGCCATTTTTTTATGCATTTCAGTTTTCAGTAGAGTGAAAGAGATAGAACCAAAACATTCCAGTACATTTGGTGAAAATGCTAGTTCAATCCAGTAGTAGTGTTGCCATGTGGTTCAATCCAGTAGTAGTGGTGTTGCCATGTGGTACACTGAAAAATTGCAATAGCAGGTTAGTCACCAAAGTTTTCGAGCCGCTCCGTCTGTCACTTCGTTTGTGATAGGAGTGTTTCCCTTAGTACTAGAATGGGGTACAAAGCAAAAAAATAATTTTGATATCACGTCAAAGTGGATGCACTACAATCAACAATCAATACGAAACTAACGATTTTAAATTGGCTCACCACTTTAGTAGCCTATTGGTCCCAAGCAAACGATTAACGTACCCTATTCTAGTTGAAATTCTATTACTACACTAGGTTTGTTTTGATTTGCTATGAAAGTTTGACAGATAACATCAGGGGTGTGTGGATTCATGCAGAACATGCAGGGGTGAGTGAAATAGCTTGGGACTGCTTGGGACCGTTGTTCTGGTACTGAGTGAGCCAAAAATAATAATGATTTTCTTCGGGACCCAGTGGTCTTAGAGTTACCTCTATGCTACAATCATGTCGAAAATATGGTGTAATATTACTTGCTAAAAAGGACAAAATTATCATTAATACAATGCATGAACTGACATTACGCTGCTTTTACTGCATTTGTTTATTTATGTGGTCATAAAAATTACATGAAATTTTCGACATGATTGTAGTGCATCCACTTTGATGTGATATCAAAATTATTTTTTTGCTGTGTACTTTAATCGATTTGCTTGGGACCAATAGACTAGTCAACTAGTGGGCCAATTTAAAATCGTTAGTTTCCACCGGTTGGTAGTACCACCGACAAACCGACATGACACCTCGCATGACACTTAATTCTGACTTATGCTCGAAAATCGTAAACGACCGTTTTAAATGTGCAGTGATTCGTAGTTTAACAAAACATGTAGCAGATCCCCCCCCCCCCCAAGGCCCCCTCCAGATAATGTTTCTAGCTACGCCAATGTCCCCTTCCCATTTCCATTCTTAATCCTTTTCCTGTACAGGCGAATGAGAACGACCCAAAAGTGCAGGTATGCAGGGATGAGTTTCCTATAGAAAACCTAAAAAATCTGCCGGAAAATTGACGAAAACTTTACTCATTCTAGTGAATTCAATTTTCACTTTTCTCATATTCGGGAAGTTTTTCCTGGACAAAAACAGGAGACAAATGAACTCATCGCTGCGTACCTGCACTTTGTGATTTATGAGTTAACAAAACTCAAATTTGGGCGAGAATTTCGGTCGTTCTCATTCGCCGTTTATGAAGGTAAGACAATAAATTCCCATGTATGGGGGATCATTCCATCTGAGCCAACATTCTGATACCTTGCACCTGAAATGCAGTTTTTCTTCGTCAAATATTGCTCATTCAATCTTTAGGTTTTCCAACCTATTTTGGGCCAACTTTTAAATATATTTTTAAATATTCTGTATTGTTTACGACTATTATTTGAATGTTAAAAACAGAGTTTCTTTAGAAATATAACAAATTGTTGTACATGCATTTATAAGCTTTAATTGTCGATGTATATCCTCCAGTTTAAACTAGCTGCAAAGGCCAGCCATGCTATGTAGGGAACTAACAGCCATCCCGCCAATCGGTTCACTTTAAAGAATGCTGCGCAAGTGACGATTGCCATAACGGTAAGGACGGTAATCAGGACGGCGCTCTGTATATACAAACAATAATTTGTGATTAGAATAGATAACATTTGTTTGATTTATTATGTATATGTCATACTTACCCATTTTAATTCATGCGCTATGAAGAACACTGGAGGCCACGCCCAGTTAAGCAATAGCTGTGCTACGTATAACACGAGGGGCCATCGTGCCGGTCCATTGAATCCGCTTCCATCTCGCCAAACTAGGTAGGACGCATAACCCATGGATAGATACAAAAATGTCCAAACTGGAGCGAACAACCAGTTTGGAGGACGCCATGTTGGAAGCAACAGGGTAGTGTACCATGTTTTGATAGCATCCCGTGTTTCTAAACTAACTAGAAAACCTCCAGCCACGGGTATCAGTGCAGCAGTCAAAACGATTAGTACTGTTTTCCACTGCATTGTGAAATAAACTAAATCCAAATTAGCTTGAATAAGAAGGTTGTGTGGATGAAAGGAAAACAAACTGAAAGAATGACGCGTCAAAGCGAGACATCTCGAAATCAACGCACACAGTCACTTGCTTGATTTTCATGTATCATAATTTTACAGTCTTTCCATGGCTAATACAGTGTATCTCAAAATTGAGCGTACACTTGAATGGCCAATTTTTTGAAACCCCGTGAATAGATAGATTTTTGAAATCTTGGCTGGAGGTTGAGCAACTATTTAGGTATTGATTTATCGGTGTAGTTTTGGACTTAATTAGCACAGCCTGTATGATGTTGAGCTGAGTACTGCGGACTAAATCAAAATGCTGTTCAAGCTGTTCACCTGGGAGCCGAGATGAAGTATCAGTCGGGAGCCACACATTGGAAAGTATGATTATTACAATCAATCAAGCTGGAAGGCATTGGCACTGAATACAAAAGATTTTTGTATACATTTTCCCCCCCGCTTTTTACAGCATTATTATAGAAATAATCCAGAACGATGAAATAGTTGAAAAAAATCCTGTGATGGAAGCATGTAAGCATTTTTCTGTAGTTCTTACAACATCATGGAATATCGCGCAATCTCGTCTTTGAAAGGAATTAATGACGCACAAGAAGAGTTACATTTTGCACTTAACTCAGAACTGATGGTCGACAATATTTTTCACGACACGTGGAATAATGCATTTAATTTGGCGCGATCGGAAGACTCGATAATATTAGCTGCTAATACTACAACCGAGTCATCAGTATCCAATGGCACAGAATGCTTCGGATGGAGTAGAAAAGTCATGGAAATTTCGCCTTTGAACGCGGTGGAGGAACTCATTTGCGAAGTAAAGTCCGCTGGCTCACTGATAGACGTAACCTCTTGTTTAGTATCACAAGCACTTTCTTCAATGGATGACAGACAAGAATTATCAGTAGAGTTTAACCATAGAGGTAACTCTAAGACTTGTAGGTCCCGAAGAAACGTGCTCAACTTTTTAGCTCAGCTCTGGTACTATCTTCGGTCCCAAGTTCGGACCCAAGCTAATCGATGCACCCCTCGAAACACAGGAAAATTCACGAACCCCTCATTTTATCTGTCAAATTTTCATAGCAAATCAAAACAAACATTGTGTAGGACTAGAATTTCGACTAGAATGGGGTACGCTAATAGATTTGCTTGGGACCAATAGGCTAGTCAAGTAGTGAGCCAATTTAAAATCGTTAGTTTCCACCGGTTGTTTAACCTTTTCGTTTTAGCAGGACGAGATACGTGATTACGTTTAAGGAAGTCTGAAAGGGAAATCAAATACTGCCTCTGATCGACATTGTATGAACTGTGTCTTCGAATATCCATATCCTGTGATGGGCTTATTGTTCTCAAATGTTGTTTCATTAGTAGTGCTGTTAAGGTCTTTTTTGCTTGATCCTGATGACTGAGAAAACGTTTTCGACTTTCGAGGCAATCTTGAGTTATCCGTGACGTATAAAAAAAATATATTATCAATCAGCGAATAAGTGTGCTTGCAATCGATGTATTGCCTTGGTTGTCATTACCGCCGCAGACCGCCATGGTTTCCAATGGCCTTTATTTCCAACGCTAAGCTCACCAAACAATGTACACACCATTGACATATTGTATAATGCTAAAGTGTAGTTCTTCGTGTCTGCATGATGCAACGCGTGGCAGTCGTCTTAAGAGTTCACTATATCAAACCATTTGGCCAAATCACAAATGTAAGCTGCCGTTTATTTTTAGTTGCATTTTACCAGTTTTTTCAGCAACTACTTCCAAAGCAGCCGCAAGGGTGTTATTGCAAAACTTTGTTGCATTCGATACTTTCATTTTGTCAATATTTGAAAGTGGGCTTCCTTCAAAATCAACATCAGTTGAGGTTAATCGATTGACAAGTTTAAAGGAAACAGCTCGATTTGATTCATCGTCTACTAACATTTTCAGATGACCTCGGTCTACAATGTTCGAAGAAAGGCTATGATTTTCAACATACCACTAGGGTAGCACGGTTTTCTTGTTAGATATCAAACCATGAACTGAACTTTTGAAAACATGCACCGGGTTAGAGATAAATTCAAGCCTACGAGCTGGATCTACTGGGTCCAACGTGTTTTTCCGAACATGCACACCAAACTCATTCTATATCGCTTTATTAGCACTACCAAAATCGGAAGTTACAAAATACACACGCAAATTAAGACCCTCTGCTTGTTCAATAATTTTCAACACAACTGACTTAAGACAACCATCAGGTACGGAATTACCGGTGAACTCATAAGCGACTATTTGCTTCCACCTCTGACCGATTCCACCGAGCATAAATACAAGGCCCTTCGATGCGAGCATTTCCCAAGATGGGAGTGTTGTATTCCCATACTACTTTTACAAAATTAGGACACAGCTCCTTCGCCTCATCAATGCTCATTTCATCTAGGAATAGGCCACAATCCCTTGCATTATTATCCATCATACATAGTTTATCACTCAATAAAATTATCATATCCTGCGTATATGAAACAAAAAATTATTAAAGTTCACGACAAATTGTATAAATATCACCCTGTGTCGAATGGAACACCTCGGATGTGCTCGAGGAATGTTCGCGTTGATGGATAAGGCTGATTCTGCTGTCTTAGGTAGTCGTACCCTTTACCACATGCAAATCTTGTCCGTAGGCCACGAACTATTGTTGGTTCTAACCACTTCTTAACTTTCTTTACTCGTCCCAACTCCCAAAGCTACCTGTATTTGATCGTTTTGTAGATCCGACCTAAACTTCCTGGTACATACTTCGAACTGTTTGTTTAGTTTGTAAAATTCGGCTTTCCAGTGTTGAACCCGTTTTCGCCACATATTCATTAACCTATTTGAACCGACATTTAATGTGTTTAGAAATGACAGAAAAATAAAAAAGTATACCTGATAATTCTTGCTTACTTACCTTACAGACTATTGTTCATTCTGAAATGATATTTCTGAAAGTGGCAAATTATTCACTTCACATAAGCTTTCCTCATCTCGAAAATAATCTTCTGGGTATGGATCTTCACTGACAAAATTTGCGTAGTTGTTGTCGAACAAACCAGGTTACGAATAAAGTGGCAAAGATCGTAGTTATTGTTTTACAACGTAAGTTTTGTTATCTTCTTCGCATCTCAGATTAATTTCTTTGATTGTCGGGATAGCATTTGTGGTACATACAAGCTTGCCGTGTCGATTGTATCGATTCGTTTTGATTTTATCGAAGTGGACATGCAATGCAAATTATTGGAAATCATCCGGACAATTTGATGTTGCACAAAATTACTTACCCCACACATCCGTGAGATACCCTTTAAGATTAAATCTTCATTATCACAAAACTTCAGCTACTGCGAACGTATAAATGTATTTGCTGGAAATCGATAGAAGCTTATTTGATCCGTCCGGCTATTCCTCTCGAAGCGTTTTTTTTTTAAATAACTCAAACGTCTTACACACCTTACCTAACAAATAAGCTCAATACTATACCTATAACCGATAAATGTTTGATGGGCCAGCAGTCAGTAACTCAATCTATCTTGTTAATTTGTACAGCTGTTTTTTTTTTCTAAAATTTAAGGACTGCTGCACGCTCAATATTGAGGTACACTGTAAATGTATTTAACTGTTAAACAAATTGATCTTCGTCGATTAATTTTTAAAATTTTAGCAGTGGTACACATTTGACCATTTTGTCCGAAGAAAGAGTCGATGGGCTCTTATTTCTGCCAGTAACTGTAGAAGCGTGAAATTAGCAGAACGTAAATCTCGACGCAAATAAAAGAAGTGTATGTACATTGTACATACAAGCCTTAGTATGTTATTTACTTAACAAACCAAATAATCAAAATTGTTACTAAAGGGACTGTTCATAAACTACGTAGAATGTTTAGGGAGAGGGGAGTTCGGTGAGTTACGAACCATATTTTTTTTTTAATTATATGGACGACTGTCTTTGTAAGGGGTGGCGGTCTAAAATCTTTCAAAATTCTTCACGTATTTTATAGACAGCCCAAGCGTAGTTTTTACATATTTTCGAGTATGGTGACTTGCATAAAATTGACCAAATATATGCAACGTCATGTTTATTCATCAATTACCATCTTTGGTGTTTTCTTATACATCGCAATGACAAGCTAAAACAAATTTTTTGGAAGATGAGCTCTAGAATCAAAGATTAATTCTTTGTATCAGATAGGGCTAAACTAATACAACTATTTGTATTGTATTGCCTGTTTTTGCCAATGTCCGAGTTATTTAGAAAGAAAATGTAATTTATTTCCTTCCAAATATTATGATTACATGATTATTTATTACATATCAAATACGATTTTTCGTAAAAGGTTGTCTTTAATCTAGGTATTCAATGCATGTAGAAGCTAGTTAAGCAAAGAAAAGGAAGCGGCGATTGAAAATATACCGATTAATATTAAAATAGTTTATGGATAGCTTTCAATCTGTTGAACACGAATTGCTTCCTTGACAAATTATTGTCTTTTTCCATCACTGCTTTTTTTTGGTAATAATAAGACACAAAAATCGTCCTCAACTGAAAGCGCCCTTCAAAGAAAGCAAAAAGAAAGAACCAAGAAAGCAGACCACGTCTATATGAGGTGGTCGTTAAGTGTTGTGTTATAATTAAATTTCACATGTTGTGTGTGAACACGTGTTGTCCCGAAGCATTCAGCCAAAGTCTTCCTGTCCGCCTCACGCCCAGAAAATTACATCCAGACCTGAAAATTTCATCTCAACGTTTATCCACCGTTTACCAGCAGACTGAGCGGCTGAGAGCCAGATGTTGTCGAGATCGTTACATGCATGATTGCAGTGGTGGTCACAGATTAAGCTTCTTGTACTTCTGGAGTTGCATACATACCTACGAACTAATAACTTTTTCTCATTTTCCTTTGTCTATTATGTCTCTACTGAATCTTCATTCTTGCCCTGTACTAAGTGTTCTTTTGCGTATTTCAACAGTTGTTAAGGTACAATTTACTTTGGGCATTTCATAAAATTGCAATCCCAGGTTTTTTCGACACATCAATTCAGATTGCTAAAACCTGTTGTCATCTTATGTACAATGGCATGAGGAATGTAATGATAACTGATTTTTGCAATATGCATCAAAATAAACTGGATTGGAAATAAAATTTCCAATGTAAATTGCACCTTAACTGAGCGCTTGCTTATGCCTTGTTCAGACTACAGAGTTGTAAGTTGTAACATGTTACCGTGAAGGCACCATGTTTTATGCGGTTCCTATCTTGACGCACTCGATCATTTTCGACTTTTAATCCAAACCATTCATGGAATAGTTCAATCATTATCGTTCGTTTATAGTATTTTTTATTAGGATCCATAAAACATTTAATAGTTTTGTCCATTGAATTTTAAAATTATGGTTCCCACCCGAAAACTGTTTCAAATTGTCCCAGGTTTCTTTCTGCTCCACATAAATATTTTTGAACTAGAAGATTTTTTCCGAATTTGCAGAGAAGACTCTTAAAAGTTTTATAGGAAGTTACATGTGCCCATGTGCCTTCCGCCGAAAGCTTCTTCTGGAATCTCTGAAAGCTACTTCCGCCTTGTGTCGGGAGTTTAAGTAAACTTTACCCAAAAGTTTCTTCCAGCTATCCCTGGAAGTTTCTATAGACTTCTCTCATAAGTCCTTTTGGCTTCCCCTGAAAACTTCTTCCGATTTCCCAGAAAGGTTAGTCTATCCCTCGGTCTATTCTCACCCAGAGATTTCTTCTGACTCCTTGCATCTTCCTCGGGAAGTTTTATCTTAAACTTCCGGAATGTTTCATTTCTGTGTATTATGGCGAACGTTATAGCACTTATAGTTTATTTCGCAGTGCTGTGATAAATATTCTATAATTATGTGTGAAATTCTGCTCTGTGCAACGGTACAATTGTTCCTACACGCAGCAACAGAGTTAAGGTTGGCAGCGCCCCTGACAAACCATGAAAATTATACCCCAATTGAAGATTGCAACGATTTTTGCTTGAAATTAATAATTATTTTGGTGGACATTTGATCTAAAGTCTCAACCTTAGAAATTCTATGTGCCTCGCTAGTACTGTACCAGGGAGGCACCTTCAAAATCATCTTCAAAACTTTTTTTTTTTTTTTTTTCTTGCTTTTTTTCTGGTAGTGCAACAACTAGACCATATTGCCACAGCGTAAATCATGACCGGTCTAAAAACTTGTTTAAATATTAGAAGTTTATTCTTCAGGCAAAGTTTGGATTTCCTGTTTATCAAATCATTTCATATATTTGTTACATTTGGCTTGAATGCCCGCAATGTGATCTTTAAAGGTTTTTTTTTGGTCAAGTACTAATCCAAGATATCTCACTTGGTTTGACCAGAAAATGTGAACTCCTTTCATAGTGATTATGTGACTACTACTATGTTTCAAAAAGGAAGCTCTAGGCTTATGTGGAAATATTATAAGTTGAGTTTTGGAAGCGTTGGGAGAAATCTTCCATTTTTGTAAATAAGAAGAGATAATATCTAAACTGTTCTGCAGTCTACCTTTAGCGGAAATGCCTGTGTCATCAGCGAACAAATATTTGTCGCAACCCTGAGGCAAATCAGGAAGGTCCAAAGTGAAAATGTTATACAATATAGGCCCAAGAATGCTACCCTAAGGAACTCCTGCTTTGACAGGTAGACGATCAGATTTGGAATTTTGATAATTTACCTGCAGAGTTCTGTCAGTTAAATAATTTTGAACTAATTTCATAATATAGAGTGGAAAATTAAACTTTTTCAATTAAGCAATCAAACCTTCATGTCAAACACTGTCGAATGCTTTTTCTATGTCCAGAAGAGAAACTTCAGTTGAGCAGCCTTCAGATTTGTTTGACCGAATTAAATTGGTAGCTCTTAAGAATTGATGAGTAGTTGAATGCCCATGGTGAAATCAAAACTGCTCATCTGCAAAAATTGAGTTCGTATTGATGTGAAGCATTATTCTATTTAAAATTATCTTTTCAAAAAGTTTACTTATTGCAGAAAGCAAACCTATTGGATAGTAACTAGAAGCTTCAGCTGGATTTTTATTCGGGTTCAAAATTGGAACAACTTTTGCATTTTTCCATTTATCAGGAAAGTATGCCAAATGGAAACATCTGTTAAATAATTTTACCAAGAAAGACAAGGTACTCTCTGAGAGTTTTGTTTATGAGAATATAGAAAATTCCATCATCACCTGGGCTTTCATATTATGAAACTTTTTAGTTATAGATCTTACTTCGTCCAAATTAGTCTGTCAGGAATCATCAACAATATTTTCCCGAAAGAAAATATTCAGATAATCCCGAGCAACCTGATTCTCAATAGGACTAGTAAGACCCAAACTGAAATTATGAGAACTCTCGGATTGCTTAGCAAGTTTCTGAGTTTTTTTTTGGAATCGTGATCAAAATGTTTCCACCTTCTTTAAGCGCTGGAATAGGCTTTTGAGGTTTTTTGAATTTTTTTTTAGCTGTCAAAAGGGTTTGATATTGTCTCCTACGGACATTTTTAAGACGGATCAAGAGCTGAAGATCGTCGTCTATTATAATTGAATCGAATTTAACCTCGCATTTTGGTACTGAGGCAGCTCTTGCTTCAACTATAGAAGTAGTCAGATACACAAGAGCACAGTGTTGAGAAAATATCAAAAAATCAAATCTCACCAACGCCCAACATCACGCTTGATTTTCGTAGACAAAAATCAACAATCAAACAACTGCGGTTAATTTTGCAAGCTGTGATATCGCAGCCCGGAATATCAAGCTAACAAAACTCACCAACTGCAAATCTCACCAGACTGTGGGGAGATTGAGTTTAATGATGTTTACTTTACACCCGAATGCAACCGAATCTTCCATAACGGCTTGCAGCAGTCCATTCGCGTCAGCCATCGGTGAAGATTAAAAAGAGATAGCAAACTATGCTTTCTCTTTCTAAGAAAACGATGTACAATGGAATCATTTTTGTGTCGAGTCAGCTCTCAGCTTGATTTTTGCACGTTGTGAATAGTCTCGCAATATTAAAGAAGCTTGTAAAATCAATATCAAGCATGATATTTTGTTCCAATATCACGTGTAATATTGCGAGCGCATGAGAGCGGAAAAATATCAATTGATTTCTGATTTTGCCAACACTGCAAGAGCATAATTAACTTCATCTTTGGTTTGCAAAGGAATGTTTCGATCAAAGCTATATTCCATACATGTTCGATATCGCTCCCAATAAGCTCTATGGAAATTGAAAATAGAGCTGTTGGTATTAGAAATTATTTCTTGGGATATTTCAAAAGCTACTGGAAGGTGATCAGAACCAAACCAATTGGCTACAAAGTTGAAATGAATCAGCTGAGACCAAATCAATAGTTGCGGGATTTCTTGCTGAAGAAACGCATGTTGGGCTGTTTGGATATTGAATAGTGTAATAACCTGCAGAACAATCATCAAACAGGATATTACCAACAATCAATACGAAACTAACGATTTTAAATTGGCTCACCACTTTAGTAGCCTATTGGTCCCAAGCAAACGATTAACGTACCCTATTCTAGTTGAAATTCTATTACTACACTATGTTTGTTTTGATTCGCTATGAAAGTTTGACAGATAACATCAGGGGTGTGTGGATTCATGCAGAACATGCAGGGGTGAGTGAAATAGCTTGGGACTGCTTGGGACCGTTGTTCTGGTACTGAGTGAGCCAAAAATAATAATGATTTTCTTCGGGACCCAGTGGTCTTAGAGTTACCTCTATGATATTACCATTGAAATTGCTTTGAGCATTATTCCATGAGCGTTAAAATTACCAATAATGAAGAATTTAGACCTATGACGGGTAAGTTTTTGAAGGTCACCCTTGAGAAAATTCTTTTGCTGGCCTACGCATTGGAATGGCAAACAGGCGACTATAAACGTAAGTTGTCGAAATTTTATTTCAACAAAAACTCCCAAAGTTTTAAAAACTTTGGTTTCAAATGAAAAAAAGAATTTTATATTTGATTCATCTATGAACAATGATGGCAATAAAATAATTTGCGTCCTTTTTAACCTTATGTTCAGTCCTGATGAGTGTGGGCGTCTTAGTGGAATACCTGTATAGAGAGAGGTACTGGAATGAAATGGAAATTACTCCTCCTTCTCTCTGGCATTTACCCCGACGGCTAATTTGCAGTTAAAACTTGAATTTCACGAAATTCAAAAGTTCCGTGCGAAGAGCATAGAAATCGGAAGTAGTTATCACAAGAGGGGGAAGTTTTTCCTTCTTGACATTAAGTCGGGAAAGGTTACTAGAATTTTTCCTAGATGATGGATCATTCTCATCATCCGTGAGCAAATCAAATTGATTGCTCAAATTAATTTCATCAGAAGAAGGATCAAGAGATTGCCCTTTTCTTTTGCGCATAGGTGCCATGGCGGCAGTTAAACTTTTATCCAAATCGACTTCCAAGCAGATTACTATAAGAATCTGAAGGATTAAAGAGGAATTTTCCTTATCGATACCCAAGTAGGATTACCTCGGGTGGAGTCCAAACAAGGATCGAAGAGGAATAAAAGTCGAACAAGGTAGGTACAGATATATTGAGCGTTTAAATTTGTTGCAGCTTCAGGTAGCAGTAACACTTCCTTCAGCAAAAAGCAAATAGATCCGCAAGGCAAGAGAGCATGATGCGAACTGATGCCGTTTTGTTTGATTATAACGTTGCTGGGACTGCACTTCAATGTGTCGATCACGTTAAAGATCTCGGTGTCATGTTGGATGAAAAGCTCACGTAAACTCGCTAATTCTCAACCACGATCGACAAAGCAAATCGTCAGCTGGGATTCATGTTCATGATCTCTAAGGAATTGATGCTCTGTGTTTTAAAGCCATTTAAAGTTCATTGGTACGCTCACTACTGGAATTCGCGTGTGTTGTCTGGAATCCCTACCAAGCAGTATGGAGTGCACAATTCGAAGCTGTTGAACGCAAATTCTTGCTTCCCGTTGAATTTACCACCGTATGCTGACCGCTGCCGTTTGCTGGGTTTGGATACTCTGTCTTCGTTGCTAAAGTCTTGCTAGCAGAATATGATGTTCCTGAGTTACTGGCCAAAATTAATCTGTATGCTCCTGCCCGAACACTCTGTCCGAGATTTTTGCTACATGAAGTAGTACATGTAATCAACTATGCTGCAAACAGTTCCTTTGTCGCCATGATTAATCAATTCAACGAAGTATCTGACTTATTTGACTTTGACATCTATGTCTCCAGATTTCATCATCGTTTGTTGTCGGCCAATTTTTAATGAGTGACTACATTTAGATTTAAGTGTTTCATTTAGACTACCAAGTCAGATGGACTAATAATAATAATTATTATTCATATGAAATCACTGTTTGCAGCAGCTGCTTTGATAAAAAATCAGTAATTCACAAGACTGAAAAAATATAGCCTTAAATAGGTAGTACTTCGTCAATTAAATTTATTCTACAGAAAATAATTGTTTCTTTAAAAACTCATTGTTCATTGTTGTCCCTTCATAAAACCTCAAGAATACTCTTACCGGTTGTTTGCAAGGGCGCTCATACCACCCCGATAGAAACGAAGATTTTTTATATCATTTTACATAAGATTCAAAAGTTTACTTTTAATGTTCAATTTGTATTCAAGATGTAAATAGGGCTTGAAACTGTCCATTTGGTTGAACATCATTCGGATTTTCCACTGAATTTGGTATCATTAGTGATGATTTTCTTAAGGTGGTAAATCCCCACTTTCCTCTATTTATTAAGGCTCAAATGCGGAAGCTTTGCATAGCTAAAATTTATAATATTTTTTTTCAATGTTTCCATCTTCTAAAGTTAGTAGAAAAGGGGACCAAATACTGGCGGCTTACTCGAGATTACGGGCTACAATTTATTAACATGTATACATGGAGGTGATCAAGGAAAAGGTACACAATGAGATAGATATATTTTTCTCTATTGCCGTTAAAGTGATGTTTTTCGACGATTGACCGTGTGCATTGCGATGACGGGCAAGTGCTCTGGAACTCTCTCAAGATGACTGATGGTTGATGGCAGCTGCAACGGAATACAAAAAGAGGGGCTTGTTCCGCCTATTTCAATTGTTGGTCTAGACTACATCGCATATAAACAGGACCCTTAGGGCATGTAACTGAGTAAAGTAAAATGAGTTAATGAATTTAAAAACAGCAAATAAGGCTACCAGAAACTTGCTTCTCAGCTGGTTACAAGAAGTTCAAATTAAAAATGAACCCCATTAATTTACACGATGTGTTAACATAAATGATAATCGGAGGTCCACGGTATACTAATACCGAGGTACCGTAATCCGGGGGAAATTGATCACCGGGGTGAAATTGATCTTTATGCGTTGCACTTTCAATTGTCACGGATAACATTTTTGGGGCTAGATATCAAGATAAATCTTAAAAACATATCATCATGAGACTCCAATGATTACCCTGAAGTGTTTTTAATAACAAAACATAGTATTTTATTGTATACATTTCAATTTTATAAAGCTAACGTAAGTAGCAAACAATATCAACATCCAAGAAAACGATCATAGGACTGAAATAATTGATGTCATTACCATTAAAGTAGCATTTTTCACTAAATTAATTGTCAATGTTTCGCCGGTAACGGGCGGGTACTCCGAGCGCTCACCTGAGCGCGCTTGGAGCATCAGGACACGATTCCACTAATCGGCCTATAACTTTGGAACGATGTCACTTGCGGACTTGCGGTCAAGTCTATATCAAAGTAGACATTCCAAAGTATTTTTTAAGTCAAAAAAAAAAGATTTTTTGAAATTTACAGAGTGGACTATCCCCTTAAGACATCTTTTGCGTTTCTGCTGAAAATACTTTTTACTTTTAGATGCTATACTACATGTAGCTTAAGTGCGATAATTTATTAGCTAGAAAAAGTTCTGAAGAGGGTAGGTTGAGTACGGCAGTGAGTGAAAATAGAAAAGAAGTTGTAATAGAGCGGAGGGTCATTAATGCAACAATACTAGTAAAACGCACACTCCTTTACTTAGCTCATAAATTAATGGATGAGAGGTTTTGAAGATAGCCTTAGCTCGTTGGAGGCTATTCGATCAATGAGGCCGATGAAGCACTCCTCGTATTTCCTGACCGAAATCCGAGCTAAATTGAGTACTTTATCTAACTGCTCCTATACTATCACCTTAGTTTGGGACCCATCTCATTGCTCAATTCCGGGTAATGAGAAAGCGGACTCGCTAGCTAAGGTGGGCGCTATGGAAGGCGATATTTTTGATCGACAAATCGCCTTTGCGGAATTTTTCTGAATTACCCGTCAGCTCGTCCTCACCAACTGGCAACAAGAATGGAATGAGAGTGATCTGGGAAAATGGTTACATTCTATTCTCCCACATGTATCGAACAAGCCATGGTTCAAAGGATTGGACATGAGCCTTGACTTTATACGTTTATAGGCTCATGTCCAATCACTACTCGTTAGACTCGCATTTCTTCCGAATTGGGCTCGCAGGCAGCAATTTGTGCGCTTGTGGTAGTGGCTATCACGATATCGACCAAGTGCTTTGGTCATGCACCCTCCATTGTGTTGCTAGATCCGAGTTATCCGCATCCCTTAGGGCCCGAGGAAAACAACCTTTGCCGCCCGTTAGAGACATCTTGGCGAGCCGAGATCCCGATTATTTTAATTTAATTTATGTGTGTTTAAAACGAATCGAGTTGAGGATTTAGTAGTTAGTGTCATCTTGTGTTCTTTCAAGTTGCTAGGTCCCCCATTGGTGTACCCCCATGTTTGTGTTTTTCTCCAGTATGTCGCTTAGTTCTAGATCAATAGCACATTGCTCGAAAAAACTTTGTGTTATCAATTCCTACCCTGCCACCCGTTTGTTATAATTTGTTACCACTAACCTCGAGATAGCCGCGATGAATATCGGCTCCGCAAAGCTACGGCAAATGAGCCTGGAAAAATAAACGTATTAAACAAAAGAGAGGTTTTGAAGTTTTTCCTCAAATCCACAGGCTGAAAATCGTAAACATCTCGTTTCAAGTAACAAAAAAAAAACACTTTGAATGCCATGTCATGTTAGCCTAAAAAAGTTATACCGAAATCTAGTTTTCGATAGGTGATGTAATGATCTTCCGCGTTGTGTGTTTTTAGGTAGTATGCTAAAGAGCATTGAATACCCGGTTCCTTGTTTTTTGTATTGAGTACCAATGCTACCGAGGCAGCTCTCACACCAGGTATCAACTCAGCACCTCATGGACCGGGGACTAACGGTAATGTTGTTATACAAGTAATGTCCAATGTTCTATTCAGGCTTGCAATTGCTCATTACAGCTAAAATGCTATTTTTCGTAATTATGAAACAATGAGATACTATAATGATAATTTTTATTTGTAAGATGCAAGAAGAGGTGGTAAAGTTTGTATATGACACATCAAATTTGTCAATTTTGCTTCCAGAAGGTCACAACTAGCGATTAGCTGTAACGATGAGCAACGCGATGAGCGAGCAATCAGCGATCATAAAATCGCTAGTTGTGACCTTCTGAAAGCAAAATTGACAAATTTTATATGTCATACACAAACTTTACCACCTCTTCTTGCATCTTACAAATAAAAATTATCATTGTTTCATAATTACGAAAAATAGCATTTTAGCTGTAATGAGCAATTACAAGCCTGGTTCTATTTATACAAATCCAGCGGATGAGGTAACTTGCAACAAACAAGTTTTTGATTTCTCCTACAGAAAATGTTCATGGATACTTTTTCCCAATTACCTACACGAAACTGTTCTATTCCAGACATAATAACTGGCTATGAATAAAATGATTGTTTTTTTTTATTATAGTCACTTTAACGCTCCTGGGTCATTCGAGACTTGTCCGGGAGTGAGATTTGAACTCGTGACTTTGTTGTGAGAGGTATGGATTCTAACCCCTTCCCAGGGGTCGCCTCCATTTGAAAGTTATTATTTTAATAAATTAACAGTACATATTGATTGCTAATAAACTTAAGAATTTCATAAGGCTTGACTTATGAACGACACCAGGGGACTGACTGGTGGCCATGTATTTGATGCTATCATCTGCCCTTGTCCTTCTGCTTCCAACATGATTTTAAATGCTTTTCCACCATCCAGATTTAAATATAGCTCACGATATTGTATACTGTCAAACGTATGTGATTGATATAGGGATGCCAGACCCCTGAACGAAACATATGAATTTCAAAGCGTGACCTTTGCATTATTTTGGTCTAACATGAGGTTGCTCTTATACGCCTTTGCCCAATTCATTTTCTCGAACGTTGAAAGACGAGTGGTCAACACACGGGCCCCGTAATCTCAATATCCATGATTCGGTTCCAGTCTGCTCAATTTTTTATTATGTTTTTGTCAACATTATTTTTCATAAGGCAAATCAGTGAAATTCATACCGATTTCTTGTGGCTACAATTCATAGGTGGTTCTTATGGAATACTTACGTTCTTTTGCAAAATATTTAATGTTGGCAGCTACTGTAAATACAATAGCTAGATTCCACTCGTGTGTTCATTCCCTATCAACAGCAAACTATAACCTATACCGAAGAACTTTGCTCTATCTCGGGCGGCGACCGACCAACAGCAAAACAACTCTCTCGCCAAAAAGCTGAAGGAGATAAACGAGTGGATTTAGGATAAATTAATTAGATAAATGTTTACATTTCGTGCTGATAGCACCGGTCGGTAGGTCGGTTTTCTTGTTGGACGAAGTGCCCTCGAAACGAGACAAGAAATAAAGGTGAACGATAATCTCTATTGAGGAAAGTGGCAATGATGTCACCGCTTGCCGGACATTAACTTTACGAATTGTAAACGTTCATTAGAAGCAAACTTGTGCTGCTGCTGCAGAGCAAACATAGCTACATATAAGTCAGGTGTAATCAATGACAATGATGGTCGGTCGAACGTGTATTCTCGAGGAATGATAAATCTGACGGTACTTACCGCGAACAAAACACAGCTTTATCTTAGGATATTGACTGTGCCCACATATTTTTTATATCTTTTTTACATAATACACAGAAGTAATTTTTCAGACGGTTTTTCTAGAACGTTTTTTTACACGGGTTTTACGACTATTCTTGGAATAATGCGGTTTTTAACGATGATTTTTTTAAATAACGTGATTTAAGAGCCAACAAGTTTTAACTGTTTTCTGAGGAAAGGACTTAGCCAAAATAAAAATTTCAGTCATATAGAAGGTTACTGTATTCGTTAAGTTAATCAGGAAGCCAACATTAGGGTATATCAGTTAAAAAAAGTATTAGATTTATTATAGACCACCCTCCGGTTTGATTCATAAACCCAAAATATAAGTCTGTGCAAATAATGATAAATATTGATGAAGGTTTTTGTTGTTCGGCCATCCTCGTGGGGGAATCCAATATACCGTCAACACGTCCTACTAAAAACTTAAATTAACATGTTATATTGCTTACGGATCTAACATGTTAATTTAAGTTTTTAGTAGGACGTGTTGACGGTAAATTGGATTCAGCCCAAAAGTATTTCCTTCTGCGATTACGATAGTGCTTCATCGGTAATCTAAAAATCTTAACTACTAAATCTATTTGAATTTGTTTTGCATCTACTCTCATGGTGCTCCATCTTTTAACAGGAAATATTCACAATCTTCATCAAAATTCGTTAGCGCGGATCGGGATTTTCTACAATGTTACAAATGAAAACGAATGAATGTTGTATATTAAACGTCGAAGATGACATGCCGATTCCCGGGTTTCCCGTTTCCCGAGTAGACGAGAATATCAAATCAATAACGGTAAAAAAATATTAAAATTGGAGGAAAGAACATCAAAAATTGCTGTTAGATTTATTTATATAAGAAGTAAAATATCAAAAACAATATCAAACAATCTATGGGACACAACTGAGTAATAGCAAAGTCAGTTGTTTCTATATCTAAAGAATAGAAAAAAATCATAGCGAATGAATATCACATGTTGCAATTATATCAAGTTATTGGTATGTTGTTTGAAATAATCAATTTAATGATTCCAAAATATAACAATAGCAAATTATGCATTGACATCAGAATAAGCTAGTCACTTGTTATAGCGCACAACTTACCAAGAAACATAACAAGATATTAATACAATTTGATATTATTTTGCTCTGGTTTTGCTATTTCCCTCTACAAGGGTTGTCAACTACATCTCTAAAAATTAAAACGCTAGTTGAATGTGTTCTAAGGCTTCTCATTGACTTTTAATTTATAAATTTAATAGAGGTTTTCACATAGCGCATCGCATTGAAGGGTATTTCTTCTAATATAGCTGGCCAAAAGTTGATTTTCAAAATCAATCAAAATTAATTTTTAATTGAACAATGCTGTATACCTTTTATTTCTTATTCAAAGCTTACAATTTTGTGGTATCAGTTCAAATTCAGCTGTTTTGCATCGTGCAAAATCGCTCGAATAGTCGATAGTTGTAGCTTTTTAGCCTCTGCTTGCTGTTGGGAATCCCAACTTGGGATGATTGAATCTGTTTGTAACAAATATGCGTTGATCAAACAGGTATTGAAATATATTTTTTCTAAATTAATTTATTTGTTTTGTCAGACTTAAACGAATAACCTTTACTGGGCCAAGTTATCATTTGCGTTATACATAATTAATCTTAATCTTGAAATCTAGAGTTACAGGAATTGAACCGAATATTCGCGGTCGTCTCGAGGTTAGTGGAAATTTACAATTTTATGGATGGGGAGATGGAAAAGGAGATTTGAAATATGATTTACAATACAAATATTTCAGTATTCTTAAAACATGAACTTCAGTATTCCGAAATATTAAACTTGATATCAGCAGTGTAATTATACAATAATTAATCAAACTACAATATTATAATAATATTATTAATATTCTCCATGAAAACATATATGAGTTTCATAAAGTTCAGATCGCGTCTCGCCAAAATATCCCGAATTGGAACATTAGGAGCGAAAAGCTCGAAGCTCAGTACAAGACCAAATAATGTGAGCTGCGTCCACATTCACAAAGATCGCTGCCCCTCAGCTCAGCACGGAACAAGTGAGCGTTTAACGAACATTATTCGAGACATCACACGTATGAAGTCTCGACCCACCTCCAACCCTTTGAACCAAGGGCCCTTCGACATCTGAGGGAAGATCGAATAAAGCCATCGTCCCAAACTCCCTTCACTCCATTTGTTCTGCCAGCTGGCGAGCGACTATTGATGATAAAAGAATACAAATTAATTGTAGGCGATTTGTCGCTCGTAAATATTGCCTTCCATAGCGCTTACCTAGCAAGTTAGTCCACCATCTCATTGCCCTGAATCGGACAATGAGATGGGACCCATTCAAAGGTGAAGAACATAAAAATAAAACACCTAGAAGCCCTTGTATTTTCATGAGCAAACACGAGGAGTGCTTTACCGCCCTCATGGACCGAATAGCCTCGACAAAACTGAGACTATCCGTAAAAATGAAATAGTGATCAGGTGGAAGTGAGGTAATAGTTTCTAGCGTCTAATTTATTGCCGCCAGCTCAGCGACATATGCTTGAAGATTTCGGGAGGCGCTATGAAGTTCGTTATATACACCAAAACCAGCATACATTTCTATGAGTAATCCATCTGTGAAGAACGATCTTGTTGAATCAACTTCGCGAAACTTTACCGCGTATAATGATGGAGCAATCATGGAACGATAATGCTCTGGGATTCCGTGAATCTCTTTCGTCATAGATAAATCAAAATTAACTGAATTGCATACACGATGTGGATTATGCTGTCAAGGGTCATGAAACAAGTTTGAGTACTAAGCTCAAAAAACTTTTCAAAGTTTTCGATTACCAAGGGGGTGGCAAATGTCATTTCAATGAAAGATCTCACGCGATATTTACAGAGATACTTCTGTCACTATCATCGGATGAGAAAACGGCGATAAAAATTTACTTCAAAATCTCATCGCAATTACTAGCACATTTATTTATATTATTATTACTTGTATCAAATTTAAAAATATATTCACTCTACTGATTACCCATTGTTGTTTGCCTAAAATTATCTAAGGGGTTCTCATTAACTACGTAGACAGGTTTTTGGGATTCTTGAACCCCCCTCCCTCCCCTGCGTAGACAATTGTCAATACAAAATTTTTAACATTTGTATGGGCCGTGGATAATTGCCAACCCCCCCCCACCCTCTAAACTGTCTACGTAGTTTATGAACAGCCTCTAATGGGTGCGATATCCTACGCAGGTTTTTTTTTTCTATATTAAAGAGACTTTCAGCCTTGGGCTGGTTTGTATCCTACGCAGGTGTGGAAGCTGCCTTCTTGGCACATTCGATTGTCGTCAATGGATAGCAATCGATGTCCGTCGATGATTGGCACTAGATTGCGGAACAGAGACCGACGTTAAATAAATTAAAGAAGAAGAAGAAGAAGAAGAAGAAGAAGAAGAAGAAGAAGAAGAAGAAGAAGAAGAAAACCGATAAAATCGTTGTCCGGTACAATATTAGAACATATAGGACATAGAATTAGTGATCGGTTTACCCAAAAGTTGAGGCTTTGGTTGTGCTGGGCTATGCTTCCTAAATAGAAAAAAAACAACCAAATCTGTTTTCTCCTAGAAGAATTCTACACCTAGCTGAACAAGCCCAGACAATGTTTCTCTGATAGCCAATTGTACAAAAAGTTATTAATTAATGGAGAAAGGCCACAAGCATGGAGTTTGTCTGAAAGGACTTCAACCGATACTGAATCAAAAGCCCCCTTAATATCCAAGAAAACAGAAGCCATTTGCTCTTTTTTTAGCAAAAGCCAACTGAATTTCTGTGGAAAGCAACGCGAGACAGTCGTTCGTTCTCTTGCCCCTACGGAAACCAAATTGGGTATTAGAGCGAAGGTGGTTTGTCTCACCCATTGGTCCAACATCACGATGGGCCGCTACGAGTTATGATACGCGGGTTTTCCAGGCTTTTTAATGGTTATAACTCTCAGTGGCCTTCAATCATCCGGATCAATATTGAGCTCCAGGAACTGTTTAAACAAGTTTAATATGCACCTCTTAGCGATGTCTGGGAGGTTATTTAGCTGGTTGAACTTTATACCATCAGTTCCATGAGCAGAATTGCCACACAAGAGGAGAGCGAGAGAGAGCTCCACCATTGAAAAAGACTGGCTGATCTTGTCTAACAATTGCGTGTTTTCATGAGGAATCATCTGTGTCGGTACGGAATCAGGACACACTTTTCGCGTGAACTTGAGGATCCATCCAGAAGACCAGTTACACATTCTTCGTGACGCGTTCCAAAGAGTATCCGCGTTTTTTGGCTTTGATAAGACATTTGAGTTCTTGTTCAAGAGCCATGTATGCTACGAAGTACTCAGGTGTTCCATATTTCCGAAAAAGTTTAATCGCGGCGGACTTTTCACGGTAAAACACAGTGTATTACTGATCACTCTATAGAAGGGATGGCACTTTTTGATCCCCAAAAGTATCCCTTCTTTACGCGAATCCTCAGGATCCATTCGAATGATTGTAAAATCTTGACATGGAAGGCAGTAAGATCCATGCTCACGTCTTCCTTCGGAAGGGAAGTAAAGCCGTTGTTCCTGGCCCATGTGTGTTTGAATGGGTGCGATATCCTACGCAGGTGTGGAAGCTGCCTTCCTGCACATTCGATTGCCGTCAATGGATGGCAACCCGAGCAGGAGAAAATTACGAATGAATAACTAATTCTGATCTGATACCAAAACTTGGTATTGATCAGCATGACATAAGAGGTAAAATACCAAAGAATAATACCAAAAAATTGCATGCAAAATATAATTTTTATTAACAAGATATTTTGCATACGATACCTGGGTGGTATTGTTTTGGTATCGCAATTGCATAATTTGATATTGGAATGGTAGTGTGGGAACATTTTTTTGGTTTCATTTTTTGGTATTTTACCTCTCATTTCATACTCATCCATACCAATTTGAGGTATCGAGATATTCTTTCCTGCTCGGGAATCGATGTCCGTCGGTGATTGGCACTAGATTGCGAAACAGAGACCGACGTCAAGTAAAGCAATGATTCAATACATATATAAGGGTTAAGCTTTTTCTTCTTCCTGACTTTGACGCTTCTTGTGCGAGTGTTTTGTCAGCTCTCATCTTAGTAATCTTTAAGCACATAGGGGGAATGGCTCTAATGTTGACCTATGGATCTAATATTGGGCCCATCGCTAAAAATCTGCTTTTTTTTCAATTTATCTAGATGAACACGTCATTGGGACGGTAGTAATTGATATTTTTGGTCGCTATTGAAAATTTAGTCGATTACTGAATTTATGTATGGGTCCAAATTAGGGGCATTTAGGCCGACATTACATCCATTTCCCCTACATAATTATTAATTGAGAGAATTCTATGCCAACCAAATTTCTGAGTTTTATTATTGTATGGCAAGCACAATTATACTGTATGTCTAAAGATGGCAAAGACAAAGAAAATTAATGTATCTTTTCATCCGATGATTTGCCTCAGATAAACAGCGAGAGATCTTACATTGATACATAATTTTAGACAGAACGATAGGAATATTTCCTAATTTTAGGCATAGCATTTATCAAACTAATGCTAACAGTTTTTTTTTCACAGAACTTGGACACATAGCCGTATTCGATAATTTATATGATCTAATACCTTTTCATTAGATGCGTAGGCTACAGCCAGGAAAAAAAATATTGCTAGGAACGTGTCAGATATCAACATTCCAACACTTATGCTTCGTCTGTTCTATTCGGATATGAAATGAGGCTGTGAACGGAGAATTCGTTATAATTAATTACATTCTATCTGCTGAAATTAAAATTTATTCTCTTTCATGCGAATGCCGGTTTCATCGCTGCCTTTTTCTGGTGGTTCTTTTATTGCCAGCTAGGTTGATATGACAAAGACAACGGGACATTTCACGCGTAGAAAAGTGAATAAAATTTATATTTTATCAAATAAAAAAAAAAAAAAAGTAGTTGCATGAAAGAATAAGGTCCCATAATACGTCTTTTTAAGTATTCTGGATGTCAAAAATGTACTAATTTTTAAACAAATAATTTAAAACCGAAAGAAATGTTCGTTTATCTGTATAATATGTATGTTAGTGAATGTTTCGCACACTTTCCAAACGAAGCTGATGTGCACTGATGTTGATGATGCTGGTGATGCTAGTGATGGGAGAATAAGCCTATCTAGCAGGCGTGTTTTTTTCACTGGCCCTGAGTGAGGTACGCTTTGAGCGCCTTCTATGTGTATTGCCATGTAGGCGTTCCCTATCCTGCCAAACGCAGGACGTCGACCAGAGTAATGAGCTACAGGCAGATTATGGACGATATCAGTAGGGTTGGACACTAGGCTGGCGTAATAAATTATTTTCCCTATCAGTTATTATTAACAATAATAATGGCTCATAAAACAACGGTGGCAAGGAATGAAATCAATTTTCAATTTTTCTACTGTTACAGTATTTTTTTTGTTAAAGTGGATGAATGAATGTTGTAGCAATCGTGTAACTAAACGATTAAAAACAATTGATATGCCTTTATACATTTTAAAATCATTATAAAAAGAAGTAGTTGGGTAGTTGGGAATCATTTGGATGGGATTAGAGGATTTTTAGTTTAAACCAAAATCAAGATATGGTTTGTTTCCTTGTAATCTCGTTGTCGTATTATTGAGATCTTCGGATGAAGAATAAATCCTCTCACGTACACGCAATCATTGCTGTCTCGGTGGATCTTATATTTATTGCGGGAAAGTGAAGCGTAAACATCCTTCCCTTGGCAATAAAAAGAAGGAGAGAACAGAGATTGAACTAAGGGTGACCGGAGTGGTTGTTTATGAATCCGTGTTAAAACGGACGATAAGCTTAATTTAATCTTAAGCACATAATCGCCTTCGCACTTCGCTCTCTTTAGTAGATCGGTTCGCAAGATGCGTATTTTTATTACAATCAAACATCTTCCGTCTAGGTACTTGCACACGTGAGAGGCTATAGCCACCGGAGGAGCAAACGCGTCTAAAAGGGATATACATTTCATAACAAACAGAGCGACTGCGGAGATACACAAACATTCAAGTCACCAACGATGGTGAAGAAAAGAAAATTCAAGCCAACGACGGCTGTGATGACAGAGAAAATAACGGAAGTGCGTTTTCGTTGCGGAAAAGATTGACAAGGAGCACGTTCGGAAGATTCGGTACGTTTTTAATTTTCTTTTCACAACAGTGAGTTGTGAGTATCCTCCGGAACCAAGTTTCAACAGACTGTCTATGAGATGTGGCCACTTGTCTGAAAATCAACGAATGGTGGATGGTGATTCCATTCTTATACAATGCCTTTTTTTCTTAGAGTAGATACTATCCAATTTCCTATTAGGGAAAAGTGGGGAAGTTTGGACACCTTAAGACACCAATTCAGTGTACAATTCGAACGGTTTTACACCAAATAAATGGTTTCAAGCCCTATTTACATCATGAATACAAATTGAATATGAAAAGCAAATTTTTCAATCTTACGAAAGAAGATTTAAAAAATATTCGTTTTTCAACCGAAATAAAACCGTTGGGGTACAATGAGCACCCTGTCGGGATGGTATTGGCACCCTTGTAAACAACTCGCAAGAATATTCTGTTCTCTTGAGGCTTTATGAAGGGTCATCAATTAAACAGTTTTAGCGTAAAAAGATTTAAAGGAAACAGTTATTTTCTGTAGAATAAATTAAATTTAGGAAGAACTGCCTATTTAAGGCTATATTTTTTCAGTCAAATGAATGACTAATTTTTTACTAAAACAGCTGCTTCAAAGTGTGATTTCATATGATACAGTCATATTTATAAAAGAAATAATGCAAAATTGAAGAATTTCAGTGGAAAATGTTTGAAATATCGGTGGTGTTCATATTGCCCCGAATTGACTTCAGTAATATTTTGTAAAAAAAAAACTATAATGTTTATTGCAAAAAAGAAAAAAAAAACTTCGTGGCATATAAGAATTCAATGATAAAATATTTAGCTGCAGAATTAAAATAAGCGATAAGTTATAAGAAACTACTGATAGACCTTATTTACTGATTCAGAAATGTTATAACAGTTTTGACATTTTGAGTAAGTCTAACATTTTTCAAATATTTGCGCTAGAGAAAAGTAATTTTTTAGACTAAAATGAAAGGGATAGTTCAAGCAGGTTTCAAGTATTAAGCCTGCAATAGATTTTTTTTGTAAACTATGTTGAATAAGTTGTTTTTAAGCGGGTGACTACATTGCCCCATTGCCCCATTGGTGAAATTGCCTCACTTTCCCGTATGTGATTAATTGCTTTCAAGATATTCTCTATTGAGCTTTCAGCAGCGCACTGATGTACTGAACTTAGTAAACTTGAGTTTGTATGACCAGGATTCACCTTGATAAGTGATGTGATTATAGTTGATGCAATATGTTGTTATGTTTCTGAAAAAAAAAATTAATATAAAAAATAAGTGTAAGGTAAATGCTCCTATAGTTGCGGTACGTTAGAAGTGCTAGGTTCCTATAGTTGTGTATTGAGTCTTCATGCTCAACTATAGGAACCTAACGCTTATAACGTAGCAGCGTTTTCCCTAATCATGCATTACAATATGATTGGATTTGCGTGAATGAAAGCTGAAAAAATGAATCATTAAAATTAAAATCTAATGTCATTCCGAATGTAGACTAAAAATATGAATCAATGGAAAATAAATCCGAAGATGTTTCTTTATCGATGAACTGAAAATAAACTTCAATAATTTAAACAATAAATCCAGCCAAAGAAGGACAGAATGAATCTGTTCTTTCATCTAAGAGCTGAAAATAAACTTAAATAATTTAAAACAATAGATCTAGCTTGAACGAAGGCTGAGTAAACTTCATCAAGATATAGAGCTTCTAGCAGAAACCATGTTGACACCGATTTCAGTCACCACCGGTTGGTGGTCGGAGCTGAGATCGTTGTGCGCCTCCGGCTTGGATAGTCCAATGTTTGACAGGAAAAAGTCCAGGGTGGAGCGATTTCCCCCCGGAGAGATGAAAGTTGGTTCGTCCGGAAATTGCACAGTGTACAGTCCACGTTGTGCGTGGTCGAACAATAGACATCCGTTCCGGTTCCTCTGGTAGTTCCACCAAGCTTCATGGCGGGCGTTCAGGTTGCCCCTAACGATGAATCGGGAGCTAGTACGGGTGATGGTGGTCGGCTCCTTCTTGAATTGGACTCCTAGTCCATTACTTGCGGTACACTGGCGTGGGCAGTAAACAGCGATAAACCGGACGTTTCCAGTTGGTGATTCCATCTCTACACTAACGGCCTCGATGA
The DNA here is from genome assembly GCF_037179485.1 of Ochlerotatus camptorhynchus. Lineage (NCBI taxonomy): Eukaryota > Metazoa > Arthropoda > Insecta > Diptera > Culicidae > Ochlerotatus > Ochlerotatus camptorhynchus. The sequence goes on from NW_027041209.1 coordinate 138,111, forward strand.
TAGAAGTGCAGAGTGCAAAACTTGATTCCCTTTCTGACGATGACTGCTACACCATCCAATGTTGTGGTCAGGCAACCAGAAGCTGTCACCGAACTCTAGGTCGGCCTCGGTTAGAAGACCCACGTCGATGCTATGCTTGCGGAGGAATTCGGCAAGCTCAATCTGGTTTGCTCTTAAAGAGCGATGGTTAGCGGTTTAGACACCATACTGGATGGTGAACTTACCGAGCACTTGGATCTGTTCGGGCTTATTGCGGCACTTACGTAAAGCACCGGTCATGTTGATAAAAATCTCCATCAATTCATCCGTTGTGAACAGATCGGGATTATTTGGTTGAGCTGTTCGTTGTCTCCAGAATCCAGGGCGGGATGGAGAGCTTTGTCCAGCAGAAGATCCAGACGTTTCCTGAGGGGGGGGGGGGATGTTTCGCACCCTTGGATTCGCTTGTCCATGAAGAGGCGGAAAGAATGAATCTGTGTGATGCGAGGAAATGAGCGCTTCTTGTTTGCTTTTAACCTTTCCATATCCTGAAGCATGGAGAGAGCAGTGGAGCAAACACAGGTCTGATAATCGCAACGTTCGTGGTTCGAGCCTCCGCAGCTAGGTATATCGCATTTCTCCGTTCATGCGGTCTCCACTAACATACTCCGATTATGAATCCTACTACATAATTGTAAGCGGATCTTACATCCCCCGGTTAGGTGTATCTTTAAAAATCTTCTTTGTAAAAACGGCAGAAAAACACAACGCTTGGTGTAAACTAACATTTCTTATATGCTGAAGATACGGGAGACTTTGGGAGGTTTTGTTCACCTTTAAAAAATACAACTCGATTGATTGCAATTTAGATGAATTTTAAAGTCCACGTAAATGTCGGCGGTTTTTTTACGCGCATTTTGAAATTTACGGTGTTTTTTAGTGTGCCTTGTTTAGAGTAAGGTGGAACTCTGGGCAGAGTCATTCCGGTTTTGCTTGGCATCTGCCGATGCAAACTAAAGAGGCAAACAACAGCAAAGCTCGCAGATCCATGTGAAGTTAATCTGATAATCGATTCACCAGCAAGACAATTCTAACCACCCAGGAACAAACTTCAGTATGTACACTGAATTGTAAGATTCTATTGCAGTTCTCGGAATATAGAAGATTCTATTACATATTTTCATAAAAAAAAATGCATGATTTGTAATGTTTCACCACATTCTGTAATGTGGTCGATGGAACGGTTTCTAAATAATTCTGTAAAATGTATGTAAGTTTGCATTCCGAACCAAGTTACCCTTAATGTACTGCGACTACCTAATCATTTCTTGACGGTTTAATATGGAAAAACTTGCTTGTATTCTACAGTCCGTTGTAAGCACTGCCATTAATTTTAACGGAAGAAACATCTGTAGAGGATGTAAGAAATTCAGATTCCTTGATTTGTTTTTCCGCCGATCACGTTTTCCGTGCTGAGCACCAATGCTACCGACGCCAGGGAGGCAGCTCCTATACCTGGACCCTACCACCTATCGAACCATCAACTCATGAACCGGGGACCAACGGCTTTACTTCCCTTCCGACGGAAGGCTTGTGATAAAAGATGTTATGCCTCAGTACATTCCGACGACGCTGACTGGGATTGAACCCAAACCTACTGGGGTGAGAGGTAATCACGATTACCATTACACCACCGGCGCCGCTGCGAAATCCACATTTAGTAGTCCTTGATATGTTTTCCTCCGATCTTGTTTTCCGTGCTGAACACCAATGCTACCGACGCCAGGGAGGCAGCTCCCACACCTGGACCCTACCTATCGACCCATCAACTTATGGACCGGGGACCAACGGCTTAACTTCCCTTCTGAAGAAAGGCGTGATCATAGATTTTATGCCTCAGAAAATCCCGGTGGTGCCGACTGGGATCAAACCCAATCCCTTTGGAGTGAGAGGCAGTCACACTTACCACTACCCGCACAGCTGAAATCCATACTTACATTTTATGAGTGGGTCATTTGTTTTGCGTGTACCTATAAGTTAAATCCCTTGAATAAAATACTCACACAAGACAATAATTTTTCAGTAAATCCAACACCTGCAATAGATTTACTCATTAAATAATTTGATTTCCTTTTCAAATACATGTTCCAGTGCTGACAATTAATGTAAACGTTATTCGCACAGCTTGTCCGATTGCCCAGCATAAGGCGACCATGAAAATTGGCTCAAGTGGTCCAATGCTATTGAGTATTTTTCAGAATAACATTTAACACCCAATGCGAAAAAAGTAACTGTGTAAATATGACCAAATTTAATTCACTGTGAATGTTTACAACATTTGCATTCCTGTTGATCAAACCGCTCACTTCTGTGTGAAATCCCGCTATATAACGTTATCACGTTGTGTTAATGAGGTGAAAACTTTAATCAATTTGTGCTGAAATTAAATTGCACCATTGATTTTAACGACGTTTTTCACATCTCATTTTTCTCCGTCGATGCTCGCTGGTGGAGTATTAAAAACTTTCTTCCACATTCCTTTCTACGCGGCTCCGAAGATTGATACGCGCCGTCCTACCCCTATAGCCGTTGTTGGCGTTGATGTTTCCACTCTTGGTTATAGGGGATGCTTATGGTTCGCATGTAAACCGTATATAAGAAGAACACCCCGCTAGGAAAGTGGATTGACGTAGCGACTGAATTAATATCTGTTGTGCTGAGAAATTCTTTTGCAAGGGTGGTAATCTGCTCGCGAGGAATCCAGTCTGTTTCCGAATACGTCCAAATTGCAGCTCTTGCTTCTCACACGCGAATTCCATGTCAATATTGTATCTATAAACAAAATGAACAAAATTCGAGAAGAAAGAAGAGAAAATTATATTCTTTGGCGAGGGCATTTCTGTTTACATTATCACCGCTGTCTGTTATCCCTTGTTTCATGTGAGGTGAAAAGGAATTCTATTGGGCTGTAATCTTGTGCTGAAGATTTTTTTTAAATTGATTTAGCATTAATATTCCGTTGCAGGTTCTCTAGGGTAAAATCACTCTAGTTATAAATCGCTTACAAATATTTGAAATTTTCAGGAAACAGGATTGAATATAACGTTAGACTAAGTAAATTAAGGCCACAGAATGACAGCTGGGATAAATACAAATAAATTCGTGCAAAACATTGTAAATTTATGTTTAGCACATGTAAGAGTAAATCAAACGAGATTGTACTTATGGCTCACAGACTAGTTGGACAACATGTAACAGTAGACTGGCCCACAAAAATAAAAGTTCTATTTTTCCACGAGCCAACCTCTAGATTTGTGCCTTTAGGTAAGAAAACCATTCTCTGAAAGTTTTAGCCCATTTGCTGGCGCGTGACGTGAATTTTGTATGGGGAATTTGGATAAAACACATGAAAAAATGACAGTCCTATACTCTATCGATCATAAAAAAGCTTCCTTATTCTCGATTTAATTCAGATTTTCAAAACTTGTAGTTCAAATAATGAGTAACAACTTTGCTGAAGATTGCAGCATGAATTTAGTTAGTTTTATTGAGATATTCGCTTTTGAATGTACATATATGAGCATTTTGTATATGAACATTTCAACCAAATCTCATATATGAATATTAAACCAAAAGCGCCAACCCGTGTAACGTCAAAAAGAACTGAAGCATTCAGAGAGTGGATATCGTACTAAAAGACACGAGCCTGGGTGTTGAAGTGTGGAAAATATGCACTTTTATTTTTAGTGGTAATCTAGTTAATACGTTGCATAAACTGTCTGTATTTTGTTGCAATATACACATAACTAATTAATATCTCCATAATACTAACAGAAATCGTGATGCTGTCTTCAGCAAAGTTGTTTCTTATAGTTTAAGCTACGTGTGCTGAAATTCGGTTGCTGAACCAGTTCTATGCACGAAAGAGTCAAGGAATATTATTTTTTCTTACATTTGAACCAATATCCCCATTTAAATTTAAAATCAAAAGCGCCAGCTCGTGTTACATCCGAATGAGCTGAAATTTATAGAAACATTGTTTTTCTCACCTAATGACCCGTTGAAAAATTGATAAAAAATTTCCCCCATATAAATGTGGGCAAGTCTTAAGTAACAGTTGCTAAACCCAGATATAATATATTTTAAATGTACCTACCTAGCAACATATTTGGTTTTATCATGATCTTTAAGTCCATTCATGGCCTTATTATTCTTTGAAATCACTTCAAGTAAACATAAGCATCAATAATAAATTTTATATACCCAGCAATAAATATACCCGGAAACCGCAGATCAGATTAACTGATTTACAAGTATTAGACTTCTCTGTTTAGCCTATTAGTGAAAAAATGATTGTATATGTACATAGCTTCTTGAACTTCTACTAAGAGACGCCTATTTTGCACTTCGTGTATGTACATTAGACTGGTGTAAAATTTGAAATTTTCGCTCCACAATCCTCAAATAGTTCCTCTAGACTTTTGCATATTGCACTGTTAAAAAGTTCTATAGCTATTCTAATGTGACATTTTCTTAGCTACAACTTTGCAGCAGATCGTTTTTTCAGCCAATCGTGAATTTAAATAGTTACTAATTGTTTAATAGATTGATAATCTTATGGCATTATCAAGCAGCTGTTTTGTGGGCAACACTGTATTCGGCAGTGTGACATAGTAGCTATGATTGTTGTGCTCTATTCTCCGCGCCAGAAACCCCAATGGTGCCTGCTGAACAGTTGATTGAGCATAAATTTGTTTGTTACATTTTAGCGAAAAATTGTCAAAGAAAAGTTTCATAGTTAAAATTTTGCATCAGCGGCGCCGGTGGTTTAGTGATAAACATGATTACGTCTCACCCCAAAAAGCCTGGGTTCAATCCCAGTCGGCGCCGCCGGGATTTTCTGAGGCATAACATCTCTGATCACGCGTTCCTTCGTAAGGGAAGTAAAGCCGTTGGTCCCCAGTTCATGAGCTGATGGGTTGATAGGTAGGGTCCAGGTGTCGGAGCTGTCTCCCTGGCGTCGGTAGCATTGGTGCTCAGCACGGAAAACGTGATCGGCGGAAAAACAAATCAAGACATATATATTAAAAAATGCATTAGCCTAAGGGGCTGTTTATTAACTACGTAGACAGTTTAGGTTCGTAATAATCCACGCCCCATACAAATTTTACAAATTGTGCATGGAGGGGAGGGGGCGCAATAATCCCATAAAGCTGTCTACGCAGTTAATGAACAGCCCCTAATGGACACACACATTTAAACGACAATCGTCAGAGATGTCTATTCAACAGCATAACGATTACCTCCAAACATTAGACTTATCAAGTGCTGTCAAGCAAGTTTTCTTATCCTATAACCGCATATAACGGAAGTGCTTAGAAGTCAGATAACTTTTGTTGCTTGAAAGTTTTCTGTAATTCCGATTTGATGCCGTAATCTGTTCAAGCTAGTGTATTTTTTGTATGTTTATTATAAAAACAAAACAGAGGACTGCAGAAAATCTCTATCGCTGAAAGAAGGCAACGATTAAAAAAAGATCTAGAATGTTCAAGTTATTCCGCGTTTTCTTATAAATGTGTCGTTGAAACGAATTTAGTTCTTAGCAAAAGTGATGTTTTAAGTACATTTACATCAGGAACAAATATGAACTTACATGGATTAGCATCAGTGGCGCTGTGAGGCATAACATCTCTGATCACGCCTTCCTTCGGAAGGGAAGTTAAGCCGTTGGTCCACGGTTCATGAGTTGATGGGTCGATAGGTAGAGTCCAGATATGAGAGCTGCCTCCCTGGCGTCGGTAGCATTGGTGCTCAGAACGGAAAACAAGATCGAAGGAAAACAAAATCAAGGAAAAAAATGGATTAGCATCCAAAACTTGAAATACATAGATTGGTAAAAAAAACTTTTTCAATAATTATTATTTGCTTTCAAAATAACTCGGAAGCAATACGCTAATTTTGACGTCTTCAAATGAGTTGTTAATTTTTATGAGATAAAAAACTTTGTCAAATACACCTCCAGAATGTCAGAGGAGTTACATATTAATTTTGTCGTGCTAGATTGCATTCCTGACTCTTAGCACATAATTGCTCCCGGGAGACCAATCTAAATGCATCATGCATATTATTCTTCACAGCCATATCATTCATAAATTATGTTTGGGGCTTGTTTATAAACTACGTAGGCCGATTATGAGAGGTTTAAGATCCCCCTCCCTCAGTGTAGTCAATCATCCATACACATTATTGGAAATTAGTTAGTAGTTCATAAATAACCCTTACTTTTTTCTCTGAATGCGGACTTAAGCAGTTTTGTAGAAATTGAAATAAGTACGAAGGGTTACATCTGACCTAAAATAAATTCAGATAATTCGGATAAATCCAGGTTTTTTAATCAATTTTTGGAACGTGGCTATATCAACACAGCACTAATTTAATGTTGTACCCTGTTGAACCTTCCCTTCAAAAAACACATTCATTACCATTTCTGAAGCCCATGTTCTGAGCATTGTTTTAATATAGCATTTTTTTTTTTAATAATTGTTTTATTTAAACCTAACGTTTGCCACATAACTTATTGCGTGTTAACAATTCGGTGCTTAATTTGGATGTATATGCAATGTGAAATACAATAGACAGGAATGGATTGTTCTTTTTTTTATTTTATTTTAATTGGTTATGCTTCGCACATTGATACCACACTAAACTGATTATCAATATTGAAGTAAATAAGAGCAAGGTCTTTTCCATTGTGATGCATTTTTCCGTTGGTTACGCACACTTTTGAGGCCATTGTTCACATACAATTTTGAGGCCATTGTTCACATATACTTCCGAATTGCAAAATTTCCAAGTAATCATCGTTGTACCTGTTGTAGCCTTATTATTAATTTTGTGAAAATCAATCATGTCTCGAACCTTTTGTTACTCCTGTGTCCATTACATTATAGGATTAACTTACGATAACATATTTTAGCATTATTTAACTAACAAGTAACTCAAATGAGATTTAACTTGCGTAGTCAATCGTTCGGTTTAGATTTGTATTACAAACAAGTAATTTCAAAAGCCAAAAGTTAGCTAATCTTAATTTATATGCGATAATAAAAGCATAACTTTGGCACTTTCCACAAATCGTTTCATTGAACAAGCCGAAAGCCATTATTTTCGGCCTTTTTATCGAATGTTATTCTTTTGATGGCGTGATAAAACAAATTCTACTTTACAACTTTGCACTGGCAAGGGCCAATTGTAAAAAGAAGGTCAGGTTGGGAAAGTAATCATCTTCCTTTCTGACGTTTTCGCGGCTTTTCTTTATTTTCGGCCGAGAACCGAACAAGCTAATTTATTTGATGTACGGTTGATTTGTTTGCGACGAAAATCGAATCGACATAAAATGGAACGGGACTGGAACAATGAGCTGTGACGGAGGAAAGTTTTTTCCACAAAAATCGATAGAATTCGGAAAAGAAAAGTGAAAAGGGATGGTCTTTTCGTAGGTGCTAGGAATTGTTTTAAGTTTTGCGTTTGAAACTTTGTCATTCGACACACGAAGGTAACAAAAATCACACGTCTTGGTGCTCGTTGTTTACTGTGGATATGCTAACCATCAAGAACACCCTCATCAACACGAGAACTTTTATTCTGGACAGGTGTGACATATTTTTGTGAACAAACCAGGATGAAATTTTTGTTGTTGGTCTGGAATTTTAGTGTTTGAAATGATAGAAATCGGTACGTGTGCCACTGGTTCTATAATTAGCCTTATCTTGAACCTCATAGATTTTCCATTCTGTACCAAATATATTTCGTTACAAACCAATGGAAGGAGACCAAATAAAAAATAAGTGTTTTTTTCCTTAAGATTCTTTTCTATTTCGAGCTTCCTGAACACTTTTGTGTTTTTAATCCAAAGGTAAAAAACCCCTATTGATCAAGTTTTGTTGAATTGCAACCCACTTTGAGTAACTTCATAAACTCGCAACCCACCACAATTAAAGTTAGATAAAGGTCAAAATAACCTAAAACGCTTTTAAAACATAATTATTAATTGATAATTAAAATCATTTAACACTTGAAATAGTTAAGCAAACACAGAAGGGTCTTAATAACGATGAAAAAAAACTAAAATAGCTTAAAATTTCTAGAGCGCCAAAATAACCTTAAAACCACCAAAATGATACGAAAATATAATTAAAACGCTGAAATTGTCTTAAATCGCCAAGACGTCCTAAAAGTCCCAAAATAACCAAAAATTCTCAAAATTGTCAAAACGCAAAAAAAATATTGGCTTAGAGTCTTGAATATCCCGACATTTAAATTACAAAGAGCCCTACATTGCAGGTCAGAAAGGTACCAAATCGCAGTATTAAATTATAGGTCTTCAGGGATGAATTATACACACAAAAAATACCGTTCCAAAATACGTGAACAAAAATTCACTATAAGCTGAATTACTAGTTTTTTAATGACTTAGTTCCCATAAACGTGATCGAGTAAATCGAATTTTCATGAATTTAATCTCAAATCCGTGAACATAGATCATGGCTGTTCAGCGCGACTAGCGATTTTGTAATACTTAGTGTTACAACATAAAATCATGATTTCGTATACCATGAACCCAAAATTGTGATTTTCGTTCCAGCAATCGTGAACTCGGATCAAGGCGGATAATTCCAGGTGGCCTGGAAATCACGGTCCGCTGGTTTTGGTGAGTTATTTGCCGTTAATGTTTATGAAAAATTCACTATTTTGCCATAAAAAGTACAAAAAATTTTTTCGGACAGATTTGGACCTGTTTCATACAACCTGAAGGTGTTTGCTGGTCACAAATGCATTACAAAATTGATATTCTACGCAAGTGATATGCATTTCGCGAATAAACACGCGTAGGATTGTTTATAGCAGAACTTGCCATATTTATTTACTGTCGCCAACTGCTGGACTGGACTGCTATCAAATTGGGGTATGGGTAAAACCTGAATTTTTCGGTTGTTCCAGCCAAGTCTTCTGTCGTTTTCAGTTTTCTTCCACTTCCATGCTGTTCAATCCAATCAAAACATTGAAAATCTTGCATGGATGCAATATTGATGCATAAAATCAATTAAATTAAAGATTATTACGAAAATATCGTGCTGGTCGCAGTAGAAAGCGAATCAAGTCGATCGACAAATGGATATAGGACCTATTCAAAAATGAATCAAGATTTGCATTATGCATGATCTCAAAATATTTGTAGGTATTAGCGAATCAAAATTGTCTTTATCATGACAAAATTACATACGACATTCGAGCCATATAATAATGGGTGATCAGTAACGGCAAGCAACAAAGATAAAATGAAATATCACAAATTTCCCCATTCATGTAGAGTAACTGATGATGGTTGGACCTATTTAGGCCGGTTTCACACGACGTCAATATTCATGTCGTATTTTTTTATGATTTCAACATATAATTATGAAAAATGCGTGATTAGCGGAATGATCTACCTTTCTTGTTTCTAATAATAACATAAAAAGTTAAATATTATGAACAAATGATTTTATAAAACGTTTTTATTCAGCAAAGAATTATGATGTTGGTTGGACCTATACTGATCTTGGTTGGACCTATAAAATGATGATGGTTGGACCTATTTTTGTAAATGCTAGTTTAGCCCATATTTGTTCAAAAACTTTGTTTGGAGCTTATTGGTATCATGAAAAAACTCTTTTTATGCAGTTTTTATGAATTTGCTATTTAAAAAATCAAGAAATTTGAGTTTAACTTCGTTTTTAAAAAAGTTCACTTTCCACGCATTAGCTATTCATCAGGGCTCATTTTCTCGGGAATCATTGACCCGATTTGGAAATTTTTTAACGTCAAACTATAGGTATTGTGGTCCCATTGTAAGCTATTGAATATTTTTGGAATCGGTCAACTGGTTCCAGAGATATGGCCGGAACAAGTTCCAGGCTATATGGAACATGGACCTAATTTTGACATGGAAGGAATAAAACCTATCATGCGACACTTCACATTACTTACAAATTATATAACAAGATCAATAACAAAATTGAGTGCCTTGGACCACATTGGCCACTTCCGGGCATATTCTGGGTGCCCCCGGGGAGTTTAGGGGCTTAAAATGACAGAATATCAGAACTTAACTCCGGTTTTATAGTTCTTTTTCTCCTAGGAGTTTTTTATTTTTCGGAAATAAGTTTCAGTTAACAATTTTTAGTTTGTTAACATTTTATTTCAAGTTAATTCACACACAGAAGGTGTATGAGAAGTGCTTAATGTAAATTCATATTAACAGATTCTTTCGGCGCTTCCGTGGTAGTTCGGAAATCGGTGGTTACCCTTTCAACCAAACTGACGCTGGAATTCCTCCTTTAAATTTACGCCCAACGAAAGGTCTTTAGCAGCTTCCAAGATCTTTTTGGCCGTCTTGGGACTGCCAGGAGCAGCGCACATACAAACCCAATCCGCTAGCTGGTTCTCCAAATCAACACGCAACACTATTTCCATTCCATATTTCCGTGGCTTCCCTTAATTTTTGCGTCGTTTTTGGAATATTGTACCTTTTCTGTGCCTGATACGCGGTAAGTGATTTATTTCTTACTAAAAGAAAAGCCTCTTGAAGATTTTCGACCGTATAACTCTTTTCTTTAGCCATTTTTTCAATCGAAGAAACTAATCACTCGGAAAAAACGAAATCGAATTTCAAATCAGCTGCGCATGAAGGATGTAGACAAACCGAAGCGCACCTAGCGGCCGTCTTAGGAAACACATAGGTCCAACCATCATCATGCGTAGGTCCAACCATGATCATATTTATCTATTCGAATTTCGTCAATTATTCAAACATTTTAGTGAAACCAATGGATAAATGGCGTACTAACGTGTTGTTTACACCTTAAACCAGTATTTTACTGCATAAAAATAAAAATAAATGTGAAGAATATTCCCTTTTTGTATGTTTGAAAGTAAGGCATGATGACGAGCTAATGCGTGAAAACTGAACTACTGTTTTGAAAACACATTGAAACTCAATTGTTTTGAAGTTTTTTCAATAAAACACCCATGCAAATTGAAGAAAAAGAGTTTTTTATGATAGCGTAGATTGACTAAACTAGCGATTGAAAAAATAGGTCCAACCATCATCAGTTTTTGGATAGTTCCAACCAGAATCAATTACCCTATCACATGTATCACCCACCACGTGTGTTGCTTATAGATACTATAGATTCCATAGATAAGCGGAGGCACAAGAAGTTATTTTGGTAACCATGAAAAATAAATGATCTTTCTGGCGTCCGTGAAAAATGCTAATGCCATAATAGAGCTTTTCGTTGTGCAGTTTTGTTTTGTTTCATAAATAAGCAAAATTTCCAAATTAAGTGCAAAGCAAATCTTGGCAACAATGAATCGAGGAGTGGTTTGCGTTATATTCCCTTCTTCCGTTTTAAGCGAAATGTGTGGAAGGCGTTTTGTGCTCATGATATTACAATACTTCTCCCGCAAAAAACACCATGATGACGTCATGCTCATTTGGCTACACTAACTGACAGTTCGTTTGGCTACATTTACTTTGTCTCCGCTTATCTATGGAATCTATAGTATCTATAGTGTTGCATACAAACTTTCAAACAAATTAATTTTTCCTTTCACCGTTCCGATCAAGCTATGTTGAACAGAGAGAGTTCATAATAATCGTCGCAAAAGTTTTGTCTATGTTGTCGCATGATCTCGGTGTTTTGATTCCCTGGTTGGTATACAACAGGTGTTGTAGTCGGACGAGGTCGGACGCCACGACCCGATATCATCCAACATTGCCCAGGATAACGCGCAGCAGCTTGGCGCACCTACTCTGAAAATGATTGATAGATGTCCGATCCGGCATAGGAATCACTGGTAATTTTTGTTCTTTATCACAAAATATTAGACCTTTATTTTTGTCATTAGGATGACCATTTCCAGTAGTCCAAAAAATGTTTTTTTTTTCAGAAAGGACTGTTTTTAATTTTATAACTTTTGTTCATTTGATATTTTGATCTATGAAATCGGCCCAGTGTTCTTAATTCTATCACCAATTCATTATTAGCGGCGCCAGTGGTGTAGTGGTAAGCGTGATTACCTCTCACCCCAGCAAGCCTGGGTTCAATCCCAGTCGGCTCCGCTGGGATGTCCTGAGGCATAACATCTCTGATCACGCCTTCTTTCGGAAGGGAAGTAAAGCCGTTGGTCCCTGGTCCATGAGTTGAGGGTCGATAGGTGGTAGGGTCCAGGTGTCCGAAGGAAGCCGTGATCAGAGATGTTATGCCTCAGAACATCCTGGCGGCGCCGACTGGGATTGAACCCAGGCCTGCTGGGGTGAGAGGTATTCACGCTTACCACTACACCACCGGCGCCGCTAAACGTTTAGTTGCAGGAGACTTTTGTTGAACCAAACATAGAATAAGCTTATTTCATTCTGGTATGTCTTTATATCTTCTTTGTTTCTTATTTCTAGAAAGAGCTTCAAGTCATCCGCATAGATTAAAACTTTTGAAGTTTTTAAGAATAAAGGAGATGTCGATTACAAATAAAATAAACAAAAGAGGGCCTGGATGCAAGCCTCGGGGGACTCCAGAAGTAACAGTAATAGGTTTTGAATTTTCACCTTTGAATCTAACTACTTGTTGGCGATTGGTTAAATTTGACTCAAGCCATTTGAGAAGTCCAGGTTCAATTCCTATGTTTTGTAATTTGAAAAGAAGCATGGGTATATCAATACGATCAAATGCTTTCCTAAAATCGGTATATAGTGCTTCTACATGGTTTCCATTGTTCATTGCAATCAAAGAATAGTTGACGACGAAAAAAATCTATTAATTCTTCTAAGCCTTGAGCGAAATTGAACGGAATTGTCATCAAAGTCGAACAAAATACATACACACACTTAGAAAAAAGTAATGTAAATTTGAGTGCTCTTAGACTGACATATACGAGCGTCAATTTTGACATAAAATTAAGTCGCGAAATTTAGCTCAATCAAATGTACTTTCGAACTTTTTTGTTTACGTCTCATCCTTTGTGTCTAAGATGGATTCTGTCACCTGTAAGATTAGGTATTTTTAAGTGTGCAGTATTGAAGCTACGCATGATTGCACGTACTGTCTCGTTAGCATCGTAGTCCTGTCGCCAGTGTGGTAAGCGGATAAATTTGACAGTCCTGAGTGCATAACCAGGAATGTTGATGTCGATGATAGCCAAAAGATTTGGTAGGGGAGAACAGCCCATTATGCACCCCTGGGGTAAAATGCTCACTTGTAGAAAAACAACGATTTTCCTTAGATGCTTCTTCCGGGTAACGGATTGTACTTGTTTTCATCTGGAGGTTTCACAAATGATTCCTGATAATGAAATCATATATTGACATACTGATTTTGAAATTTATTTTGTGCAAAACATGAGACAGTTGTTAAAATCATCGATTACAAATTAAGTTTTTAACAGCATATATCGCGAAAGAATGGAACGAATTCACTTTTCGTATATTTTTGTGATGTAGTAAAGTAATTATGAATAGCAATTTAACTCTCTATATAGACCTCATTTTTGATGTAGAATAAAGGAATAGTTGTTTAAAATACCTCATGCCTTTGTATTATCTACTAGTAGGTTATTGTTTGTCTGTATCAAACGGTGCATTTTACCTCAATGTGGTGCGTTTTGTCCATTGTTGTCGTGCGTATTGCCCCAATGTTGTAATGCATATTGCTTTCGTTTTGTCCCGCTATCATTTTGGAATCGATTTAAAATGCCTTGAAAATCATGAAAATCATCGTTTTGGAGTTCGAAATCACTCAATCTTTGTAGAAAATATTGAAATGAAACAAACTAAATAACTTTTTACTTGATTTTAGCTTCCATACGCAAACAATTGCAGATTTTGCTTAAGCGATGCTACCCTACAGCGCATTCGGCTTTCAGTAACTTTACTACAAAGACAGCTTTCGCATTCTTCCTCCTTTGTTCCAGCGTTTCCAATCCCAGCAGTTGGCATCTATCATTGTAGGGTGGCAAATTCACGCGGTAAGTTGCGAAGAGCCTATCTCACGAATTTAGGCTGATATACTGATCCCAGAACTGAACCTGTCTCGAGAATGGAGCGTACAAAACTAACATTCAGTGATTTAAAAGTGTAGGGATCTTTAAACTCCTTCGTCACCTTTAAAATGAAATCGAGCTGCACTCGTGCATTTGCAATTACATCTTCTTGGTGGTTCCTGAACGTGAGACTTGAATTCAATGTAATTCCAAGATCACGCACTGTCTGCAAGCGCGATAGAGTGGTTCTGTTGATGAAATATTCAAATTGATGGACATTTTTCTTGCGATGGAAGCTGATGACGTGGATTTTAGGTACGTTTAGAGTCATATTGTTGACACGGTACCACAATGCAAACTTATCCAGTGGCTCCAGGAGCCGCTGACAGCCGTGATCTATGATCACATACATTTTTGTGTGTGTTTGTATAAAATAGCATCCGTTCTCCAGAAGCATAGTAGCGTCATTGATGTAAAGCGAAAATAGCAAAGGCCCCAAATTGCTTCCATGAGATACACCGGAGGTGTTACAGAACCATTCAGAAATTGAAGTTCCAAGCTTCACTGCAAGAGTCTGTTGCGTAGTTTAGCTAGAAGAATGGAGTGGTCAATCCGGTCAAACGCAGCTTACAAATCCGTGTAGATTGTATCTATATGCCTTCTCTGTCTGTTGCCGCTGGGTGCACTGCTTCAGGTTGGCGTTCCGCGTTGTCGGCCATGCAGACCGCTACCAACAACGATCGAAAATTGGACGACGAAGGATTGGAAACGCTGGTCGTTGAAGCCGAGGGTATCGTTAACAGTCGACCGCTCACGTACCTGCCACTGGATGCTGAAGAAAGTGAAGCCATTACACCGAACCACTTGCTGAAGGGAAGCTCAAGAGGCGTACGCCAACCTACTGTAGCCTTTAGTGATCCAGCTTCTGCAGTGAGAAACTCCTGGAACCAGATTCAACACCAATTGGACGTTTTTTGGAAACGGTGGGTACGGGAATACCTCCCAATGCTGACGAGGCGGATGAAATGGTTCGGCGATGTCAAACCCGTAGCTGAAGGAAACCTGGTCCTGATTGTCGACGACACCCGCAGGAACGGTTGGATTCGTGGACGCGTTAAGGAGGTCGTGACAGCGAAGTATGGAAGAGTTCGGCAAGCTGTTGTACGAACTGCGAGGGGGATATTACGTAGGCCAGTATCCAAGTTGGCTGTATTGGAGGTTGAGTCAGGGGGTAAAACTGGGACCGGTGGCCAGTGTTACGGGGGGGAGGATGTTGCCGCTGGGTGCACTGCTTCAGGTTGGCGTTCCGCGTTGTCGCCCCAGCTGAACTCCGATGACGGCTGTCAACGGTCAGCTGAACGTATGACAGGTGACAGTAAGGAAAGAAGGGGACAAACTACTTCCGACGAGTAACAATAGAACGGATAGCGAAGCAACAAGCAAAATAGAAGCTACTCCAGCGAACATTTGTTATTCTAAAATTTATTAATACCTAAAAAATTCAATTTGTACTAGTAGTGAAGCTTGCCTAATTAAAAGCACATAAAGAAACAGTAAGTTGTACACTCAAAACCTATTTACACATAATTGTAATACCCTAAAATTTGTTGCAGTTCCTAAACAAGTAACAAACATAGATTTCAAGCATATCATTTGCACACGTAGAACACCGTAAGTGTAAGTAAACAAACCTATAATTTGTTAATCTATTCCTAATACACTGAATT
Source organism: Ochlerotatus camptorhynchus (assembly GCF_037179485.1). NCBI lineage: Eukaryota > Metazoa > Arthropoda > Insecta > Diptera > Culicidae > Ochlerotatus > Ochlerotatus camptorhynchus. The sequence goes on from NW_027041209.1 coordinate 153,896, forward strand.
ACACTTGCAGTTTAAAGCTGCACTAAATCGAAAAGATTTGTTTATGTGCTGCTCAAAACCCGGTGTCCGAAACGTATAATTTTTCATTATGCCTGCCGTAACACTGCCCATTACTTCGAAGACAGATTGATGACGACCAGTTAGTGAAGTAAAGTACGCAAAACTGTCGACTTGGAGAGAATGCTGCAGCACCGTACGAAAACGAATGATGAGCTGCGAATGAATGCTATGTCATTTATGGATGGTCCCGTAGGGTGCGATGGTCCATTTTACGAGATGACAGGATCCAGTTTGCCTGACGAACTGCTGATATTGATTTTGGTTCTGTCGGTGGCTTGGTAACTACCACCTATTCAATCCTGTAGTAGTACACTCAAGTATTTTTTATACGGTTTTTTAAGACGATTTTCGAAATAACGTGTTTTTTAACACATAACAATTAACATTAATTAAAAAGCCAAAAATGCTAAGTGTTTCAGGAGGAATGGACTTAGCCAAAAAACAAACTTGGAAGTGTACTTCCAATATGGGTACATATTTTCGGAACGGGAACTACACGTCGAGACCGGAAATCGATGATTCACGCCATTTTGGAATCCCAGATGGCAATTTCCGGTTTGTGAAAAACTGTTGAATACCCTACAATAAAGTTATTTTCAAAACGGGGATGACATGTAAAAACCGGAAATCAGTGATTCGAGCTTTTTTAGAATCCAAGATGGCGCCCTTCCCGTTTATAAAAAACAATATGGATACTTTTGAAACAGAAACGACGAGTAGAGGCCGGAAATCGATTATTAACACCATAAAATCAATCAAGATGGTGACTTTCGGTCTGGGAAAAACTATCAAATACCTTACATAATAAGTATTTTCTGAACGGGAACGAAATGTAGAGGCTGGAAATCTATGGTTGACGTCATTTTCGAATCTAAGATGACAAATTCCGGTTTATGATGAAATTTCGAATACCCTTCAATATCGGCATTTTCGGAACGGGGACGTGTAGAGGCCGGAACTAGATTATTGACGCAATTTTGAAATCCAATTCCAAATCCACTGGGAATGACACTGATGTAGACTACACATTGTAGTCGAAATACGTATCTGTCATGGATATTAAAATTAATTAAGTGGAATTAAATGGAAGATAACCTTTTTTGTTGTTTTATTTAAGCATTCCGCTGACAACCCAATTTTATTACTTCATTATGATGGCTTTTGGGGATTTTCCTTATTAAAAACCCGAATTTATCCACCTATGGTGTGATCAGACCCTTCTTACTTATTCAAGTTTATTTATTTTATTGTCATTATCAGTGACCAAGCCCCCCACCCCCGTGTCATCCAGTAACGCTACGCCACTGCCTGGGGGTACCCGGAATATATCCGGGTGTAGTCTATTTGGTGAGGCTACCAATCACCTTATCTTCGTATTTTAATGTGATTTAATGGGTTTTAATTCAATTCATATTCAAGCAACTTCCCCGGGATACCCGGAACATGTCCAAGTGTGTCCAATGTGGTCTGGAACACTTAACACGACTTGCATTGATCTTATTTTTGAATTCTGTAGTAATTTGATGTGCCGCATGATGGTTTTAATACGTTTTCCGTTAAATCCAGCGTGAAGGCCCATATTCACCGGATCTTATTCCGGCCATATCTCCGGAACCGGTTCACCGATTCCAAAACCGTTCAGTAGCGTTCAAGCGGGACCCCAAGACCTATCATTTGGCGCCGAGTTTGTCCAAATCGGTTGAGCGGTTGCTGAGAAACGTGAGCGCATTCATTTCGTTACATACACACACACATACACACATACACACATACACACATACACACGTACACACACACAGACATGTTCCGATCTCGTCGAGCTGAGTCGACTGGTATATGATGGTTTTGATACGTTTTCCGTTAAATCCAGCGTGAAGGTCCATATTCACCGGATCTTATTCCGGCCATATCTCCGGAACCGGTTCACCGATTCCAAAACCGTTCAATAGCGTTCAATGGGACCTCAAGACCTATCATTTGGCGCCGAGTTTGTCCAAATCGGTTGAGCGGTTGCTGAGAAACGTGAGCGCATTCATTTCGTTACATACACACACACATACACACATACACACAGACATGTTCCGATCTCGTCAAGCTGAGTCGAATGGTATATGACACTCGGCTCTCCGGGCCTCGGATCGATAGTCGGTTTTTCAAGTGATATCTATACCCTTCTTTGTAAGAAGGGTAAAAAGTAGCATAGACTTTTCTCCTTTACTTTACTTAAATCTGTAGTTAAGTAGGTTCCGATTTTGCACGTTGTAGATTAATGTTTATACCTGTGATCTAAACATTGTTACCTAAGGGATGAGTACTTAAGGGGGTTGGGGTAGGTTACTCAGTTTTTTTTAGGGATTTAGAAGCAAAGCATACTGTTGCTCATGGCTAGTCTGTCTCATATCACAAAAATAGCAGGCCGAGAAAAACGCATTTTAAGTCTCATCGTACCATTACTTCTTATGTGATGGGACAACCTATTTGGCTGTTTTCCAAACTTTTCTAGAACAAAGTCGATGAGTTTATCCAGTATTTAGATGAATAGATGTAAAGGTGGTCAAGAACTCACGGTCTGCTAGTGTTAGTGAGTTATTTGCCGTTAATGATCATGAAAAGTTCACTATTTTGCCATAAAAGGTGCCAAAAAAGTTTACGGGCGAATTTGGTCACAAGTGTCTTGCCAAACTGATTTTCTTCGCAAGTGCAGGGCTGTTACAAGATTTTCTAAATTTGATCCACGAAATCTGCGATTTCTCAAAAGAAATCCGCGACTTCAAATACTAATCCGCGACAATAAAAAAACTGTTTTAATTGCCTAAAAATAGCATTTGTATACTACTACATAACATTTCAAGCTTATTGTTTATAGCATATTAGATATTTGCCTGGCCGGCGCCGGTGGTGTAGTGGTAAGCGTGACTGCTTTTTAACACCCCGATGGGTCTGGGTTCAATCCCAGCCGAGGTCGGTGGGATTTTTCTGAGGCATACAAATCTCTGGTCACGTCTTCCTTCGGAAGGGAAGTAAAGCCGTTGGTCCTGGCCCATGTGTGTTTGAATGGGTGCGATATCCTACGCAGGTGTGGAAGCTGCCTTCCTGCACATTCGATTGCCGTCAATGGATGGCAATCGATGTCCGTCGGTGATTGGCACTAGATTGCGGAACAGAGACCGACGTTAAATAAAGGAAAGAAGATATTTGCCTGCTCTCAACTTAGTGTTCTTTGAAGTACGTTCACATTTTAATTGAGAGATTTCTATGCCTGTATCTAGCACTTTTCGTTGTCAAATCATAACCGAATCGTATATTTGAGACTTTGTGGATCATGCACGACTTATTACTTTGTATACCGGAAATTATAGGTATTCGAAATCGTCCTGGCCATCACTTGATTTGTTCTACTAGATCAACCAAGACTGCAATAATGTCTGTAGTATCGAAAAATGTCCAATCAGAGTCAAAGTGTCTATGTGGATCATGTATGATCTACAGGGTGCGTGACGAATTTTTGCAGTAAATGGCATATTTGAGAAAAAATACACCAGTTAGTTATTCTAGCAATGAATTTTGTGCGATTTATTTTCTTTCGCAACATATGGAAGTTGTAAGTAAATTTATTCAAAAAAATTGCCTTCCCTTTCGACGACTGTAGTTAGACGCTTCCGGAAACTGCAGTATGCACGTTTTAAAATGTTTCGATCCATAGATGTCATCACTGCCTTGATTTTAGCTTTTAGCGACTTAAGTGTGGTGTGAGGGGTTCTATTGGTATCCCGTTGGACGACGCCCTATACAAAATAATCCAACGGATTGATATCGAGACTGCTTGGGGGCCAAATTTCTTCCTCCCAAATTTACGAAATATTTTCCGTAAGCCATTTCTGTGCTTTATTAGCAGTATGAGCAGGTACTCCGTCTTATCACTTTCCCAAGCCTTTTTTAATATTATACACTGTTCTTTCAGACACATTTACCGACCGAATTATTTCTTTCATGCATACTCCGGCGCGCAACAAAGCGACAACGGCTGACAGATTGCTCTCTTGTTTCGACGTTTACTCAACATTGTTTGTTTAAATCTTACACCTAACAGTATAAGCTATCCAGTGCTGCCAAATATATCTAAATCATGATGCACAAGCATGAGAAATTACTATTTGAAATTTACTGCAAAAATTCGTCACACACCCTGTATTTCCGAGTATTCAAGGTTCTTCAAATCGTTCTGGAGTTCAGATAATTTGATCTACTAGATCAACAGAGATTGGGACAATGTCTTAAGTATCGAAATATTTCCAGACAGATGCACAGTGTCTATGTGGATTATGCATGAACTATTGTCATGTATACCAGATGTTTTAAGTGCTCCAAATCGTTCTGGAGTTCAGATGATTTATTCTACTAGATCAACCATGACTGGAATAATGTCTGTAGTATCGAAATATGTCCCAACAGATTCATAGTGTCTATATGGATAATGTTTAACTATTTCCACGTATACCAGATGATCTGGGTTCTCCAAATCGTCCTGCAGTTCAGATGATTTGTTTTACTAGATCAACAAAGACTAGGATAATATCTGTAGTATCGAAATATTGGAAATCCTAGAACATTTGGCATACACGGAAATAGGTTGACATGATCCACATAGATACTGCCCAAACAGCATATTTCGATACTACAGATATTGAATTAGTCTTGGGTGATCTAGTAGAAAAATAATATGATCTTCAGAATGATTTCAGAACCTATAACATCTTGTATACGTAGCAATAAGTCGGGTACAATCCACACAGACACTTTCAATCTGTTTGGACATATTTCGATACTACAGACATTATTGGAGTCTTGGTTGATATAGTTGAATAAATCAACTGACTTCCAGGACGATTTGGAGAACCTAGAATATCCGGTATAAATGGAAATTACTCGCATATATACGATTCGTTTACGATTTGTCAACGAAAAATGCTATGTTCATATTGGATAAAAAAAGGAAAATGTCTCACATTGGACAGACCTGAGGGAATTTCCGTGTAAATCCGGTGTGACTTATGGAATTGAGATCATTTCTCGATTATTTGCAAGGTGTTTGGTTTGAACCGGTAAAAAATTGATAGCCAAATGAACAACAAAATTGATGACAGCAAAATAATCCGGGACGGAAAGGTTACAATGAATTCTACAATTTTTATGACAGCATATCAGTCCCTTCGCGATTTTTGCGGCATCATATAATATTTCCGCGATTTTCGCGACTGAAAGTTCAAATCCGCGACAAATCCGCGAAAATCGCGAAATCCGCGAAATTCGCGGAATCCGCGCCTGTTGAAACAGCCCTGCAAGTGATATGAATTTCGCGAATAAATACGAGGACGATTGATTATAGCAAAATATAACTTCTTCCTGTGGCATTTTTGTCGCCTAGATCCAGTATTATGAAAATATGGGTGTTTAGCTTTCATTTCCATTGAAAAACTCAGTTTTGACAAAAACGCAAATAGAACTGGCTTGCGATGAGCGGCAGCATAGTTTAATAATAGTATTGTTGAGTGGTGTGTACTCTGTATTCTAAGAATCAGCTTGATCGAACGAGTCAGTTATTATGATGGCCATTGCTACCAATCGTCCTTGAGCGATGTCGTTTAAAACAAAACTCAGGGTTTTTGTCTGCACAAATTAATTCTACAACTCTAATGACTGCTGGTAAACAAAAACATGCAATCTCTTCAAGAGTGATTCAACTTCATCGTAAAGAACAGAACAACCGTTCCATTCATTCAAACTGAACACTTGATTAAACCAGGCACGTCTGTAAGCAGTTGATTGAATCCGCTTACACGTATGGATAAGCTGTTTTCTCCACGTTCCGTTATACCGGAGATAGGTTAGGTCTATCACAGCGGAGCTAATCAGTTCACTGCAATGGAGACGAGACGAGTGTTTATATATGAATGGGAGAAAAACTCGGTCGCATTGAAATTGAAAGTCCTGATTGAGGCATCGGTCGCCATGATTTATTGGAGTAATGGCCTGGCTAGCTCCAACTGTTTTGTTAATTTATTATGGACGTGCTGCTGGCTTCTCTCGCTTTTGGTGTCTCGTCGTCGGTGTCAGATGGATGCCAAGATTCATATGCGGTTCGCTAGCCCTCAAAACCGAATGAGTGGATCGTTTGGGGCATGGATATCGCGAAAGGGACTAAAAAGGGACGTGAAAATTATTGATTAAATATTTCATATATTGGCTAGAATCGCACGGGTTGGAACCACATCGCAAACATGAAATTTCTCACGACCAAATTGGTCTCACGTATTCGAAGTGCACCCTTGGATACAGCAGCGCAGCGGCTGCTGGTGCCACTGGTAGTGGCTGGCTAGTCGGCTAAAATTTCTGATGTGCTGAGCTATATATTGGAAATGACCATTATCTCTTCCTGACTCCATATCAATATCCGCTTGTTTCGTATTACCATTCCACATGTGCCGCGGGATCGTGCACTTTGGGCGAGTGGCAATTGGCAGAAGCGGCCGGTGCTATTCACGGTTGACCACCGGAAAAGAGAGTTGAAAGCCAGCTGTTACACCACAAATACACTATACGGTTCCGATAGATGATAAATGGCAATTTCGCAGCGTGCTTTCCAAATTGTGATTTAAGTGTTATTAAAGTTTTTCGGCTACTGTCACCGGAAGCATGAGCAATGCGTTGCGGTTTTTCGACGAAAATAGTGCATGGCTAACGATGGATGAGCTTGAAATTGTAAATAAAAGCATGATTTTATTTTAAGCGAATATATTTGAGCCTACAAAGTCAGACATTATCGATATGGCATTTTTCTTAGTATGCAAAGCACGTAATGCATAATTTATTTGAGAATCAGAAGCAAAACTTTTTTGATTTCATATCCATCGGACAAGGCAGAAAGGAAAGAAAATAGGTAAGAAATACCGACCTGAAGAGGCTCTCACAGTCTCGCAAAGATCCACTATGTAGGAGTTTCACTTTCGTTCAATTGAATGTGTTCGGTTGAGTGACTTTTCCACTGCTTGTATGTAGTCTTTTCCGAGATTTAACATACATACATAATATGGATGTGTAACTTTTTACTTTTAAGCTCAAAACTTTTTCTTTCATACAATCTGTTTTGGTATCTTTCGTTGGAATGGAAAGTTTCGATAACAGTTTGAACTTAAGTTGTTCAGCATTCTTCGCGATAGATTTGAATGTGACCTTTTGAATATTGTATCGGTTCAGCGTAAAAAAGAGAAAATATAAAGGCACATCCCTTTGTGATTTAAAGATTTTTTTCTCGTTCTTTTTTATTTTTAAAGTGTATTGTGTGTGTAGAAATTTAATGCAAAACTTTTGTTTTTTCAGTGAAACTAGATTATACAGAGTAAAGGAATTCAACATATCAGAATTAATGATATCGATTGCTTTAATGATTTATCAAGAGTTTTCATAAGATTCATTACGGAGTGACGTCTGGAACACATATCTTACTCGGAAGTATTTTCTGCATCCAAGTGGTATCTCCTAATGAACTTCAGCCAGCACAAGACTGCATTTCAGATTGCTGGTTTTAACGGTAACTAAGTAAGAAAACAACAACACAGCTTGAAATCAGCGGTGGCATGGTGAGGAAAACAATCTAGACGAATAAATTTTAATGGATACGATCGTCATGTGATACATTAAAAGTATACAGTGTACACCATACCAGGCCATCGAATAAGCGGCTAAGTTGGGCGCGAGTTTTTCAGAGAACGATGGTGATAATGATGACGAAAACACTGCCTTCCTCTGTTCAGATTGTGGTATGTTGCTTTTAGGGATGTTAACGAATTGTGAATGCATAAATAATCAGTTATTTATTCACTCATATAAAATTTTCGCTAGTTCGTATCCTACCACTAGAAAAAGGTAATAATTCTAAATCATGTAGTATACTTGTATACAGTTTATGTAGGTGACCCGCTTTTTAACTCTTTATTTGTTCCAAATTCAAATTAAATTACATTTCATTTTAACCTAGGTGCTCCAGTTACTACATGAACTTACCAGCCTTAATTGTTATGAAACATATCAAAGTGTTTTAACATTGTTCCTACCTTGGCAATTCAGTATTTTAAACCGGTTTTTTAAACCTGCATGTCAGGTATTGGTAACAATTGACATCTTAAAACTAAAAACTAAAACTAAATATTATCTAAGTATAAAGTGAATTAATTGTTGCAATTGAGGATTACTGCGATTTTTACCTGAAATTATTAATTATTTTGTTGGACATTTGTTCTAAAGTCTCAACATTCGAAATTCTATGTACCTCGATAGTACTGTACCAGGGAGGCAACTTCAAAATCATCTTCAAAACTTTGTTCTGAATCCTTTGATGTGCTTTTTTTTCCTGGTAGTGCAACAACAAGACCATATTGGCACAGCGTAAAGCATGGCCGGTCTAAAAACTTGTTTAAATATTAGAAGTTTATTCGTCAGGCAAAGTTTGGATTTCCTGTTTATCAAATCATTTCATATATTTGTTAAATTTGGCTTGAATGCCCGCAATGTGGTCTTTAAAGGTTATTTTTGGTCTAGTACTAATCCAAGATATCTCACTTGGTTTGACCAGAAAATGTGAACTCCTTTCATAGTGATTATGCAACTACTACTAGGTTTCAAAAAGGAAGCTCTAGGCTTATGTGGAAAAATTATAAGTTGAGTTTTGGAAGCGTTGGGAGAAATCTTCCATTTTTGTAAATAAGAAGAGAAAATATCTAAACTGTTCTGTAGTCTACCTTTAGCGGAAATGCCTGTGTCATCGGCGAACAAAGATATGTGGCAACCCTGAGGCAAATCAGGGAGGTCCGAAGTGAAAATGTTATACAATATAGGCCCAACAATGCTACCTTGAGGAACTCCTGCACAAACAGGTAGTCGTTCAGATTTGGAATTTTGATAAAATTTTATTATTTGATGATTTACCTGCAGAGTTCTGTCAGTTAAATAATTTTGAACTAATTTCATAATATAGAGTGGAAAAATAAACTTTTTCCATTTAGCAATCAAACCTTCACGCCAAACACTGTAGAATGCTTTTCCTATGTCTAGAAGAGCAACTCCAGTTGAGCAGCCTTCAGATTTGTTTGAACGAATTAAATTGGTAACATCTAAGAGTTGATGAGTAGTTGACTGCCCATGGCGAAATCCAAACTGCTCATTTGCAAAAATTGAGTTCGTATTTTTTTTTTTTTTTTTTTTTTTTTTTTTTTTTAACTCTTTATTTGTTCCAAATTCAAAATAAATTACATTTCATTTTTAACCTAGGTGCTCCAGTTACTACAGTAACTTACCAGCCTTAATTGTTATGATATATATCTAAGTGTTTTTACATTGTTCCTGTCTTGGAAATTCAGTATTTTAAACAGATTTTTAAACCTGCATGTCAGTATAACAATTGATATCTTAAAACTACAAACTAAAACTAAATCTTATCTAAGTATAAAGGGAAACGGCGCCGGTGGTGTAGTGGTAAGCGTGATTACCTCTCACCCCAGCAGGCCTGGGTTCAATCCCAGTCGGCGCCGCCGAGATGTTCTGAGGCATAACATCTCTGATCACGCCTTCCTTCGGATGGGAAGTAAAGCCGTTGGTCCCCGGTTCATGAGTTGTGATGGGTCGATAGGTAGGGTCCAGGTGTGGGAGCTGCCTTCCTGGCACGTCGGTAGCATTGGTGCTCAGCACGGAAAACAAGATCGACGGAAAAAACAAACCAAAGGAAAAAAAAAAAAATAAGTATAAAGGGAATTAATCGTTGCAATTGAGGATTGTAACGATTTTTGCCGGAAATTATTAATTATTTTGTTGGACATTTGTTCTAAAGTCTCAACATTCGAAATTCTATGTACCTCGGTAGTACTGTACCAGGGAGACAACTTCAAAATCATCTTCAAAATTTTGTTCTGAATCCTTTGAAGTGCTTTTTTCCTGGTAGTGCAACAACTAGACCATATTGGCACAGCGTAAAGCATGGCCGGTCTAAAAACTTGTTTAAATATTAGAAGTTTATTCGTCAGGCAAAGTTTGGATTTCCTGTTAATAAGAGGATACAAACATTTTATATATTTGTTACATTTGGCTTGAATGCCTTCAATGTGATCTTTAAAAGTTAATTTATGGTCAAGTATTAATCCAAGATATTTCACTTGGTTTGACCAGGAAATTGGAACTCCGTTCATAGTGACTATGTGACTACTACTAGGTTTCAAAAAGGAAGCCCTGGGCTTATGTGGAAATATTATAAGTTGAGTTTTGGAAGCGTTGGGAGAAATCTTCCATTTTTGTAAATAAGAAGAGAAAATATCTAAACTTTTCTGAAGTCTGCTGCAAATAACACGAAGACTTCTTCCTTTAGCGGAATTGAGTTCGTATTGATGTGAAGCATCATTCTATTCAAAATTATATTTTCAAAAAGTTTATTTATTGAAGAAAGCAAACTTATTGGACGGTAGCTAGAAGCTTCAGCTGGATTTTTATCCGGCTACAAAATTGGAACAACTTTTGCATTTTTCCATTTATCAGGAAAGTATGCCAAATGAAAACATCTGTTCAATAATTTTACCAAGAAAGACAAGATAGGCTCTCTGGGAGTTTTTTGATGAGGATATAGAAAATTCCATCATTATCTGGAGCTTTCATATTATGAAACTTTTTAGTTATAGATCTTATTTCGTCAAAATCAGTCCCCAAGGAATCATCAAAAATATTTTCTCGAGAGAAAATATTCAGATAATCCCGAGCAACCTGATTCTCAAAAGGACTAGTAAGACCCAAACTGAAATTATGGGAATTCTCGAATTGCTTAGCAAGTTTCTGAGCTTTTTCCAAATTTTTGAATTTAATTTTTATTGCTTCAAAGCAACCGCCATAAATTAGCTTGCTGTACTGTTCTGCTGAAACTTTTTTTTTCATATGGAAATCTTTAGCGGTAAAAATAGGTTTAAGTGTTGGTGTCAAGATCACCATGCAATCAATTTTGTTTCATGGCGACATTAGTGATAATCTTTTAGAAAATATATGACTTGAAATGCACTTGAAATTTTATCGTGTAGGGGGAGGAGGGGCATAGTGAGCATCTCGCAGTTTGGCTCTGGATCTGCAGCTGCATGAAACAAATCAACTGGTAGTAGGTTCAATATCATTCCTTCTTCCCCTTCTTCTTCTTCTTCTTCTTCTTCTTCTTCTTCTTCTTCTTCTTCTTCTTCTTCTTCTTCTTCTTCTTCTTCTTCTTCTTCTTCTTCTTCTTCGCATTCCAAGCTTATTGCATATCGCATATTAGCTTATTGCGTGCTCTCAACTTATTGTTCTAGATGCACTTCCACAGTTATTAATTGAGAGCTTTCGATGCCTGTACCATTTTTGCATTAGTATAATTGTATGGCAAGTACAATCATACTCTATGCCCAGGGAAGTCGAGAAATTTTCCAACCCGAAAAATTCCTAGACCGGACCGGGAATCAAAGCCAGCCACCTCCAGCATGGTCTTGCTTTGTAGCTGTGCCTTTACCGACTGAGCTAAGGGAGGCCCCTGCGTAGTGGTTTACATCCATACCTCGTACGCCAAAGTCACGAGTTCAAATCTCACCCCCGGACAAGTCACGAATGACCCAAGAGTGTTAAAGTGACTATAATAAAAAAAAGAAAAGATATTGATCCTACCACCAACCAATTTATTCCGAACGTCCGGAAGTCCAAGCTGGTGCACGGGATGCCCACTATGCCCCACCTGCTCACTATGCCCATCTTACCCCTACATTGGGATAATATAGCAAGTTATCAAAAAATATAGTTTCAGAAATCAAATGAATTTGATGGAATCAACAGAAAATAGATCTCAATAAATAAATTCATACCAATTTACACTGGAAATTATTTCGGATCTCTAATTTAGCCATTATTTTATTGAAATTTCTAGGATTTTCTTCCAAGGCTAATGGCATTTTCATAATGACAATATGGCGACAGAGGATTTGACAGCAGGCAAGAAAAACACCCAGCGCAATTTCTTAAAATGTCTAATGCTTACATTGGATGAAAGCAGAACAGAAAAGCATAATGCATGATTTTATTTCGAGCACTATTTTCTTTTTACAAGAGCAATTCAATTTTTTAATTTGAGAGCAAATGTATATTCCTATTCTACGGGTGCAACCGATGAATTTTACAAAAAAATGGAAAAGTTTTGAATGGTACATTAACTTTTATGAAAATTTATGCGTGATTTAAACTTTTTCATCCTAGAACTGTCACCATTCAATGTATTGTCCATTAACAAGTTCAATAAGGTCCACTGCAAGGGTAGTGTTCGTGCAGGCGACTACTACTGCCTCTACCCTTAACATAAAATAGGTACTGTGCCTACCCATAGATGTCACCACTTGTCCCAGTATCATTGTTATAGCTTATTATGTTACAGTAAATAAACGTCTGTAGTACTTTTACCTCCGCCATGGCAGGACGGTCAGTAAATCTATCGTAAATCATTTTTTTCTACTATCACACAACGTACAAATTGGGTCCTATCCGTGCGCGATCAGGTAGTTTTAATTAATGGTCTAGGATCGCGTGACAGAATGTCCGATAAGCGAGTATTAAAAAAGGAAAGAAAGTCTTCAATGCTGATTGTTGAATTGTTGTGACCATCCACGACTGTAAATCTGATAAGAGACGCAAGGTGGCGTAGGTATCATCCTCCGACTCCAGATTTTTGTAGCAATGTGTCCATTCGAAGAGAAGATGGTTCAGAATGGTAAGGAGGCACACTCGGTACAGCTTTCTTTGTGACATCCGCAAAAAATACAGCGGCATTTTATTTCTTGGTTAGAGTTATTCACGAAGGTTTGCGGCTGACTGTAGCGAATAAACGGGCTTATACTAACAATTTTGTTGATTTTCTTTGCGTTCCGCTTGGAAATACCGGAAAGTTTTGATTCTTTTCTATGTTGTAAAAATAAAACCCCCATTTACACTTCTGACAAGTTGCAACTGAATGCTTATAGTTGTTTTAAAATAACTGTTTCATGGCCAACTAGTTTTATTGCGATTACTTATATAGCAATATGAGGATTTATTTTTGGGTTTTATAATATTGTTTTTTTTTTATACTTCAAGGCAATCATAAAACCTTTTATAAGCGAAAATAGCATAAGCATCAGTTGGTTTTTTTACAAGCTTTATAGGGGTTTTGTAGTTAGCTATCAGAATGTTCCATGACTTGCATTATATATGAGCGTCATAAAGCTGTAGGTAATGGTTGCAGCTGCAATAAAACCTTTATAAATTTTTAGTATAGCCAAGCAGCTCTAGATTTGTTGCTTGGGATAACTAATGCAAAAAATATGTTTTCTCGGGAATTCCTTGCTGAATCCCGGATAACCAAAAATTGTCAGGAAATTGAAACATTAAGTATAGGCAGGCCATACTTTCCTACGACGGGTTCGATTCCCTGTCCGAACATATATTTTTCCGGGTCGAACGATTTCTCCTTTTGACGCAAATAAAATACTTAGTCGGTTGTTGTCTTAGAGACACCTCTACTTTTTAGGTCGGTATGTGAACATTAATTTTCCTTCGCGCTGTTATTTTCTTCTCGGCAGGGTGATTTTTGCCGTAAGGAAGTATCCCGTTGTCTGTGTTCAGTGAGAGAGAAAAAAAACATGTTGTTTAACATTATGCATGTTGCACACTTCTATTCTTGCATCGAAGCTTGTTTCCGGATTGGAGCAGTGCATTTAGTAGCTACTTTTATCAAATGCTACTATGCAGAGTGGGTTGTAGCTGAACCAGCTCTATATTAATGTCTATAACTCGTTGCCTGAAAACAGCACAAAATCCAAAATGCATCAATGTTGTACGAGGATCGGTTATTTTCACAGGAAAAATATTACCAAAACGGTCATAAATCATTTTGGGAGTCATAACAATAAAAATCACGTGGAAAATTTGAACTGGTGAATATCAGGTCTTACGTTAGCATTGACGTTCAACAATGCACTTTCTTTATTAAAATTGTCTGCTCAGCAAAACGGATGTGAGAGTAGGTAATTCACTGTTCTTTCGTGGTAGGAATGGAATCTTCCTATAAACCCATCGTTTGATGACTCAATACTGCAAAGTGCTTACCAAAAATCATCCCAAGATATTTTCTCACACTAATACTTCTTTTGGCCGCAAGCTTTAATGTAGAGCAACTTGAAAAGATTAAAATTTTCATTAAACAGAAAGAAAATTAATTTCCATACTCAACTTGCTCACCGAACCGTTCACCGGCGTACCTTTTGTGGGGAGTCGTTCTCCGTTTCGCTTGTCTGATGATTTTCAACCTCTCAGAAATTGGTCTGAAAGGATTGAAGAGCAAGTATAATAGTGCGGCTCCATTCCACGAGCTAATGGCACATTGAGGTTCGTTCTCGCTCAGATCGGGCTAAAAGATGGGAAGTGGAATTTTGCCCCTTAAAGGTTATATTCAAAGCGGCAGGGTAGGTGAATTTTCACAGCGCAGAGCGTGGAATCATTTTGCTTTACATTAGACATCCAACGGTCATGAATGAGGAAAAAATGCTGAAATGTTTAAAACTACTCTATCAGTGACTTTCTCGGAATGGATCATAACTGTGTGTATCGCAGATGAACTAGTAGTAACCACTTTGGTTCGAGAAAATAGACCGAAGCAGTGTGCTCATAAGCATGTACTAGTATTTTACATGGGGGAGTGCTTTTCAATGGAATACCAGCATGGTTGATTTTCACAACAGATATCGCTAGAAAAAGTAAGTTATGGCATTTTATTTTGTAAGCAGAAAACCAAAATCAAATCGACATACTAGCTGCAATAGAACTTTGAAAATTATTATTTTTTTAAAAATTCTAGTATGAGCGAGTTTGTTTTGCGGGATTAGTTTTAGCTCAGGTGTCTTCAACTTTCTTTAATTTTTTTTACACTTTTATTAGTACAGCAAGTTCCTATCAAATATTTGTTTTCTGTTTTCGCATCTGAAATCAATAGTTTTGAAAATAATCCTACGTCAATAAAACCAGAATTTAGTTATAGCGTGACTTTATTCTTCTTAATTCCCCGTGAGCACCCCGATTATGATCAGGTTTGACTAATGTGGTCATAAGCTCACATAAGATTCTGGGTATTTCCAGGGAGGTATCTGGAGCATGTACACTGTACAGTAGAGTAGAGTGTTTCAAAATAGATCAATCCTGGAATTACAAACTCTACCCCCTGAAATGGGGGTTCAGAAATACCCTGTCAAAATTTGAAGTTATTTGGTTCACCTAGCTCAAATGGCTTGAAGTTTGTATGGGAAAAATCGGTCTTCGTGTATAAAATGTAGCACCCTTGGGTAGGGAGAGATCAGATGTATGCTCTTATGGGTATATGGGTAGTGGTGGCGGGGGAGGGGGACACCCCTCACCATCCCTCTCCGAAGGGGTAAAGGAGTTTGGTAAAGAGAGATGATAAAACCGATTTGTACTTTCCTAAAAGTTGTCTAGCTCGCTGTCTACTCCTCTATATGCAATTTTCACACTGCCGTACTCTAAACGGAACTATCAATTCTATACTTTTATCTCTTAACTCTATCGTATAAAAATTACCACTTCAGTCTGTTATTTGAAATTAGCTTCAACTATATAAATTTTTGTGTCACCATGAAATTGGCTGAAATTTTCACACTAAGTTGAACTAAGTAGTACTGAAAATTGGAACATATTGCTCTAGTGGTTCTGGTTTTATTCCGGGTTTCCGCGAGGCCACCGGGGGCCAGAAAATGTACCAGTCGTCTAGAACAAGGTGATGCTGTAAATCCAGAGCAACAGGCATCTATGGGAAGTGTGGATTAATATTTTAACAAAACCAACCCACAACCTCTAGCGGCGAAGGTGGTGTAGTGGTAAGCCAGAATATCAGGAACATCCGTAACATTGAAAAATGCGTAAATTTGATCAAAGTAGGCCTTGACTTTTGTTCGGGAGAAAACTTTTATGGCGGGAAGGAAAGGAAACACCTCTCTGGTAGCAGCATACCTTTATTTTTCTCTGCAACTATATGGAATGTAGTTAAATTGTGATTTTTTATATATAGTAGCTGGTTATTGGCTCCGAGTGGTCAACAGATGGACTTTCGGACCGGAAGCTCCAGAACATATGTAAAAATTATTGCTAAAAACTACAAGGGACAGCCCTATGGGGTTGTACGCAATGGTGACGTAGGACTACGTGGTCTTATATAATAAATCTTATATGTTAACAGCAGCAGGAGCTTGTGTTTTGTGTATGAATAGGAATTTGAGCGGGGTTCTCTCTGTACGACGCGCTTGACATAGATGGCTCACAGCAACCCACAAAGAGCTACTGATTCCGATCAATAGCGGTGCGGCTTCTTCCTCTTTCTATGGATGCTCATGTTGGCTGCAGCTTGCTGCTTGCAGGCAGCCTTTCGCTGTGTACTGGGGAACACCACCACTCACTACGCAGTGATTGAATAAACACCGTTTGGTGAGACCGGATGGAATTCAACTTTGAAATCTGTTTTAGGGAAATTGCTTTTCACAGGCAATTTTAATTATTAAAGCAACAGTTGCACATTCATGCAATTTTCAATAGTGACGTCTTGAAAAACAGTAAAGTCTTAAAATTAACTGATGCGTAGAAACATATCTGATCGATTGGTGATAAAGTTATTGAAATCGGTCCAGGGGCAGCTGAGTTATTAACGGTCAAAATCTTTCATAATTGTGTTACATGTTCCATTTTCACAAAGTGTACCCCCATATAGAAATCACAGACGTAGTCATACGTCAAAAATGTTGGTATTTGGTTCTGAGTGGTCACCAAACGGCCCGCCGGAAGGCCCGGAAGTTCTGTAAAGTTGAATACATTGATATTCTTTTTATTATAAACGCTTGATACAATATGCATCTTATCTTTCTTGCAGCCGAATTCTAACAAAAAAAAAAAAAAAAAAAACAGCGGAAAATCTTGTGGTAAGAATAGGGTTTAACAAATCATCAATTCATGTCTTTGTCTCGTATCAACCAAAAATACGCAGCTAGCAAATTGCTTTACGCTGGAATGTATGCAATGCTTATTTCCACTGCTGCACGGCCGCAGAATTCAAAATAAAATATCCATTCCGCTCACTCAAATTCGCTAAAACACAAGATAGGACGAAGAAAATCTAATGGCGTTTCAATGCGTTAGGACGGAATTGAAACTCGTAAAGGGTGATACGGTCAAAATTTGGTCAATATCAACTTGACGTATTTCTTTCAATTTTGCATTTAAAAAACCTGAACACCCCTCATTTTGAAGGTGTGTGTGTGTAGAATGTTTCCTATTTTGATTTTGGAATTCACTCTTCAGTTGTCAAAATGCCGTCCAAGCAAGAAGAGCAGCGTATCAAAATTTTGCTCGCGCATCGCGAAAATCCGAGCTACTCGCACGCAAAGTTGGCAAAATCGCTAAAAGTTGCCAAATCAACCGTTACAAATGTAATTAAAGTGTTTGGGGAACGTTTGTCGACAGCCAGGAAGTCTGGATCGGAGGGAAATCGAAAACCGGAAGCCGCTGAGACGACAAAGAGAGTTGCCGGTAGTTTCAAGCGAAACCCTAACCTCTCTCTCCGAGATGCCGCAAATAAGCTGGGTGTATCGTCTACAACCGTGCATCGAGCCAAAAAACGAGCCGGACTATCGACTTACAAGAAGGTAGTGACTCCAAATCGCGATGATAAACAAAATACGACGGCCAAAGCGCGATCCCGGAGGCTGTACACGACGATGCTGACGAAGTTTGACTGCGTGGTAATGGACGACGAAACCTACGTCAAAGCCGACTACAAGCAGCTTCCGGGACAGGAGTTTTATACGGCAAAAGGAAGGGGAAAGGTAGCAGATGTTTTCAAGCACATGAAACTGTCAAAGTTCGCAAAGAAATATCTGGTTTGGCAAGCCATCTGTACCTGTGGCTTGAAAAGCAGCATTTTCATAGCTTCCGGGACTGTCAACCAAGAAATTTACGTGAAAGAGTGTTTGAATAAACGTCTGCTGCCTTTCCTGAAGAAACACGGTTGTTCCGTACTGTTTTGGCCGGATTTAGCATCTTGCCATTACGGTAAAAAGGCCATGGAGTGGTACGCCGCCAACAACGTGCAGGTGGTTCCCAAGGACAAGAACCCTCCCAACACGCCAGAGCTCCGCCCAATTGAGAAATACTGGGCTATTGTCAAGCGGAACCTAAAGAAGACCAAAAAACTGCTAAGGGCGAGCAGCAGTTCAAGGCAAACTGGCTTTCTGCGGCGAAGAAGGTGGACAAGGTGGCTGTACAAAATCTGATGGCAGGGGTCAAGCGTAAGGCTCGGCAATTCGGATTTGGAAAAGCGGAAGCCTAACTGAATATTTTTCCTGAATTTTATACTAATTGAACTTGAAAAAGAAATTTAATTTGATTTTTTTAAATAAACGATTTCACCGATTTACACGCGTTTTCCCTTGACCAAATTTTGACCGTATCACCCTTTAGAACGAATTTAGAATCAAGAAGCAGTATTAGGTTTTAAACAATATCTCAACAATTTGTGGCTCTTTATCAAATCCAACCGTACGTATGGAAAGGTGAATAAATTTAAAAGTCATCTTTGACAGAAATATTCCATTTTCTGTTTAAACTCGTTCAGAAAAGAGAGGTAAAGTGAGCGTTGTGTTTAGTAGGACGGAAATTAGATCAAAAAGCCTACATAGACTGAGTAAAATTTTACTCGATTTCCCTCAAACATCTGCTCGAATATGAGGAAAACCAAGGAAAATTGAGTTATAAGATGCATTATTGAATACTCCTTCAATATCAATGAACACTGCTAGTGAGATTTCTTTTGATTCAAAAGATTTTATTAGTTTTGTAAGAAGCGTATAAAGAGCTGTTACTGTTGATTTAGATATGCAAACTGATATTTACTCAAAGGAATTGCAAATTGCTCATTTTATGAGCTCATTTATTATTTTCTCTATTATTTTTAGCATAATGATAATGGATGATAAACTGATCGACCTGAAGGATTTAGATGAAGTTTGATTCTTTTTATTATCCTTCGGAATTAATCGAACTTTTACTAGACGCCAGGTAGTGTTCCTAACTTTGAGCTGTGATTATATTGATACGAATTTTCATGTTGGCTAGAAAAAAAAGTCTAAGGGAGTGAAAACATACAAAATGTTCACAAAAATATATACGTTCCACAATCTGACGCAAATGTCACCAGAACATTACCTTCCGTCGAAACTTTGCGGAAACTTTCCTGGAAAAAAATATGCTCAGGATTTCGAGAGTCTAAGCGGAGATCAAGTGGGTCCAGGCTTCCCTACTATTCAACTTTGACTACTCATAATTATTTGAATTAATTAGTTACTAATCAGTACCAATCTATATCGTGTAATATACCTTTGCATTAATTATAAATATTACCGAAGATTTATCACAACTAAGTATTATAGTCGATTCTCGATGATCTACTAGGAGTCCGGGAAATATATGTACGAGTGTACTGTAAAAAAAAAAATCCAAGGTTAAAAATTCTCATTTCACAAAAAAATATGTTGTTTCGATATAATTGAATCAAAAGATGTTATAATCACATGTTTTACTAGTAAGTTACAAGAAGAAGTAAAGTATGTATTTCACCCATAAAATTGTAAATTGGGTTTATATGAGTCACAATGAGCAATTTTATGGTCGCTGAGCGAGTGAGTGAAAGTTGATAAAAATAGCCGATTATGACTCTCAGGAAGCTGAATGGACAGGTTTTATGTGTCAAATACGCATAGGCATGCAGGTATATCCATCATTTCCAAGATGCTTTCAAGAACAGGTTGTGTTGTTGTCAGATTAGATTGGATTAGATTGTTCGAATACACATGTGCCACATTGTACAACTGTAACGTAAAAATTTTAAGGTGCGATGTACCACTAAATAATCACGGCTATTAATTAATTGTGATAGATTGATACGTGTTCGAAGGAGCATCGGAGAAACTAATGAGAAATTAACACGTGAACTATGACACTTGTTACTGTAACCCCTTAAACTTTCATTTCATCTGTGCACGCTACTGCAATGAGCTTGTCAGTGAGTGAAAAAGTGTGGTTGCCTGGTACATTAGCTGATTGAAAAATCCTTTTCGTTACCTGTTTTTGCCTCGCTACCGTTACTCAAGCGAAAAATGATAGTGTATGATATGGATAACCGTGTGCTTACCATTACATTTTTACTGATGGAAACATCAAATCTCTACCGGGCGTAGAGGTAAATTCCAATGTACGACGACGTCAGTGCTAAATGGCTGTTTTTATCCTGATGATATCCGGATTTGTTTTATCATCTGACAAACTTTAATCCTACAAATGCAAGCTTGTCTGTGAATTTCAATTAAATGTCACCACAGTAAATTATTTACTTCGTAGATCGTGTTGATTTAGTTAGGCTGGTGTAAACCTCCGATGATCCAAACAATTTATGCACTTTAGAATAAACAGCTTAATACCGTAAAACAACGTGCAAATTGTGCGTGCCAGAATGAATGGTGGAGATGAACGGTACAAGGAAGCACATTATGAAGAGGTAGACGTAGGGTAGTAAGGTACAAATGTTGCAATTATGTCCGGTATGCATTGGCTCCGGTGTGTCCGGTTGCTTCAATACAATAGAACAACAACAAACTCACGTGAGAATTCCCCTTGAAGTGTAGCTCAGACGACGATAGTGGCATGAATTTTACTGGAACATCATCAGCTTCATGATTACCATTAGTTTATATCGCTAAGGTGAGGTTGTTTGATTCACCATAGAAGGTTGAATATCTTTTCCTGTCAACATTTTGGTCCGTATATTTTCAGATGTGCCCTGTAAAATACAATCCAACCAAACCAAACCAAACCAAACCAAGATGCAGAGATTTGCTATATGCGTACAAAAGTAAGGCCATATGGATACATATTGGCTTTTCATAAACGATTTTCGCCATTTCAATAGATAGGTATTAAGCATTTTTTGCAGTCAGCCTCGATACCTTTACCTTCATAATCATAGATCAGAACTGATCCTCTACATCGCATAAACACTTTCGTATATGTCAGATTTGACTAGTGAAAAACCACCCTAATAAAAAAAATACCATAAACGAACGGTAACTCAAATAATATAACTATTCCACACATGGTGTGTATGCTACCCCGAAAACGCCGTTAAGCAAAATATCCATAACAATTTTATTAGGATATGCATTTCAGAAAAGCTTATTTGGACATATATCGATCGACTTGCGTCAGATTGTGATAAGGTGCAATTTACTTTGATGCATTTTTGCCGGCACCGGTGGTGTAGTGGTAAGCGTGACTGCTTTCTCACCCCATGGGTCTGGGTTCAATCCCAGCCGAGGTCGGTGGGATTTTTCTGAGGCATAAAAATCTCTGGTCACGACGTCTTCGGAAGGGAGCCGTTGGTCCCGGCCCATGTGTGTGTTGAACGGGTTCGATATCCTACGCAGGTGTGGAAAAGCTGCCTTAGTGCACATTCGATTGCCGTCAATGGATAATGGCAATCGATGTTAGTCGGTGATTGGCACTAGATTGCGGAACAGAGACCGACTTTAAGTAAAGAAAAGAAGAAGAAGATACATTTTTGAATCGTAGCATAGCATCTGTCTCTGTAGGAGATCGTTTCGGTTGTGCTCGAGCCGCTTAGTAATGGTTTTCCTGGTCAGCTGATACAGTCGATGAAAATAATATTGCAGATTGCATCTGAAACTGGACTGTCCCAAAAATGCAAAAAGTGTGATAAAAGTGCACCTTTGCGTCAAATCGTTTTGGTGTCTTCGGAGCACTTATTGCTTGCATCATAAGAAATAAGTGCACCGAAGACACCAAGACGATTAGACGGAAGCTCGCACTTTAATCACACTTTTTAATAAGTGAAAACGCGCTTATTAGTCCAGTTTGGTGTGAAATGCGCAATAAGAAAAAAAGAAGGAAGATCGCCTAAATTTACTCCGGACGGTGGTGAACCAGAACAGAAAAACGCCTGACAGGGAGAGCACGAGTGGTGGAAAGATGGTTGGGAATTAGTGATATTTGAAAGTGTGAGAGTGAGTCCTTCAAATAGTGTTTAGGTGCTGGTTCATTATCTCGCAGCTGGGTTTTGGGAAATAAAATAAGAAAAACAACGGCGCCGGTGGTGTAGTGGTAAGCGTGATTACCTCTCACCCCAGCAGGCCTGGGTTCAATCCCAATCGGCGCCGCCGGGATGTTCTGAGGCATAACATCTCTGATCACGCCTTCCTTCGGATGGGAAGTAAAGCCGTTGGTCCCCGGTTCATGAGTTGATGGGTCGATAGGTAGGGTCCAGGTGTGGGAGCTGCCTTCCTGGCACGTCGGTAGCATTGGTGCTCAGCACGGAAAACAAGATCGACGGAAAAAACAAACCAAAGGAAAAAAAAAAAAAATAAGAAGAAGAAAAAGAACAGTGAAGTTGTTAATTCTGTCACGATCAAGATGGCTATGAGTTTGGAAGTATTCTTGAGTGTAGACTGTGGGTAAAAGCAGGAGTGTAAACGGATTCCCTATACACCTTGAAATTTCGTGAAGCATTATAGCTATGCATTCACATGGTGAATGATTACAGTAACGCCTACCGTTAACATCGTGATTATAAAAATTATAAGATTACTCATGAGGTGTTTTTTTTTCTTTCTTTGATTTGTTTTCCGTCGATCTTGTTTTCCGTGCTGAGTACCAGTGCTACCGACGCCAGGGGGCAGCTCCCATACCTGTACCTTACCCTATCAACCCATCAACTCATGAACCGGGGACCAACGGCTTTACTCCCCGTGATCAGATATGTTATGCCTCAGAACATCCCGGTGGCGCTGACTGGGCTTGAACCCAGGCCTGCTGGGGTGAGAGGTAATCACGTTTACCACTACACCACCGGAGCCGCTGAGGTGGTTGTTTGAGTTAGCTTAAATAATTATTTTATATATAAAAAAAACTAGGGTTGCCTTTTACCGGTCAGAGGTAAGCAGATCAGAAAATGGTAAATTAAAGAAGGTATGATAAAATCATAATATTATATTATTATATAAATTCATTGGATAGGACCACCAGGCCAGATTGAAGCAATTTGGAGGGGAGAGTAGAAATGCTATCTCTCTGTCGTTAACATTTCATGAATTGAAGGTGGGCTCTTCTGCCAACTCATAAGAATAATAGAGTAGATGTACCAGTTATTGCTATACGTTCTTATTATGGTGTGTTACAATTATGGGCTATTGGAATTCCATAGGCCATAATTGGAACCAGGGTGCCTTCCATTAGTTTTGGGTAAAAAAATGTTTTTTGATATTATGGAATAACAAGATATTATGATAATATTTTGTATGTGTAAGCAACAAGAAAACATAGTGGAGTTTGTGTTTGACACATAATACCTGTCAATTGTTGTACATGAGTGTGGGAATAAGCGTTTTTATCATTTGTCTCACGCACTCTTCGGGAAGAGACGATAGTAAAATCGCTCATTGTGACTCCACCAAAGCTGAATTTGAAGGTTTTATGTGTCAAACACAAATTTTACATTTTTATTGTTACTTACACATACAAAATATCAACATAATATCTTTTATTCCATAATTTCATAAAACATATGTTTAGCCTAAATGAATGGAAGGCACCCTGATTGGAACACATCATAATAGGAACGTATAGCCAATATTGATATACCTATCTTACTGGCGTTTGATTTTTCGTTCATTAATTTTCAATTGAACTCTATTTAGTTTAAAAATGAGGAAAGCGTGGACTTCAAATTCAAAAATATAAGCATCACAGAACAGGTGTCTGAAAACTATTTGCAACCGCCCTCTACTGTACGCCACTTTACAGTTTATCACATAACATATGTGGAACTTTATGTAAAACTGCTGACTAAAAGTTGACCCCTTTTTTGTGTTTCCTCAGTGGTATAATTGGTATAGTTGGACATCGATTTGTCAAAATTAAATTTTCGTGATTCGACACAGAGTCTTCATATGGGCCAATGTCAGAAACGTAAGTAATGGCTTCTTTCATAAATATCTTGTAATTCAAATTCAATCCATGTAACCCAGCAATTCTATCTGCGTTTTTAGAATTGCTCTAGAGAATAGGGGGCTTATCAAAGGATTTAGAAACATTCAATTTTACGCAATTGAGAAAAATTGAAAGGGGTGAAACCTTGAGTATTACAGGTATCGATAAACCCTCGATTTCATTTGTCATCCTTCTTGCAAAATTCTTGTGAATGGAAAGTTGCAAGGTCAGTTCAAAACACTGCATATTTTCTACAACATCAAGAGATTTATGTATGTTTAACGTAATAATTCCAAGAAGAAAAGGTTCCACTACAGCTATCAAATGAACAAGGCTTCAAAGAATCGCCAGCAAATATACTTCAATTTCTCAATGCACACTATGTTTTTTACAGTATTCAGGTCTTTTTTTATACTGGCGATAGAACTTTGACAGCTTCTTAAGATTTGCAATACTTATATATATATATAAACCAGGAAACTTGTTGCAAAATGTTGCTGCTTTAAACGGTATGCATCAAACTCCTAATTTGTGCGGTCATATTTTTCCTTCTACGTTATGAAATAAAATCAAATTTTGATGCAATTGGTTCCAACAAAAAATTTAATGAAAAAATGGTGCATACATTTGTTATCTAAGTTGGAAAAGGAAAAAAAAAATACCCACGCAAATTTAAATAAATAAACAAGCATTCGAATGGAGTTTCTCCAATTTTTGGTCATCATTACAAAAAAGCAATACGTATCGCATTCAAAATTGAATTGTAAACAGTTAACACATGGCAGCTTAAAATTACGTTTTTTAAGATGGCAGGTCATAGCTTAAAACATATTCGAAAAATGTTTCCTTTTTTATGCAAATGATAATTTATAATTATAAATAAAGCTGTATAATTATAAATAAAGAACGTAAATTATTATGGCAATACAAAGACATGAGTTCAAGAGCGCTAAGAAGACATAGAATTATAAACCACGTTAAAAATATTTTATTAAAATTGACAACCCCCTTGACCTCCTTTCTCAATTTACAGGAGGTATAATCAGTTTGACATATCAATGTCCTACTATACCACTTGAAATCACTAAAATGGGGTCGATTTTTTCTGACCGAGTTCCCCATATGTTATGTGGTTATATTTAACAGTTCACATAGTATTTAACCAATTTCCGCATTGTGTGATACGTACATCATTCAAATAAGGAAACATGCAAAAATGATGTAGCATTTGAGCGGAGAATGGGGGAGTTGTTGGGATCGGCCTTGTATCAGGTATAGCAAAATACGCTACAAGGGGGTGGGCGGTCTAAAATCAGTCAACAATATAGGTGTATTCGGGGTAAGACGGACAGTGGGGGTAATTTGGACACCTGATTGTTTCAAAGCTTAACTTTTGAATAATCGGGTTTTGATCACACCCACTTAATTAACGATACTCAATGCATTCCATAATATGCTACATGTCACGGGAGTTGTCAAACGTAAAAATATAAATAAAAACAAAAGGTTATTCCTCAAGCGGTGATGTGATGAAAATTTCGGTGTACAATTCTTAAGGTTATAAAGCACTAAAACAGTATAATGCTCACAACATAGTCTACTATCCTGTACATGGACCCCATCTTGTTGAAATTAGTAGTTAAATTTTGAAGTAATGACATTGGGTTGCTAGTGGAATGCTTAAATAAAACAGCGAAAAAGTTTTTTTTTTTTTTTTCCTTTGGTTTGTTTTTTCCGTCGATCTTGTTTTCCGTGCTGAGCACCAATGCTACCGACGTGCCAGGAAGGCAGCTCCCACACTTGGACCCTACCTATCGACCCATCAACTCATGAACCGGGGACCAACGGCTTTACTTCCCATCCGAAGGAAGGCGTGATCAGAGATGTTATGCCTCAGAACATCCCGGAGGCGCCGACTGGGATTGAACCCAGGCCTGCTGGGGTGAGAGGTAATCACACAAGCGGCACACTTCCATTAAAATAAGTTGCTGCAACTTGATTGTAACTGGAATAAGTTGCACACAAGTAACCACAATTGTTCAATAACAAGTGTGCTGCTAGGGCACACTTACCACTACACCACCGGCGCCGTTAGCGAAAAAGGTTATCTTCCATTTAATTCCACTTAATTAATTTTGGTATCCATGACAGATACGTATTTCGACTACACAGCAAAAAATAAATTTTAATATTACATCCAAGAGGATGCACTTCAATCATGTCGAAAATCTCATGTAATTTTTATGGCCACAAAAATAAACAAATGCAGTAAAAGCAGCGTAATGTCAGTTCATGCACTGTATCAATGATAATTTTGTCCTTTTTGGCAAGTAATATTACACCATATTTTTGACACGATTGAAGTGCATCCACTTTGATGTGATATCAAAATTAATTTTTTGCTGTGTACAATGTGCAGTCTTCATCAGTGTCATTCCCACTAAAGAACTTATCAAAATCTAATCCCCTTAAGTACTCATCTCCTAGGGAATTAAATGGAAGATAACCTTTTTTTGCTGTTTTATTTTAGTTAAATTTTGTTATTTAGTTTGCAAGAAATAGTTTTCCATCGGGGCAAGACGGATACTGTCAATAATTCATAAGAAAGATATTTTAATATCGGAATTTGCTTACTCTCATAGATCTCTAGAATATATATGTTCATTAGGGTAGATCAACTTTATAACCCCCTGTTCCCCACTGCTCTTTCAATGCGTACACGCAAAAAAATCCCTTTCCATGTTCGTGAACGAGAGCCGTGAGTCACAGTTCACTGTGTACATTTCCTTCTACGCGCGGACCGTGAACTGTCCCCAACAACTGTGCAAAGTTTGATCGAAGTTGGTTATAATCTCGATCTGCGGGAGAATTTTAAATTTTGTATGGGAAACGGAACGATCCTATTTATTAGCTTACCAAAAATCTAAATATTGTTCATATTTCACCAAATCTCAGACTTAGATTGAAAATATTATACAAAATAAATTTACAACTACAAATCGAATTGAGCTTTGTACAAAAAGTTACTAATCTTTCACTTGAGACCAAGAGTTCCACACATACCACATACAAGCTCTTCTGCACAGAGTCTAAATTAATATAATAATAACTTTTTCTCAGACGTCTAATAGATTTGCAGTCTTCGACGATGATTGAGATGTTCTTCAAAATCTCATAGAATTTTGTTGTGAACATCGCAATTACTAGCTCTTTTATTGATATTATAAATCTTAAAAATACATTCTTTCTACTGATTTTATACTGTTGCGTGCCTAAATTCATCTATATCAGTTAGAAACTTTGATGTCCAAACCGCATGATAATTATTCTCATGAGTGCTTGGCCATTGCTCATGATAGGTAGTCTTGTGATAGTGAGAGGACCTGTTTTCTCATTGTCACTTGACGGCCGTAATATTTAACAGCTCTGGATCCACCATACAAACTTGACCCACTCTAACGTCCAATATATATCCACCGGTACAACTAATGCTCTTATTATTCAATGATAATGTGATTTAATGTCTCCTTTTATGTATTTCGGCACATTATAATTGTTGCCCACTTCTCCACGGTACCAAGACCATCCAGAAGTTTCCTGAATCTCATAATGGCCTACTATAATCATACAATCCTTTCAATTGTTTTAATAATGTTAAAACCTAAAATTTCCAAGAATTTTTGTCCTACCACTAGCAGCTGCCCGTTTCCCGCACCTAAAAAATGATGTGAATGGTTTGCTTCATTTATTATTAGTTTAATTCACAGATTACTGGTATTATAAGTAAAATGCTTTATTTATTGATGAAAAACACTAACAATCCTTTGGTGTCCGTCTTACCCTGATTTCCCCTACTAAAAAGCGAATAAGCTGAAAATTTCCCCAGAACCGGGGGTGTGCTCCGATCGGAACAAACGTTCGGATTTTTAGAAGATGGTCTGAAAATGTCTTTGTGTACTTAGCGTTGATTAACTTGAAAATAATTTGTTAATGTACTGTTTATGATTTTCTCCAGCTGCGGCACATATAAACTCATGTCAAAGGCGTAGGACGAGAGGCTACGAGGGGTTTTCGTTATTGTCCGTCGTTTACTGACCAATGCAAGAGAGCAAATGCGTATGGCTCCAACCGAAAACAGTGACTCTTCGAAAGCAATAGGCAGGCAAATGACCGTTCGAAAAGTATGCTTGTAGGTACCTCCATATCATGAGATTCTCTGTTGTGAAATGCAAAACGATGCTTGTAGGTATGTGGTGTGTGTAGCGCAGTTTGCTGTATGTTTCCGGAATTGTAGTTCAAGAGTGGATGTCCTCGTGGGATTTGATCGATGCTTACCGTGCATCCTGAAGGAAGACGAACCGTGCCAACAGCAAGTAGGGAAGCATAAAATAATAAACACATACGAACTTTGGTGCTGCTCTTCGATTAGAATGAAAGAGGCAAACAGCCTGGATTTCAGGAGTGGTGGTGAAGTTTTTGTGGAGGATTGGAAAAAGGACTCGATCTGATTTCCATTGGAGAATAGCACTGTAAAAACGATATTTGTTGTTGAAAAATCTTTCTAGTTAACATATTTTTCTATTTCCTGCCCCATAACGTTGGTACAAGACAAATCTCAAATCTATATTTTTGAGAGTACTTTTACGTTTGTTCACTGAAAGCTTACAGGTATAGGTATGAAAAAACACGTTACGAAGTAGGAGGTGGGGAGGGGTCTTAAATTGGTAATGAAAAAATGCCACGTCATTTATGGATTGTAAAGCATTACAGAAGCTTGACTTGTATGTATAGTACCCTCCGTGCTATTCGAGAATTCCTGTAATCTGAATCATTCCATTTTGTATAAACGTTATCTTGATATCCTGATCATCCAGGAAGTGGATGTTTTTATCTAATGCTTTTCTTATAATGGATATAAAAGCTCAAGCGTGGCGATAGTGTTAACGGCTATATCTTTAAATTCTGGTCATTTAGGAAGTTGTTAAGAAAGTCAAGGTCTTCTGGATGCTGGTAAGTTAGGAACCCAACTAACATTTTCAGCTTTGTAAGCCAACTTTTCCAGCGTTGTGCTGTAAAGTAGCTGAAAAGAAGCTGCAGATACAGCTACTAGAAAAAGCTAGCAAAATAGTTTTGGTTAGCGTTTACTCAACTTTCTCACAATCATTATTCAATTTGTCAGTCGCATTGAATAACATCATCCAATAAACGCTAATGTCACTTCTATACACAAACTACCCAACTTTCAACTTGTAGCTGCAAAACAAAGCTTAAAAAGTGAATATATTACTCATTTGATGGCTTCTACACAACCAACCACTCTTGCTGAATAACATTAACATCAAAAGTGCTTTTTCAACAACTAAACAACCTGTACTCAAGGTTGCAAAGACTCATTTCAGCTAAAATAATGTTTTTCGGAATAATAAAACCAAAAGATGGTATGATGGCATGTTTTACTTGTAACTTACAAGAAGAGGTTACAAAGTATGCGTTGGAAATATAAAACCTGTAAATGTTGCTTTCTATGAGTCACAATCAGCGATTTGCTGATCGCTGAGTGAGTGAGTGAGTTTGTGAAAAATCGCTGATTGTGACTCTCATGAAGTGAAATAAACAGGTTTAATATGTCAAACACATTCTTTGCAACCTCTTCTTGTATCCTACCAATTCAAAATTTGATCATGGCATCTAATTATTTCATAATTTAGAAAAACATTGTTTTAGCTGAAATGAGTCTTTGCAACCTTGCCTGTACTCAGCTTATAAACTGTGTTAGAGCAAATTCGAAAGCATTTTCACAGTCAACTAGGTTTATTTTTAGACGTGTGAAGTTTTACAGCTTTTACTCTGCTCTTTTATAACTAGTCGAGAAAATTGATTCATGTGTACTATTATAAAGCCTCTACTCAGCGATTTTGTTGTAGAAGGGAATGTTGATTTGTTTACATAAGTTCAAAGTGTTGGCGTAGCACCGTTGGTAGTGTCAAGGTTTGCCAATGAGGTCGTCTCGAGTTCGATTCTAGGTTCCGGTGCAGGGTAAATAATTTGGTGATGATTTGTAACTAATTTCGATTAATTTGATTCACAGCAAAATAAACTCAATAAATTCCTTCATAAAAAAGCGTAAACAGTATTTAACTCGGCTTCAAGAGAAAGCTGTGTAGTGATTATTGGATAACCGGGAAAAGGTTGAATAAGCGCCTTTCAAGTTCACACACAACTAAACAGCAGGATAACAGCTGTATAGAAGCGTTAATGGATATGCAATAAGAGCTTCTCCCGACCGTTCCAACAGCCATAAGTAGCTGACTAAGTTCGCCAGATTTGCTTGTATAGAGGTTGAGTAAAGGTTTCCTCATATCGTATAACGTTTGAATACAGCTTGAGACTGTATAAATCAAATGAGTAAAGCGTTTACATTGTGAAAATTGTTAGTTGGGAAACATCTAGTGTGCATGTAGCTTGGCCACAATACAGAAACCTACTGTCTTCGACAAAGTTCTTCAAAAGTTCGGTATACTTGTTTTTGGAACAAGGAAGAAGAAAGTGACTCACCATTTACGACAAAGCTTTAGATACCGTAAGACGGGGTGAAATTGGGCTAAAATTGAAAAATGCTTATTGTTGCTTCGGCAACAGGAGGAAAACACAATTCAATTTTTAACGCGTTTATTTTTGGAGGAACGGTTAAAATTTTCCTGCAGACATACCAAATCGTCACTAACAAATTAAGTTATTGAAATAATCTTATGTTTTGTGCGGGTTTCTGGTTCGTTATCCGGATCTAACTATACGAAACCAATGAATTTTATCTCAACTACTTTGAAGATAATCGAATTTCAGATGCAATTGTGCACATATAACCTTCAAATTGGCCTACATCAAATTTCATTAATATTTTAGTGTTATTAATTTTTGTATCGATTAACTTCCTACCTTACACTAAGTCACTAGTTTAAGTAATACACTGTAGTTTTAAGGTAGAATAAGGAAATCCTCTAGCATTTTAGGTATGTAATTAAGAGAGAACTATTGCACGAATCAATTCAATTGCTAATTTGGCACGTTTTATCTTTGTATATTTACATTTCTCACTCCCGAGTCGGTGCCGACGGTTTGACTGCTCCCCTCTCGGTCGAATATCTCAGGAAGCTTCACACTCCTGCAGCGCCGCTGCATCAGTGAGGTAAATGAGTAGGTGCGGTGTAGCGCGAGGGGCGTACGCAACAGTCCCCCTCATTAGTTGGACCCTGGGCTGACTCACTTTCCTTTGCACCTACGTCTACCACTGCCAGCTAGACCACCGGCCTTTCGTATAGTCCAACGGCAGTTTAGACTACCGCCGACCGAACTTGTCCGTCCTTTGAGGTCTTCACCGATACAATACGTCCTATGGACCAACAGTTCCGTGGCAAGCTAGGATCGGTCACGATTACAACTTCCCCAACCGCGATCAGCCTTACAGGGTAGAACCACTGTGTTCGACGCGTGATACTTGGCAGGTACTCGGTCCAATTTCAAAAACTGGTTCGTCAATGTCTGCGACGCCTTTCACGATCGTTGTAGCATCAACGGGCATTCGTCGTACGGCACCAGCGGATTCGATCCATCCGACGAACTCAGTAGAAAGTGGTTGGGGGTAAGCGCTGGCGATGAATAATCGTCCACGGGTACGTGAGTCAACGGTCGGCTGTTGATGATATCATCTACCTCGATTAGGTACCTTCTCAGTATCTCCTTGGTAGGTGCTCGCTGTGGCTTGATATGGGCCAGGATCTTCTTCACGGATTGAATAAGCCGCTCCCAACAGCCACCCTAATCTCTTTCCCACTTCATTCACGCCAGTCTCGTCACTACTTCATCTGCAAAGAAATCATCCTGCGCTTGATTTGAAATACTTCCGCCTCGAGAAGTTCCTCCTGCGTGAGTGGTCCGACATTCCGTTGTTGGCCTCCCTTCTTCAGCCGGATGTTGTTCACGAACCGTTGGACGAAAGCCGTTGCACGCCGTAAGTGGTACCACGATGAGAAGTTCTCTGACAACAAAACGGTACGAACTCTCCCAACTAAATGGTGCATCACGTTTGAACGGATTTCTTCGGCGGTTTCCTGGCCATTTATCGACGATTCCGGCCATTTTATTTTAAGTTTTCACAGGACCGATGGCCCTTTGAACTAATGACTTGCTGGCTTGAGATCTGGTTTGTACTTCCACTTTGTTCTGTCGTCAGCCACTTTCTTTTTTTTTAAATTTTTTTTAATTTGTTTTTTAATTTTTTTTACTCTTTATTTGTTCCAAATTCAAAATAAATTACATTTCATTTTTAACCTAGGTGCTCCAGTTACTACAGTAACTTACCAGCCTTAATTGTTATGATATATATCTAAGTGTTTTTACATTGTTCCTGCATTAGCAATTCAGTATTTTAAACAGGTTTTTCAAACCTGCATGTCAGTATAACAATTGAAATCTTAAAACTAAAAACTAAAACTAAATCTTATCTAAGTATAAAGGGAATTAATCGTTGCAATTGAGGATTGCAACGATTTTTGTTGGACATTTGTTCTAAAGTCTCAACATTCGAAATTCTATGTACTTCGGTAGTACTGTACCAGGGAGGCAACTTCAAAATCATTTTCAGAACTTTATTCTGAATCCTTTGAAGTGCTTTTTTCCTGGTAGTGCAACAACTAGACCATATTGGCACAGCGTAGAGCATGGCCAGTCTAAAAATTTGTTTAAATATTAGAAGTTTATTCGTCAGGCAAAGTTTGGATTTCCTGTTTATAAGAGGATACAAACATTTTATATATTTGTTACATTTGGCTTGAATGCCCTCAATGTGATCTTTAAAAGTTAATTTTTGGTCAAGTATTAATCCAAGATATTTAACTTGGTTTGAACAGGAAATTGGAACTCCGTTCATAGTGACTATGTGACTACTACTAGGTTTCAGAAAGGAAGCTCTAGGCTTATATGAAAATATTATAAGTTGAGTTTTGGAAGCGTTGGGAGAAATCTTCCATTTTTGTAAATAAGAAGAGAAAATATCTAAACTTTTCTGCAGCCTGCTGCAAATAACACGAAGACTTCTTCCTTTAGCGGTCTGTGTCATCAGCGAACTAAGATTTGTGGCAACCCTGAGGCAAATCAGGGAGGTCCGAAGTGAAAATGTTATACAATATAGGCCCAAGAATGCTACCCTGAGGAACTCCTGCTCTAACAGGTAGTCGATTAGATTTGGAATTTTGATAATTTACCTGCAGAGTTCTGTCAGTTAAATACTTTTGAACTAATTTCATAATATAAAGTGGAAAATTAAACTTTTTCAATTTAGCAATCAAACCTTCATGCCAAACACTGTCGAATGCTTTTTCTATGTCTAGAAGAGCAACTCCAGTTGAGTGGCCTTCAGATTTGTTTGAACGAATTAAATTGGTAACTCTTAAGAGTTGATGAGTAGTTGGATGCCCATGGCGAAAACCAAACTGCTCATCTGTAAAAATTGAGTTCGTATTGATATGAAGCATCATTCTATTCAAAATTATCTTTTCAAAAAGTTTACTTATTGAAGAAAGCAAACTTATTGGACGGTAGCTAGAAGCTTCAGCTGGATTTTTATCCGGCTTCAAAATTGGAACAACTTTTGCATTTTTCCATTTATCAGGAAAGTATGCCAAATGGAAACATCTGTTAAATAATTTTACCAAGAAAGACAAGGTACTCTCTGGGAGTTTTTTGATGAGGATATAGAAAATTCCATCATCACCTGGAGCTTTCAACTTTTTAGTTATAGACCTTATTTCGTCCAAATCAGTCCCCCAGGAATCATCAAAAATATTTTCCCGAGAGAAAATATTCAGAAAATCCCGAGCAACCTGATTCTCAATAGGACTAGTAAGACCCAAACTGAAATTATGGGAGCTCTCGAATTGCTTAGCAAGTTTCTGAGATTTTTCCAAATTTGTGATCAAAATTTTACCACCTTCTAAGCGCTGGAATTGGCTTTTGAGGTTTTTTCAATTTTTTGTGAGTTTCCAAAAGGGTTTGGAACTCGGGTCTAATTTAGAAACATTATTTTCAAAAGTTTTGTTCCTCAGGGCAGAGAATCGCTTTTTAATTTGTTTTTGCAAATCCCGCCAGATAACTTTCATGGCAGGATCGCGTGTTCTTTGATATTGTCTCCTACGGACATTTTTAAGACGGATCAAGAGCTGAAGATCGTCGTCTATTATAATTGAATCGAATTTAACCTCGCATTTTGGTAATGAGGCAGCTCTTACAGATCTCAAACAGATCCAAACGTTGAGCAAAGATTACAACTATAGTTTTAAATCTCCCCTGTGACTGTGTTATTGCCATGTTCTGACTAAGGAGTTGTAACGTTTCACAATAATTGTTATTTTTCTTGTATCCCGGGAACAACTCCCAGCCTAAGCATGACACAAACCATTCCACCGTAGTTTTTAAGGGTAAGTTCACCGCTCCAAAACACATAATTACGTTTTGATTTTTCAAAATATATTGGAAAAATATATTTAAAATCTACATAAATCAAATTTTTTCAATTTTTTTGAATAAACTTCTCGTGAAAAAACATTATTTGTAAGTCATTATGACATAAAGTTGAACTCTATAAACCACAAAAGATCTTTCATTGCATGAGGGTCTAATTTGTTTCATGATGAGATAGAAACAGTATTATTACAAGTAAATTTTCTTAGTAAACTAAGGAAAAAGCTGATTTTCTTGGATTTTGAATAATTATTCCCAATATTTTTTTGAAAAATAAAAACGCACCGAAAAAAATATTTTCCATGTGGTACACTTCCCCTTAAAACGAAGCTTATCTCCACGAAAATAATTTCTATTTGGTACACCTTTGTGGATGTAAGATTTGCTTACAATAATGAGGGATTCATCATCGCAGGATGTTAGTAGAGACCACATGAACGGAGGATGAGATATATTGAGCTGCGGTCCAATGCAAGAAAATGTAGAAAGAAAAATGTGGAATGTATTTGTGAGTGAAATGAATCATGCCGAAAAAAATAGGAAAAAAGTTGGCCACTGGACTCGAACCACGAACATGTGCTTTCTCCACTGCTCTCTCTATGTTTTGAAAATTATTTTATGGAATATGGATAGACTAAAAGTGAATAAGAAGCGCTCATTTCCTCTCAAACTCAATTTCGTATGCTTTTTTGAGGTTGCAAGGCGTCGCAGGCATTGGCGAACCAGTTTTGGAAACGATGGGTGACCGAGTTCCTGCCAAGTATCACGCGTCGAACAAAGTGGTTCTACCCAGTAAAGCCGATCGCGGTTGGGGAAGTTTTCTTTGTGACCGATCCTAGCTTGAAACGGAACTGTTGGTCCAAAGGACATATTGTATCGGTGAAGACCTCAAAGGACGGACAAGTTCGGTCGGCGGTAGTCCAGACTGCCGTTGGACTATACGAAAGGCCGGTGGTCAAGCTGGCAGTGGTAGACGTAGGTGCAATGTTATACATAAAATGCGTAGACAGAACATGAAGTAAAAAAGATAATAAATTATAACATCGTCTGCAAAAGGTTAACTTATATCATTCGCTGCGGAGGATCATAGGAAATTGTAATACATTTTTGGTTTGCGTGTAGGTTTTTTGATTGTTTTAAATATTGGAAAGATGTAAAAAATCCATGAAAATCTTTTTTTTTGCCGTGAGTCCTGAGAAAGTTTACGTGTAAAAATACTTTTGTTCTAATTCATAATTTTAAAAAGTGGGTAAAACAAGTGGGTAATTTTAAAAAGTGGGTAAACACAAAATCGTAAGGTCTGGTTTTGCAGTGTTTTATGACCAGCTTTTACCATCATGATACAGAACAAAACGTTGGTGCACGTAAATTTTCCTTACTTATCACAGGATAAAATCATTGAATTATTTTTTTTTGTGTTTAGATAAATCTAAATGTAATTTTTTTGACGGTGGCGGTAAGTTTGATGAGTTTGTTAATGAGTTTATGACAATTTCGATTCCATATATTGCTTGTAGTAACAACAATATTGTGTATCATATTTCCTTATGTTTTTTACTGTGTGCGACTACGTTCACGTTTCGCTTGGCCAGTATGGGAGTGTTTTGAAAGCAAATAGTATTAATCTCTTAACTAAACTTACTACACACAGCAATTCCTCGACCGTCGGCCGGTCAGCGTCACTTCCGTCTGCCCGGTTCATCTACATAAGCATTCGTACAACCACACAAAGACTGCATCGTCATGCTTTGGCTGGAACCGTCACTGACTGTGAAAATTGCCAGGGAAGTCAGAGAAGAGACACCAGTCATGAACTGGAATTTTAATATTGTCCCAAACAGTCTGTCAAGCGCAATGTTTGTGACTTTGACTGCCCCGAGTTGGGTTGAGGAGATGTGAACCGGAAAGGGACACCGGGTTCAGTCAGGGCAAGTGGACTACATTCCTCTACAGCGACAAGAAGCAAATGAGGATGACGATAGCAAGAGAGACACGACACAAAAGCGAGCAATTGTGCGAATGTGTAAACCAATGAATTTCAATTGAACGTTGGCATGAAAGCTCCCACCCATCCTAAAGACAAAAGAGAACATTGGAAAATGGAGAAAATGGTCGAATGATCGAAGTTCCGGTTTCAATATAGCCACAACAGGTTTTTTTTTAATTCTGGTTTAGCTATCGTTACTGTTTCGAGAAGGGCGGGTGAAATTCTCCGGAGATTTTTGTGGTACGTAAAGGTGCAAAAATCGAGCTTCTGCTTCTGCATCTGCACTGAACGAGTATTGTTGAGAAACATAGGAGAATGATAGAATTATTTGCATATCAATACGGAACAGGTTGCGAGTGGTGAAAGGCAAACGGCTCTGGTGCAGATGGGGACAATGTTGTCCGGATATATCTTGCCGGTTCGGTGGCTTAGTTTGGTGTGTACTTCCTGTGGGAACACTTTTGGTTAGCAGTGATATATCAGCAGACAATTCAAGGGTGTGATGTTGGTGACCAATTTCGTTTATCCATTTGAGATTTGACCCTGGATCGTATGCTGCATGCAGACGATTTAGTTACTCTATGGCAAATGGTATGTTATGTTGTGTTTGTATATGTATTGCATTTTCTGGCAGAAATATATATCTATTGTCAGAACATTCACGTTCGCATTTTTTTTTTCGTAGCAAAATACTCAATTTGTTGTCTACAACGTATTTTCTATACTTTTAGTTTTAATTTTAAGTGGCTTAATAAAACATCTATCTGCAAAGAGGTTGTTGGTGCAAAGCACTACGTTTATATTCATACATCTTAACTTTGGACTATTCACACGGATATGTCACTACATCTTTTATTTTTATTTAACGTCGGTCTCTGTTCCGCAATCTAGTGCCAATCACCGACGGACATCGATTGCCATCCATTATTGACGGCAATCGAATGTGCAGGAAGGCAGCTTCCACACCTGCGTAGGATATCGCACCCATTCAACACACATGGGCCGGGATCAACGCCTTTACTTCCCTTCCGAAGGAAGACGTGACCAGAGATTTTTATGCATCAGAAAAATCCCACCGACCTCGGCTGGGATTGAACCCAGACCCATCGGGCTGTTAGAAAGCAGTCACGCTTACCACTACACCACCGGCGCCGGCATTGTTAGAACATTCACATTCGGATTTTTTCCATAGCAAACTACTCAATTTGTTGTCTACAACGTATTTTCTATACTTTTAGTTTTAATTTTAAGTGGCTTAATAAAACATCTATCTACAAAGAGGTTGTTGGTGCAAAGCACTACGTCTTTATTCATACATCTTAACTTTGCACTATTCACACGGATATGTCACTACATGTAAATGCTATAAGCATTGTATGTACTGTGTTTCCTTGTATTTTGTATCTGCTGATAAATAAATTCACCTGTTCCCAAACGGCAGCCCATATGTTGTACCAATAGAAACAATAAAATTCACCAATTCCCCTCATAAAAAAACAGATAGATGTGCCAATATTTAAGTTGAAATGCTTAATATAAAGCACCATGAATAAGCTAAATTGCATCAGTCAAATTAAAAAAAAAATCTCATAAAACAAGGGAAATGACCATTAAAAAATATAAAATGTTTAGGCGATTTCTGTGGAACATTTCATCTTTTTTATTGGCACACTTCAATGTTTTTATTGGATCATTTCATATTTTTTAGGAAACATTTTATCTTTCTAATAGATCATTTCATCTTTTAGAAGCTTCTTTTGGACGAATACCCATCGCTCTGCTCTGCTGGTAACATTTTATAACTTTTTTTCCTTGATTTGTTTTCCGTCGATCTTGTTTTCCGTGCTGAGCACCAATGCTACCGCTGCCAGGGAAGCAGCTCCCACACTTGGACCCTACCTATCGACCCATCAACTCATGGACCGGGGACCAACGGCTTTACTTCCCTCAGAACATCCCGGCGGCGTCGACTGGGATTGAACCCAAGTCTGCTAGGATGAGAGGTAACCACGCTTACCTCTACACCATGCTATATCATAACTTTTTTAGATAACATTTTATCCTCCTTATTGATCATTTCTCTTGTTTTATGGAAAATATTCTTAAATTTTCTGGTGCAATTTTTTTTTTTTTACTATTTTACTTTATCGTGTCTCCATATTTTTTTTATTGAGCATTTCAATTTAAGTATTAGCACATCTGCCTACTTTTTTATGGGATAGTTTTTAAATTTTTTATGATCATAATGATTAAGAAATGAGCATAACAACATTTTACAAACCTGGATGCGAGAATACTCGGTCTAATTAGTCTAATATAAAAAAAACTAATTTTTAATGTATAAGTCTAAATTAAATTTATTTATTAAAAAACTAGATATATATTAAAACGATTAACATTAATTGTTTATATTCATTGTATTTGGTTCTAACTAGTTTTCAATCCGACAAGTAGGCTTATATATATTTGGCTTTTCCGTTGCCGTTCCGCTTCCGTTATCATTGCGCTTGGGCCTTTATGGGTAGATATCCCATTCAAGCAGTGGTTGCGAGCTCATACGATGGTTTCGTGATCGCAAAAATTAAAGGACTTTTCATATGCAGTTTCAGCGGCTCCACACATCTGAACGCGCCCGGGTTGACAGAAACGTTAGTGAGGGCATGTGACACGACCATGCCTAGGAAACTGGAGCCAAAGAACAGTTGGCGCCCAGTTAACTGGTGGAACAAAGCAATAAACACCCTCCGCGCCAGAAGACGCGTTCAGAGAGCAAGATCCGATAAACTAAAGTGGTAGTTTTCCGAGCTAAAACGAGAGTTGAAGCAGAGCATGGAAACTGTTTCAAGCAGCTGTGTCCCTAGGGCGACGCATACCGTGTCGTGATGGCGAACATCAAAGGTTCATCGACGCCCGCTGAAATGTGTTCAAACAAGTTGAAGGTCTTCGTAGAGGGACTTTTCCCGAAGCACGATCCATCGACGTGGCTACTTACACCGTACGGCGAGGAAGATGGAGACAACGCCAAACAAGTCTCCAACGAAGAAGGGTTGAGTGCGAAGAAAGCTCCCGGTCCGGATGGAATCCCCAGTGTGGCGTTGAAAGCGGCAATCCAGGCGTCCCCGGACATGTTCAGGATGGTGCTGCAGAACTGCTTGGACGAGGGTCGCTTCTCAGACCGATGGAAGATACAGAACTGGAAAAATCCTTCCATGATGACCTTCAACTTATCTGAACCCAACCGGGCGATGTAAGATTTGCTTACGATTACGTGGAATTCATCAACGCAGGATGCTAGTGGAGACCAAATGAACGGAGCCAATACCAAATTCAGTTATAAAAATTGCATAACTGGCAACCTAAAAATGGTATTAGTGAGGCTGACATAAAAGGTAAAATACCAAAAATTAGACCTCAAAAATATTCTACGAATAACGAACTAATAAATAATTTACTTTGACTATATCCTTAGTATTACTTCTGCGTGAAGTCAACGATTTACTTAGTTGAAGATGCTAATTTCAAATAACAGAGTAAAGTGGTAATTTGTATACGATAGATGAGGAGGAGATGAAAGTATAGAATTGATAGTTCCGTTTAGAGTACGGCAGTGTGAAAATTGCATATAGAGAGTAGACAGCGAGCTAGGACAACTTTAGGAAGGTACAAATCGGTTTTATCATCTCTCTTTACCAAACTCCCCCTATGGAGAGGGATGGTGAGGCCCTCCTCCCCCGCCACAATAATTTAGTTATTACAATAACAAACGGATAACAGACGCTTGTTTAGATGCCAGTATACAATAGTATGTTATTTTGAAGGTCTTCTAATACCAATAAAATGACTCTTTTAGGTGTAATTGTCTAAAAACTGTGTCACAACACTGCGCTTGTGACGAACCGGTCTACGTACATCAATGTCAACACGACGATGCGCCCAACTACGGCCCTAGCTAACGGACTGACAGCCGTTCTGTCAGATGGTGATGACGCGGCGTATGTATGTCAAAACAATAAAAAGTAAAAGTTATTTTCTAAAGTAATTTCTAAAGCATGCTAGCACGGGAAAAAAAGAGTTCTCATATTCGTGAACCACAGCCGTGAACCATAGTTCACGGTGTATATTTGAGAAAATTTTGTTCTGGATAGTTGGCCGTGATTTTTAGTTCATGCTCCGGATTTTTTTCCGAGAGTGCGTAGGTAAGATTGTGAAACGATCTTAGAAAATTTGTTGCTAAATAATTGTTTATTTCACCTAAATTTAGCTTAAAATTATACTTAAAGCAGAGCAGGCTGAGTGCTACTTAATTCTATACATTAATCCTATTATATACACACGAATAAGAGGTAAAAGTGAAGTACAACATACATTCCTAACCTAATGTCCCGATAAATTTACAGCGATTAACTAAGCGTAGTAGTACGGATTGTTGATGCTAGTACGGACAAAAATCACAGAAGAACACTAAACGTAAGTAAATAACTTGATAAATTGCATAGCACTTGACTTTGTAAAATAGTTTAAACAAAAATGTTAGCCACCATGAAACATATATATATATGCAATCTAGGGTAGAACCCCCAATATTGAACCTGGAAAAACTTAATCTAATAATGTTATTAATATTTTTCCTCAAAGGGATTTTATAACTCCCTCCCTCTCCAACATCACCACGAGAAATAAAGAGTTATAAAACTGGAATACAAAATCTTCTATAGTCTGATTGCTAGCACAACACCTAAATGGTACCTAAAAATTACATGGAAAATACTTTGTAAATACCAAAAATTGATGTTTGGATACCAAAAGAATACCTGGGTGGTATTGTTTTGGTATTGCATTATCATAATTTGGTATTGAAATGGTATTGTGGAAACATTTTTTTTTAAATTATTTTTTGGTATTTTACCTCTTATGTCAGGCTTATTCATACCAATTTTAGGTATCGAGATATTCGTTCCTGCTGGGGATGCTGATCTTATTTATTTATTTCCATTTCGTCAAGCCAGTGTAGACTACATACAATGATTATTACAATGTTTACTTACATACTATGCATTAATTCTATTCTGTTTTAGCTTAGTTTGTATTTGCTGCTTGGACATAGTGATGTCAATAGTTCCGCAATGCAAATTATATAGGCGCATCATTCGATTGATTGGGCTATTTTTTGCATAGTTTGTTCTGTACGATGTTTCTGAAAATAAATTCCGTGTTCTAAGATATCGACAAGGTGTGTAAAAATTTAATTGTGCGAGAATTTCTGCCGAATCTATGCGCATTGAAATAATGTCGTTGATGAAGAAAAGCATTGCAAATTGGCGGCGATACCAAATTCTGGTATCAGATCAAAATTAGACATTCATTAGTTATTTTCTCCTGCTCGGGTCTCGTTCCAGAACGTTGGACTAAGTACCCGAGCAGGAGAAAACTCGGGTACTTAGTCCAACGTTCTGGAACCCCAAGCAGGAGAAAATATCTAATGAATACCTAATTCTGCTCTGATACCAAACATTTTTTTTTAAATTATTTTTTTGGTATTTTACCTCTTATGTCAGGCTCATCAATATCAATTTAAGGTATCGAGATATTCATTCCTGCTCGGGATGTACAGCGGCGACCTGAAACTCAAGCTGCCCAAAGGAGTCGAGATCATTGGCTTTGCAGATGACGTCGTCTTAGCGGTAAGAGGCGAGACGCTAGAAGCGGTGGAAATGTTGGCGACCGATTGAAAACTGGATGCTAGGATCGAAGCTGCAGATATCACTCTGCAAAACGGAAGTACTATTGGTCAGGCGTTGGTTGGCAGCATGCAGAAATAACCGTCGGGAAGCACGCCCTAGCTTCAATGCGCGTGCTGAAATACCTGGGAGTGATGATCGACGACCGGGTCGAATACGCCTGCGAGAAGGTGGCAACGGTCATCTACGCGGTAAGCCAAAATCATGCCGAACAACTCTGGATCATGCAGTAGGAAGAGACG
This sequence comes from Ochlerotatus camptorhynchus, assembly GCF_037179485.1. Classification (NCBI taxonomy): domain Eukaryota; kingdom Metazoa; phylum Arthropoda; class Insecta; order Diptera; family Culicidae; genus Ochlerotatus; species Ochlerotatus camptorhynchus. The sequence continues at coordinate 196,618 of NW_027041209.1, forward strand.
TCTCCTGACTAATGTATCTACATCGATACTGAGGTATGGAGGTCCAGCCTGGGTTGCAGCGCTAAAATCCAAGCAGAATCTAAGGAATCCGGCTCATGACCATGCGTACATAACCATCTTGGTAGAGGCAGTATGCGTTCCCTATCGGCATCACCCTGGCGGAGAATAGCGAATGCTATAAGCAGAGGGAAACCAGTTGATTACGAAAATTTGTGAGAGCGGATTCGATGGTTAAGTGACATCAGGAATGGGACTCGGCGGGGGATAGGGTAATTCCGATTCTTTCGACCTGGGTGAACAGGAAGCATGAAGACCCTAATAAAAAATACAATACCCGAACGATAACCCAAATGATTGAACTATTCCATAAATGGTTTGGATGATACTCTGAACACGTCGTTAAGCAAAATAACCATACAGATGTTATTAGGGGATGTAAAAAACTTCCACCTGACGTAGTTTCTGTCTGGCCATGGTTGCTTCCACTGGATTTACACGCTGCATTAGTGTTCGTGTGATTCTTCGCCTAGAACTTAATTGTTGCACACATTGAACACAGCACTAGTATCACAATGAATTAAATACACCATTGGATTGGATGAATCAATTCGGCGTTCAACTCACTTGAACTGTGAAATGAACTATAAGTGTGCTGGTCGATGTCAACCTGGTTTAGTTTGCTTTCAAATAACATACATGTCGACCATTTGATTGCGAACGGGGAGTTGAATCATTCTTTAACTCATATGAACCGACTATTTTGGCATTAATTTTTAAATTCTACTTCTCCAATTCCCATTTCTTCTTCATACGTGTGCCTGTGCGGTTGTGTATTTTTAAAATACATGTAAAATTGTGTTTATTTAAAAATAATAAATATTAGTGCGCAGCGATGCCACATCTACAGAATTAATCGAATTTTGCAAAAATACGTATCCGTAAGTGAAATCTGTGCGTCTTGTTGGAATTATACGTACATATTATTATTATTATTATTTTTTATGAAAATATTCTAATGGACGCCAAACTTACAACTTTACCACACTCTCATACCTATTAAAGGTTATGACATCTAAAATAAATCTTACATTATTGTTGATGCGGCCCGCAGCATTAATACAAAAGTGTAATATGAGCGGCTATATGCGGTTGGTTGAGCACTACTATTTTAGTGCAGCATGCGGTTAAAACTTAGCGCTCATTTAGTTAAATAGGTAAACCTTTTTTTCCGGATCTCATTAAAATAATTAGACTTAGAGATCTATAACGGCTATTACATGATTTTTAAGAGGCCAAGTGCTGGAAACTTTACTAAAATTTTGTAATTTTTATTTTTGTTCATTTGCTTTAAATAGATTTTACTTTATTTATATAGATGCACATAGCAATATTTGGAAAACAAATATCATTTAGAATCCGTGGTGCCCATTTTACCGCACCTTTCTTTCCACAACACGAACATCAACTCTGATCATGAAAAATATTCCAAAGTTATAACAAGTTTGCCATCTTCATGACAAGAAATCGAAAAGTAATTAATGTGCAAACAAACAGGAAACCGTTACTTAAAAATGCGAGAAAAACAAGAAAGCATGCTCATTGATGTGGAGAATGTCCGAGCTGAAAGCTGAAATCTCCCAAGTGCCATCAACGCTGGATTTCATCCGTGTTCATCCTCAGTATGAATTTCTTTACAATCATACATATAGACAAGACGAGCTGGTAAGCTAAATGAGAAAACTAAGAAAATTGCCTCGATGATTCCCGAGAGATACTTTTTAATTGGATTTGGAGTGTAGTGTGTAAAACTCAATTTGCTCAAACACAACTTCTCACTTTCTTGTTATTACATGGTTACCTAACCTCGATTATGGTTTGATTTCTCGAGTGTTTAGTTGCTCAAGAGATTTATGCACTTTTTTGGTTGGTCAAATAAATTTTCTGTACTATGATTGAAAAAGTATTTTCATTTCAATCTACTTTTTGACATAAATTGGAATGACAGGCTTGGATGCGAATACAAAAAGACATCATTTCTTGCCTGGGCGAATCAGTTTCCGAAGACATTTAATTTCCTGTACAATTCAATAGAAACAGCTTCTCGTTTCACCAAATGTAGACTAAAAATAATAACAATAATAAGCATTGACTCTGTCAATTCCTGTTTAACCAACGTTTTGTCCTACTTTCCGTTGGGTTTGCAAGCAGCAAGTCTCAGGGAGAACTGACAGACAGGTTGATAGTCCTCGAAATATAACCAAAACCACTAGAAGAACCACGTGGGCCGGGGAGAAAGAGAGTCCAACAGCACTTTAACACATTTTGTGAGATGGGACTGGCAAGTATGGGTACCCTTCATTCTGTTCCGGGCTGTCTCTTGTCGACTTCTTTAATTTAATTAAAATAACTTGCCAACAGATTCCCAAAGTGATTTCCACTCTCTGCCTAAGAGGAGGACTTCCGCTGTTTCCGTTTCCATTTCGGTACTAGAGTCTATATTGATGAACAGGAGGAATCGATATCGAGCCCGTAGTTGGATGGAATAAGCACAAATGTATGCAGAAATGCTGACAACCACAGGGGAAAAAAGTTTAACCCATGGAAGTGGGAGGCGGACAGGAAAGTGATTAAAATTATCCAATTCCGAAAAGAACAGGAAAGACAGTTTGCTTGTGCTTGGTGTTAATGTCAATTGACAGTGCCATTTCCAGTCTTCGACCTACGGATCTATAGAGTTTTGTTGACACTACAAGTAGGAATCGGGATGGGATAGAAAGGACCTGGTAACGCTTTATTGACACGAATGCTCACTGGGATTTTAATTTGAAGTTGTTTCGGTTTCCAGTCGATATGCTACGTTTAATCTTGAGTACCACAAGTATCGGTTACAGTTATGATGATTATTTCATGTACGTTTTTTCAATAGGGTACATGTGACAGTTTCGGACCCTAGTGCTATCGTAACCGACCTTAGCTTGAAATTCAAATTGTTTTCATTTAATCTAGTTTGAGCGGTATTACCCACAATTTTTCATATATTTACACAAGTAAAATCATTAGGAAACTCATTTTAGTTTTGGTTTAGGCCTACTAGTACTAGTACTACTAGTACTCACATTTATCACATATTTTGTTATTGAAAAACTTCAGACTGATCCACAAATAACTCAACAAACTTAATCTTTTTTTCTTGGATGGAAAACAAATCACCTTATTTGATTTTCGTGACCTTCTTCTTCTTTGGCTTTATTACATCCATCCCCAAAGGGACTTTACGCCAACTTAAGGGAAAGCTCACCGCTCCGAAAAAAATAATTACGTTTTGATTTTTCCAAAAATATTGGAAAAGGTATCAAAAATCTAAAAAAATCACAAATTTTCGATTTTTTCCAAATTTATTATAAGTCATTATGGCATAAAGTTGTACTCAAAAAACCACAAAACATCGACTTCGACTTCGGTGTTTCTGAAAGTCCATTTTTTTTTCATGATGAGATAGAAAAAAAATATATTTACATGTAATTTTTGACAAAAATCTAAGGAAGAAACTGATTTTCTTGGATTTTTGATATTTCCCCCAATATTTTTAGAAAAATAAAAACGTACCGAATATTTTTTTTATTTACGGGTTGGTAGCTTTCCTCTTAATGTTCATTTGAATCACTCCCACAGTTTTTAATTGATAGCTTTCTAAGCCTGTATTATAGTTGTATTAGTATTATTTTGTGGCAAGTAGAATCAAACTCTATTCACAGGAAAATCGTGAATTTTTCAAACTCGATAAATTCCTAAACCGGACCGAAAATCGAACCTAGCCACTTCCTGGATAGAATTGCTATATAGCTGCTCCTTTACCGGCTGAGCTAACCCGGACAGGAACGAATATCTCGATACCTTATATTATTCCCATCCAAATAAAACAAATTTAATACCAAAACAACACCACACATTTATTCTTTTGGTATCCAAATATCATTTTTTGTTATTTACAAAGTATTTTGCATGTAATTTTTTGGTATCATTTTTTAGTATTTTACCTTTTATGTCATGGTGGTCAATACCGAATTTCGGTATCAGATCAGAATCAGGTATTCAGTAGATATTTTCTTCTGCTCGGGAAGAGAGGTTTTTCGTCGTATCACTCATGAAATAAGTTCAAGATAGATTGAATCATGCCCATCTTCAAGCGCATGAAGTTATCCGAGACTGTGAAACATTTAATCTTTTCCTCACCCCTATACCTTGAAATCGTTCCCGTAGTTGAGGGAGTAAGATTTACCCTAATTAGAGAAATTGATTCGATTCAATCCAATTGATGTGTCCCGAGCAAATAATACTCGGTTCAGCCGTGGAAGAAGTTTCAAGGGGAGCCAAACTTAATTAGACTGCTTGAATTTCGCACCCAAGTAGATACACACAAACACACCGTAATCAAATGCACTTGAAAGAAGTAGGGGGTTATGAACTAAACTAATCATTTAATTCAGCATGAAAATGCGAATGCTAGGTACATCTAGAATCGCATCAAGAGAATCAAATAGGAAAGTTTTATGACCCATCAACTGAATGTAATTACTCTGCTGATTTGACTAATTGAGTGTATAGAGTGTCCCAGAAAGTATAAATACAGTTTGATATTCAGCCATTTCACAGCAAATCGATATAGTGGTTCTCAGAATTTCGTGAAAATTTGTAGTTTTGTTCCTTATCGCAAACTACGCAAGACGACGAGACTTGAAACCAAATTCTATGAATTTATTCCGTATTGATGGAAAAGATTATAAAATTCCTACGAAAAAAACTCTTATAAACAATGTTAACATATTTTTCATTTTTACCTTACTATTAGCGTTTCTAGTTTCGTAGTTTTCTCGCACAACAATTGTTCTAATTTCCTACCTGTTCTACACTCTTAAAATCCTACACATTTTTTTTGGTGAATTTCCATGTAAAATTCCACATGACTTTCATGTGTCCACATATAAACATAATCCACTTAGAAGTACACATGAAATTTATGAGTCAAATGTATGTGTGGTTACACATGAATTTTATGTGTACACATAAGAACTATGTGTCCGACACATTTATATAATTTGTTTATCACATTGCAAAAATTCATGTGTGGGACACATACAAATTATCATCGAATTTTTATTAGTGTATCGGCCTGTAGTTTTACTGTTTAACAGTACGACATTCAGTCAACGTCGACTGTTCTCAGAGGTTTTCCTTCACATTTTGGTCAAGAAAAAAGTAGAATATAGCATATAATTTCACTCTCATCTCTCATAACGTAAAATATTACCTAGATTTAGCTTTATCGAGAGGTACTAAGTTAAATTTAGGTTTATGAATAAATTCACTTTAGTTGAAAAGATATTTTTTCCTTGATTTATTTTCCGTCAATCTTGTTTTCCGTGCTGAGCACCAAAGCACCGACGCCAGGGAGGCAGATCTCACACCTGGACCCTACCTATCGACCCATCATGACACCGGAGACCAACGGCTTTACTTCCCTTCCGAAAGAAGGCGTGATCACAGATGCCTCTGAACATCCCGGCGGCGCCGACTGGGATCGAACCCAGGCCTGCTGGGGTGAGAGATAATCACGCTTACCACTACACCACCGGCGCTGCTTTCATAAGAATTAAACTAGTATTAAGTATTTTGATATCACTTTGAATAGCAATATAATTTAATTTAATCCAAAACCTTTCGTCTTCCGCGATGAATATTTTGGTTTACGATTATTTTCTTTTTTTCCTCCACGGTTTGGTATCCTTGGTATCGCTGCCGATCCCTTCGCCAGCGCCAGGTGTGGCACGCAGATATGCAGCGTTGAGTCGGGGCACCGACGATCTATTTACCGACGGGCGTAGTCAACACTCGATATAACGTAACTATTGAAAGGCATGAATTTTAAAACAATATATTTGCGTACGAACTGGTTCTGAGGACCTTAATCCGTAAAAGCCCGGGAAAACCATAATCATATCAAGCGTCATATCAAATCACATCAATGGCACCTTCACTTATGTTTCTAAAATTCTGTTAATATCGATTTTGGAGTCTGTCGGATTCAGTTTAGCTATATTATGGCATATATATATTCGGAACAACTTAAATCGGCTTCTAAGTCGGTATAGGTCTCTATCATTGTTATTTTGAATGCCATCGACCATATTTCGTAGAGTAGATATGATTTAATATGGCAATGATAGATATAAAATTTGACGGGATCCGGAACCGGTTCTACTGTGGCCATAAGGCTCTGTTATTATTTGAAAGAGCTAATGATCATATTTTGTCGAGCAGATTTGATAGGACATGTCCCTTGATATGGTTAAGATAAATAACAAATTTACCCATTTAGAACCATAATCCTGAATATCTGGAACCTGTTGTAGGGTGACCATATGGCTCTATGGTTGTTATTTGAGTGTCGTTGGTAATATTTCTTCGAGTAGATGTGGTAAGATAAAGAAATTTACCATACGGGGCCATAATCCAGAGTATCCGTAACAGATGCTTATATCAGAGATATAAAATTTTACCATATGAAACCATGATCAGTAATATCTGAAATTACACTGTGACCATATGGCTTTATAGTTTTCGTAGTCATATTTCGTCGAATAGATGAGATTTAATATGTTGCTTGATGCAGTTATCAGAAATATAAAATTTAAACATATGGAACAGTAGAAGAATATCCGGAACCGGAATGTGGCCATAATTCGCTATGCTTGTTGTTATGAGTAACATTGGTCATTTTTCGCTGAGTAAATGTGATTTAATACGTCGCTTGATATGGTTATGAGAGATATCAAATTTGATCCAGATTATCTATAACTGGTTCTACGGTAACCATATGACTCTGTTGTTTTTAGTATCATTGGTCATATTTCATCGAGTAGCTTCTAAAGTGGCTATAAGAGATGGTATGACTATGTGGAACCATGATCCGGAACTCCGGAACCAGTTCTACGGAGGTCATATGTCTATAAGGATGTTGTTTTGTGTGCCATTGATCATATTGTAGCAAGTACGCTGCATTAATTTCTGGATATCATTGAAGATATATCAACTGTAAATATAGTTAGTTTTCCAATTCGTTATCATTAGTTTTGTGTGTACCTAGTCACGTTAAATTATTTATAGCATGAAAGCTCGTCTTTAAAATTTCAGCCTAAATGTATTCACCGCCAAGGGAGAGCCACAGTTAGAAGAGTTCCAGTAGCCATAAAACAATTCGAATGAGTTCCCTGCGCTAAGCTACAAGCGCAAAGGAAATGTCCCGATAGCCTGATAGTTTCACCGCATTGGCTTGCGGGCATCGACCCACAAGCTAATCGATTCAAAATGCGTTGACCTTTCATATTCGGTTTTGCGCACTTTTCCCGAACTTGGGAGAGAATTTGACAGGTTGATTTGAATAGGCAGCTGGAATGAGATGCCACTAATTTTGGGAGGAATTACGCGTAAGTAATTTAGAGAATCGGAAATCGTGATTTGGACTTCGTCCAAATTCGCGTCATCTGAGGACGAAGATCTCCTTGCGCGGTATCTGAGGATTTCCTCAGTCCTTAATCTTCCACTTTGTTCTGGTTCGTGGAAGAGGCAAGGGTGGTCAGTGTTTGATCCGTGCCGTGGTGGGTTTAAAAAGTTATGCACAAATTAGTTATTAGTGCAAGAAGTTTGGCGGTAGTGTGTGCAGAAGTGAACATAGTCAGGTTCGTGGCTGCGCAAGCCAATTGCCGACACACCACCGTTTCAGTTACGACCGCTTTTGACCTCACCGATCAGCTACAAAGGATCCCGGGGTACACGTGGCCGGAAGAAGGACGCTTTCACCAATTTCGCGCCTTTGGCAGGCAGGCTCGCCATCGCTGTATCGGTTAACAGCAACCGAACACGTGCAAACTACGGTTTCGGCACGCAAGCAACAGCATTCGGACAATCGAGTGTATGTACCACGCTCCACGCGTAAGCCCGCGAATCGGTGTAGGAGACACCCATCAGTTCATCGCATCGATGATAGTTTCCGGACCGAAGTAGTGCGCAACGCAGCTTCGGTACCACCGCCAGTCTCCTCACCAACGCAGCAGAAAATCCTAGGTCGTGAGTACTAAAAACATGCATGTTATCCGTTTGTGTCGTCCATGGCCATGTGACTCGTAGAGGCACAAACTTATCTAGCCCGTATGTCCATTAATAAACGTCACTAGATTGGAATGAATGTCAGAATGTGAATCCACCGACAAAGTGAGTACCAACAGAAGAACCTGCACACAGTGAACACGCACATGGGGAGAAGGATATTAAACACGCGCTAGGAGATAGAATGGAAAAAGTAAAGGGAAAGGAACAACAAAAATCTAGGCCTAGAAATACAATACGAATGTAGGGAAGTAGAGCAACAATAAAACGCTTTGTGCTATAATTGCGTTGAAATGAGAGTGGAGCTTTATATTATGTAGAACTATACAAATGTTTCCCAATAAATCGTTTTTCGTATCTAAACACTGAATGTAATCCGTTGTATATTTTGAATGTTATTTGGTTAATTTCTGTTAAGGTTTTCATGTTGCTCCGTGTTCGATATTAGTTTCTTTTGGAATTTGATGTTACTGGGAGGTCAGCCCGTTACTGACCATTTGACTGCTCTCTATTCGGAAACGGGTCAGAACTTTTTGGGATTTTGAGGCTGGGCCGGTGATGAAAAACCCCGGCAAAGAGCTTCTGGTACTCGGTCGTTTCTATTGATAACCTCGTGTACGTGTTTTGAAGATTAGTGGCATCCACACGTGTCACGTGAAGTACAGTGGACGTATTTAAGTCGGCCAGTCAGCTTCCTTCCCCTTTTCGGGAAAATTGATCCTCCCCTAAGGAAGGTCTCATAGCCGGGCAACGCATTAACTTGTTGGATGGTCTCCTTTTGGAGTGGCGCATAAGCCATCCAATTATCAAAAAGGGGAGGCTCGACAGGCTGGCGGGTTACAATATTTCGTCGAGTAGATGTGATTTGATATGTCGCTTGATATGGTTATGAGAGATATCAAATTTTACCATGTGGAACCATGATCCGGAATATCCAGAACTGGTTCTACGGTCGCTACCACCACCACTACACCACCAGTGCTACTATGATAAGTAAGATATATTATAAAGATTGAAAAAAAACACCCTCGTGCCAACAAATTCTTGAATATATAACAAAGAGGGAGGGGCCTGGTGGTAATCACCACCCAACAGATGTAAGAACCACTCACCGGAACAATATTTAAAAAAATCTCAGTTTAATCGGCCTAGGCATCTCTGAGATACTAGTTTTTGAAAATGAAAAGTTTGTCCTGGGCTTTTACGGGTTAAAATATGTTAAAACATAGACTGGACATTTTCTTCTAAATTTTTCGGATTGTGATTGACTACTTTGCAAGGAAATATAAAAATTTTCATAATTCATGAATATTTTAAGTTAGTGGAGAAGTTTAGTTACGTTTAATAGGTGAAAAAAAATTGGAATTCGTAACTCCCGAGGTAGCATTGATCACATTAAGTCTTTTAATTAAACTTTTCGTGCTATTTGGATACAACGGAACTTCAATTTAACGTAGCCGTATGACTGTACTGAGCTATCATGCTGACGGTTCATGGGCACCAGATGCTAGTTCAGCAGTTCTACACCAAATAACAAATCGATCAAACTGGACCTTCTCCGATTTGCATGAAACTTTGCATAATTGTTTGTTATGGATAATCATTCACATTTGTGCTGAAATTTGGTAATTTTTAAATAAATCATAGCACAAAAACGTCACTTCTAATCAGGCTGAGACAAAATTGTAGTGAAAAATAAATTGTTTCTTGAAAAATATATACGGTAATTTGTTTTTTAAGCTTTGAAAAAAAAAATCTAAAATGTGATGACTAAAACAAAATGACATCGCTCATTATTCTTGAAATTTCTTAATAAGATAATCCGAGAAGCACACTTTCATCACAATAAGTTACAGCAACTTGTTTATGACTGAAATAAGTCGTATATAAGTTTCTACAATTGATTTGTGACAAGCGTGCTACTAGGGAAAGATTGAAGAATGTTAACTTTTGAAATAAACACAAATATATACAAGTTTATACACAACCACATAAAACCACATATCTAGAGAACGTGCAAAGTCCATCACTTTAAAACCTCTATCATTATAACATTATAATCAGCGAAATTATGTGCAAGTATCAAATGTATGAAACAACTATTATTTTTCTTTCCTGACGCGTACATAGCATTTTATAAAATACGGTTAGACGCAAGTGATTCGACGCAAGTCCATTTGGTACGCAACTTGCACCGAGTTTATTAAGAATTATCAGCAACAAGCATTTTTACTTTGCACTATAGTAGACGAATCAGCAAATCTCTATAAAAAAGAAATTTTCATTATATTTTTAAAGTTGATTTAAATGAACATTACAATTCAACAGGCATTGTGACTTCTTATCCGAGTCTTGTCATTATTAACAAGGCATAAAAAGTAACACTGTTTAAAATGTGTTATTTTGATTACTGAAAAATCTGCACCCCTAGTTTGAAGTTGTAAGGACTAGGGTTAGGTAGATCTTATACCAGTAATGCACCAATAAAAGGTGATCTACCAGCGACCAGTATCGCAACCTTACATTATTGTTTTCTGTTCAAAAATTAAAAACAAAGCATTTTGACAAAAAGTTTAAAGATTTGCCTAAAAGTTGTTGAGCCGTTGTTGATTTTTAAGTGTCTAAGGTTTCCAACATTTCAAAAATTTGCATTTTTCATAAGCTTTTTCTCAAAGAAATCCACAGTATTGAACAGACCAACTTTTAAAAACTAATTTTTTTGAGAGTTGGTTGGAAATGATAACAAGAAACTTTAGTGTGATAATTTATTAGCTAGAGAATGATCTTTTTAGAAGAGGGTAGGTGGATAGTTCCGTTGAAGTACGGCAGTATGAAAATTGAATAGAAGTTGAAAATGAGCGAAGAGCCATTAATGCGACAGTTTTTTAAAAATAGACGCTCATCTTTTGCCTAACCCGTACGATGTACATGGAGACTTGAAGTATGTCTCCAAGTCTACAGGCAAAAAATGTGCGTCCCTCTTTTGCTCATAAACTGACTGTGGCTGTGGAATAGTTCTAGCGACGTTTTCATCACTACCCAAAGCCCCACGTTGCGAGAGCATTTCCAGTCGATGGTGTGTTATAATGCAATTCTTGTGTTGCTCCTCTCGTCATCTGTTTTCTGTCATCTGACTCAATTTTTTTGAGCCAATCGGAGCATCCCTCGGTCCAGGAAGCATTTTATATTTTTCAAGATTTTCAAGTTAAAGTTAATGTTAATATCTCCGAAACGAATGAAGCTAATTATAGCATCAGGTACGGTTTTCATAAGAAAGTTAGTCAAAGAATCTGACTCTGAAATAATTATATTGCAATTATAGTGCAGTGGTGCCAAATATTTTAAATTCACGTTTGAAATTTTTAAATGATTTTTTTAAAATGATTGATAGTATCGTGTTCCTAATATTTTTAAATAATAAATACTTTACGGCAGCAATAATGTCCGTAGCTCCTGAGATTTTGCATTTGAATTACAAATAGTAAAAAAAATCGAGAAAAACATTCATTTGCATTTAAATTCTCACTAATTATTGGTTTGTCATCAATGCTCACCTAGGAGATATTCACATTTTGGTGATCCCGGGCTAGTTTCTGTGTGTCAATGTCTTTTAAAATGTATGAACTTTTTTTTTCATAAATATTTTTTTTTATATATGTATTGTGGAAAACAATTGTTTGATTCCGAAAAATTGTTTTCGCACATCTTACATCCATTTTGAGCGAACAAAAAAAAAAAAGTTAAATGGTTTTTCTAAAAGATGATGTTCTACAACTTTGGGCAATTCAAAAGCGTCCATTGTGTTGAATATCAGAAAAGCGGTAATATTTGAAAAGTTTACAAATAAACATGTGTTCAAAAATCCAAAAAAATGCACATGGGTTGAATTTTTTACTCCTCTTCTTTTAATTTTATGACAAAATTTGTATTTTTAAGGTGTGTATTTTTATCTGAATAGGTAATCCAGTTTCCTGCAACTTTATCTAACGCATTAAAATATATTTTAGCTGTTCTTGAGTTTGAATTGTTGCTATAGGAACATGGCAAATTTTGATAAATTTTAATCTCACATAATTTTTCAAAATCCTAGACTTAAAAATCCAACTTGGAAAAAAATCTGGAATTTGGAACAATGATAAAAAAAAAAAAAAAATAAAAGCTTCAGAACGTAGTTTGATGATAATTTTCATGGAACCTTAGAAATAGTTTCAAAGAAATTCGGAGGAGAATGCCCTGAGAGTTTAGGGAAAAATTGTGACCGAAATTACCAAACTAATGGTATTAAAATCGGTAGGTCTTTATCGTTCTGCATGATTACTTATAATTTTTAGTGTTTTGTTTATGTTTTGGACATTTTTGAAATCTATGGGCTGAAATTGATCAACCAGTCAAATGACTTTGGAGTACATTTCTTGTAACTGTTAATAATAAATTTGGATTCCCTGAATTCGAATCAGAAGCTTAAATCATAATGTGCCTAAATGTAGGCAATTGCTTGGAAAAATCACCGGGAATGATTGATTTTTTAAAATTGATACCCTTTTACAGTAATTTTATAAATAATAAAGATCTATTGACACATACTTTAATCAAAAATACTGCTCTCAAGTAAATTACAACAATCGTTGCAACCCTATTTGCTTAAATACTGATATTGAATGATATGAAACTCCAATTAAATAAAATTGAATTTTTCGCAGCAGAGCAGTTCCATGCTAAATGAGAATTCTTAAAAAATTCGATTTATGCATTCCATGATAATTTTTGGAGAATACAATTCAATGTGATAAGAATTCCAGGAGAACTGCAATGAAGTTCGTGGAAGAATTCCAAAAGAGTTCTGACTAGAATCTGAAAAAGAAGCAAAAAATCATACACTAAAAGAATTCTGACTAAAATTACAGACTAATTTTTAGAAGTGGAAAATTGCAAGAGAATAATTCCGAAACAAATCCTGGTGTAACTTTTTACAGTATTTTATAACTTCTTCCGAATTTGGTTCAATCAATTTTGATCCTTTTTTGGTTATTTAGTACCTAGCCATGATTTAGAAGATATTAATTTGAGAAACCTGGTGTACAGATGGAAAACTAACACAATTTTGATGTTACACATTGATTTCAATACGTAAGTTGTTATCTATGTTTCACTCTTGATAATAACATTATGTACGCAGCATGTACCCGAGAGTCTATCAATTCCCGTCACCCCATCGAAGCCGTTTTCGAAGGACTTTTTCTCATGAGTAAACAGGAGCAAAATTGGATCAGCCGATACATTTATCAGATTATGCAAAGACTTGTGCGCGCACATGAAGCCCATTTTTTTTCGATGTGAACGTGATTTTTTGTAACTTTCAACCCTCACTGTCTGTATGGTAGAGCGATAATGTACTTTCATTTTGTGTTCTGAGCGCATCCAGCATCCACGCATATCGGGATGGTTTTTGCTCGGTTCGATGTATTTATGGGTAAATATTATTAACCATTGCCCTACTCAAGCAGGAGGCGTTTTTCACTTTGCATCAGACTTTTCATATGCTGCGAAAATTGGGGGAATTTTTCTTTCAAAGTGTTGTCAAATATTTGTCTTTTGGAATTTATTTTCAAGGATGCCTACACATGGCTAACGATATTTATTGCTAGGTTAAGTGGATATATAAAAAATGAAATCAATAGCCTAAGTATTTGTTATCATGTGGCTTACAATAAATCAACCGACATGTATCGAATGTGATGGAAAATAGTTACTATCAAAGAATCACGACCAACCACAATAACAGTCAGTTCCCTTCAACATGCACGCAACAACGTGCCTCTCGGCACAAGATCGAAATTGTCTTAGATTTGACAAATCGTTTCTCGTATTTCAATTTTTGTCTTCCCAACTCAGGGGGATGGAACTACACGTTAGCTTTCACCATGCACATCTACCCTTACGTTGGTGGATACAGTTCTGCTCGTAGCTCGTTTCCTCAGACCAGATATAAACGTTCTACAATGTATCACTGGGATTGCAGAAGCGTGCTCTTACGACCCTCAACCCGACTTTTCGCATACCATTCTCATTTCCCTACCGTCATCGGGCGCACTCCTAGGCAGACTTGTAGGTACCCAAACGGTGAAATTGAAACTTGCAATATCGGAAACCAAGCTGGGCGAAGAACAGTGTTGCCTGTTTTGGTTTTTAGCATGGTTATTATACGTTTTCTTCCATTAGCCTTTCTTGAAATTGCTGAAACGATATGAGAAAATTGTGTATGATTTTTCACAAAAATTTCAGGATCTTGTATGAAAAAAAAAATCTTGTTCAAATCTGGTTTTGGTCATTAAACGTCTAGTTCTTGCAAATTAACGTCTAATCCTAGTTCTAGTAATTGAACGTCTAATTATAAAAGCTAATATTTGTTTATATGTCATATGGCGAGAGTCATCACGCAAAGCAAATGGTAAATTTAGGTTTCAAACATGCGCTGTATATGTGCTTTAATGTAGTAGTAGTGCTCACAAAAAACTGAAGGGAAGTGTTACTGCTACCTAAAGCTACAACACATTTTATCAGCAAATATAAATTTCTATTTTATTATTTCTCTTCGGGTTGGACCCTACTCGACAAAATGCTGCTTGCACATCGACTTGGAGAATTTCTCTTGGATGCCGCCATGGCGTCTAAATGTAAAATAAAAGGGAAATCTCTTGATCCCTCTTCTGATGAAATTTATTTGAGCAATCATTTTGGTATGCTCACGGATGATTAGAATAATCCATCATCCAAGCAAAACTCCAATATACTTTTCCGGCTTAATGTCAAGAAGGAAATGGTCCCCCTTATTGTGATTTTTATGCTCTTCGCACGGTTTTAAACTTCGTTAAATTCAAGTTTTCACTTCAAATTGGCAGTCGGGGTGAATGCCGTGCATTGGCTGAAACCTTGGTTAGATTCAAACGTCTTCTCAAGTAGCTTACTGAGGTAGCACACAAATTTCACTTACTACACCAAAACTGGACATCTGTTCAATGTTGTCTTGAAAGGTTTTGAATTAAACAACCTTAAGGGAGAAAATACAAGTAAAAAAAATTTTTATCGATTTTTTATATTTACTTTAAAAAATTCAAATACTTTGAAGTTTTTCTATGCAAAATATCTAAGCGATCAGACGAGTAGTTACCGAGATATCGATATCTATGTAACAGCGCTCCGAGCGCCGATTCAGCCTACCGGAAAACTTTAAACGCGTTTTTCTCGAAACGGTGTTTTCCAAATCAGCGGGAAAGATAACTCAAAAAGTTCTCATCCAAATGACTTGAAACTTGGCGCATCTTAAAGGAAATAGATATTCTATGTGAACCACTGATATCATGAAAAAATTAACAATAAATAATTTTCAGGTCTGCCTAAAGTGGGAACAATCAACTTTTTTTTCAGATATTTATTTCCTATATTTTTTAATTTTTTTTTTGGTTTTAAAGGTTCACATAAAACAAAAATCTTTTCTTAATAAGATTCAATTGATAAAAGTAAGTTTTGTTCATTTTTCAGGTCTCTAGAACGCCCGCCAATTACCAATCTCAACCGGAGTCGACCTCCTTCCGATGTGACCCCAAGGAGCCACAGAGGTCACACAACAATGAAAAAAATCTCAAATGTAGAGAAAGATTTAAGCAATTTAATGCAAAAAACCCCAAACGTTTGCGTTGTTTCATTTGCTCACAAAAAATTTCCGAAAATCGTCGAGTTTTTGACGTGTTACTTGTATTTCCCCCTTAAGGCTTTAGAAAAAGCTAGCCTTATGCTTCATGTCCGAGTGAAGTGGGAAATCTTCAGGAAGATGGAAAAATTTCCATATGTCTTCTAAATGCATGAATTGGGGTGATTCCTCTCACGCAAATTACTACTGTCCTGTGAATGATAAATAAACGAACTAGTTAAAAATAGGATAATACTTGGAGATTTTAATGTTCATATTGTGGTAAAACTACAAATCCAATTTTTGGGAATGTAAGGAAACGTTCTACATTGCCGAACAGGCACTAACTGTACAACAAAACTCACTTCGGAAGAAGGACAGGAAGGTATCGGACTTTACATCTTATGTACTACCATGCTGCGAGTCCTGTCAAAAGCTTTTACAGGCAAAACTAGGTTTTAAAAGCCTTGTTGAACAGCAAAAATCGATCGAAAAGCAACTGAATGCCAATGCGGAGGTGAAGCACCGGCTAACTTTTCAACAAGAAAAACCGAACCTCATTGGACCATTTACCTAAACGAACGAAGGAAATCGTTACGCAGTAACGTTGCAAAGCGATATTTCTAAATTTATCATTATAATCCAAGTCCCAGATATTGACGCAACTACAATTGCAAAAGTAGTAACAGAAAACTGTATTTTATTATTTGGACCAGTATCCTCGATAAAAACTGATCAAGGTACCGAATACAAGGGGGTTTTCGATGACGTTTGTAAAAACCTTAAAATAACACATTTATGTGCCACTGCATACCATCCTAAAAACTTTCGGATCATTAGAGAGAAACCACAAAATTTTAAACGACTATTTGAGGATTTTTACCAATGATACAAAAACCGATTGGGACGACTGATTACCCTATTTTAGTTTCTGTTTCAACACAACACCATGTGTTGAACAAGGATATACCCCATTTGAGCTAGTATTTGGCAAATCAGCAAATTTATTGGAATTCTTTTTTGGCAATAAAGTAGATTCTCTACATTCAAAGTGTTTTTATGTTACTTCATACGCGAAGTTAGCGTTTTCAGAGTTGGTTGGAAATGCTAACATGAAGCTTTAGTGTGATAATTTATTAGCTAGAGAATGATTTTTAGAAGAGGGTAGGTGGATAGTTCCGTTAGAGTACGGCAGTATGAAAATTGAATAGAAGTTGAAAATTAACGAAGGGCCATTAATGCGACAGTTTTTAAAGATAGACGCACAGACGCACTTAGATTCTCTATTTAATGACCAGGCATATGAAAAAGTGTTGAAATTAATATAACAAGTCACACATTCAAAATTACGTGATGCAATAATGACAGAAAAAAAAAACAAAAGAACTAAATAACTAAACTTGGAAACTAGTCTTACATCTCTGAACTTAGGTGATATAGTTTATCTAAAACTTGAAAACAGACAAAAATTAGACGTGGTATATTCAGGATCATATACGATTATAGGATTAACAAACCGCGATGCAATAATTTCAAATAACATTAGCCAGCAATAACTACAAGTCCCCAAAACTTGTCTTATAAAATTGAATTCTTTATAAAAAATACGATGAAATTATATATGCCTTATTCATTTACAGAAAACACCAGTCCTTCTTAATAGGGGAAGGGTGCGCTAAATAAAAAAAATGTACATCCAATAGAACAAAGCATACACGAAGATTGACTTTTTCAATAAGGCCATTATCCTTGAGGATAAGCTGCAGTGGAGTTTTCCACTGCAGTTTTTATTAAATAGCAAAGTATGGTTCCCCGTGAGAAATCATAACTTGTGATTAACTAAGCAGCAACGTGCTAATTTCGATACTTAGTTGGTGTCCGTTTGCATCCGTTGCACTGACCACGCAGCATTTACTATCATGCGTGTGTTCTCATGCTTTATTCTTACCAAGAGGTACGAATGTATATTTTAGAGCAAATAAATTCATTCAATGTGCTACCATCAGAAGAGTCAGAAGACAATGTTGATGACCGCCCGTTGCGACATAAAAAATCATTTCGCTATCCAAGAAAATAGGCAATTTTTTTTTAAAATTTAGTCGCTTTGTATTTTTATTTAGCTGCCATCAGTTTTATATATCAGTGTTCACTCGGCTGTCGACAAAAGCAGGCCACTCTCGATGTGTGCTACTCGATTGTCTGTTTTTTCGGCAGCAACCATTGTGTGGTCCTCCTCATTGTTCTTCATCAGCAGTTCTTTCGGTCGATGCGTCGTCGACTTTGGAAAGCAACCGTTTCGTGATGAGTGTGTGAGTGCTGACCACGTTTTGCGTCCATTGCTGCAATGGACGCGCTCTGACCCTCGTTGGCGTACAACAATTTGCCATACAATGAAACTACTGGAAGCGGCTCCAGTTCTGATGGAGGAGGCTTTTTGGATAGCGGAAGATAAAGTGTTTATTGTGTTGTACCTTTTGACTATAGTTTTAAGATGTATTGTATAGTGACCAAGAATCCTCGGCTCTGTAAAGTTAATTCGGTTGAGCCTTATCAAATAAATTAATAAATAACAATAGTTTTATATATCCGTTCCAAAAATACCTAGGGGAAATGTCGGCTTCGGCAATACCTTAACCTATTATCGTAAGGGGGTGAACAAAGTCCTAGAGCACTCAAATTTGGTCAATAGTTGCTCTGAAACACAATGTATCCACATGTCAAAATTGAGCTCTCAAGAACGTTGTTTACCCCCTGACGATAATAGGTTAAGGTATTGCCGAAGCCAACTTTTTCCCTATATTATACGGTATCGGAACCTTGTAGTGATTAGATGTTTGCAGAGTTATCTTTGATTTCTCAGTTTAGAGAATTTCTGTTCAATGACAGCCATGTAAAAAAAAAATTGAACAATATTTTATGGGAGCATCCAGCCTTAGAAACTTTTCCAGAAAGAGTAACATGAAACGAAGATCGTTGCATTTTATCATCAAAACAACATTTGATAAATCTCCCAACACTGTTCTCAACACTTAGAAAGGGTTACGTGTATGCACGGTTCTAACGCGTTTTCCGAGAGGTCTTTCCCCCACTATTAGGTGGGATTTGCACATAGCATCACGGAATCAGTAACGTGGAGGAAGGAGATAATAAAGTGCCGACAGTATATTACTATACCGCACTTCAGTCATAGTATCATAGCATCATGCAAGGGATATGGGAATGGGACCCGGAAGCCTCGCATCGGAACGAAACACCGCCAGCCAGACTGCTGGATGTTCTTCTGGCAGCTTACTTACAAACTCAACTCCCATCGAGTCTCTGGACCGAGACCGACCGACGAAATTGAACTTGGGAACAGCGACACTGACTGTCTGTGTAAGGGAGGGGTTTGCATGTGTTTAAATTTAATATGTGTATTTTAACTAAATAGAAAATTAACACAAAGTTCATTAGTTTAGCGTTACGGGAGCGCTGCGAAGGGTTTATACGTGTGCTGGAAGCTAGATATGCGAGGGTAGAATGGGAAACGAGGAAAGCCAAAGCTGAAACTGAGCATGGTGCGAAACTACGAGAAGCGTTTATTACGTCAGACAAATACCTACTGTTCCATCCCGACGGGTAACAGGAAATGGCAATAAAATAAATGGCTATTTTTTACTCGTATTTACGATTCTACATCACTTTAATGTGAAATATTTCTTTTTGGAAGGATAGACATGTTTGCAGAATTACAGCTATTGTTTTGCCAAATACTTCAATAGGTGGTATGGAGAAACATGTTTGAATATTTTTTCAGGATAAAAAACAGTTTATTGGGTCTTTTCTAAAATTTGTAAATACTGTTGCTATCTGTGAAATGCTGTTTTGAATTTTTGATCGTCGTCTAGATTTATGTGCAATTTAAACGGATAACAATATTGGTTAGTGGAAATCACAGGCGGTTCCAGGCTTCAACCAAAGTGGAGGCACTATCCGAACGGAAGCATAATTGTGTGCTATGGGTAAGCATTCACATATTTGGTAGTAGCAATTTTACGGTTCAAATATTTGACCAAAAGCCATTGTTCATCGAATTTTGTCATTTTTCAAGTGTCCATAGATTTAAATATTCCAAAAGTTTTCATTTTATGAGCTTTTGTTTAAAAAAAAATAAAATAATTAAGATAAACTTTTTGAGATAGTTGAGTTTATTTTTACTCAACATTATTAAGAAATGGTGGGGTTGTATACAAGACACGACCACAAGGTTGACGTAGACAACGTTAAGCTGCTTAGCGAACTTCTTGTCCATTTTTATTGATATTGATTTAAAATAAAGTTAAAGTAACTTATTATTTAGGTCATTTGTACATATTTTGGATTTCATACTTAGTAAAACTTGGTCAAATTTAGGACCTCATAAAAATGCGAATGCATAGTCTATTACATTTGGTTCCTAAATTACAATCAGATATTTATACTAAATTAGGAACATATGATGAAATATAAACAAGTTCCCCGCCTTAATTTTTGATTTCTGGAGGGTTTTTCATGAAAATTATCAAATAACAAATGTTTCTCGAAAACAAGTGAACCTCTCCGCCGTGAATGTTGTGAGATATAACAATGAACTATTATGTCAAGGCTATTTTTCACATAGATGGTGCTGATCTATTGTTAGTAATTAGAAAAACTTCACGAAATCATTAATGGACTTTGTGGAATTTTTTTTTCCAAGAAATTAAAGTTAAACATTCTAAAATTAAATGAGAAAGTTTAACTGTTTTACTACCAGTTCCCAGAGAGTCAAGCAATATACATTTGTGAGAGAAAAATATCTTTCACGAGCTCAATCTCTCAACATGCCATGTATTTTGATGACACTCGATTTGTGATTTCTCTGTCACAGAATATAAAATAGAGTTCCTGACACTGCTAAACGTGTAGAAGAGAGTAAAAGTTGCTTTTTTATGATAACGCAACAGGCAGTTATCTTTTACTTATCAGAAGACGGTATGTACTTTCAATATTAAACAAAATTTTGATTAATATGTAGGGGAAGAAGGGGTTTAACGATCATATGGAGTGATTTAAGCACCCCTTTGTTCTTCAATTTGAAGGACATCCCTATTAAAAATTATCATTCATCATCATCATGTCATTCACAGCGTTCGTAGTATCATGCAAAATTATGTAGAATATGGTATCTGTTTATTGAGGAAAAGGGTACTTAACTCACCCGGTATGCTAATTATGCCCCTTCCTCTCCTATCTATAGAATACTGTGACTTTTCTCCAATCAAAAGTTTGGTTTCGAATAAGTATGTGTTAAGTATACCATTAATTAAAAATTAAGGGGATTCAGTTATTCAACTTCCAAATCAGAGCAAATGCACGAATACAGTTAGTTATCTTTATTAAGGAGCCTTTCAGCCGAACGCTGGTTCGTCTCCGGGCCTCGAATACAAGTTCTCCACTGCACAGTGGTCCAGAATGTAGATTTAGCTGGAAGGATATGTTTTGAGCCTGAAATTGAAACTTTAGACTAAAAGCCTCTTGAACAAAGTTTTTCCTTATATTTAGGCTCTCATTTTTATGACAAAGAATTTTAGGGTGGTTCGTATTATCATTGAAATCAAAAATATAACTTTTTAGTTTAAAGAAATCAAGGTATACATTTTTCGACAATTGAGTTAGGGTGCCTCTAAAAAAACAGTTGTTTTGCTCTAGTTTTATTATTGCAAATTTCTCAGCAAAGAAAATTAACTTTATTATTTATTGACATTTTTCTACTAAAAGTATTCCCTTTTCAAGTGTTAATATCTCTGGTTGGGGCAAACAAAAAAAAAAGTTTTTTACTGCATTTGAAAGGTCGTACGTTATTCTCAAGAATATGTAAAAAAAAGCAGGTATGTTATTTTTCATTTTGAATTTATTATTTTTTTTTACTATAATTGGTATATCTTTTTTATTATAAGAGATACAGCCAACCACTTTCGATATACACCATTCATATGAAAGAGCTTTAAAAGTCGCTGTTAGATGACTTTCATGAGAAATTTGAAATAAAAAGTTAGTGCTAAAAAACATTTTTTTTTCCAGGAACACATTAAGAAACACACGAAATATTACTCTAAAACGAGAACGTCAAGAGATAGAAACAATACCTTCGGCTATGTTGCTTGATATTAACTCAGCTACAACTATTTAAAACAACACATGTCTTTATTTTGAAAAACAAAAAAGTTAGTTTTTAAAAATCCTCTGATTTGAGGACAAACTTGAAGAAGGGAATTTTTAAGCGCAAAAACTTCTCCGAAGACACTAAGTGTCCAAATATTAAAACAAATGTACCAGCACATTTTGCATATATTTGTCATTAGACTGGTCCTTTGAAAACCATATTTTGACAATAACCAAATTTCCCATGAAAGTCATCCTAACAATACATTTTTTGTCTTAAATTTAAATTTCAGTCTAAAAACTTATTCTTCCAGCTAAATCTGCATTCAGGACCACTGTTCACAGTTAAATGTTTTGATAGCAAACATCAAAGCTATGCGTCGAACTTAAGCATTTCTAAAAAGCTTGTTAAAAATTAATTTGTATTTCCTGCCTCGCGTTGAATGACCTTCTACAGCGTCCCAACCAATAGATGGTGACGCATTACCTCTGAATGTTTTCATGCTTTTAGATTCATTGCTGCATTAAGAATTATGCTATGGAACGGCGGGGCATAACCTGAAGAGAGCCCTGCCTTAAATACATTGAAATTTACTCAAAACCTTTTACAGGATTTTATTAGAATATTCTCATGCATTTCCATTGGAATAATTTCCCATCATAGAGATTTTTAAATTTTTTTTCTTTTGAAAATTGTATTTATAACAGTCTAGACATTCTCTGCAGATCAATGCAAATAATGCATGCAGTGCATCATAAGATTTTATCCGAAGCTTCCTGCTATAATTCTATTTAAAATTCACTTGAATTCTATTTGACATTCACCTCAGAGTTGTATTGAAATTTTGCTTACAAATTTCCTTAAAATTCTCTAAAAAAAACCGCATGATTAATATTATTGTCAAAATTCCTTTGGAATTGTACCCTCAAAATTCGATCCCCTTGGTATTTTTCGAGGATCCTGGAATCTTCTTCACAATCGCTTCTTAAAAATTCTACTTTGAATCTGAACTCACACAAGTGACTTGGCGTTGAAGTCTAAACTCCCTAATGGCGGTAAACTCCAACTCGGATTCACTACCGTCCCTGTTTGGATGATGTGCAAACTGCTTGCTTACAGTCGTGTTGATAACTCTCATGTCGACATCAAAGCTGCCGGACATACTTGACCAGGATTTAATCCGAGGATAATATCCGTTGGAACTTTCCACCATAAAAGTTCTTTCAAAAACTCATTTTAATTTTCTATGAAATGCATTGGTGTTATCCCTGTAAAAATTCCTTCGTTAAAAAAATCTCGTCTCAAAGGCTCAAAATCTTATGTTTTGCTAAAAAATATATCAAGTAAATACTGTCTCAATGTGTCATTGAAATCCACAGGTTTTTCCCGATTCCTCATCCCACACCTGCCCGATATCATTCGATTGACTCTCCAGAAATGAGAGAGCGAGATATGCATATATTCAAAATCGGATGTTATCCCCAAGTAACAAATCTAGAGCTGCTTGGCTATATTGAAAATTTATAAAGGTTTTATTGCAGCTGCAACCATTACCTACAGCTTTATGACGGTCATATACAATAGAATTCATGGAACATTATTATAGCTATCTACAAAACCCCTTAAAGCTTATAAAAAAAAAACCAACTGATGCTTATGCTATTTTCACTTATGAAAGGTTTTATGATTGACTAGAAGTACAAAAAAAAACAATATTATAAAACCCAAAAATAAATCCTTATATTGCTATATAAGTAAGCGCAATAAAACTAGTTGGCCATGAAACAATTAGTATAAAACAATTATAAGCATGTGTGGTTTATTTTTACAACATAGAAAAGAATCAAAACTTTCCGGTACTTCCAAGCGGAGCGCAAAGAAATCAACAAAATTGTTAGCATGAGCACGTTTATTTGCTACAGTCAGCCGCAAACCTTCGCGAGTAACTCCAACCAAGAAACAAAAAATGTCACAAAGGAAGCTGTACAGAGTGTGTCTCCTCACCATTCTGAACCATCTTCACTTCGAATGGACACATTGCTACAAAAATGACTCCTGAAGAGGAAATATATAACTATCTGGAGTCGGAGGATGATACCTATGCCAACTTGAGTTTCTTATCAGATTTTGTGACAGTTATAGGACAACAAAGTTGAAATCACGCATAACTTTTCATAAAGGTTAATGTACCATTCAATACTTTTCCAAATGTTTGTAAAATTCATCGGTTGCACCCGTAGAATAGGAATATACATTTGCCCTCAAATTAAAAAATTGAATTGCTCTTGTGAAAAGAAAATAGTGCTCGAAATAAAATCATGCATTATGCTCTTCTATTCTGCTTTTATCCAATGTAAGCATTAGACATTTTAAGAAATTGCGCTTGGTGGTTTTTCTTGCCTGCTGTCCTCTGTCGCCATATTGTCATTATGAAAATGCCATTAGCCCTGGAATAAAATCCTAGAACTTTCAATAAAATAATGGCTAAATTAGAGATCCGAAATGATTGCCAGTGTGCATTGGTATGAATTTATTTATTGAGATATATTTTCTGTAAAATTAAGATGATTCCATCAAATTCATTTGATTTCTGAAACAATCTTTTTTGTTAAAGTGAATTATGTTGGAGGCGCACGCTCATATTATCCCAATATACACGATACAATTTCAATGTTTATGTTTTGGAACTTCTAAAAATTCATATATTTTCTTTAAGATTTTCACTAATGTCGCCATGAAACAAAATTGATTGCATGGTGATCTTGACACCAACACTCAAACCTATTTTTAACGCTAAAGATTTTCATATGAAAAAAAAAAGTTTCAGCTGAACAGCACAACAACAAGCTTATTTATGGCGGTTGCTTTGAAGCAATACAAATTAAATTGGATTTATTACTGATTTTCACCAAAGAGTAATAAAACTGCTTGAATACAATATTACTCTTATAGAGGCTATGAGAACGTTTTGTAGAGTATGAGGCTTCCTGACAAAAGGTTTTAAGACAGCTTTATTGTGATCTCAAACATGCTTTATAAACCTTATCAAGAGTGGTCCACTAAGCTGGAAGACGATCTTATAGCGGTTATCAAAAGGTTGGGTTGTAGCTATTAATTTTATAAAATTGATCTCAAAAACCACTAATAGAGTGCAATAAAACAAGAAATGCTATTTGGGATCGTTTAGATGCGAAATGAGATTAGTGACTGTCATGGTATCACTCATCACGCCCGTCCGCTGTGGGATAGTTTTACTGCACGACGAGAATTTTTCATAAGTTTTTTTTTATGAAAATTTAAAAAGTATTTATTTCAGCAGATTTGTAAAGTTATTTCCATATTTTGATTTAAGTTTCATATATCAATAACAAACTTATACGTTCAAAACCTAACACCTTTTCGTTATGGTCACATTTTTAGATTTTTGATTTCCTCCTCTGCATCTTCCCGTAGGACGCAGTATACGTCAAATAATACCATGTATATTTTTACTAGAGAGGCATTATTTTTTCTACAACTTTGTCTCAGACTTCATTTAGATAAGAAGTGACGTTTTCGTGCTACAATGTATTGAAAATTATAAAGACGCCATTAAAAAAAGGGTGGAACTAGAAAACTATTTTTTCAGGGACTCCTGTTGTATTTTTTTTTTAATAAGAACGCTAAGAGATATAAAAAATGTTTTCACCACAAAATTGCTTGAAATTAACTTAGCTACAACTTTGTACAAGTTTATGGTTTGAAATTTCAAATCTAAAAAAATCAATTGATTTGTAGTTTATTTATAGTTTATCGAGTTTTACAACTGTAGGGTAGTTGTTATAATCCACACTTCGCTCGCCAAAATTACGAGTTCAAATATCGTCTGTGGATAAGTCACGAATATCCCAAGATCATTAAAGTGACTAGGGAAACGTTTTGTTGATTCAAATCTTAATCATCGTTTACTATAATGTGCAACATGTAAATTTACAAGGTTAGTTGACAGTTATTTCTGGAAGACTTCATCTGAAAGTTCAATAAAAGATCAACTTGTATATTCCGCTGCTGTTGTGTTTATCGTGTTAGATGCTATGTTTATGGCTTCCTTTATTGAGCTTTGTGTAGGAAATAGCCCACTATGACTTTGAATGGTGGTTTTGCCATTGATAGAGAAAAGCGATGAATAGAATCGGTTGATGTGCATTGGATCTTTTGAATGGTTGCACATGAAATACATTTTTTGCCTTTTTTCACTTGGTCACATGAAACCACTATAAACATATTAAAGCTGTAAAAGCGAGTCGGTGACTAGTGATTCCTAACTGGGACATTCCGGGATATCATTCCAAGAAAATGTAATATTTTACATTTTTACTAAAAATAGACTAAGAGGCAAGTGAAACAATTTTGGTGATGCTTGATATATATTTTCCGGGGAAATTGAAAAAAAAGCTTCTATGACTAATAGGAAGTTGGACGAAACTTCTGGAAGAAGGCGGATAATACAAGGGTAGTCGGCAAGTATGGGGATTTTTTTTTTTTATTTTGCATTTATTACTCACTCACACGCATACAATATCAGAAACTAGCTTGTGCGAGACACACTGATTCCGTTCGTTTTCTCATTGCTTCTATTTTCTTTGAAGAACGCATGTAGAATTGACCAACAGACAGCTGAGCGTAACATGAATGATTTTGAGTGTAGTAGTGTGGATTCACACACTTATTATTTTTTGCATGCTGAGCTGAATGAGAATTTTGCAGAAAGAATTACTTTTCATTTTGCAGCTTTAAACATAAATGTACACATTTAAATTGGTATTAACATGGAGAAAAGTATTATAACGTAACACATAAACGTAAGCGTCACGCAATTCAATTTGTTATCCTAATTTAATATTTTTGTTTTGCAACTAGTTTACAGCATACCCTTTAAGGGGTGTGTTTTATTTGAATTGGAAAAAAGTGATAATCTACCTAACTACAAGCATAACTTATCCTAACGTGTTAGATCACGTATGACCTGGTGACTTGATCTCAGACAGGTGTCTCTGAACCTTTCCAGCTGAGCCAAACAATATTTAACTCGGCTATTCAAATCGTTAGCGTTCGGTTTTTATGCATTCAATCGGGTTCTCCCTCGATAAAGAAAATTGTTCGGTTGCCTTTCAGTTTATCCTTCAATCCCGGAGACGAACCAGCCCAGGGCTGAAAGTCTCCTTAATAAAGATATATAAAAAAAAAAAAAATTATCCTTCACTGAGCAAATAGACTTAAGAATTTAATAAGGCTCGACTTATGAACAACACATATGAATTTCATATGCTTGATTTATGAATGATTTTCAGATAACATGATGTACCTCTTAAACGCCTTTGACCATGTAGATTCCCTAAGCGTTGAAAGACGAGCGGTCAACAAACGGGCCCCGTAATCTCAATGTCCATTGTTCGGTTCCAGTATACTCCGATTTATTATTATTTTGTCAACATTATTTTTCATAAGGCAAATCAATGAAATTCATACCGATTTCTTGTGGCTAAAATTCATAAGTGTTTCTTAAGAATTGTTACGTTCTTTGCCTCACAGTTCATTCCTTTTACTGCTATCAGTTCCGAGTCTACCTGCACAGTCACTTGGTTGGAAGACATTACACTCGTTCGGCAATCTGTTTGTAGGTGTGGATAACTATTTGGTAGTGGCGCCGGTGGTGTAGTGGTAAGCGTGATTACCTCTCCCCCCAGCAGGCCTGGGTTCAATTCCAGTCAGCGCCGCTGGGATGTTCTGAGGCATAACATCTCTGATAATCACGCCTTCCTTCGGAAGGGAAGTAAAGCCGTTGGTCCCCGGTTCATGAGTTAATGGGTCGATAGGTAGGGTCCAGGTGTAGGAGCTGCCTCCCTGGCGTCGGTGGCATTGGTGCTCAGCACGGAAAACAAGATCGACGGAAAACAAATAAAAAAATTACTATTTGGTGTCTGTGATGCTCACGCGAGTGAATAAAATTTCCCCATGCTTGTAGTTGGAATTCACTACTGGGACGAATCTTTCAGGAGTAATTTGAAGATACTTCCAAATAAAGTTGGAAGAAATGTTCGGGTCAAAATGAATGAACGGCGAATTGAGACTAAACTTCCTGAATCAGTCGGGAAAGGTAGGAGAAAACATCCTGGAAAGGCAAATAAAAAACACCTAAAGAACGAGATGGAAGAAATTTTTTGTGAAACTTTGAAGAAACTAACGGAAAAGTTTTAGATGTGTCTCGAAATAAGTCAGAAGAATCTTTCGGAACATTCGCAACAAAACTTTCAAAACAAGACATTTCCGAAAGGAATCCAATGAATCTTATGGGAGAATGAATAACAATTAAGTTTTTACGGTCTGTATCAAAAATAAGCTGTAAATAAATTTTTGGTTCCAAATCGATTAAACATATTTTTAAATATAGGGTATACGTCCCTAACCTCGGTCTAATATGCAGCCATAGATTACGTTTTTAATCATAACTCATCAATTAATTTACCTGCAAACGATATTCTACTGCTAAATGGTATGCTTAGATATGCTTATCATGTCGTTTGCTATCAGGAACCGCAAAAAGTTGAAAAACTTACTTTTTTTAAGACAAAAACTCACCAGGGAAATGTATGTAATATCGGTCTATTGTCCCCAAATTGGGTCTATTTATGGATGCAACTTCGTCCTATCCTGTTTGATTCTCAAAAAAAACGCTCTTGGTAACGTTTTCTTATGTATTTTTTTTTATCACTATCACTGTTAACTTAATACTCTTCATTCCTCAAAACATTTCTTAGAGAAAATTTTACGAAAACTACATTAAATCACTCAAGTTAAAAATTAAAAATTATTTCGCTTATCGTCTTTCGACCGCAGAATATCTAAATCAAAACATTGTGATGTTCATTATACAGATTTGGCAGAAAAAATCTCCCTTCCTGTTCGTTCCTTATCATCCAAATGCAAACCACATTGTTGACGTTACTCTTATTGCTATATGCTGTCAAATGAATTTCATGGGCCAAAGTTAGGAACATAGAAAAGAAATGTGTCCCTAAAGTTGGGTCCATGATTTACTTGTGAAAACGTTGTTAAACAATTAAAATAAACATAAAATATTCAAACAGTAACTGTGAGTTTTACGTCTAGTGTGTATTATCAGGTAATTCCATTCAATAAATGCCATAATCAGGCCATTTGATGATCGTCAGTGCAACCTTCCCATCTTAACCTTAGAAGTCATGGCGGCTAAAAACTCCGAACAGAGTGATATTCTCAACCAGTTTTATTACTTACGAGAGCTGAAAATGTATTGAAATGTTGTGATATAAATTGATTTGTGTGTGGTACACATTTATCAATCATCAGTGATCAATATTTTCCTTATTTTTTGTGTAATATTCCTTAATTAATTATTTATTTGCGTGATAGGTCGAATGAAAGGACTAGACCCACATTACATACCGTAACCCTATCAAAAACTTTTTCGGTGCTCGTTTGGTTGGTTTTGTGTCCCGGGCGCGATGGTTTGATTTGGAGGGGTTTGTGCTGATGTTTTCCCATGTTGGTGTGTTCTCGCTTCTCTTTGTTGCCGGTTTGACTTGACCGCTCTGATCTGTTGTTAGGTTTTTGCGATGTGCATAGCTTTTGTGCACAGAGTGAATTGAAAAATAAAAGTGATATCTAGTTATTGTGTGATTGGAATCGCTGAAGGAGGAATTGTTGAAATGAGTAGAGGAAATTATGCGTGAAAGCATGGAGAATGCGCTCCCGGATATATTGATTTGGTGAGTAAGTTCCACTTGAAGATTGTTAGGCAGGTTCCTGAGAGTTCAGGATTCCTTGGGTCATTAACATGAAACTTTATTATCCCTAGAAATTCCGATACATCATGTTTCACTATGTGCCTTCCGCGAAGTTCCATGCGTGAATCTAAACGTGGTGTCCATTTTGATATTTCTGTGCGGCATTTAGTTGGAAAAGCAATTTGTTTTGGGATGGTGAAACGAAAAGCACTTTTTTAAACTAAAACTCAAACATAAATTCGGCGAAATTCTCACCACTCCCACGCAAACTCACACCACCATCAGAGAGGTCAAAGTTTGTGTGGAAGTACTGAGAGTTTCATCGAAGCGACGTTTGATTTTTTTATATAAAAATACATTCATCGCTATGAAAAATCATCCTTGATTCAATGTTATAGAGCATATTACAAGACGTTTGTGGTCAGCTAACTTTTCAATTTATTATTATTAATTAGAAATAATTTCTGGCTACCACTCAAATTAAGAATTACATTGCATCTTGAAAAATATTTTTGTAATTTACAAGAGAAAATAATAAATGTTTAGAACTGAGACTAGAAATAGTCTCGTTTTCTTTGTGCAGCTAGATTTTTATTTTCATTGTGCTTTCTTTTCGTCCATGGACTGTCAGCTGCAGGATCAGGAACCAAAATTATATGCCCAGTTAATCGTGTTCTCGCAGCAAACCAGAGTAATCCAGAATCACTATAAGTAAATCTGTATACAAGAGGTACTCTAATGAAAGCTGACTTCCCCTCGGTAAAATTCATTAAAAATTTCACATGAAAATGATAAATTGTAAACCCATAAAATTGTGCATGGATCGTCACAGTTTCCAGACTCCCTACCGACTCCTCCCTTAAGGGGGTATTACCAATCTTTCGGCCGTTTTGAAACTGTTCTTTAATAATTTTTTGAAGGTAAAATGAATATCAATGTTTGAATCATGTTTATTAACAAAAGAAGATTTCAATTATATTTTTGTTGTAAAAAAGTAAAAGTTTTTAATATCATTACAAATGGCGGCCGAAAATACCCATGTCTGCTGTGCACTCCTGGCCGACTGATAAGTTTGATCTATAACGGCTAATCTGTAATACATAAACGCATGCAATTAGATTCTTGGACTAATCTCCCACTAACATAAAAAAAATGTTATTTATTAACATTATCCTTCTACCACTCGGATCGAGCTATGTTACAGAGCGAGTTTGTCATGGTAGTCGTAGCAACCGTTTTGTCTATATCGTCGGTTGCTTTATGTGTTTGGATTCGCTGGTAATAAGAGCAAGTGTTGAATATACAGTAAACCCTCTATGTATGCGGTTAATGGTACTGTCCATTCATCTCTATTTCTCGGATGTCCGTCAACCAATTGAGCATGAACATGAG
Organism: Ochlerotatus camptorhynchus; assembly: GCF_037179485.1. Taxonomy (NCBI): domain Eukaryota; kingdom Metazoa; phylum Arthropoda; class Insecta; order Diptera; family Culicidae; genus Ochlerotatus; species Ochlerotatus camptorhynchus. The sequence continues at coordinate 227,828 of NW_027041209.1, forward strand.
CATGAGCATACGTTTCCTTCTATCGCCCCGAGTGAGTTGGCACAACTTGGGCTGCTTGTCATGAAAAAGAACGAAGAAGATTATTTCATTATTGCTTTCCATTTCTGACATAGCGTTATTATTCGGTTCGTTGATCGCTTGTCATTTTGTCATTTGGAGATATTTTTGATTCCTTGCTTATTACCGTAGATTCAATCGCACAAATTGCAATGGTAATTTGGCCTTATGTAAGAATGGAGAGTAAAAGCGATTACTGTACCGCAATAATGGATCTGCATTTCACTAAAGCCTTCTAGTAAAAGTAAGCCCAAGTAACAATTTTGGTTTTATGAGGGTTCTGGAAACCCATGCTTGAAAACCTTGATAAAACTTGCAATGTTACTTGGGCGGACGACTGTCACAACAAAACTGAAAAAAATTAGTTCCAATCGAGCAAACCAGTGCATTTTGACGGCTTGAATGGAACTACTTTTGACAGACGTCCATACTTTTACATAGAGGACTTTAGATTTCAATAGTCCTGTTCCCAACTGTACCACCTTTTGGAATTTTGGTTTCACTTCGCCTGATCAAAAATCATAAATTTAGTCTTTGTCAGATCAGATCAAATCACTATTTTCGATCAGCCAGAGGACTTCATCGCACAAAGATGGATTCAAAAAACACAGAAAATCGATTATTCGGATTTGTTGGGAGTCGCAACTTTTTTCTTGTTGAGCTTGAAAACATATTTTTCAATGATAGTTTACTAATGAAAAAAAAAATATTTTTTTGAATTTAAAAAAAAATATTTTCCTACGTTTGGGGTTATTCATAAATTATGTAACGGAATACGGAAGACTGCGATTCTCAACATTTCATACAGTTTCTTACAATTGAGAAAGGGAGTTTGATATTTTCATGGATACAATTTAGTGGGGGGAAACATAATTTGATCTTCAGCTATTTAATGCCAAAACACCTCTAAATACATTAAATGAGATAAATTCATGTAAAACTCTACCCAAATCAATATCTTACAATTTTCTGAAATTTTAAAATATTAAACAGATTCTTAGGGGAAGGGTTGCTAACTGAAAACTTTACATGGTCTTACAAGGGAGGGAGGGGGATTTAATAATCACTAAGAAATAAACAAACGCCGAAAAAAAAATCGAACCGATAAACTTTCGTTTGATTTTCAAACCCCTAACTTTTAAAAATTACACTATTTCAGTTCATAATATTTTCAGAATGGATAGATAAAGAAAATTGATCATAAATGAAAGTTTTATCATTTTTCAATAACATACGCTGGGGGTGTAAGATTTGAAGTCATTGTTTCCTTTGGGTTATTAGGCTCTTTTTAACATTTTTTGCTTCATTTATTTATTTGCTTATTGCTTTATTGATTGATCGATTTTTAAAGTTGATAAAAAATAGATGATTTTTAAAATAAATTATGCATAAAATACTTCTTTCAATTATTTTTCAGTAGTTTTGCGTTCAATTAACTTTTGGTCTGCTCAAAAATGAAAATTAAAAGGAACTATTGGTACTGAATAAAAATGCTTATTTGGTTAAAACAAGCTGAAAAAGCGCTTATTCGGCCTTAATTGTTGCTTTGAAAGTATTTATTTTAAATTAGATATGCTGATTATTTAGAATTTAGGGTGCTGGTAGATGTGTTTCAGTCGTGTCAGAACATCTTGTCGGTGATCGTATCACAACAGAGCGCTGCCTCGTCATAGAGCGCCAAAAAAGTGCCTGGGTACAGTATGTAGATTGACCACTGACCATCCTATTGATTATTACTTTTTAAATATACTTTTGAATTTTATGAACTCATGTTCAAGTTTAGAATGAGACCCACAATTAATCACATACACAAACACACCCGCTCCCACAAAGATATATTGTTTTACTAAACATTATATACATAATATGTACATAATTATAATGTCTTACAACTCGCAGTCATATGTTATCCACCAGAAATAAATATAATTAATATCTTTTTCTATTTTTTCTTGTTTCACACCATATTAACATAAAAACATAATCTTTTTTTAAAGATCATTTTTTTAAATTTATCTATTTTATTTGTATCACTTCTGCGTGATGTTAATGATTTACATAGTTGGAGATGCTAAGCGTCAAATAACAGACTTAAAGTGGTAATTGTATACGATAGATGGAGGAGATCAATGTACATAGTTGATAGTTCCGTTAGAGTACGGCAGTGTCCAAATTGTATATAGAGAGTATAAAGCGAGCAAAGTTCAGCATCAAAATGACAGCAAATTGAAATCAAGTTTAGATATCAACATCAAACTGAAATCCTAATTTGATTTCAGTTTATGCAATTGATAAATTTTGTTTTCATTTTGCTGTACATTTGCTCTTCAAAAATATGTTGATGCGGGTTTGTTTTCATTGCCTTAGCATAACATCAAATTGATTACTTGTTTTGTTATCAACAGGAAAAATTGATATCAAATTGAGTTTTCAGTTTGCTCTCACTGATAGCAGAAATAGTTTTCAATGTGATGTCACAGAAAGATTTGTTTGCTCTCAATTTTGATATTTTAACCGTTAAAACGACCAAAACGACAGCAACCTGAGTAATCATTATCAGCGAAATCACAACATCAAAATTAGATTTCAATTTGATCTCAGACTTTGCTCGGGAAGCGAGCAAGGCCAACTTTGAGGAAGGTACGAATCGGGTTGATCATCTCTCTTTACCAAACTCCCCCTGGTTGCCATAGAAGGTACAAACGTTAGTTGGACATTTTTTTTTTAAATTACGTTATTTGTACAAGCTCAATCTAATAAACTTTACAGAGCCAAGTTATAATTTTCTTTATAAATTATAAATCTCGTTGGTTGCACATTGTAAATAACTTTTTGAAGCATAAGAAGTAAGTTTCTGAGCAAATCTCGAAGCTTTAAAACAAGTTTCATGAAATGGTATATTTTACAGATGTTCCGGGTGAGGTTCCGGCTCTTCTGGGGAAACATCATGTGGCCATGGGTGGCTCAAATACTGATTGCATTTCGTAAACATCTTTTCAAGCACAATAGAAGCCGTTTTGAAATAATCTAAGAATTGTAAAACGAGTTTATCAAATTTATCCCTAAATCCCTAAGCAAAACAAATTTAATGGAGTTTCACCCGTAATCATTAGAATTTTTTTTAACTTTATTAGAGAGATTTTTAGCCGTTGGCTAGTTCATCTCTACGTAATCACTAGAGAGGCTTCATAACACTAGAAGAGCTTCGTAACAGTCATCTGGGAAATTGTTTGTATCAATTTATCTATTAATAGTACGAGAAAAAACGCTGTTGGTAATAAACCACCGGGGTGCGTTTTAACCCTCCTTGTCCTACAGATGGCTATTATTTGTAACAACTCTTCTAAACCATCAAATAACTAGAATTATTGTGAAGAGCTTAGAGTGTGTTGGTTTATTTCCTTTAAATTCCGTTATAATTGCTTACCTTTTGACAGATACCCGTATTTCGTCTACTACTTGCAGACTTCATCAGTGCCAACTACTCAACACCACTGAAGAATCCATCTTTAATCTACAAGTTAAATACTAATCAATAGGTACTAAATATCAGCAGATATCCCCTGCCATGTCACAATTTACCTAACCAGGCACTTAAATTTAGTCTAAAAAAGGGCATGCTACGATGTGTGGTTCTAGGTAGCATGCTAAAGAGTCTCGAGTATCCGTTTCCTTGATCTCTATTAAGTAATGTTGATGGATTATGTTTAAATATTTCTAAACTTTCTGCTACGTCTAGTTTCCAAGGCGAAGATACACTCCGCAGGATATTAATGTTATCCTTTGTCAAATTGTGCCCCTTTGTAAAGATATGTTCTGCAACCTTGGATTTAAATTCATAATGAAGTCCTTTATCCATCTCTTTGTAAGCCTTTTTTACCTCTGCGATGTGTTCCTTAAACCTTGTTTTCAAAGTCCTTTTCGTCTGACCAATGCAGATTTTATTGCAATCTGGACAAAAGATTTTGTAGACTCAGACTTTCCCTAAGACATTTATTGAATTTTTTGTTGAACCTAACAGTGACTTCAGCTGATTTGTCCTGCTGCTGAATACTAAATCTAGGCCAAAATTTCTAAACTTCGAAATGAATGGTTTGGTAATGTTTTTGTCGAAATTCACCGTTTTAAACCCTCAGTTACTGGTGTAAGAGTTGTCGAAGTTTCCTTTGACGATAATGAAATATGTATCAACTTTCAAAGCAGAGAAAATGAGGGGGGATGCTAGATGAGATGGTTATTAGACTGATGCAAATTTTGACATTTTTGGTCCACAATGCTCAAACGGTTCCAAATGGGGTCCTGATTAGTCTCCCAAAATTTGAACTCATTTGAAAAGAAACTGACTTGGCACAAACCATTTGAAGAAATTAGTATAGGAAAACCAAATACATTGTTCATATCCATCTAACAATTTACCATAAAGCTCTGCTTTGAAGAATGATAACTGAGAGCTCGTAGAAAATTTTCTCAGCTACAACTTTGTCATGAACCACTTTTCAGTATAGCGTAAGCATCAAAAGTTATCAATAATTCAAGCCACTCAATCAACTGTTCAGCAGGCAACATTGGTGTTTCTGGCGCTTGGAATAGAGCACAAAAATCATGGCTACTATGTAACACTGCAAGATACAGTGTTGCTCACAAAACAGCTGCTTGATCATGCCATAAGATTATCAATCTCTTAAACAATTAATAACTATTTTATTTGACGTTTGGCTCAATAACTATATTCTGCTAAGTTGAAGCTGAGAAAATTTTCCACAAGTATAGCTTTTGAATTTTTTAACAGTGCCATATGGAAAAAGGTAAGAAGACAATGAACAAAAAGTTTGGATTTCCCATAGTAATTTCCATATAAACTTCAAATGGTTTGTGCAAGGTCAGTTTCTTTTCAAATGACTTCAAATTTTGGGAGATTAATCAGGACCCGATTTGGAACCGTTTGAGCACTGTGGAGCGAAAATGTCAAAATTTGCATCAGTCTAATGGTTATGTATGCACTCACGACTCACATGCTCATGCGCCGTAACGTACTGCTCAGTTTCCTTTGGGTCTGCTTCGTTTCCAGTGCTGCAAACCAGGCTGGACCTCCAATCTATCTATTGTGTTGATGGTCTGGCTGGTGAAGTTTAGCCGGTCATCGATCATCATTCCCAGGTATTTCAACACGCGCTTCGAGGCAAAGGCGTGCGTTGGACCAAGGATGGAGCCTTGTGGACCTCCCGCTGTGATCCTAATCGATCACTGTCCGATGACTGTCTCGTAGATCAGAACCAGGTTCTGGAAGTAGCTCACCAGAATCCTGCACAGCTAGTCAAGGACCCTCATTCTATGCAGCGCTTTGGAAATGGCTTTCCAGCTGCGCTGTTGAACGCATTCTTGACGTTGATCGTTATCACGCTTCTGTTTGGACGCCTTCTCGGCTCTCTCGACCATTGTCAGAATTGCATCCACCGTTGATCTCCCTTTCCGGAATCCAAACTGTCTCTCCGACAATCCAAAATAAAAGCTGATTAGGTTGAAGCATTGTCCTTTTCAATTGACGATGTTGTTTATCTCCGTTGAATTCGAGAATTTGGGATGACGAAATCTCTTGAAAATTTAAACTCAGTCAAAACTTTTATGTACAATTCAATGAAATATGTAATGCTCTATTTTATTTTCTAAGAATAAATATTACTGACAATGAAGCAATGTTTTATTACAATTGAAAAAAAAAGATTTTTCCAGCAAACAGCAATTCAAAACTAATAATTCCTAGTAGGAGAATATTAAATTAATTTAAATGAATTGAAATGCAGAAGGTACATTGGATGAAAGACCTATACTTTGAATTGATATTTGAATGAAAAAGCACTTAAAATCGTCAATTGTACATTTCACCCCGTATGCACATTTTACCCCCGGTTCCCCTAACATTTACATATCAGCAACGTGTAAGAATAAAAATTATTCAAGTTTGAGAATTCATGTTTAATAACTCAAAAATTTAGTGAAATCTGCAGGCTGACAAAATCGGGAAAAAAAGCTGACAAAATTGGGGGTAGACAATAACGTGAGCTGACAAAATCGGGAAAGCACTGTAATTATATTCAAATAATCGGAATTATTGAATCGTTAGAGGGACCTCAGAACATCTCAGCGGCGCCGACTGGGATTGAACCCAGGCCTGCTGGGGTGAGAGGTAATCACGCTTACCACTACACCACCGGCGCTGCTAACAACAAATTTTAGTCATCATTTTCCCAATATAACGATTTTTCAAATGAGAGTGATATATGCGAGTATCAGAAAAAAAGATACGCTTTTGCTATTCAGTATTTTTTTTTTCTTATTTGAAACATTCTGCTTTGTAATAATTTATATCACAGAAAGGTCAACTAAACACGGCCATTTGGATTACCCACAAAGAAAGGCACAATATATAGATATATTCTACATTGGCCGGTTTTCTTTGACATGTTTATTACCTGGTGTTGATTCCATTCATCAATCGTCGAAGTCATGAAGCGCACGTTCTTCAGAGTCATTTGACATCTTGAAATAGCAGCAAAAAAATGTATACTTTGTAACTGATTGTAGGTAGGATTTTTTCGGATCGGTAGTTGAAGTAATAATGCAACATTTTAATTGTTTATTTCATAGTTTGTATTATCTGTCTTATTTCATGAGTTGTCATTATTACCATTACCAATATCATTGTTCATATTTACACTTTCAGTAGCCAGGGGAATTTCATTATCCAATATTTTGTTACATTTCCTATAGCGATCAATAATTCACTTCAGTAACTCCGTATTTTATGCACCACATTTACCGTTATTACTCACCATAGTTCGTTTAATGTAATATATGGCCCTTTCCTTAGGATTTTGATTCACCTTAAGTTAATTGGCTAGAGTGTTTGTGTTTTTATTTATATTGTTTTATCTACCTTTATGTGTATAGCGTAGTGTGTTTTCCGTCTCAGTTTTATTTTTCAGACGAGATACTGTTTCATAATCGCTTCCTTTTCACGTCATAACAATAAGCGCCACATTTTTATTCATAATAAAAACTTTCCTTTTTTCATTCACTCTCATATTTTTGCATTCGAAATAACTCATATATTGTTTCCGTTTTCCATCAGCTATGAATATGGATATAACTTTTTTTATGAACGTGTGTGTATGGTTTTACGATTTAGTCATCTGATTTGTAGATGGATGCTTTTTTATTTGCTCACCTTTTGTCACTGTTTTTTTATCTGTCGCAAAATTCAGTATCGTTTTGGCACTTACTCTTTAAAATATACTGAGACAAACGGTGCACCTCATCTTCTACTTATCATTCTTCTTCTTCTTCTTCTTCTTTTTCTTCTTCTTCTTCTTCTTCTTCTTCCAAATAATCCTGGTGTCAGTTTCAGTACGAAGAAGCAATCAGCGAAAGAGTTTATGGAAAACATTTGCCAGTACGAACATTGGATGGGAGAAAACTATGGACTGCCGATATATCGACAAATTTTTTTACCACATCGCACAGTGGTCGGCAATTTATCAATGATGCTATTTTCAGTGATTTCCGGAAGCTGCAACGATAAAAAAAAATCAAGCCAAACGTTAATGATTGATGATTTTATGGCTGACAGCCACGGCATTCATGCTATTGAAAAGTATAGATAGGTATGTTCATGGGTTACAAGTAATACATGAATGCTTTCCTCAAAAGAAGTCAGTGAAATGCTTAACCATAGACTGTACTGCCCTTTTTCATTATTTGATGCTAATCAAATAACAGTAGTTTTAAATTAATGTTCTTCTTTTCTTCACCGGCTTCATCATAAACAGTTGCGGTATTGGAATTGTTCGAAAGCAAACGAAATGATCTTAAAGTGGAACCTCCGTAGATTACGTGTGGAACTGAGGATTCTAGCAGTAGTTCGTGTTGAATTTCCCCACATCGTAGCGTAATTTGCGTGAAATACTTCGTTGTGCAGTAATTTGCACTCCCATTCCACAGTTGCATTGCGGTGGTTTTAAAAAGTTTTCCACTTCATTTGCTCGTTATGGTTTTACTGAGGTGTATTTAAATAACATTCGTTCTGGTTAATGCAGAACTGGGTCCGGGTGGCATAGTCAGCATGTGATAGTAATGTGTTTAAGTTCAGATAGGTCTGCGTTTGAACTTTCATGCACTGTTTCGGCCCACATCCTTGGTTGGCAAAAAACTGATAGTGATGGGGTATTTTGTTACATTTAGTTTATCAAAATTTTTAAAACTTGTTTGCCTGTAAACTGCGTGCAGTGCAGGCCTTCAAATGTTTTTTTTTTGCTATGCCGAGAAAGAAGTGTTTTAAATTGGCTTCGTACCATTACTTCTTATGTAATAGAATAAAGTTGTTGAATTCGCAGTATTATGAAAATATAAGAGATTATCTACCAATTCCATTGAAAAACTCAGTTTTGACAAAAACGCAAATGGGACCGACTTGCGATGACGGGCAGTGTAACCCGACACATGTTTCTTAGGTATCCAAGCCTTTTCATATTGAGTTAAATGTTTTTCATTGTGAATCACAAGATGTGCGGTCAGCATAATTTATAAGTTTTGACAATACTTTAGTAGCGCTTTTCCGTACAAAAATATCCTTTATTTATTTGGTAACATCTCAATGTGGCCTCAAGATGTCATCGGAACGGCATGATCCCCGGCAAGTTTAATTTTATTATGGCTGATAAATATTTACGGAATCTCATGATCTGGCAAAGGATTTACAGCTGCGGACGGAATACCAAGATTTTCGTCACAAACTAGACGATGGACTCAAAAGTAAGAGTGTAATAGTGGCTGGAAAAACGCATTGCAGGGAGGTGCCACTAGTTCCAGTCAATCGAGTAATATTTGGCAATTATTAAGCGGAACTTGAAGAAGACTGGTAAGATACCTCAAGTTACTACAAAGATGGCTAGATGTTGGAACACACTGGCCCCTTAGGTTGGCGAGTAGCGTGTGCAACAGATAATGGCGGGAATTTCATAGAAAGTTCGCGAATTTATCAGATACTTTTTTGAAAGCGCTATGCAAAAACATAAATTTAACCACTTAATATTTTTCTTACGTCCAACCAACCCCAAGAAAGAGCTATGGGGTCTTATTGGGGAAGTCGTAACGAAGCAGTTTTCGTATGAACGCTTGTATAAAAACAGTCACTTCGAAATGGTTCCTTAATGTGACCCCTGATTTCTTACTTACGGATTTTAACTCTTCAAAAAATAAGGTCGAATGAATAATACACATGGTCATTCACGGTTTGCAGCACCAGTGAAGAATGAAGCAATACGTCGATGTAGTATCTCTCATGGAAGGAAAATTCGAATATAGAAGAGACCCGGTTGAGCAGAGCAGATCCCTGTTATTGTGGTTCATCGAATTCGAAGAGGTTCCAGATCGATCATCTGACATTGCGTTTCAAAACTGCACCGGCGAAAAGGGTCTTTCCAAGGCACCAGAAAATATTACAGTTATTGGTGTAGCATGTCTCACTGGAAGCTTGTATGAATAAGAATTGGAACTTAGATCCGTAGGTCAACCTGATGTCAGTATGGCAGAAATAAGCAAGTTGAGGCATCGTCGGCTTGGTCATGCTAGTCAGCAAGAGTTAGAAAATCTTGTGAAACTTTAAATGGCTAATGGTTTAACCTAGGTCTGGTGAAGATGTAATGATTTTCGAACCAATTTGAACTGACAAAATTGAACCAGTTTTTACTGTTCTTTTAAGAGGGAAACAGATATGGGGTATTGAAATCTGAGTGAAAAGTCATAAGTTTTTTTTCTCGGAATTAACTTAATGATTATGAAACAAATACGTAATGTCTGTTTTTTTTTTATTATTTAGTTTTTATCAACTATCAAATCAAAACAAACAAAATTATCAATAACCTTACATCATCATAGATGTTTTCTTAGTTATCAACTTCTGTCTGTTTTTCAAATTATATGAAATTAAATCAATTCATCAGCTTAGGATTGAATATCAAGCCATTCCGGTGTATAAAATTATGTTTCACTTTCATATCAACTGATTCTAATGTGTACAACACAGTCTCGAACTACCGGGAATTTCCGTTTCTGGATCAATTTCACAAAATGTCAACCACGCGCGGAAGGAAGCGATCTTTCGAGAAGCAAAATAAGCTTCGTTTTACTTTACAGTGTGGCTGCAAAACTTCGCGTAACATCGCATTTCAATTGTATGTGAGAAACGAAAAAACGAACAACTAGCTACTGTCGTTAATAGAGCTTTTTGACGTTTAATCGGCGCACACTACACAGAGAAAAAAAATTACCCCTAATTTAAGTTCTTTTTACTTAATTTTGGGTAATTTTGAGTTTTGCATCCCACTCTCACATTTTGTTGTTGTCAAAAAAGGGACGAGAGATTCGACTTTCTCATGACTATCGTTCAATAAGCTAGTGAGTATATGAGATATTCTCAAATTTGAGTCAATTTAACTTAATTTTAGGTAGAAAATACACACGAGTAAGTAATTATTTTTGCCGTAGTCAAATGCAAACTACTATAAGCGGTTTACTGAAAATTAGCTTATTGAACAGAACATGGGAGATGAGTGAAAAGAACTAAATTTTGGGTAATTTTTCGGTTCCGTGTACTGTGCCATTTAAAGCGCACGAGTACGAGCAAGAGGGAAACAGATTAGTGGGAAAACAAACCGTCCATTCATCCATGTGTGCTAGATAGAGAAAGATGATTAAACGTCAAAAAGGTCTATAGAGTGTGATACACAGCTCATGCACTGATTTGTTTTGTTTACCAACTTGACACCGAGGGGTGGCAACCAAGGGGTGACTACGATGTGTCTTCGCCAGACCTAGGGTTTAACGAAGAAGCTTGAACGTAACATATTGTATTTTGCAACACATGTGTGATGGGTGCCGACTGTCGAGAATCGTTTGATGAAATTCGTGATAGAGTAACTGACCAAGTAACACTTTGGGTTCTATGAGGTTTCTGTAGATCAGTATTTGGACTTTGGACTATAAAACCTCGATAAAACTTGAAATGTTACTAAAACCTTTAAATTTTGTTGATTAATCCTTCATTCTGGATCAAGATTCTTCTTATCGTTCATTGACGATTGCATACATTTATCAGCAATTTATGTCGTATTCGTAAGTCTGAAGTATTCATTGTTTCAAACATTACAAGGTTAGGGCTGCAACCCAGTGGCAAGCGAAGATCTGCAAATTAACAGTTGATTAGGGCCGTGAAATTTATCCATTGAACAGCGCAACTTCTACAGCAAGAAAGGCATTCAAGGTTCGCCAACAGTTGCCTACTCACCATAGTAAAAAATGATTCTACTAAGCGCGTTAACCGAACCCTGACTGGGATAGAAAGTGAGATCAATGCTGATCTCGGACGCTTAAAAAAAATATGATTTGAGGTGGCTTTAACTGCAACTGTATCTCCTGAAATGTAGTTCTACAGCTTTAAAAGAGAATGTAAATCCTCTCGATCGGTGGACGGTATGATGATGAATGCTTCCCGTTCACAGATGAAGATGACGATGAATCTATACTACCGTTGGTGTTAGGATGCTCTGAGTAATAATCGACAGAAGAAACTGACAATGAAACGTATTACGATCCATACGATGAAGAATCCCATGAAACAGACCCTGTGGCGCTCCCCTCACAAGACGACAATAAAGTATGGAAACTCGTTAAGTGTCTACTTTGTGTTAGACACTTGAAGTCCAAGTTGTTCTATGTACAAGAGGATGCTAGCTAGCAACCTAGCTAAGACTAAGACAGCCACTCTAAGTTAAATTTAACCAAAGTTGTATAACATTCCCGCGTTAAATGTAGTAAACATTGATATTTAGAATAATTTCCTTAATTATATTGATTTTCAAAAAATTCCATTTCATAAAATGATGTTTTATCACGAATCAAGGCGCCGGTGATGTAGTGGTAAGCGTGATTACCTCTCACCCCAGCTGAAAACAAATCAAGATCAAAAAAAAAAAAGTTTAAATTATGAAAGAAAAAAAATAAGCGGAGTAAGGTTGACCACCTTTTGGGATCACATGATCCTGGCCATAGGCCATAGGAAAAATTTCACAATAGGTCAAGGCGGATTGGTTAGAGAACATTTGTACATAATTTTGTCACTATGCGGCACTAATGTGCAAGTAAATTTCCTGGATAATATATCTTAAAATCTTTATTATTTACAAAGTGTATGTTTTCGGGAAAGTTGTTCAGCTGAGCAAGGTCTTTCATTATCTCACTACATAACACTACTCTGCGTGTGGACTTCACGTAGATGTCCTGGCTTCGTAGATTGTGAGGATTCCAAGATATAGCTTATAGATACAGTAAGTTCACATGAACACTCACCATTTGGAATGCCTTGATCATCTTACTTATAATACCGGAAACAGAAGCTTATTAGAAATCCAAAACCAATGTTTATTAATTGAATGGTTTTACTGATGTTTCGGATTTTCCGGTGGATCGCCTGGGGCCTTCATATCGCGAATTCATACTGATGACAGATCACAAGTATATTCGAAAAAAGGCTGATAGAAACGAAATATTGTTATTTACTACATGGTTAAAAAGGTGGCCGTTTTGCCCCAATACAAGTAAATGTATTGTAACAGCTTCTGTAATACTTCATAATTAAAAAAAAACTTTCTATTTTTCTCTAAAAGGACATTGAACAGATTTGTGTATTCCTTATAGTAATGTTACTTTTATTTGTTAAATTATATAAAAGCTATTAAAACATAAATGGCGGCAACACAAATTAACAAATGCAGGCCCACCGCCATACACAATGCTTGTTTTTGCTATTTATTTTGACGTTTCACAAGCTAGAATGAACAACTATACTAACACCAACTATATTATAGCAAAAAGCTCTGCATCATTAATTTTTTTGAAGAGTTGATTGTTTCAATAATTTAAACGGCGACTGTCTTACCCAGGGGTCACCCGTCTTACTCCATCGTTCCCTACAGGTTTGAATGATATTTGATTGTGGTTCAAACTTTGGTTAGAGAACTGCTTCGGCCTAATCGCCCATTCTGGATCTATCGACCAGAAAACATCATATCAGAAACCATGATTTCGGTGTTAACAAGTCAATTATGCATTTGATACGATACTTTAGCTAAAAATCTACCGAATGAAGTCAATATGAACGCATGTTTGAATGTTTGCACCCATTGTTCTCAAAAACAAAAGAAGCACTTCGATTGAATCAATTTTTATCTTCATCTGATAGGCCAAAGTGAATGCAATGGGCTTTTCAATGCGTTAGGCCGATTGTTTAGGGTCAAGAATCAGTGTTAGATTTTCACTAATATCTCAACAATTTATTACTTTTGATCAGATTCAAAGGGCTGGTTGTGCTCTGTAAGCCCAACATTAGATCGAATCCCTATAGTTGGAAAACTATTCAGGTTTATCGGTAAGAAGTGATCAACGTGCTTCCGTTTTACGGTAACTCTTAAAATGTCAGTAAAAGGGTGGATGTTCCTAAAGTCGACCTTAACGTTGGTTCTCTGTGTAAATACAGCTGATCTGTCAATAACGGAGTAGCATCCACGGGCGGTCAGTCATGCTCAATTTAAAGAAATTTATTCAGTGCTTGTATTTTCCCTGTAGAGGGGGTTTGTGATGAATTCCAGGAAGCAGGTGAAGTTGCGTGCTCTTGAAGAGTGTTCCCATAATTTTTCATAGTCAAGAATAGACTGATGCAAAATTTGAAACATTTGCTTCACAGTGCTTAAATGGTTCCTAATCGGGTAAGCCTCCTAAAATTTGAACATGTTTGGCTAGAAACTGACTGTGCAGTGCACAAACCATTTGAAGTTTTTATCGGAAATATTTACTTTGGGAAATTCAAAATTTTAGTTCATTACCTTGTACCCTTTTTTATAGGGCTCTGAGATAAAGTTCGATAGCTAGTAGGAATTTTTCTCAGTTACATCTATGCTGGGGATCGGTTTTTAGTCAAACGACAAATTTATTTATTTATTTATTTATTTATTCATCTGACTTTTTGTCGTCTTAATGAATGTGATGGGGAAAAGCCAATTTTAATGGCGTAAAAACCCCATATCTTTTCACAATACAGTACAAACATTACAAAACAAGTACATCCGTGAACATAACATAAAGTGAACATGGCTTCAAATATCAACTGTAGTCAAAAACATAAAAAAATTTAATTCTATCACGTCCATTGGACATCCATCATCCTCGTCGGCAGTGGTGAATTCGCCGCATTTTTTCAGGATGCATGACGGTATGCCATCTGGACTGGACACAGAGTATTTCAATTTGTTTATTGCGGAGTCCACCTGATTCGACGTGATCGCAAAGCTTCTCAGAGAACAGACCCCACTAGGTGTATCTCTACAAGCTTTTGTGATTTGACGTGCAGACGACGTAGAATCATTAAATGCCCTTCTAAAGTGAGTGGCAACCAAATTGCGCTTTTCCAAAGCGGAGGTGGCGACTTCATCGCCCAGAAACATCTCAACGGGTAATCCATTCTCCTTCCGTTTAGAGTCGACAAATTTCCAAAAATGTCGTGGATGTCTGCGTAGATTTTCCTGAGTTCGTTTGCAGTAGCGTTTGTACAGATAACGGTTATAAGTGCGATAGTTGTTACTAGCACGTGCGAAATGTTGCTTGGAAATAGGACAACGAGACTGGCAGTAGGTTCGGAGTGCTTTGGATCTTAGACGTTTGAGTCGTCGTAAATGTATATTTCCCCAAGGTGGTTTCGAAGATGGCCTGCGCAGTGGAACAAAATCAGCCAAGTAACTCTTCAACACACTGGTGAAATAGTTATTAATTATTTAGGCTCTGAATCAATTTTTTCCCAATGCTACCGACGCCAGGGAGGCAGCTCCCACACCTGGTCCCTACTTATCGACCCATCAGCTCATAAACCGGGTACCAACGGCTTTACTTCCCTTCCGAAGGAAGGCGTGATCAGAGATGTTATGCCTCAAAACATCCCGGCGGCGCCGACTGGGATTGAACCTAGACCTGCTGGGGTGAGAGGCAATCACGTTTACCACTACACCACCGGCGCCGCTACTCTGAATCAATTGCCGAGTTAAATTTAACTTGTGATTAAAAGTGGCATTTTGACAGTTATTTTCCTTGTTTGAAAATCCATGTGCTATCTATCGACTGGTTTTCGAGCAGAACTCAGCCGCGGTTGTTTAAATATAACTTCTTGGTTGTCATAAATAACCACACTTGGATAGCGGGGTTACTCGACAAATTTCCATCTGTGACTTTTAAGCACGAATTAAATTTAACTTGACAATTAATTGGTTCAATAGCGCAATTGAGGCTATTGGGTAATAGCAAAATCAGAGCCAAATAATATAAAATTTTATTATCAATATCTTATTATGTTATTGGTGTGTTGTGCGCTATAAAATGTTAATATCTTATTTTGCTATCAAAGCATAATTTTATTTTTTTTATGATATTTTGTTATCATGAAATCAGCAGCTTATTTTGATCTGATAGCAGTATAAGATTAATAGCTTATTCTGCTATCAGATCAATTGCCATTGAATTGATTAATCCAAGCAATATACTAATAGCTCGAAGATATATAAGAAGGCACCAACCGCTAATAAATTAATAAATAATAGTGTAACTATTTTTATCCTGCCTAATTGTCGCTTTTGTACGATAGTTAATCGACACATGGTAAAACGAGTATTCAGCCATCGGAAACGAAGGTGCATTTTTTCAAATAACAGCATCTTGAATTATAAAATTTTTAGATACAAATTCAAATGAAAATGAATCACCACAACAATGACTGCAAACTGCCCTTTCCACAAAATGTCAAATATGCTGTTCAATAATGATAAATAAATTTCAGTAATTTCATATTGAAAAAACATTTTTTTTGTCATTTTCAAATTCCAATTTGTCAATATTGTTCGTGTGCGGGTACAAATGAAGATGTTAATATTAAAGGCAATACTTACAACTTGCTTACATTATCCACATTGTCCAAATAACTAGCAGCCTTATACAACGCCCAAACGCACACCTATCAGCAGAAATAACAGCAAAAATCACAACGACGAGTATAACAGAACCGAGAACGATTCGTACGTCCATCGGATGATAGTCCTATGGCATGAGCGGTGCCGCACTGTACGGAATATCAGTTCCACTAGCCGGATCAGCATTTGGCGTAGGTGCACCAGTAGGACAATTAACAGCTTTACCCCGCCGGACCATCCACCGGATGATTGATGGGGCCGATGGTGCAGATGGAACGGATGGAAGAGTTGATGGCTACTGGTGCCGACGATGGTGCCTGCTGATCCTGAGCTCATCACGTTGTGCTCACTACTTTGCAGACCCTTGTAGAGTCGGCCGTTTTTGTGGATTTTATTATTCTCCTCGGGTTGGTCAATGTTGGGCGTGGAGTTGATTTCCTGGTTGTTTTTATTCATGTGGGATAAATTAGAACAAATGGAAGAGATTCATTATTATTGCGAGCAGGTCTCGGATAGAATTATCTGGTTTGGCGAGGTATCGAACTGTTAGCTAATTAAGCTAGGCCAATCGGTTGTGGCTTGAATGAAGATTGCACACTGAGAGAGGTTTTGCGAAGAAACGCGGTGCTATTGCACAGTTGGGGGGTATTTGTTTTCAAAGAACTCTATCGAAATTGTGCGCTTTTTATCGGATGATTGCCTTGTGTTTTGCTAAGCTTGATATTTATATAAAGGGCTTAACGGGTTTATATGGAATAATCTGAAATATTCATTGTGCATGCACTACGGTTGTACTTACATCATTGACAGAGGTATCTTCGACACTGTTCAGTCTATGTGCTGATTTAGTCTTTTTCTGCAGTTCCATTTCTACGGTAGAGGGGTAAATACATGAAAAGAGCGGAAAGAAAAAAAATATCCTTTTATTAGAGGAAGAAATTAACCTTAATAGCTCTCTACAGCTTTATATGAACTACCCAAGTTTCATAATCTCTACACGTCGATTGTGATCTGTGGAATCGTAAACGGTATAGAAAACAATGGAAAATGCACTCACCGTACCGCACCGAGACTACGTTGGTTGGCAGCGCAATCTGGCACTGAGAACGGAATCCATTATCCCAGTTATTGTGAATGGGATAGTAGAATTAATTTCTGGAATGTTAATGCTGTGCATTCAGCATCCTGGATTGTTTGTTTTTGTGTCTTGTATGAGCACAATGGAAGCATAACTGTTACCTCTATCGTCGTGACAAGAATCGGTGTGAGGACGACAGCAAAAAATTCACACACAAAAAGTTAGAGAATGCATTGAAAGTGAACCACATACCACATGTGTTTCCAGAAGTGTGCGTTATCCTAGTCACGGTTGCCATGTTGTACACACAATGGGAAAATCATAATACTGCAAAAAATATGTGCACGATGATTTTTAATATTTTTATGTGCTTTTATACTGGGGTTGGGAGTGTCGTATGGGTACTGGAATACGTGCTGAAAGGGTGTCGTCTCTTGTTATGGGAGCAACAACTTATTCCCAGAACATTGCGGTTGCAATCAACTAGTATCATCGGAGTTCAGAGCTTCATGTTTTTTTTAAGTATGATGTGGTGCAGTTGTTTTACAGCATCCTGATTGAACAATAGGGTAGTCAAAACAGAATTCATCAGTTTATCACCGTTTTATAAAAAAGAGGTATATAAATTTGCCTTAATCACCGTAGCGTTAGATATATCACAAAAAAATATATCCAATCAAGGTTTCTTTCATTTTCATATGCATGAATACTGTACTGTAAAATGGGGTGTTAGAATGCATTATATACACTACAAACCAGCCTACGGTTGAATATAATAATATATTATAATATAATATATTATATTATAATATATTATAAAGACAAACAAATAAATCCCATTTCAGCATTATTCGACATAAAAAGGATTATATTAGAAAAAAAATCAATGAGAAACCTCAGGTGATCAAATTGACCCCGTTTTTCGGTCAATAAACCACAAAATAGCTTGATGTTTTAAATACAGTCGATTACATTTTTAGAAGCGAACACGTTCGAGGCAAAATTTTTATCGGATTCGGAACTCTTCTTCTTTAATTTAAATGCAGTAAAACAAAAAAGTATGGCTGGTTTGGATTCTTCTTATTCGTGTAATATAATTATCAATAAAATATATCTATGGTGTTAGCGCGGGAGTTAGAACAGAAACGGGTATAATACGCCCCCCTTAAAGAAAAACGGCTATATTTTTTACCGTTTTCTCTATAATTAATGGAACGATCTCGTACATCCGTTACCTTAGGAGTTAGACATAAGTTGTAAGCATTTTTTCTGCAGTGGCAGTTGAAATGAAAAGCTATGAAACATTATTCGACAACGTTTCAATCCTATACCCCCACAACAAAGGGACAGTATTATCTATACTAAAATGCTAGTATGTCCAACAGCAAAAATGTGCGCTTGCAGAGCATCAATATTAAATGTTACATACTGCGCAAAAAAAGAATGACTTTGGAGGATGCTTTTCAGGATTATGGGTTTTTCATTGATTTGCGGCACTTGCCAAATGTCAAACGTTCATACTGAAGTGTTCCTATTAAATACTTGAATTGTCCATGAGTTTTACATTTATATTGAGCCTGGATTCGTAGAAATGAAAAGGGGGTCCTTTGCCCCGGTGGGGCGTTTTATAAACTACTTCCCTATCACTGAATCTCCATCCATGTCAAACCGTTTGTATATTTTTTTCAGGATTGCTCACGAATAAAGAGGCAAACAAGATAAGCAATGTTTGCTACAACTGAGGTTATAGTCTGCTTCTTCATCATTTTTTTTTCAAACCCACTTGAACCCCGAACTCATCGTTACATATTGCTTTTAATGTAAGAGATTTTCCCCATCCTACAGCTTTTCGTGCTCCCTTCCGTTGTTATCGTTGCATTCTTTCGCACATCGTTTGTGTTCGGGAATTATTCATGAACAAATTTCTTTTTTATTGTTCCCATGTCGGTAGCAAGAGTCATAGCCAGTCATGGGTTCACAGTAGACGGGTATGTTGCACGTACAGAGCTCGGTATCAGACGTTCGGTGCCCCTGGGTTCCTTCCGGTGAAGTCATCAGCTATTTTACAGGCGGTCCTTGGAAGGATGCCAGATTTTGGTATCTTCGAATTTGAGTGAGAATGAAAACATGCCTAATAGGAAAATTTTGAGCAACCGTCGCTATTGAATTGTTTTTTTTTTCAAGCATTATTGAGGTGAGAAAAATTGGTACGTCTTTTTTATTGTGTCTTATGGCAACGTTGCCACTCTGTCTGTGCACACGGAAATAAACCCTGGAGGAATGCTGAGTTTGATGAAGCCGTATGCAGATTTCTGTAATGGGAGGAGCATGCTGTAGGCCAATATTTTTTTTTGAATACTACAATAAACGATAGATTATAATTATCTATTAGGGTGGTTCAAAATATCGATTTTGCTCCACTCCACTCAATCGATTGTAAAATAGGGTTCTGATCATTCTCGCAAAATTTGAGCTCATTTGGTTGCGATCTCATACTGCGCTGGCCCTACGAAGTTTATATGACAGTTACTATGGGAAAAGTGTTACTATGAGAAAAGTGACAGTTACTATGGGATGCGAGATCGAGCATCAATTTTATAAAAATAATACACAGAATCATCTGCTTTAATCATCGCGCCCCTTTGTTAATGTTCAGCTTGGCATTTAGTTTCATACTTGGCATAAACGCTGAAATTGTTTACATGCTTGTATTCAACACTGTTGATTGATATGATAACACAATTAAATTTAAATAAATTATCGTGTAAATTTACTTAATACCTAGCGTTAACGATATTCGAGATTATATATCATAGTGAATTTTTCAAACGGTCTTTAGTAGGTACTCTAGGCGAATTGATTTTTCCTACCTCTATCAAAACAAAGATGATTATTTGATGGCTTGTTCTAGACATTATTCGAATATTTTTTTAATAACTAAAACCAATTCGATGTTTATTTATTAAATAAGCACGGTAAAAGTCATCCGAAGTATAGAAATGTATTTTTTTATTGTATTAAAATAATTGTTAATAAGGAGAGATAATGCATGGTTTGCCGGCCACGTCCTCGCGGTCTTTGGGAGGGAGGGGAAGGATGATTAGTTTAACAATCGTTGTTACTTTAGACCGTGTTTACTAGACTAATGCAAAATTTGAAATTTTCGTTCCACAGTGCTTAAACGGTTCCAAATTGGATCCTGCTTAGCCTCCCAAAATTTGAACTACTTTAGTAAGAAACTGACTTCGCACAAACCATTTCAAGTTTATATGGGAATTACTATGTAAAAGCTTATGTTTTTGTTCATATTTATCTAACAATTCACCACATCACTATGCTTTTTAAAATGATAACAGTAATTGTAAACAATTTTCTCAGCTAAAACTTTGTTGAAAACCACTTTTCAATCAAATGTAAGGAACAAAAGTTATTAATGGTGCGAAGAATAGAGCACAAATATTATGGCTACTATGTCACACTGCAGAATACAGTGTTACCCACAGAACAGCTGCTTGATCATGCCTTAAGATTATCAATCTCTTAAAAAATAATAACAATTTAATTTGACATTTGGCTGAAAAACGATATTCCGCAAAGTTGTAGCTTAAAAAAATTTCCCGTAAGAATAATTAAATTTTCGAAAAAGTAAAATGAAAAATGGGTAGAAGTATGGTTTTCCCATAGTAATTTCCATATAAACTTCGAATAGTTTGTGCCAAGTCAGTTTCTTACCAAATTAGTTCAAATTTTGGGAGGCTATTCAGGACCTAATTTGAAACCGTTTGAGCACTGTGGAACGAAAATTTCAAATTTTGCATCAGTCTAGTGTTTACCTCTGCATCTCCACAATTGCCACGGGAAGGATAGTTGCGTTAGTTAGAAAGGCTACTTTTAGATTAGCATTCACTGTGGTAAGTGATGCGATCAGTAAAAGCAGCCGACAGTTTTTATTTAAATCTAGTGGGGATAGAATAAGTCATAGTGAAAAATTTCAAGGTACGAGACGGGACATGGGTTTGAACTCCCGACCTTATGCTCAGTAAGAAGAAACGGTAACCACTGAGCCTCGTCAAGAAGAACGGACGGACATTTAATTAAGCATCCTAAACAGTAAACAATCTTAACAACACCCTGTTACTGGCGAGGAAGCGAAGTAAATAAAGCTACTACCAGAAATTAAAACAGAGCAACCAGTTTTGTGTTTGTCTGTCAGAGATTACTGAGATATGCTAAGAAAATGATTGAATATCAAATCAAGAACAACATGTGAAAAGGGCATACAAACTTTTTGTAAACAAACCTTCTTATCTTCTTTTCACATGTGGATCTTGAAATACCAACATCACTCATTGCCCACGAAATCACCCGCTGGACAGAACGCAGGTACACCAAGATATAAGAAGAGTTAGTTCCGCCACCAGAGGCCGCTGAAAACATACTGTGATTATTAAGGTGGGTCAAGTTTGTATGACCGGTCCATTCTAGGAATTTTTCGGGTTGGAAAATTTCGCGCCTTCCCTAGACATAAAATATGATACACTCTAAATAATCGACACGTTATAGTTAAGTGAAGAATCACGTAAAGAATCTCTTTTTGGTTTACCGTCTATTTTACATGTCCCAAGTAGAATCTACATGACACCACTTGTATACGAGGATAAATTCCATTTGAAACCGAATTTAATGAAGTTCACGTGATTTGTTCATACACAGATTCTATGTGCGTTTCACGTAAACCCTAAGTGATTTTCACGTATGAAATAATAAATGAGTGACACTCATAGTTTTAGCGGTGCCGTTGGTGTAGTGGTAAGCGTGATTACTTCTCACCCCAGCAGACCTGGGTTCAATCCCAGTCGGCGCCGCCGGGATATTCTGAGACATAACATCTCTGAACACGCCTTCCCTCGGAAGAGAAGTAAAGCCGTTAGGCCCCGGTTCACGAGTTGATGGGTCGATAGGTAGGGTCCAGGTGTGGGAGCTGCCTCCCTGGCGTCGGTAGCATTGGAGCTCAGCACGGAAAACAAGATCGACGGAAAATAAATCAAGGAAAAAAAATCATAGTTTTATACAATATGGCGCTAGTTCAATGGGCATATTTTCATGCCAGTGTAAATTCCGATTATTTTAGATCTTACATATGTGGAACAATTTAATAATTTAGATAATAATTTAGGCTGTTTCTTTTTTAGTGCGACTACAGCAACATCATTGTCAGATCAAGTGTATCAGATCAGAACATGTATGTTTTCCCGTTCCCGATCCTTATTCCGGTCAAATTTAATATCGATATGTTTTTGTTACTGATGTTTATATTTTTTTGACAAAATAAAGACCATTGCATAAAATAATACTGGATCATCGTCTCATGCAAAATCAAGAATACATTTTATTTAAATCGTTCCAAAATTAATATCATTAGAAACCACCATGAGCTGTACTGGAAAAATCGTGATAATCCAGAGACGTTGAAGCTCACTTAA
Organism: Ochlerotatus camptorhynchus; assembly: GCF_037179485.1. Lineage (NCBI taxonomy): Eukaryota > Metazoa > Arthropoda > Insecta > Diptera > Culicidae > Ochlerotatus > Ochlerotatus camptorhynchus. The sequence goes on from NW_027041209.1 coordinate 250,507, forward strand.
ATGAGTGCTTGCGTATGAGAATCACATAACGTTTACGAGTAATTGCGATGGAAAAAAAATCTATGTGTGTTTTCAAGTAGCATTAACGTGAAGATTATTTTGAGTGTAGTGCTTGCCACACAATTTACAGGAATCCCCCGAATAGCGCACAAAAAATCAGCTCAATTGGTTGGAGGACAGCCGAGAAATAGAGGTGGGTGGACTGCATTCGGGGGATTTCTGCATACTAAAAGGCAAACTGGTACAGGCTTAGAAAGCTCACAATGTGTGTGTGCAGCTGTGGAAATTTGTTGAATTTGTTTTTGATTCATATTTATTATTACTTTATGGGGTGGTTTTCTCAGTATTTTAGTTGAAACGATTTGTTTTTTACGTTCCCGACGTTTCGACGGTCTGGTTGCGGCGTTCCTACTAAAATACTGAGAAAGTCACTCCATGGCAGTTAAAACTACCATTCGCAGTTTTTGATTCAGTTTCAACCTGGATCGGGTATCAATATTGAGCCTGCCTGTTTTATGACAAACGTCAGTTTGATCAGACCATGATTTGGACTGGTAGAATGCTTAAAAAAAACCTCGATAAAACTTGCAATGTTATATGGGACAGGTTCCAACCGTAGAGTCTCAGTAGTGACCATAAAAGAGCCAACTAAGAAGAAGAAGTTTGTATGATGGATTTCAACCCTCTTTTTCCCATTGCTTAAAGGACATGTAATTAGGGTTCCAAAAACTGTACTAAATATGACCGAATTTGAGTGTCATTAGAATTTGCGCCAGAATTAAAAAGCTAGTATGGGAAAATCCTGAATGCTTAATGGTTAATATATTTTTGCAATTGGAATCAATTTATGTTCTTGGTTAAAATTATAGAGCAACATGTGAAAAGGGAATACGAATCAAATGTAAGCATTGACTTTAAACGTCGATTTCTAGCGGATTGAGATTCATTCAGACAAACCACAATAGCAGCATCTGGTAGAGGAAGTTTGTTCTATCAGATGATTTAGGGTAGAGAACTACTTCAGAATAAACGCGTATTACCTTCATATCGAACAGAAGCTTCAAATATATCAATGATTTTGACGTTCACGAAGTAATCAGTACGATAGTTTGTTTAAAAGCTACAAAACTAAATCTATAAGAACAAAAAATATTTATATTTTTCAACCGATATTCTCAAAAACAAAAGAAGCGCTCCTAGTGAATTCACTTCATCTGTCTTCATCGGTATGCCGGAAGGAAAATATTATGGTTTATGTTAGCAAAAATACTAAATAAAACTACTGTTTACCCCCTGACTATAATAGGTACAGGTATTGCCGAAGCCGACATTTCCCCTATTATTTTTAAACCTAGAAAAATTAAAGTTTTTCCTTTGTTTCTACGTCAGTTCAATAAGAAAGTGGAGTTTTCGTGCTATGGTTTATTGATTAGTTATTTTGCAGGATTCAAAATGGCCGAATTTAAGCAAAAATGTGAACACAACAAACAATTTCTTTTTCTGGATTTGTTTTCCGTCGATCTTGTTTTCCGTGCTGAGCACCAATGCTACCGACGCCAAGGAGGCAGCTCCTACGCCTGGACCCAACCTATCGACCCATCAACTCATGAACCGGGGACCAACGGCTTTACTTCCAGAGATGTAATGCCTCAGAACATTCCGGCGGCGCCGATTGAACCCAGGCCTGCTGGGGTGAGAGATAATCACGCTTACCACTACACCACCGGCGCCGCTAACAACAAACAATTGAGCAAAAGGTTTTTGGGGTGGGTAATTCAGAAGTAGTGGAACTATTTTTTTTATTTATTACCGCTATGTACGTGACAGGGGTATCCAGGTACACAGCTACCATTTGAACAACAGCGTGAAGAAAAAAGAAAAATAATTCTCATGCACATAATGGTTGAACCATAAACCAGCTTTACGATACTATACGATCTTTATTTGTAAAAAACTTAGGCTTACTGCTCTATTTATACACAAAATATTGAATTGATTTATTTAAAAAAAGCTCGTCCTCTATTTATGTAGCTACCTTTGGCACATATAACAGTGTAACCAATTGGTTTCAAGTGGATTCCACTACCGCAACTTTAGATGCAAAGGAAAAATATGATAGTTTCTGTAATGTGTCTGGCAAATTTAATAGTTCCAATATGTAAGTATATTATTCCAAAAAAAAACCTCCATACTGCAACTATAGCAACACCATACCACACTACTCTATGTATTCCAAGTCGGAAGCGATAAGAACAAAACAAGGCTTAGAAAACCACCAAAGTTGTATAGTTTGAATTTGATTTCATATTAAGCTACCCTAAAATTTTGGGAAACATAAGGTTTTTATCCCGTTCAGGACGGGTATAAACATTTCTGAAATCTTGGCTGCTGGTACATCAATAATCAAAAATGTATCGCTAAGTCAATTTCAAATCAGATTTAATGATCGAGGGAAATGGATGTAATGTCGGCCTAAATGCCCCTAATTTGGGCACATACATAAATTTAACAATCGACTAAATTTTCAATAACGATCAAAAATATCCATTAGTATCGTCTTAATGACGCTTTCGTTTAGATAAAATTGATAATTATGAAATTTTTAACGATGGGGCCAATCTTAGATCCATAAGCCAACATTAAAGCCATTTCCCCTATAAAGTGAATCAAAAACCTCTGCTAAACTTTCACGTGTTAAAAAATCCTGATCAATTGGAGCTTGTTGCATGAAACTTAATTAATCCATTATTATGAAATCATGAATCGGACCAGTCATGAATAAAATATTAATTGAATGGTAAAAACGTGTTCATGCTCTCGTTGTTATGAGTATGATACACACATACTCAAAACCTGCGGGTTTCTAGGAGAGTAGTGTAAGTTGATATACCAGAAATAACATACCTAGATATAACTTTGTTCTCTTCAGATCACTTGAGCTGAAACTTAACTTTTGATTTATATTACCAAATACCACGCATCTTCCAGAAGCAAAATACTAGGTGTATATTTTTCAAACTAAAATCAGTTTTAATTACTTGTGTTTCAATTAGGTTTGTAAGGATGAAAATTAAATTTTGCAGGACTGTTTACATGTTATGACATCTCTTACGGTCAAACCGGATTATCCGGAGAACCATGCTATGGTCCCAACATATCAATTCTAAGTTAAATACGCTTTAATATCGGGATATGAGATGAACTAGTCAACTGGCTAAAACTCTCAACAATAAATAAAACAAAACAAAAATGATCTTGAGGTTCTGACCGAAATAGAAAAAACCCACAGGGTTCTAGGTTAATTTTGATTATGTGGCCATTTTATCAGTCAATCCGGACTATATAAAAATATCAATTCCATATTAAATACGCTTTGTTCTCGTGATTCTGAGTAATATAGAAAACAATTGCTATCAATTTCCAGTAATATACGTAAAGTGAGATGTAAAACTATGTCGGAAGATAGTAGCAATTCTTATGTTACCGAGACCAATGACACCCCCTCCAATCGATTCACCAGAGTTTTTTCTTTAAGAATATGAATAATATGTTGACTGAGACCGTTTGTCAGGCGAGATTTTCAACTTATTCGTGGTTTTGTCAATTTTTGCTCACTGTGCGTTACCACGAGGCGGATTTTATTTAGGGCATAAGAGAAAGGTTGGACATATAATTAGATACCGTAATCTGGGGGTTTATTGTGCACTTATTTACGTAAATATTTAAATAAATATCATTTAATAAGTAAATTGACAAAATCAGTAGCTCTATTGCATGATTACTTATCATTTTGGATGTTTTGTTTATTTTTAGGACATTTTTGAAATCTGGCTATGGGGTGAAATTGATCGAATCATGCTATGTTCTAAGGCGACTTTCATCTTCCCTCCACTTGGTAGCTAAGTGTGCTACACAAACTATTGTGTGACGGAAACTCTGAAAAACTAGATTTAGAGACCGATGAGATTTTTTAGTAAGTCGTTTTTGTTTTTGATGGGATTTTAACCTTAAAGGTCATTCATCCCAGAGTTTTTTTTAGCAAGGGAAGATGCACAAATGACGTGGTATTTGTACCGTATTTCCTACATGGCTGGTCACCCTTAAGTGCCATGTAATTTTTGCATCTTTCCTAAGTCCTATTTGCATAGCAACTTCTGAAAAAAATCTGCTACTGTATTGAAATTTTGTGAATATTATTTTTAAAACATTTATTGTGGTTTGAACTATATAAGGAAAACTAGATGAGGCCGTTTTTTAATTAATTTAAAATGTTGATAAATAAATTTAAGTCAGCGGTATGTTATAAGGTACATAACGCTGACTTAAATTTATTTATCATAAATATTTTAAATCAGCCCTTTGAAAAATCGTAACTCACTCTGCGATTTTTCCTAAAATAACGCAAATATTTGTTTGTAATATTTGCATCAGCCTTTATTTATCAAAACATGTCATGTAACTCATGTTATTCCAATAACGATACCTGTAAAGTGTGTAATGAGAAGTAAATGAACAACCAAGATCAACTGTAGAAAGTGTTCGCCATATAGTCATCGAACCACAGTCAGAAAAGGAAACAGACGGGCTACATAAAATACGTGGTAAATTTTTATCTGTTTTGATAATAAGATGGACAAAATCAATGGACATCATAAACTCCATCCAAAAATAAACAACCTGTACGAAATTCATAGTTAGATCGGTCTGATTGCTGGTTTAATAAAACAATCATGAATCTTAGGTATGGTAAGGATTTAATATGGAGAAACATCACCTCTCTTTTCTTTCCCTGGCCATAACATTGTTGTAAACCTGTAGATTTTAAGACATACTTCAAATCTCCGCGTACATCGTACGGGTTAGGCAAAGAAGTGTGCGTTTGACATGTACTGTCGCATTAATGGCCCTTCGGTCACCCGCCATTCTCTAGCTAAAAAATTATCACACTAAGCTTCATGTTAGATAGCATTTCCAACCAACTCTGAAAATTATCACATGAGATATCCTGCCCGCTAATATGAAAGCTTAACGACTCCCGACAGGGGCTCGGGGTTTTAACAACGATTTTGGGTAAGATTTTTGGGAAAGTGCACTGTTTATAGAACTCGTTGAAAAATTTTCCGCTTATTCTTGGAAGTTCTTAATCATTTTACACACTACGAAAAATTTATTTAAATTTCGGTGCCCTGAGACCGACACATGAAAACATGACCTAAGAATCAGTTGAAAGAAACGAGAAAATCAATTCAAACAATTGCACTATTCGACTTGTTACGTATGTTTCAGAATCGAAATTTTACATGACTTGTTTATTTAATTTCCTTGATTTACGTTTAAGATGGATTACGTCTCTTCGATTCATTAATCTACTTCATTTGATTCAGCAAGTTTAAAAGTATTGAAAGTAACAAAGTTCAAAGAAGCCTGCCACGGCGATACATAAAATGTTCCAATTGTTAGAAACTATTTTAACATTTTTAGAAAACTTTAGTGAATACTCTGGAAATCGTTCAGAAAAAAAGCGTCAAAGATCTTCATTCTTCGCTCGCTGTTAGGTAAAGCAATGTACATTCTTTAATTGACTATTACCCTAAAAAACATTGAAACCACTGATATCAATAAATACGATTGCGAATGAGAGTATTTTGGACCCATGGACTGAGCACGCCGATGAACAGTAGGAAGTAACAAAACGATTCAACCCATACTCACCGTACAATCGTATCGTCCCTTCTGCGTCCCCAATGCTGTTCTTCGATATGCACTTGTAACCACCCATATCAGCTTTGTGCAGTTTCTGGATCACAAGCGTCATCTGCACCGCGTACATTGAGCTTTCGTTCTCGTTCATCGAGTACCGATCGTTGGAGATTATCATCTCGCCTGTTGATGACAAGGATAAAAAGGGGTGAAAATCAGTAAAAAATTGTTTCCGATGGCCTTTAGCATAATAATAGGATGCTGTCAAGAGAAGAAGTGTTTTTTTCACGGGCCAACATTTCCGGTGTTAGATTGAATGCTTTGTGATTGTGCCATTGTGTTTATAGAAAACAAATTGGACTTGATAATGTTGATGATCAAACCAATGCTATTTCATACAATTAGCTCACATTTATCATTACGCTTTAGCAAATAATAAATCATACTGATGCATCTATTATGAAATCGTTTATATATTATTTTTATTAATCCTGTAACTATTTATTTAAATGCTGTTTCAATAAATCGAGCGCTGTCGTCTCAACTACAATTAAAATAAAAGTATTATGATTATCAAACAATTAAACGTATTTTCACTCACAACACTGAATAAATAACTATAATTGGAATCGAGAAGAGTACTGGGAAATGCATTGATGCATAAAACAATGCCTATAATTTTTGCGTTCTCTTCCACCTGCCCTTAAATGGTTCCCTGGTGGGAGTTCTTTGCCCCATACATAAAGTTCACTCGAGACAATTGATGACCAATTTTGATGCTGGTTAACTGGCCAATTCATATGCTTACCACACAATGGTCGCTACCGGGTAGCTGCTGAAAATGGGATTGAATTTTCAACAACAGTTTAGTAATAATTAATTTCCATTCGAATAAAATCCCTTTTGGGGAATCAATTTAAGAAATTTCGGATGCTGTAATTAAAGCAAAATGGTGTCATGCACAATTAGGGTGGTTTGAATTAGTGCAATAGATTTCAAAACAGACTCAGTTAATTCTCCATCACGGTTCTTTGACATTGGATTTATACTATGAAAATTGGTACCTTTTGCCCTTTTTACATCTAAGCATGATAGAGATAGTGCTTGAAATCCTGACTTTCGAAACGAGGATTTAAAAAGCCTTTGTGCCTTTGCTCAGTGTTCATATATCACTAGAACTGTCTTGCCTGTGTACCATTTGAGACCACCCTAGAGTATTACTTGGGATGACGAAGCTGTGATTGTTGCTCGCAGTCCTTAGGATCGAGCTCAGAAAACGGTTTCAATCAGGGTGTTAATAGATAACTCGATAACGTTTTTTTGTTAACGCCTGCTATGCGTCTGCGTTAACGTCTGCAACACAAATTCACCATTGCAGACGTTAACGCTGATTGTTAAGCCCATTGGGTACCTCGAACGCACTTCGATATTTAAATTAACCTTGGCAGTTAGCGGTACACGAAAACGGACGGGCTAGAGTATATATTAGTAAAGGAAGAAGAAAGAAAAAAAAAAGATCGTAATTTGCCACAGTGTAAACACGCTAGGAAGACAAAAGTTTAATTTACAGTATATTCATTATTATTTGCGTTTCTATTGCTCTAAATCTTCAAACTTTGATAACTAAACGGTAATGTACAGGACACAATTGAATTACAAACAAACATACTAATTATATTACAATTTCTAGCAGTGAGTTTGTTACTCTAGTGAAATTGAGGTTAGGGAATCGGAGTTGCAGGAAAAAAAGGAGGAAACACGAATTGTAAGCTTGTTTCTTTACTTTAATAACCTTAAAGCTAATGCAAATATATTTCCAGCTTTAAGCTGTTCACAAACTGGACACGCTCTGTAGATCGAGTTCCTTCGGGTGCATCCGAAACCGAAAATTCTCACTAACACTGATGTTATCGACGGTTATCGATTAACAACCATGTTCTGCACTCTACATTGAAACCGTTTTCTGCGCTTGAACCTAACGATTGCGAGCAACCATCACAGCCTTGTCACCCCTAGTTATACTCGTTTACGTCTGCAATGCAAACTCACCATTGCAGACGTTAAAGCTGACGATATTGACGTAGCAACCCTGGTGCAGAGGACGGTTTAAAAGTACGAGCAGAGGAGCCAAGAACTGCTATGGATCGCATCTCAGTGGTATCCGTTCCGTTGGCCAGGACCTTCTGCCATACATTCGAGATCATCAAGCTACCATCACCAGATAATCATGCAGTATTTGTGGCGTAGCGGGATCAAGTTGTACGAAACTGACCAAGAAACACTACGAGCGCTGGGTGAAATGCATACAACTGTTAGCTGTCTGATCAACGAAATCCAAGTTCTTCGTTCCTATCAGGGCGGTGCGGTTGGATTTATTCACCGATGCTGGTGAATCGGCTTACGGGTGCTTGGCATATTTCCGGCTTGAGGACGGTGTAATTGTTCACGAAGTTTAAGCGAAGGTGGTAGCATTGCAGTACCTATCTACATAGCGCATGGTGCTAGTAGCTGCTGTTCTACTGCTCGCTTGTGCGATCCTTATTGGAGTCAAGTTTAGTTGTTTGGTGCCCTTTCCATGCTAGCTGGATCACTAGAATTGAATCCGTTCAACGCAAGTTTGTGAGATATCCGGAGAACTTTGTGATTTGGGCGTAATTGCTTTTGTAAACAAACATGTCAATCGCTGATTTCTCGCGAATAAAAGAACAATCTCGCGAACAAACTATACCAAATGATAGAAGAACCATTCATCTACCTGTTTGTGTTGTTAGTTTTTTAGATGGAGTTTAAATTCGCGAGAAATCATCAAATGAAGTGTTTGTTTACAAAAACAATTACGCCCTAATCTCGAAGTTCACCGGATATGCTCTTCGTTTCCTCAACTGGCGTGACCCAACGAACTTGCCACCGTACGAAGACCGTTGCCGTCTCCTAGGAATCGAACGATTAGAGGTGAGACGGACGGTCGCTCAAGCTATGTTCAATGGAAAGCTGCTTACGGGTGACATTGACTGTTCAAAACTGTCACAGCTATGTATGCTTCTGAGAGACCTCTTCGTCAAGGCAACTTTCTGTTTTTGGAACCACGGCGCCGAAATTATACGCAACACGAGCCAATTCGATCAATCAGTCGGCAATTCAACAACTTCTTTTATATGTTTGACTTCAATGTATCAGCTGACGTGTTTTGTCATTGGCTAATTCGCCTTTTCCGTACCGTTGATCGTAAGTTTTTATTTTAAGTTTTATTCATTTAGACAATAATTATTGTCAGCTGAATTTTTCAATAAACAAATAAACAAATCATAAACATTTCAAAGGGACGTAATTGCTTTTGTAAACAATGGCTTTAGCTGTCGATTTCTCGCATCTTAAAGCTCACTTCTTCAAAATAACAATGCTAGAGGAATGTTTCCTCTACCTATTGGTGTCATTATTTTTCATGAGTGAGCTTTTATTAGCGAGAAATCGACGGCTAAAGCCATTGTTTACAAATGCAATTACGCCCCTTTGAAATGTTGGCACTGAAATAACAGTATCCATGGGAAAACAAGAGTAACACCTCTTTCCCACTCAGTGTTTGGCTGTCAATTGCCGTTTGTCATCGTTTCGGCTTGAAGAAGGGTTCCCTGGCAACAATTTTGGTTTTATGAGGGTTCTGTAGACCATGATTTAGACTTGTAGAATGCTATAAAACCACGATAAAACCTGCAATGTTACTTGGGTTGTGTCGATTGGAGGTCGGTCAGAGGCTGAATACTCTCTCTCTCTCTACTAGGCGTTGACACTCTTATGCGAGCTTTTTCCCGCTTTCAACTTAAGGCTCAAACGCAATGTGGGCTGAAGCGGAACTGAAACAGCAAGTTTGACAGTTGTCACAAATGATATCAAGATACCTAATCGAAGTCGATTTGGTTCTAACTTGTTTTCAATCCGACAAGAAAACACTTAGAAATAATTATTTTTAAACGTGACGTAATTAATCTTTGACGTAAATCATGGAACGTAAACAAAGATTTCATGTAAAATTAAGTGTTCCTACACCGAAGCACTCGAAGAAAACGACGAAAAGTGCGTTTGACTGAATTGATTTTCTCGTCTCTTTCAACTGATTCTTATGTCATTAGGACCGCTTACATGTGTCGGTCTCAGGGAATCGAAATTTACATGACTTTTTCGTAGTGTATAGGCTTCCTCAAATCGGGCTTCTCCGATGCCGCTTCCGTTCCGCTTTAGCTGTCATTGCGCTAGGGTATTTAGTGGTTTTGAAGCACTTCCAAAGTTATTGATTGACAGCTTGCTATGTCAACCAATAATGCATGCATTTGTATATTGTGTGGCTGGCACAATTCTCGCGTCTTTTTTAAATAGACCAATGTAACAAATGTAAAAAAATCAAGTTAAGCGATACAAACTATTGCTCTTCTATCATGTGATACAAAAACATCCATCCAAATTTACTTTCAGTTATTTAAGATAATCATTGGTCAAAAATTGTCCAATGTACAGTTTGAAATGATGGGTACATGCTTGTTACTTCGGTCATTCGGACTGTGAAAGGGAATCTAGAATCATGTAGAACAAAACGTCCAACGTAACACTCATTGATTATGTCGCTGAGAAAAATCGTCCAATGTAACATGTCCGATGTACTACTTGACTAGTCAAATCGTCCTATGTGTTTTTTTTTTTCTATATTGTAGCATGAAATTCAAAGTAAAATTGTAATTTTACCGTTTCTAATGAATTTTCAACGTTATTATTCACTGACTACCTTTAAAAATGGTATTGCAAAATGTATTGTTTCTAAACAGTTAAAATAATAATCTGTCGAACTTCAACTTCGATTTTCTCAATATGGTGGTTACATTGGTCTATTTGAAAAGTGACGCGAGAATTATACTCTTTGTCCAGGGAAGTCGAAAAATTTCCAATCCGAAAGATGTTCTAGACCAGACTGGAAATCGAATCCGCCATCTCCGGCTTGGTAATACCCTGTAACACCCTCCTGTCTTTACTGAATAGGCTATCTGAGTCCCCAGTACAAGATCTGGAAAGTGAAACCAACTGTACCTGAACCTTGAACCGTGCCCTTAGTTCAGTGCATGTCGTATTACTCCATCACTATTGAGAATTGATGAAGTATTTGTTTTTTTGCCACAGTTGTCATTCTTGCATTTATCGCAAGGCTCCGACTCTAATTGAAAGGTCCCGCTATTTATACCCTTTGGAGTATCGTCTCCTGGTCTGAATACTTTAAATTTTAGTATTTGGGCGTACAAGCTAGTTTCCTAAGGGGAGCTTAGCTGAGGACGTGAAGCATTTATGTCTGGACTCATTTAAAAAAAACGTTTGGTCAAGATTTGGGATGATATGCCTAACGAAGTAGTGCACGCGGCTTGCAATAATTGTGAAAAGCGTTTACGAGCCGTAATCAAACACAAGTGCGAAAGATTCGAACTAAACTAAATACGTTGTAACTTTGTTTCTTTGTTATACTGTTTAATTTGAAATAAAATAGAAATGTTATCTGGTTTGTGTTTTATATCATATTTTAAGTGCATCACTTATTCGTTGCTACCCCGTAGATACGCTAGGATGAAAATGCCTCTTATTTCGTCCCGAGTTGTTCGGCATGATTCTAGCAGCTATTTGCCATCTTTTCGCAGGCATAGTCGACGTAGCTGTTGAAGTTAAGCTGGTTGTGTATCATCACTTTAAGCATGCGCTTCGAGGCTATGGGATGATCCTCTATTGACTTGAACTCGTGACTTTGGCTGAGAGGTATGGTATGATTTGCTACAGTTAATTTAACAATCATTGTCTTGGATGTTTACCACTACGCCGGGGCCATCCCCACGGTTTGGTGTAGTTTCTTCTTCTAGTTCTGAGACAACTTGCACAGTGGGTGGGAATTCTCAATAAATGGTTTGGCAAGGTTTTGGCTGTCCTGAGCGTGGAGGATTAGACTGGGGGAAATTGTTATCATTTTTTCAACGGGCCAACCTCCTGATTATTTTTGTGGGCCAGTCTAGTGGAGGATTAGTAAAAAAAATGATACTGTGGTCACTATCAACCCTGCAGTGTTGGGCTTGGAATTTGATTGATAAAAAGAATGACCGGACGTGATGATAAATGTGCCAGCCACGCAAGATGGGATGTGTCATGAGATAGCGTAAATAGGAATTAATAATGTGCAGTGCGGGAAGTTACTCTCCTGGTAGCTATGCAAACGTGCGATTTAAACGATGAAACGTTTCTTAAACATTTAAAAAACGGGTCTTTACTGCGTACTCAGATTTACTGTCCACCCTTGATTTTTTTTTTAGTCAGAGGTGTGGAGCGACGAGCAAGCGTATAGAATGTGCTTCCGAAAGAGGCTTCTTTTAGAATCTACTGAGGCCGGCAGCTTTCTGCTCTATTCATACGGGATTGGACAACCCTAATCCAACATGTAATGAAGTAGAACACAATCGAGCTGTGCTTGTTCACGTCGACTGATACTGAGTGATTGCGGTACAAGCACATATCGTCGATAGTAAAGTGTTGTAAATGATAAACGATAAATAAATGATTGTTGTGTATTAGAGAACGCTTGTGCAACAATACAAGGGAGGGAAACTGATTCGAAACTCAAATGTCATTAGCCAAATACCTCCGTAGACCATAGGTCAACCGTTGTATAATTGGCAATGCACCCGGTACTAAATGGAAGTTGTGGGTTCGAAACGCATGCTTGGCATGCACAGTTGTACACATCAACTGCTCATTTGTTAATAAATTTTCACTCAGTTGTTGAAATTTGTTTCTTTTTTGTAGTAATTGATATATTAGGTTCATAGCTTACTAGAGATACGCAAAGAGTAGGTAAGTCTTAACATTTGAATCAACACCAATGGATTTTTACACTTAGTACGAGATATGTGCAGCGAGCATTTCTTGCTTCATTTTTACAACTTAAAAACAAACATAGTTTATTACTAGAATTAAAATCATGTTTTTACGTATCTATAACAAGCTTAACTTCTAGTCTATCTCTAATCATCTTAAGATGCTTTTTATCTTTTCAGAATTTGTGACCGGTCCTGTATTTGGTAGAGCAAAATACGCTACGAGGAGGAGAAGGAGTGTGTTCTAAAATGGGTCATAAATATTCTACATCTTTTATGGATGGTTCCTAAGATGCATCGTTTAGAATCTTCTTTAGAAGATTTCCTCAGAAGTTTTTTCTTTAGAACCTTAGCTTATTACAGACGTTTGGTCGTTGCTCCGCTCCTCTGACTAAAAAAATACGGGCAGGGCAGTAAGTCTGAATATACACTTATCCAGTCAGTAAGGTTTTACAGGATTTTTGATTTGCGACACTGTTCGGTAAAAGTCTAAAAATCTGTGGAAATACCGACTTTTTCAGCAATTCAAAAACCCAGTAAAATACTCCTGTAAAATAATTTAAGTGTGTAGCAGTAAAGGAGCTCTCTTCGTAGCTTGGCGTCGCTTTGTTGCTGTAGCGGAGGGAGGGATAGGGTAATTTAAAGGTACTGGAATTATATGAAAAGTAATAAGCATTCTCTCTTTCTTTATACACGTATGCCACTATATACATCTGCATTCATCAGAATTCCTTACTATATTTTTTCTGCCAATAATTCGTTTTGCGTAACAGATGCTGTCAAAGGAACTAATAACAATTCAATTATGAGTTGTGCAAAGTTTTTGCTACTAGGTGGAGAATAGCATATTGTTGTCGTCGTCGGGCATGAATGTTAATAATCATGAAAACAAATCCTGAAATTTCATTCAAACCAATAAAGTAAGCTTTATTAAATTTTATGATCCAACATCGAAAGTGCTTTATCGATCAATTATATATACGGCAACACATGACATTTACTCACCATTCTCCCGCTGCCAGTAGTTGATTGCTTTCGGGGACGCTTCGACGTTGCAGATTAGCGTGACATCGGTTCCCAGCGGGGCACCAACAAGCTGATTCGGCACTTGTATCAGTGGATGAACTGATTTCCGGTAGTAGAAAGGGCAGCAATAGAAATCAAAATTCGAAACAGTTTCATTATAGTTGAAGCGCATAGTAATGCAGAGGGATGGGTACAATGTTACATTCTCAACACAGAAAATTTAAAGGTACGGTATCCATTTTCAACTTTTCTGCATTTAATTTTTTTTATTGTCTCTTGTAGGTGTAGGTCAAACAAAAATTAGTCTGGTCGTGGTGTGAAAAAGGGTTACAGCCCTTTTGTCGGCTTGTACATAAATTCTTGATGAGGCCGACTGGAAAGGAGCCGCGTAATCGTTTTGGGTCGTGAGTAGCTCTTTAAACTGAATTAAGAGGAGGGCTTGTTTTGTGCTTAAAGTATTGTGAAATTGTATGCTCTTTTCATTAGCGTTTCAGTATTTATACCTTTTCTTTTAACAGAAATTCCCTCATATTCTCATTAACGTTCAATCCATACCTTCGATACGAAAAAAAAAACTTTTTCTTGCATGAAAAATACAGTTCGAACAAAAACAAGAATATGGGGGAATAAATTATTCATATTTAATATAAAACCATTCAACTGTAGGAATTTACATAGTTAGCAAATTTAAAAATAATTATATGAGGCAGCACTTTGGTTTTCATTTCCGTAAGCATACTAGACTAGCAATCTTACAAATAGATTCCATGCAGCTCACTTGGATGTTGTAAAATTATCATACCAAAGTGACGACAAACCCCACGCCCACAACGCAGGAGTTGGGGAAGTTATTAGCATTCATAAAACGAGACCTATTCAGATGACAGCAAGTGGAAAACCAAGGAAAAGTGATATGATAACGATACACTCTTACCGAGAGCAGCTCCAGTCGGTCGGGTTGGTGCCTGCTTCTTGAACCTAGCGGAACGGAGTTTGCATGAATAATAATTGGGTATATAAAACGTCCAACCTTTCCGCAGCAACTGCCGGCTGGTTGGTGTCAACGATTAGGCGAAAGATAAAGAGCAATGTGGTAGGCATTTGTCAAAAAGGAAAGTTTTTTGAGAGAATAGAATTTGAAAAAGTTTATTGAGAGAACGAACAAAAATTGAGGGTGAAGAGTAAAATAATATAATGATTTGTTGATACAGGGACATACAATTTGCGAGCATCAAAAGTACAGATTTGAAATCATTGAGTGCTTTTTATTTTTTTTTAAATATACTGTTTAAAAATAATTTAACACATTAGTCTGTATGATATTTACTCCTACAGTATTCTTCAATACATAGACTAGAATCAACCATGATCATGTACAATGCCTATCCTTGGGTTGTGGGACAAGTTGAACATTAAAGGTCGAAGGGTTGAATGATGAAGAATTTACGGTTCTGCTTCGGTTTAGACTGCTCTCCGGGAGTATACTCTGGATTTTGATATGCAACGGTCAGCGTTTATTTTTTGTATTATTTTTGATCAATTTTCATTATTTTTCTAATTGAATAAGGGGACGGGCCTAAATAGCAGTCATGATGGGTGCGAGTGCAAATTTCTTCACCACCGAATTACCTTAAAAAATGTTACTGTGGCTACTATGAAATTACAAAACAATCAAAGCAAATTCTAATTGAATCTCGAAACAAGATTATTGTACCTTTTTTCAATGATGTTGATTCTTCAAATTTCAAGCACAGTCATTTTTTTTTTAATTATAGATATTTTGCTCTGTTGAGATTGTTGGTAACATTACCCAGTAGAATATAGTCCTTAAAATATGTGAGAAATTATTTATGCAGACTCGTGCTTTTAATTATAAAATATAAGGGTCAAGTGTCCGAGGCACGTGAAATTGACTTCTGCTGATTTGGACTGAATTTAGAGGAGATGTTTATTTTGGTCTTACTTTTAGGAATTCAAATTGTTGTGCCGATCGAAGCACCTCTCGGTCCAGGGGAACATTTTATATTTTTCTTGATTATCATGAAAGCACTACTTTTAGTATCATCGGAACAAATAAAGCAACATACCATTGAAGATTTTTTATGAGAAAATTAGGCAAGGAATCTAAATATCAATTTACTTTGTTTGTACAGTGTCGCCAAATATTTTGTAAATGCGTTTAAAAACTACAAATGGAATTATTTACATTTCCATTCTGACAGCACCATCGTGCGTATTTCCTGAGATACAGCATTTTGAAGCAAAGAATGCCAAAAATCACGAGAAAAAAAATGTTTGCTTCGATCTTATTTTCGTCTGCTCTTCTAGGAAAAAATAAGTCACTTTGCTCGCCTACTATTTTAATGATTTTTTTTTGTTCAAATTCCGCATCATAATACCTGCTTTTTTGTCATGCGGCCAACTTTTCCTAAATAAATTAATAGTGCGCAAAAGTAACTTTTGCTCACGCTTTTGAGTATTGCCTAGCTTCTCGTCTGCCAACGGAGAGCTTGAAAAATTGGACTGTCACAATAACCTACTGGATTTGAAAGGTTTGGTCATACGCATGGATGGCCATATGCAGTTAATCAAACAGCGTTATATACTAAAAGAAATAATTACAGAAATGCTAACAAATGTAATACGTGCTGATGAAATCTTCATTTGGCAATTTGTTGCATAAATAACTATTTGCAAGAAAAAATGAAATTCTGAAAAAAAATTGCAGTGTTGCCAAATTTAAGTTTAATTTTCCAATTAGGAGCATTAATGGGATTTTTTGAAAATATATTTGAATGAATTATTTAATTTGATATGACAATCGTGTACTCAATCTTATTTTATATAAGTTAAATTATCAACAAAAGTTCAAAGTATTATTGCTGTGAAAAAGAAAAACATTTCAAGAACGTGATTTTTTAAAACATTTGCCAAACAGATGTAATGCCTCTTCAGACCTATTCTTTTGAATGTTTTCAGAAGATCACTGCCCAATCAATCTAGAAATAGAGTTTTGGTACAGTGTTGCCATTTTTTTAGTTTGAAAACTATTAATATTTTTTTTTGCATGTTCAAAATGTATTTAATTTCATTTGCTGATCTTCTGTCACTTATTTAAAAGCAAATTTATATTAAATGTGGATTTAAAGAAAAACTTCAAGTCATGACTGGTACTGCTGGAACTCTCAACTTTCTCTAGTTAACAAATTATCAAGTTAACAAATAAAGCTTAATGTTGATATTAGTGTAGCACTTCCAACCAACTTTGAAATAAGTTAGTTTATATGTTTGATAGTAGGTAATGCAGCCAGGATCAAGACAATATTCTATCGTCTAAAAGATAGAAATGCTCAGGTTGTGTTGTTGCTTCATGTATCTTAAACGCAAAAACACATAAACTGCCTATAATCACATGTCAGTCCCTTCCGGATTTTTGTAAATTTTGAAATAACAACGATATGCACTAGCAATTTTCACCTAATTTCATATAATGTTTTAATACTATGGACTCATATTCAATCTACAATGTAATTGCTTAGAGGACTAACGTTTTCCATATGAGACAGTTTTAAACTATTTTTAGTCATGATATTATAATGCTGTAAAGTGCATAAATATGCAAAAATTTCGTACACCCAACCTTGGTCCTTTTATTTTTTAAAGTTATTTTCGCAATATTTCCATACAGGAGATGATGCCAACTGAAATTTTTTAACGAAAAATGCGATTTTTCTTCCCCAGACATTAAACATAGGTCAGCATTTTTAAATCCTGTATCCACAACATGCCGCCATCCATGTTGAAGAGGGTCGAACCCTCCGTGGAACTATCTGTTCCGCTTTAAATTAATTTTAACCCATATATTCCGGACACGCTTGGCAGTACCACGTACTGGAATGCCACTCATCCAACATCTGTATGGTAATTTTCACCAACAGCTCATCTCCTGTATGTAGCTCCTTGCTATACCCACCTAGCATGATGTGAGTTCTCCACTTCTGTCGTGCTCCTTGACAAGTGCTACACTATAAGCAATGTAGTCAAAAGGGTTTTGAAACTTTGAAGACCGTGATGAAAGTTAAATTTTTTAGGCACCATTCCATGAAGCTCTTCGTAAAGTGATGTTCATGGAAGATAAAGAAGAAAACTATCCGCTTAGTCGAAAGAAGAGTAAGTATAACGTGTGAATTGAATTTAATTGAAAATTTACTCTTGAGAACTGTTTTAAGCATAGAACATTTCTACAAGGTAAGCAGATTAGCACAGAAAATCGTCTTTGTTTCGTTAAGATTGTCTTTGAGTGACAGTGGCCTGAACGTCCACAGTATCGCTTATATGGTGCAAATGAACTATTACGTGATGAAATGGATCTCCATAACTTAGTTTTGCATTCTGTGCGGGGAAGCTTCCAAACTGAAGGAAAAGCGGCTCATTAAACTTACAATGTACTTGCAGCTTCATCCGTTTGCTCACGGACGGTGGAACACCGTTGGACGCGATGCACATGTACGCACCCATCTCCGAGCGCGTCACCTTTGTAAGTGATAACATCTCACCTTCCACGAGCATAGCTGCATGTATGGGGTGTAAAAGAAGTGCCAGATTAAATTGAAACATGAAGTACTGACTGTCGGTGCTTGCTTTTGTTGCATACCTTTCATCTTCCCGTGGGTGCCGTTACGTGCGATTATTTCCCGGCCGTCCTCTCGTCGCCAGATGATCTTTGGTTTCGGATAGCCTCGAGCTTTGCACACCAATTTGGCGGAGCCACCCTCTGGGACCATCATGTCACCCGAAGTTTCCTCGTAGACTATGTCCGGTGGGATCACAACCTCGAGAAATGCAGTCTATGGAATGAAAGTGAGAAGTGCTTTTAATTAAACCTCGCGTGGATTAGGTGATAGAAGAATGTAACAGATGTCACTACTTTTATATGCGCTATTCGCTATGTGGGGGAAATTTGATTAGTTTTTATGGCGTTTTGCCTTTCTCGTACACCTAGTTGTACCGAAAGGCTTTAATATCACTTGAAAAACACTTTTTGGTTTGAAAATTGTAAATTGCCACATTGCAATTAACACAGCTACACGAGATCGGAAAATGTCTGTTTGTGTGTACGGAGGAGTGGTGGGGGGTAAAATGGAATGATGGGGTAAAACGGGCAGGTTTTCTTCAGGAAACTTTAAACATCATTGTTTTGATCGTGCAACTCAAACTGTCAAAAGATGCAAGAGTAATTAAAAAATATGACGCTATGCTAAAAATGTGTTCGGATGTTATTTACATACCCACACTCATGGAATCAGAATGTCCGCCACTACAGCGATAAGTGCTAGAATTGCCGGCGGCAGAGTCACCCGATTGTACGTCTACTACGGTGCCTGCGGCACAAATACCGCTGACTGCCGGTTAATATCTTTCTGCGCGGTGGATGTCTTGCTTCTCAACGGTGTACCTAAAAATTCTAGCTGAAGACAAGTTTATAAAGGCATACAATTCCCTAATGCAGCTATTTTCCTGCACACTAAGATTATTTTACGAATTCGGGGAATTTTTACCGAAATCTCAACAGCTGAACGTTCGGTAAACAGTTCGGTGATTTTTTACAGATTTTCTGTGATTTTCACAGATATTCGTTGAAATATTACAGGAAAACTGTGAAAAATCACCGAATTGTTTACCGAACGTTCAACTGTTAAGATTTCGGTAAAATTTCACAGATTTAAGTAAATAATCTTAGTGTGTGTACAAGCAGGTCTGCATCTAAAACTGTTTGTTGGGTATTGATTGCTGTTTCCGGTGAATTTCCCAACGAGGCTTTGCTGATGCTGCCGGTGTTCTGGCGTTCCCTATGAAGAACTAGTGCCACCCGTTGGTGCGTTCTTGGCACATTTTTTTGGTATTACTTTATTTGTACAGGCTCAATCGAATAAACTTTACAGAGCCGAGTTATCCTTTGCGTTATACATTATTACTGTCTTATATTTAAAGTTAAAGGAACTGGACCGAGTACTCGCGGTTGTTTCGAGGTTAGTGGAGATTTACAATTTTTTGCATGGGAAAAAGGAAGAAGGAGATTGGAAATGGTAAACCACATTTACACAGATACAACTATTTAATTAATCCTAAAGCATGAAATTATTTCTATTGATCTTGAAAACAAACATTGAAAAAAAAAAACCCACGCGTACAAACTACAAACTAAACACAAGGTTAATCAAACTTACAATCTTAGGTTAATATCCTTAAAGTAAACATATATGAGTTTCATAAACTCCAGATCGCGTCTAGCCAAAATATCCCGAACTGGAACATTAGGTTGTCTACCTCGAGCCCGAAGGGAATCATAAACATGTGATCTGACTCCACGATACTCCGCACAAGACCAAAGGATGTGATCAGCGTCCTGGTGACCTTGTCCACATTCACCGAGATTGCTGTCTCCCAATCCCACACGGAACAAGTGTGCGTTCAGACAATAGTGATTGGACATGAGACGAGGTATCACGCGTGTGAAGTCTCGACCCAAGTCCAACCCTTTGAACCATGCACACTTCGACACCTTAGGGATAATTGAATGTAGCCATCGTCCCAAGCTCCCTTCATACCATTGATGTTGCCAGCTAACGAGTGACTGCTGACGATAAATAGAGAAAAATTCACTATAGGCGATTTGTCGATCATAAATGTCGCCTTCCATAGCGCCCACCTTCGCCCACGCGAAGGTGATGATGAAAGAGTGCACGGATAAACCACTAAGCAGCCCTCGTATTTTCAAGAGAAAATACGAGAAGTGCTTTACCGGCCTAATGGAACGGATAGCCTCGACAGAACTGAGACTATCCGTAAAAATAAAGTAGTGGTCTGGAAGAAGTGAAGCAATAGTTTCCAAAGTGTAGTGAATTGCTGCCAGTTCAGCCACATATACAGAACAAGGAGCTTCAAGTTTTCGAGAGGCGCTATGAAATTCATTAAATACACCAAAACCTGCGGAGTCCTCTATTAGAGATCCATCTGTGAAAAACTTTCTTGCAGAATTAACATGGCCAAACTTTGCAGAGTATAATGACGGAGCAATCATAGGACGATGATGCTCTGGAATTCCGCGGATTTCCTGAGTCATAGATAAATCAAAATTCACTGAATTGCCGAAATAGGAGAAGACTACACGATTGGGAATATTTCTTGAAGGGCTGACATCCTGTGTTAAATATAGGTAGTACAAAGTCATAAAACATGTTTGAGGATTTAGCTCCAGAAGCTTCTCAAAGTTTTCGATCACCAGTGGGTTCATTACTTCACAACGGGTGAGGAGCCTCAGAGATAACTCTGAAAAACGGACGGATAGTGGCAACATGACCGCCAGCACTTCGAGACTCATAGTATGAGTCGAGTGCATGCATCCTAACGCGATACGAAGACAACGATACTGGATCCGTTCCAGCTTGATGATGTGCGTTTTAGCTGCCGACTGGAAGCAAAAACTACCGTACTCTAAAACCGATAAAATCGTTGTCCGGTACATCGTCAAAAGATCTTGAGGATGGGCTCCCCACCACGTTCCGGTAATTGATCGGAGGAAATTGATCCTTAGTTGGCATTTTCGTCTCAGATACTCAATGTGGGATCTCCAGGTGCATTTGGAATCGAACCAGACCCCGAGATATTTGAAAGACATGGAATGAGTGATCGGTTTACCCAAAAGTTGAAGCTTCGGTTGTGCTGGGCTATGCTTCCTAAAAAAAAACGACCAACTCAGTTTTCTCCGTGGAGAATTCGATACCTAGCTAAATAGCCCAAGTAGACAAATTGTCCAAGGTATCCTGTAAGGGTCCTTGCAGGTCAACCTCTTTTGGCCCTGTGATAAACACTACGCCGTCATCTGCAAGTTGTATCAACGTGCAGTTGTCACTAAGACAATTGTCAATTTCTCTAACGTAGAAATTGTACAAAAGGGGGCTTAAACATGAGCCTTGGGGGAGACCATGTAGCTAAATCGAAAAGCTGTAGAGTTTCCATGAGAAAAGCTCATATGTTTTTCTGACAGCAAATTGTACAAAAAATATACATTATTGGAGACAATCCACAAACGTGGAGTTTCTCTGAAAGAACTTCAACCGATACTGAATCAAAAGCCCCCTTGATATCGAAGAACACAGAAGCCATTTGCTCTTTCTTAGCAAAAGCCAACTGAATTTCCGAGGGAAGCAACGCGAGACAGTCGTTCGTTCCCTTACCCCTACGGAAACCAAATTGAGTATCTGAAAGAAGGTGGTTCGTCTCAACCCATTTGTCGAGGCGAAAAAGGATCATTTTCTCCATCAATTTCCGAATACATGACAGCATCGCGATGGGCCGATACGAATTGTGATCCGACGCGGGTTTATCAGGCTTTTTAAAGGCTATCACCCTCACTCGTCTCCAATCGTCGGGAACAATATTGAGCTCCAAGAACTGATTGTACAAGTTCAACATGCGCCTCTTAGCGACGTCTGGGAGGTTTTTCAGCAAGTTGAACTTGATTCTATCAGATCCCGGGTCAGAATTTCCACACGAAAGGAGAGCGAGTGAAAGTTCGACCATTGAAAAAGGCTGACTGATTTCGTCTACCGAATTCGCGGTTTCGCGAGGAATCAACTACGACGGCACGGAATCCGGACACACTTTTCGCGCGAATTTAAGAATCCATCGATCCGAGTATTCCTCGCTTTCGTTGTTAGTAGACCGGTTAGGCATTCTTCGCGCCGTACTCCAAAGCGTATTCATAGACGTTTCACGCGACAATCCGTCTACAAACTGCCGCCAGTAACCCCGTTTTTTGGCCTTGATGAGGCTCTTGAGTTCGCGTTCAAGAGATGTGTATGCGTTTCCGAAAAAGTTTAAACGCGTCGGACTTTTTACGGTAAACCTCCGTGCATTGTTGATCCCACCAGAGCGATGGTGTTTTCTTACGAATTGACGATCGCGGCACCGGTCGTGTTTGAGCTTGAAGTGCGCTGTCGACGATGAGATTAGAGAGGAAATTATATTCTTCCAACGGCAGAAGCTCTTCCACTGACGATACTGTATCGTCTATCGCGGATTGGAACTTAGTCCAATCGATGTTACGGGTTAGATCATACGCGACGTTAACGGATTCTGACGAGTTGAACCCACTGGCAATCGAAATTTTGATTGGCAGATGATCACTACCGTGCGGATCCTGGATTACATGCCAAGTGCAATCCAACGATAGTGAATTGGAGCAAAAGGTGAGGTCTAATCTGCTACCATTCGAGGATGGGCCAGCCAAACGTGTTACTTCTCCATTGTTAAGTATTGTCATGTTGAAGTTGTCGCAGAGATTCTAAATCAAAGTAGAACGGTTATCATCGTACAGCTCCCCCCAGCCTGTATCGTGGGAGTTAAAATCTCCCATGATCAAACCATGGAGCGGGAAGTACCGCACATATGTCGAAAAGTTGTTTACGATTAACAGAGACTCTAGGAGCAATATATACAGAAGCAATACAAAGGCTCTTACCTTTAATGGTAGCCTGACATGCGACAACTTCAATACCGGGGAATTCGGGAAGATTCACTCTATAGAAGGAATGGCACTTTTTGATCCCCAAAAGTACCCCATCCTCCACGTGAATCCTCCCGACCCAATCGAATAATGTTAAAATCATAAAAAGGGAGATCAATTTCTGAAGAGAGCCATGTTTCACAGAGGGCAAATGCATCGCAATTATTGTTATAGACTAAATACTTGAACGAATCTAATTTCGGAATAAGACTTCGACAATTCCGCTGTAGAACAGTGATCAAATTCCCGACCTCGTTTGGAAAATTATCCATCAAAGGAGATGATAGCTGCAAGAAGGGGCCATTTTTAAGTCAATTGCTTCAAGATGGATTTCACAGTGGGAAGCAATGTGAGGACAATGCTTTTCAGAGGATCAGAAATGTTGTGGTATTTGAGAATACCGTCCACAATGTCATCAAATGAGAACAACCCAGATGAAGAAGGGGCTTCTGTTCTTAAAAATGGGACATCAGGGGTTTTGAATGTCCCCGGGAGAGGTGGAAAATCCTGGGTATAGTCAGTTCTGCGGAATCCAGGATTCCACCACTCCTTAATTTGGGCAAGCTGATTTAGGGTTCTTTATTTGCAACAATCCGCGAACGGATGCGCTCGTTTCCGTGCAGAACATTCCGGAAAACTGAAAGATGTTCCCTCCTCAGCCAAGTCAGAGTCAGTCTAGTCATCTGACAAAAGAGAAAAGGGATTTTTGTCATTGGTCGATGGCGTGGCTGTCTTAAGCATTTCTGCAAAAGATCGCCTGGAACGTTCCTTAAGGGAGCGTTTAATTTTGTCCCCGAGCTGTTTGTACGCCGGGCACGACGAGAGAGCATGAAGAGTAGTTCCGTTGCAGTACACGCATTTTGGTGCAGTAGCTGCGCAGGCGCCATGCTTCTCCCCGCATTTGGAGCAGCGTGCCTTGTTGCCGCAGTGGGAGGCCGTATGTCCAAACCGCTTGCAATTCTGGCAGTTCATGACCCGAGGTACAAACAACCGCACAGGAAGACGAAGTTGTCCCAGCTCGATGTATTGAGGAAGGGCAGATCCAGAAAAGGTCACCCGAAACGAGTCTGTGGGGGTAAAACGCTTTTTACCCTCGCTGAGCGATACTGACTTCATTCTATGATCGGCCAGTATCTTTACCGGAGGAAGCAAGGGGTTCTTGAATCGGCCAACCGCTTGCTTCTCCAGTATCTCGGGGTTCAGACTCGCCTCAGTGACCACGCCTTCGATCTCGACATCAGAGGCTGGAATGTACACCCTATATTCCTGTGTGAAAAACTGGGAAACAGCAATTTCATTGGCCTGTTTCTTCGTTATTTCGGTCACGGCAGAGAATCGCTTTGTCAGATCATCAGATATTTGAACAACATTCAAGGGTTTGTTTTTGGGCTGAAAATAGACAACCCATGGGCCAGTCGAGTCATTCGGGTAGGGCCACAATCTGGTGCTTTTCTCAGCCTGCCCATTGACAGACTGAGGCGACGAACCAGGGATGACATCATCATTTTTCTGAGATGAATGGTCATCCATGTCGTCTTCCGACAAAACATCCATTTTGTTCAACTAGTGGGAGTGCAAAACGCTCTCCCACTGAACGCACAGACACAATACACAGAAAACACTACAAACACAGAAATACAAAATGAAAATTTAACTAATGGGGGAGGAAAAGAAACAAAAAAAAAACAAAAACTTAGCTGATAATCCTATACTATTACCACCGAGCGTTATATGTGTAGGCGTTTACACAGATGGCTGGGAAGCGACGCGCAGCGTGGATGACCTTCGCTGTGGTGCACTTGATCGAGGCGCGGCACTCAGCGCACACAGGCGCACGATGATTGATGAACGATGTAGATGTAGAAACGGGTGCTTACACTCGATGATGATGATACGTGAGCGGGTATGCGTAAGCGCGTATGCGTGACCACGCAACGATGATGCCCAATTTGGTTTGCGAATTTCCAATAGCACGGATTAATCTTTCCGAAAATGACACTTTCTACTAAAAAAAACTCACTCTTCGATCAATTTAACGGGAACTATGCCAGGAGTCACTTAGTGAGAAAAAAAAACATATAATTTATATCAAGCGAATACCGAGAAAACTTCCAAAACAACGGAGCGTGAAACAAGTCGACCGTGCTTCTTGCTAGGACGCAGTGAGATGTTCTTGGCACTTTTGGCTCCCTCCTTAGCGTAATGGTGAGCTTGGTGAAGCCCATGAGCAGCCCTTGTCAATCTTATCTTTGGGAACTCGTAGGCAACACATTCCGTAGATTCCTATTTCGGCACGTGCATCTGGTTGGTGTTATTATGCATCCCAAGTAACAATCCAGTAACCGTTTAGCATCCACTCTGATTTATGATGGTTTTATAACAGCAATGAACAATCCATTTAGTTTAAATATAGCATTTTAAAGTGTAAAACATTCCTACTTGGTAATTCAGCTTTTTGCTGTTTTAAAAACCTTTTATAGTCTGGCAAGAAAGTCGAAAACTGTCTTGTTTTAAAAATAAATTTAAAACAGTTATCAATCCCTCCTTAAAACTGTTCTGTAATTCAAGCATAAACGTCATTAGCAATTGTTTATTAATGTCATGATAAAATACTTTATAAACGTGTTCTATCATTATAAAAGTAACCATAAAACAATTAGGTTTTGCATTAGAGAAAAAAGCATTTATTGTTGCTTTTTAACCTTTTTAAAAAGTATCATTAACTCCCCAAATACTTTGTTTACAAATTGAGCTTAAAAGATGGTTCCTTATAGTTAATAAATGCCAAATTTATGACAAGGAAATCTCGAAGGATAGACGAAGTAGGATGAAAAAATAAAATCAATTTCAGATAAATTTACTTCTTTAGAAGAACCAGCACACCACCAACGACTGACCATCTGTCGGAGAAGAGTAAAGTGAGCGGGGCCCTCGAACTCATAAAACATTGTCTAAAGTTGAAAAACATACCAGCCTTCTCCAGATCTTGCGATGACAATCGAAATAACAACCGACAGCAAACCAATGAAACTATTAGTTAGCGGAGATCAGCTGGTTTCTGATCCAAAACAGCGATTTTATTCGGCGAAAGACTCTTAGAAATTTTATTCATCCGTACATCTCTGCATCATTGGATGGTGCACTTCTGTAACCATCCGGAAGAAGGGGATCTTTTCCGGGAACGATTGCGCTTCCAGCTGTTCGAAATGCGAAATGTTGTAAAACAATATCGCAAACTATCTGAGTAACTGCTCCCAATCCATCGGGAGAAAACCTGGAAGAATCCTGGATCTCACAGCGCAACTATCGAAAGATAAACAAACTTTGACGTTTAACTTTTTGCAGGCAACTTTGCCTCCATAAATGCTGCCATAAATCTGAACGGGTTAGGATCAAGCAAAATGGCTTTAGATAAATACAATTCAGCCTGCAAGTTTTCTTCATAAAAGCCATTTTAAAACCTTATTAATTTGTTAAGGAATTCTTGAAAGCAAAACAACTTTTTCGCAAATGACCCATGAAAATCAACTTTGATGCCGCCGCCATGTTACAATTAGTTTGCTTGTTTTTTTACAATCTTCGATTTTCAATCAATATTTCCTTATATATAACTATATTTTGGTACATTTACCAATGTGTAAACATTTAAATGCGAAAATAATAAAAAAAAATCTCGGCCAAGTTCGATTTAAAGAATATATTTTTTTTCAATGTTAAATAATTGGTCAAATCGACGTTTTACGAGGGTGGACTTAATTTTTTCGATGTTTTCACGTACATTTCACATAAAATTTAATATGGCACTTAAAACTAGGCCTCTTAATGAGAACTATTGTGATAAATTTGGATATTCAACAAGATTTTTATCCCATCAGTTTCTATTTTAATTATTTTGATAAGATCGGATTCATAAATCCATTTCTATCTTGAATGATGCTTTCCTAGTGGATTCAGCATGTGGCTAGGGGAAATAGCTCGGAAAGGGTTTTTATTGTTGCTAAATAGCTTTTATTGTAGCTTCCAAGTGGTTCTCAATGCGTTCGTCATACAACCTTTTGCAGTAAATCAATCTTGAAGAGCTTCGAGAATACACCCTTCAGAACTTTCTCCCGGGTGGGCCAACTAGCCATATTCTAATCTTAATGAGGTTTTGGTGGATGCATTAATTACAAAATAGCCTTGACCAGGGTTTTATGAATGTTGTTTTATAGTTGCTTTGTAGTATTTAATAAAACTTAAAATGTTACTTGGGATATTATGTAAGTCAGTTCGATTGAACTCGACAATGCAGTTTTATCGACGAACAAAAAACAACAAACAGTTGATTGACAGCTCTCACGTGAATTAACTTAAACATAGATACTCTTCTAATATAATAAAGAGAATGGCTCCGTGTTTTCATGGATGCTTGATTGTTTTCTCAAGTGTTTCTTTTACGTATAAAGTGGTAATAATTGAAAATCGGAGCAATCACAAAAAAGATAGAATCTTGCTATTGCAATATAATGATGGTGCACAGCAAAAAATAAATTTCAATATTACATCCAAGAGAATGCACTTCCATCATGTCAAAGATCTCATGTAATTTGTATGGCCACAGAAATAAACAAATGCATTAAAGCAGCGTAATGTCAGTTCATGCACTGTAGTAATGATAATTTTATTTTTTTGGCAAGTAATATTACACCATATTTTCGACACGATTGAAGTGCATCCACCTTGATGTGATGTTAATTTTTTTTCTGTGTGCATCGAGGATGATACCTTCATCACATGTCAGTTATTGAGCCTTGGTGGTGAAGTTTCAGTTTCAATGTGCACTCACCAGATAGCATTGCAATCACATAACGATGGTCCTTGTCGAGGAATTGATTAGTGGAATATCTTGTTAATTTGATATTTTTGCTCACATGCAAGGGGTCCGTTTCGTTTTGGTGGGTGTTACAGAAACAGTTGAAAGCGGGGGTTTGCACCGTAAACAAAAAAAATAATGTCGTTAATGACCATGTTAACTAATTTAACGCGTTAACGTTAAAACGTTTATACTAATGAACAAATTAACGGCTAAATGTCGCAATCATTTCGTTTTGCAATTTGAATATGCCTATTCATGTAATTATAATAATAACACACTGCTATCACATACTGTGAACTGTTTTTTTTATCCACTTCAATTGAATCATTTGCAGTAAAACCTAAGAGCTTAGTTTTATTTCTGACAAATGCATGAATATTTCTTAAAAGAGCTCATTACCTTTTAAAATCAATGACCGTTCAAAGTGTTCATCCACAAAACCAATATTTGTTGCTCTGACTATGTCAGTCAACAGCTTTATAAAGACATCGATGAAAGCTTGTACGGCCATAAAATCTGCATCATATAATTCAACTTTGAATCCCAGAATATTCCTACTTTAAATTTCAGTGGGTATTCAGTAACTACTTTCGCAGTTATAACAGCCAACGATTGACCACCACTAACTGAAAGGGAATTAATAAATATAAAATTTAGCCGACGACAGAGTCAAAATGCTTTTGTAAACAATAACTTTAATCGTCAAACTGTCAAAACAAGCTTGCTGCCCCATGTTATATAAATTTTTAAAGATATACATAAAACTTTAAAAAATATACGTAATGTTTCTTGGTTTATGGATCATAATTTAAAAAATAGTGTCCAAAACATAAATAATATACCTCTAATTTATGGAGCGCAAACTCGATTTTCTATTGATCACTTTTTTTTTGTTTAAGGTTCATTATTGAATGTTTTATGGATCATTTACGATATGTTTATGGGAAATTCGTACAATTTGAATGCTCATTCTTTAAAAATTCAGTGGTACATTTTTGTCAATTTTGTTGTTAAATTTTACATAAAATATGGACCGTATAAATATTGTTATGGATCATCCACACTTTTTAAGGGATTTTCTCCCGTGTTTTATGTATCATTTGGATGTTTTTTTATGAGCATTGTTCAATATTTTATGGATCGTTGAATCATTTCTAATGGTGCATAGCTGAGTGGTGCGAAGTGAAATTTTCTTCATGTTGGTAGTGTTGAAATAAACGTTTCATCACCGTCGGTTGGTAGAGAGAAGTGTCAAACGGCTTTTTGTGCAGAGCCGATTCGTGACTTTGTGATTGTTTGTTGACATTGTTCATAGCTGGAGTTTTTACGGAGTGGAATAAAATTCAGAATGAAGTGTTTTGCTCACTTTTGCAATTATAAAGATGGACACGACGAAAAGCGAAGCCTATTCAGGTTTCCCAAGGATTCAGCAGTACGAAAAGAGTGGCTCAGTTTCTGTGAGGTGGATCTCAATTCCCTGGTACCTCCAATGGCAACGATTTGACTTCCCTCCAAATCGTGTGAAACTCGAACATGAAAACTCTATAGAACCCCCGTAGAACCTCGCTGGCAGCAACTAAAGTATCCACTGAAACCTCTTCTGTCGCGGGAAAAATCTGTTGAAATTTCCTGGAACTTTTGTACTATCATCACAAATCTCCTTAGAACGTTCTCCGAAGTCACAGTCGTTCCTGAGCGAAAAAAATCGGAGGGGTTTTTTTCAGCGCAGGAGTCTACTTTGGTCCAAAATACGCAATAATACTGTTATTTTTAATTGTTTGAGTCGTTTCGAATCACGTTTTTAAAAAGATCAAAAACATTACTGAAAAATATTTATTTTTTATTTTGGACGATAACAATACTTCTATCTATTTCAACGAACCACAATGATAAAAAAGTGGTTTGATTTGACAGCTCGAAAGTGGTTCGATTTTGAGGTCCGTCTTCGCACCACTCAGGTGCATAGTATGCAATACTGCATACTATGGCTGCCGTTTCTATATTCACCACCAGAGGCTCAAACGATCACTTAGTTTCTATTGGATTCGTCTATATAGAACAATAAGAAGCAGCTATTAAACAATACACGAGAAAGGCACTTGACACCGGTAGGTGGATTAATCAGGGTTTTCAGTCATATATCCAAAACTAACGTTCGGAATGAATTCAATAGAGTTTTATGGGAAATATATACAAACAAAATGGAATCGGTTGTGTTCAAATCGGTTCAGCCACCGCAGATAAAAGTGTTTTATTGCAAAATTTCACTTTTTTGGACATACGTCTGGACCCGAATGTCAGATCGATATGAAATTCAATAGGGTTTAATGGAAGATGAATATAAACAAAATAGAACCAGGCAGATATTTTACGATCTCATCGAGCTGAAACTTGACTTTCTAGGTTATAGATCGAAAATGTGTTTTTCGAGTGCTATTATTGCCTTTTGGTACACCTGTTATCGAAGTATTGTACGGAATTGAATGAACATAGACATGTTTTAGAATTACCTAAGAACTCCTAATTTAGTAAAAATAATAATGACATTTGCATAGTACTTTTTGTTTGGCAAGATCAAGTTAGAACGATAATATTTTAATTCAACGCAGCCTACGGATCCGGTTGCCGATAACGCCTGCAATGCAAATTCACCATTGCAGACGTTGACGATGTCGTTATCGACGGTTATTGATTAACAATCCTGGTTGGAATGACAAAACCAATCTCGTTCTAACTTGAATCTTGAATCCGTAGGATGAAATATATAGAAATCGTTGCTAAGAACTGGAAACCTTACAGATCGTAAGAATAATTACTCGAAATATCTCTTGCAGTCATTGATTAAAATTTCACGAACAATGTGAAGACATGAATCTCTGCTTATTCTGATTCCAATGTAATTATAGTATGTTTAAGTACACTCATATGATTATTATTTGTGCAGTTTGTGTCGTATGACAACATTATCTAGCCTGAGAGGATTATAATCAGACACCCTTCAAAAACCAATATGATCATTAGGGTGACAATATAGATTTCGCTTCAACAAGCTCAATAGATTCTAAAGATTCATGCCCTGATAATTCTCCCAAAATTTAAGTTTATTTTGATGCGAACTCATACTGCGCTAGCCCTTTGAATTGAATATGGTAATTACCTGTAATTACTATCGGAAAACTGAGATTTTTGCTCAGAATGTCCTAGCCCTTCGCCTCCTGCTATCTGTTCTTGTGTGAAATTTTATCATGAACAACTTTGCTTGAAAACAATTAAACTTCCAGTTCAATAATTATTAATTGTTTTCAAGGCAACACTGCATCTTGCACTTGTGATATAGTAGCCTGAAATTTTGGTCCTATTCTTCGCGTCAAGCACACCAATGTTGTCTGCTGAGCAGTTGATGGGGCATGTCAGAAAAAACGTAATAAGTTAATCACTGGGAAAATTTCCTATTAGCACCTATAGCAAACTTTTTCGTAGATCATCGGTGCGATGGGCTAGTAGAATGAGAACAAAAAGTTCATATTTCCCATAGTAATCCCCATATAAATTTCAAATGGACAGTGCAATATGAGTTAGCATCCAAAATGAGCTAAAATTTTGGTACAGGACCTGCTTTGAAATCGATTGAACTTGCACCATATAAAAAATTCATGTAAATTTCTGTGATATATGGCACACATGTTACTAACGCTATATTTGGCGTGTAAATATTAGCACAATATCGCATAAATCTGCAAAATTGTATGTAAGCTTGTTAATAATTTCGATGTTTATGCCAACTATAGCTTATTGTAAACATTGTATGTAGCCTACTTTGCTTGACGAAATAAATAAATAAATTAACAAAATTAAACGCGGGGAGATTTTACGCGACAGTTAAAATTCAGAATTTTGTGGTGTGTGGTGAAGCAAAAAAGATATTTTAAACCACCCTATTGATCATTGGTCAAAAACTAGCAGAAAGAAATGTTACTGACCTGCATTTTCATCGGGTCGGTGTTGACCTGACACATGTACAGTCCTCGGTCCTCCATCTTGACGTTTCGTATCACCAGCGTCCAGGTGTTGTAGTCATTGTGCGTAACTGACAGCCGCCCGTTGTTGGTGATCACGTGTTCGTGAATTGCGAGGATCGCTTTAGCATCCGCCTTGATCCATGCAACCTGGTTTGGTTGCGTTTATAACGTCCCGAACGGTGGTGGTTTCGTGGAATGGAAAGCGAATATGAGTTTAAATTTGCAAAAATAGTCTCGCAAAGTGATAAATTTCCACAGTCGCTGGTTTGCGTGGATAAACACAGCTGGGGAATACACAGGAGTGTGACCCGCAAGTGCGGGTTATTGCGAATGGAAGTTGATTCAATATTGATATTAAATGGGAAATTAGAGACGGTAGGATGAAAAAGGATATGGTGGAGGTCGGAAGGAGTTTGGAGATAAGCGATGTGCAAAAGGTGCTGTGCGGTGCTAAAGTGCAGTGAATTATACATTTTATTAGTGGATTTATTTATGCTTTCTGTGTCTACAAACAAAATTACGACTAGTGGCACAACAAACAGAAACTACAAACGTGAGTTTTTGTTTTCAGAGGATGGTAGCTGTTATGGGGAGGTTTGAGAGTTGGAAGGAAATATGCGTATACATATTCGGATCCTTGGAGGGTCGCAGGAATTGCCGACTGACTGGCAGAACGGGGAAGGCTGATTTATAGTGGTGCAATTTTAACGGACTTGGGCTTATGTTTGTTCGATAAAATGAGTACAGAAGGCAGGGGAGCTGATGTGTGTAGGCCAACGGTATAGGACGATGATTGAAAAATTAAAACCTCTGTTCATTTGTTGCTCAAATCTATTTTTACGCTCACGATATTTGTCACTAAATTAATATTTGATTCCTTTGTAGGCGTTGCATGACAATATGAGTTCAAAATAATGATTCAATCAATTAAATCTAATGGGTTGGGTTTTGTGATTATTACTTCTTTAACATATCAACTGATTTGTTTGAGCAACAGTTTGAAAACAGAAAGTGCTACTTAAGATATGTGATTTGAAAACAAACGTGACTGATACGAAACATTTTAAAAAGTAATAAGGAAAATAAGTTGTCTTTTACAAGTTTTTTTTTGTAGGCGTTAAAATGTCGTTTCAGTCACGCAGTGCATACACTAAACTATAAATCTACTTTAGAGGGACTCTTGGATTGTTCAATACACAATACAGCATAATCTCTTTTTGATTTGTGGATATGCCGACAGTTTTATTTGGGTATTCTGCCAATGGATATTAAACAGTGCTGGTGTTCTGGTTGGTGCAGTTCAAACTAAGTACTGTGCGCTTTAAAACATAAGGCAAAATAGGTGGAGCTGTGATATTATTACATTTCGGTGTTTGTTACATCTACGGTGCATCTCTAAACTGACTGTGGTTGTGATCTCATATAAACTTCACTGGTGCTGGTTCTAATCTAGATAGTAACAGTAGGTGCAAAATAGAACATGGTGCCGTTGAATCTGGTCAGTGGTTCAGAGGTAATACTCGCTGCATCACTGACCTCGTGGGTGAGTAATGATTTTTTTTTTAAATTTGCGAACGAAATACTTGCGTGAACGTTGTGCTACATCACTTTAGTCTGATTTGGTGCTCTGGTGCATTTTCTAAGTGGGATTTTGGTGCACAGGTGCAAGTAACAGTGCCAGGTGCCAGGTGTGTGCGAAGGTGCGAAGAAGTGCAAACACGAGGGAAACGGTGTGTTTTCGACCACAAAATCAAGGAAGAATTTATACTATATTGATAGAACCGATACATACCCTAGCTGAAGTTGAATCCCCACTCACCCTATAACCACCGAGGTTATTCACGACACACGTGAACGTCGCGTCACGTCCTATCCAAGAGAATAAAGTATATAGGGAAATGGAATTTGAGTAATAGCAAAGTTTTTCGAGATTTATTTGGCTCTTAGATGTGAATTAGCAGTGAACGGATGGGTTTGATACGAACCTTTTGCTACCGTAACATTTTCCAGCGGGTATACAAAATCGGGCTCGAATGCTGCCACTGCTGTTTGTGAGAGGGTGATGCAATCGCGGGTCGGAATGGAACGAGAAAGTAGAAAAGTGAACACCCATGGTTGGGCTATGGTGAGTGTTATATTGATAATAATTAATTAATCTATGACGTATAATACACGTGTTTTTCATTTAGGTGATGATATATACTTAGTACTAACTTTTCCAGGATAACCGGACTTTTTGATACACCCACTTGGTAAATAGCGGCTCTTTTAGATACGCCCAATCGGCAAATGCAAGTTTGTTTTACTGATTTGCATAAATAGATAACACAATTTGCAAAGTTTTACCACGTGAACAGATTCTGTAATGTGGTCGTTGGAGTTTTTTTTTTTAATAATTTTGTTATTGCGATTTTTTTTATTAGCTAATATTTCGGACAAAATTCGAGTATAATAAATTTGAGTCCATATGATTCGCGGGAAAAGGTGCCCCCCTCTAAAGTTGATGGGGGTTGAGGCACTTTCACATGTTTCCCTCTAGTTGGTACTATAGGTATTCGATTTTCTTGGTATGAAAAATTTAGAACCTATGGAATATACACACTTAGATTATTTGACCGAAATCTGTGAAATTTTACCGAAATGTCAACAGCTGAACGTTCGGTAAACAGTTCGGTGATTTTTGACAGATTTCATGTAATTTTTCACAGATATTCGGTGAAAAATTACAGGTGATCTGTGAAAAATCACCGAACTGTTTACCGAGTGTTCAGCTGTTGAGATTTCGGTAAAATTTCACAGATTTCGGTAAAATAATCTAAGTGTGTAGGGAACATCTATGCTCAAAACCAAATGTCAATCCGTGTTAACCCTGAATAGGTGTTAGCGTTTGAACTCAACACTACCCATCTTACTTATGGTGAGGGCTAAACGCGATATGCACGGGTTTCTTTTCGATCAGGAATAGGAACAGGAATGTTTGTATGGGTTTTAATTTTCAGTTAAATCCTGAAATATGCCGAGCCTTACACAGATAATGGAAAAATAATGCACACATTTGGTTAATGGTCTATTGAAAGCAGAATAAGGTTCGCCCCGTGGTTCCAATTCTATTCCAGGTTTCGTGAGGTCATCCGGCAGGGGCAGAGGAACCAGTCGTGCTTACGCGGATCCACTGGCCCAATCTTATGCCGGTTTCAATAGATCATTAATCCGCACATTTTTCAAATATCGGTGTAAATTTCGATCAATGCTGTTCAAAAAGAAAACCGTGCATATCGCGTTAGGCCCTCACCATAAGTAAGGTGCCTGGTATTGAATTCAAACGCGAGTAACTATTCATGGTTCATTCGGATTGACATTTGGCCTTCAGCAAGCTCAAAAGCTCTTCATTTTTCGCACCAAGAAATCCTAGTGCCAAAAAGTGAATGTGCCTCATTCCCCCATACATGTTGGCGTTTTTTTTCATACAATCTTCACGCCCTTTGCGGCACTCCTTCACACTAATAGCTCAGGGTTAAGTGCGTCTAATC
Source organism: Ochlerotatus camptorhynchus (assembly GCF_037179485.1). Classification (NCBI taxonomy): domain Eukaryota; kingdom Metazoa; phylum Arthropoda; class Insecta; order Diptera; family Culicidae; genus Ochlerotatus; species Ochlerotatus camptorhynchus. The sequence continues at coordinate 286,095 of NW_027041209.1, forward strand.
CTTAGGGATCAAGCCTCCCCCAAATGAAATTCCAATATCAAGTGGATGGTTTTTTATTTTTTTTCTACTTATTCGATGCTTTGAGCTGTAACAATGTATATGTTCTGGTTAAATATAAAACAAAAATATTTAAAACTGTCAGAATCTTAGGGAGTGAAAATTTAAGAACTGCTCTCAAAAATATAAACCTTAAAAAACAACTGACAAAAATGTCACCAAAACATTGCTTTCCATATAAATGAAACTATGTTGTAACTTGATCTTGATTCTGGATCTGGTCTGAATTTCGAGAAAAGTGTGTTCAATATCCTCCACATTTTAAAAGTTAAATAAAATTAGAAGTCATATTCGGTCGAATTAGAGGCTAAGTGTGGACGTGCTTAGTATGACGGAAATAAGATCAAACCCCTATTTAAACCCGATTCAAAACCCTATTAGATTAAAACCCAATAATACTTTTATGCTCAGGGAAACGGGAAAATTTCAAAAAGGAAAGTTTTCCTCGACCGGACCGGGAATTGAAGCCTTAGCTTCCGGCTTGGTTACATCTTGCCGTACCCAAGTAACCATAAGCATTAAAAATAAACTGTACATCAACCTCAATTAAGCATTCATTATACCCGGAAACCACAGATCAGTAATTATATGATTTGCAAGCAATTTAACAGCGTAAAAAATGCCACCAAGCATTATACTAATCAAGTACCGTCCAGCAGTTGTTCTGGTCCTATAATCACATATAACGCAAGTACATATAGGGTAAATGTTGGCTTCGGCACCCATTGACTGTTTTCGGCAACCTAAATTTAAACGTTAATTTCACTATGTTTTCCCATCAACGCACTTCCCTGAATGTGTCCAAACGATTGTTTAGTCTTTCAGCTTCAATCTGATTATATTTGAACGATCGAGCAATACATTTTTCTTCAAATAAAGCATACGCACTACAAAATGGGGTTGATTTCGAGTTGCCGATAATAGAACAGCTGGTTAACACGCAGTTCTAATGGGAAGGTTGCCGAAGAAAAAGAGGCTGCCGACAATAGTCACACTCACCTGAGAAGTTTGGAGCGTTGTAAAAACGCTTTCAAAACGTTTTGAAAAATTCTGTCGATTGGAATGGATAGAGAAGCAAGCAGCAGATGAATGTTTACAACAGACACATCATATATGTGCGTGACGCTGAGAAAATGCTAGTAGAAGTGCAGACGCTGCTTAGATTGACGAGAATACGTAAATTCCCCTACTAAAGGTTTAGAAGTCAGAGAACGTTTATTGCTAGTAAACTTTATGAAATGCCGAGTTGGTGCTGTAATCTGCCATTTTAAGTTGGGTACATTCTTTTCTATGTGTTATAAACAATTGCAGAATATTCTTCACCGGTAGAAGGAGAAGAAGACCAAGAACAGATCAGCTCTATTTCCAACAAGAGGGCCGTCTAGGAAATTTCTTTCGAATGGGTGAATAAAAGTTTAACGCTAACGGAGCCCCGGAGGATCTGAATGATTTGGACTCGACAACTCGCCAACGTCGCCGTAGGAGTTTTGTGGTTTGCCGGAAGAAGAATTTATCAGCACAAGGTCGTCGTGTTCGTTGTTATCCTTCTTTATATTGTTTAGATCAATTCCGCGGCTTGCAACTCAAGTGCGATTAGACCTGTTATACGATTTTTCCCCATTTTGGAACAGCCTTCATCACATCGTTCCCATTCTTCACTGCACACAGCGTAAATATTTACGTTTTTTAATGATGACAGAACCTGACGTAGTTGGTTGTTTTGAAGGACCAAAATGTCATGTTTACCTGAGCATTGTCAATGATGTAAATATTTACACGTTGTGCATTGAAGAATTCCATGTATCTGAATGTCAAAAAGTAAACAACATAAAAATATTCTTTAATATAATTTATTTCAATCGTAGCCAGCGGTCTCAGTTGGGGCATTCAGCTAAGGCGTTCAAAAATAATCACTAAACTCTGGTCCTCTGCTTTAATCTTAAAATCAACAACATAAAAAAATCGAAATAAACCAAACTGTCGGTGAAACAAAGCATTCTCAAAATCTATTTCAAACAAATTATTTCGCTTTTTTTCGGACTAATACCGGAACTTGATTTTTTTTTTTAATTTGGTCGGCTGTAAATGAACGAAATTATACGCGCATGTAACGCTGAAAATATGCAGCCTATAAGTACCTGATGGAGCAGAGACGAACCAGCCCAAGGCTGAAAGTCTCATTAATAAAGAAAAAAAAAATACCTGATGGTTACTTGGGTAATTGACATAGCTATCTGAGGCTCCAGCAAATGCAAAATTCCATTGCAGACATTGATGCTGCCATAAACAATGATTACGTCGTTAGCCCTGTTTTTGACACATCTTTTAAGGTATGTTATGATTAATAATTTTCTATTTTGTTCCGAAGATTTTTTTTTTCTTTATTAAAGAGACTTTTAGCCTTGGGCTGGTTTGTCTCTGAAGGGTCCGAAGATGTCTTTAGCTCACATTCCATAATATAATGTTTGCGATCACTGCCATAAAAGCATGACTTGCCAATCCACCTTAAGTGAAACTTTACAATGTTTAAACCGTTATAGCGCGAAACCAACGTAGCTGTAACAATTTACTTTAAATGTTAAAGCTATGAAACTACTACAGATTTTAGTGTAGGAATACAGTATACAAATTTTAGAAGGATTAGTAATTTCTATTTACTTCCACTTCCTTATTTGCTTATCCTTGACAGATATGCGTATTTCGTCTACAATGTGCAGACTTCTTCAGTGTCTTGTACTAATTCTCGACTATTCGAGTCGAGTATTAGTACAAGACACTGAAGAAGTCTGCAAATTGTAGACGAAATACGCGTATCTGTCAAGAATAAGCAAATAAGGTAGTGGAATTAAATGGAAATTACAAATCCCTCTCTCTCTCTCTTTATAATTTGCAAAGCATTTCAAATTTTGAAAATCTATTGAAATGTCGCTGAGATACGGCAATTTTACTTGAGGTCAAATTGACCCTACACAAGTAACAATTTGGGTTTTTGAGGGTTTTGTAAATCATGATTTAGATTTGTAGAATACATTAAAATTTCGATTCAGTTGTTTTTAAAAATAATTGATGCAATACATAATTTTTCAAGTATTTTGCAGCAGATTTCGTCTAGTAAAACGAAATTCAAAAGAACACACCTAATCACGAAAGAATTAGACAAATTCATTGCCAATTAAATAAGTTCTAGCTTATTCAAGGTCTCTGGGATTTAATTGACCCCAAGGTATAACCAAGGATTAAACGATTTTCTTATGACTTACTGTCACGTGACAATATAGTGCTTTCCCGATTTCGTCAACCCCCATTTTGTAAACTATTCTCGCTCTTCTTCAACACCCTGACACTTTTCCTTGTACCAAAATATGCCCTAAGGATGGCGAATGTGAAAATAATCAGTGGTGGGCTATCTCATGAGACACATTCTTTCGTGGCGTTACACGGTTTTGACTTACCTTTTTTTAGTTTTTGTGCTGTAACTGAAAAAGAAATGAAAAGTAACCACTGAATATTATTGACAGATTTGGAAAGTGCATTAAATTGCCTATTAAAATAGAATTAGAGTTTCAGATTTGAGATATTTACAACGTTTTGATAAGCGGCTTTGTTGAGTGATGCATCAACGCACCAGCATTGTAGTGTTCGATTATTTAAAAAAAAGGTCAACTCTCTTTAAAATTTATTTTGAAACTATCTTTTGCAATTAGTTTATTTTCTCTGTTCGGGACATATATCCGCTGCGATCAATAATTTGATCTATACCACGTGTCTTTTTTTTTGAGCAGGAATGAATATTTCTATACCTTAAATTGGTATGGATTAGCCTGACAAACGAGGTAGAATACCTAAACATAAAAAAATAAAAATATTTCCACAATACCATTCCAATACCAAATTATGCAAATGCAATACCACACAGGTATTCTTATGGTATCCAAATATATATTTTTTGGTTTTTACACAGTATTTTGCATGCAATTTTTTGGTTTCACTCTTTTGTATTTCTCTTATGTCAGGCTGATCAACACCAAATTTTAGTATCAGGTCGGGCAGTCATAAGTTATTTTCTGCTCGGGTAGTTTAGCGCATGTCGTATTAGCCCATCACTATTGGGAAATAATGAAGTATTCAGCGTTGTATTGCAAATAAGCAAATGCACTAAACAAATGTTTCATTATTGGTACCTCTAGAAGAGTGAGGGCACCCTCCAAAGGCATGCCATTTTGTCACTCAACATTGGATTACTTGGCAACAAAATAAAGCAATGATACCGATTGAAAATTAGGAATCATTTAGAAGACTTACCCTTATTTTTCCTTGTTTCAAAATTATCCTCGGTGGATGTAACTGAGTCTTGTCACTATCAACAAGGCGTAAAGCGAAACAAGGGCAAAGATGCGTTCCGAAGATCCAATCCGTTTTATGTCAGCTAGCTTCAACCAGGTGTACTTGCTGTTCAACTTCAATGCTTCTACTGCTACATAAGCGAAGACTTTCGGATGCGTTCGATTTGCGAAATTGGTGAGTAATTTACCAGTTCCTATATTCCTTTTTTTCGGTTGATTTCTTCTTTTCATCGAGGACTTGACCATGACCTCATGCCGAAGGATGAATACATTTGTTTATGCCACGAACCACGAATTTTACTTTTCATGTGTAGTGACTTAAGTTTACTCAAAGTATGTTTTGCTTTCTAACCATGACCAAAAAAAAAAAAAATCTCACAGTAATATCTATATAATCATCAAATGGTTTGAGCGGTGCCTGTGGTGTTGTGGTAAATAAGCGTGATTATTTCTCACCCCAGCAGGCCTGGATTCAATCCCAGTTTCTAACTATAAATGAGTTCAAATTTTGGAAATTAATCAGGTCTCAATTTGTAACCGTTCGAGCACTGTGCACAGCGGTCGAACTTAATTGAATTGTGTTAATAAAAAAAAGTGTCTCCAGAAAAATAGTTCACATAAGTATCGCCCACAGCTCTATAGGTTCAAAAAAATATCATGGCCTACTATGAGAAAAATGGTAAACCTAAAGATATAGAACGATATTTCCTTGTGTAAGTTTTGTAGAACTTCTCAAAATATAAAACTTTGTTCAAAATAAAAATTTTCTATGTCTAATAGTTTTGAAGATTTGGACCGTTTTCTATGGTTACCCCTTAAGATTTAGTTTTTAATTATGAACTTTTTATATAATCTTGTTTCAAGCAAATAATGTTCTAGACAAAAACGAACAAAGCAAAACGTTAAGGTTTTCTGAAGACAGTATGTGGTTTTGTGCATTCTCGATCTTGTTTTCCGTACTGAGTACCAATGCTAACGACGCCCGGGAGGCAGCTCCCATACCTGGACCCTATCTATCGACCCATCAAACTCATGAACCGGTGACCGGCTTTGCTTCTCTTTCGAAGGAAGGCGTGATCAGAGATTTTATGCCCCAGAAAATCTCGACGGCACCGACTGGGATTGAACCCAGGCCCTCTGAAGCGACAGAAAATCACGCTTACCACTACACTACCAGCACCACTTAGTAGATTCACTATGTTTGCAATTGTTTTGAACATTATTAGTAAATCATTATCTTAATGGGATCATTTTTCTTAATGGGCAACCATAGAAAACAGTCTATAGTAGGCCATGATAATTTTTTGAAATTGCAGGATCGTGGGCGAAAGTTATGTGAACATTTCTTCTGAGGACACTTAGTTTATACAAAATTCAATTAATTTCGTGATTTTTCCATCCCCGACCACAGTGCTGTGGTACGAAAATTTAAAATTGTGCATCAGTCTAATGTACATGTTGTGTGAAAGATATGGGATGTTTGCACCTGCTTGAGGTCGGCATGTGTTTGCTGAGGCAAACATGCTTTTAATTATAAAAAAATCATTAAATGATCCATAACACATTTAAAAACGCTCCTTAAAAAACATCCAAATGATCCATAACACATTTAAAAACGCTCCTTAAAAAAACATCCAAAATATCCAATAAAACCCCAGTGAAAATCCCTTAAAATGTGTGAATGATCCATAAAAAATATGAATATAATCCATATTTTCAGTAAAATTTAGCAACACAATTGTAAAAATGTACCGCTAAATATCTAAAGAATTAGCATTGAAATTGTAAGAATTACCCATACACATATTGCAAATGATCCATAAAACATTCAGCAATGAACCTTAAACTAATGAAAGTGATCCATAGAAAATCAAGTTTGCGTTCTTAAAAATATAGGCATGATCGATAAATTAGACATATACTGTTCATGTTTTGGACACTCACTTTTTGATTTTGTTCCATAAACCATGAAAAGATGTTCCATTACTGCGTAGTTACTTAAATTTACTGACATACCCGTGGTTCTTAAGTTAGAAGTGCAAAGGGACGGGTAAGCGTCTAGAATTACCTTTCAAAAAAAGCTTCTATAATAATCTTTTTAACACTCTGAGCACGATTCCACTGGTCAAATGTGTAACGGCAAACCTGTTATGTTTGAAAAATCATTGCTCAGCTATTTAATGACGAATTTCAAATAAATGGGCGTCACTTCAAACTAAAGATTTCAAAAATTTATTTGGTATAAATAGTTTTTAAATCTATCGATAAATTGCTGAGAAATGATTTTGCAAACATTACCAATTTTTCGTTAGTCATTTTATCGGTTGCATCGTGTTTGGATTGTTAAGAAGCATCCTAGGGAATATTTTATAAGCTTGTTTTAGATGCTTATTCTAGATGTTCGCCTATTGCTCCGCTCTTCTGATAAAAAAAACACGGGAAGAACAGTAAACCAAAGTAGCTCCGCAGTAATTGGGCAATTTTCCAAGGTTAAGGCTCTTCTGATAAAAAAAACACGGGAAGAACAGTAAACCAAACTGGCTACGCAGTAATGGGGCAATTTTCCAAGATTAATGGATCAAATTAAAAAAAAAAAAAATAGTGTCCGAAACATGAGCAATATATGTCTTATTTATGCATCGTCCTTCTATTTTTAGGTGCGCAAGCTTGATTTTCTATGGATCACTTTCATTAGTTTAAGGTTCATTGCTGAATGTTTTATGGATCATTTTCAATATGTTTATGGGTAATTCTTGCAATTTCAATGTTCATTCTTTAAAAATTTAGCGGTACATTTTTACAATTGTGTTGCTAAATTTTACATAAAATATGGATCATATTGATATGTTTTAAGGATCATCCACACTTTTTATGAGATTTCCTGCGGTGTTTTATGCATCATTTGGATGTTTTTTAAAGAATGTTTTTCAATATTTTATGGATCGTTTTATCAATTCTAAAGGTGCATACTTAGGGCTGCCGTTTGTTGATGGATCTTCTGGCTTTTCCCCGTCAATTTTCAGTAAGACAACTAGTAAAATGAAGTATAATAAACTAAATAAATAAATAATTAGAAACGCATCAATTTGATTGATGTATTTAATTGAAGCCACAGGATCCGATATTTGGAACTTCCGGGTGAGGTCATTAAACTTGATTATCTTTAACCAGGTTTTGAGTTTCTCATATTGTTGCATTTAGTTTCTGTTTCTCAAGTAGATTCAACCGGAATGAGTTGCAAGCTAAGTCAAGACGAGACAACTGATGATATATTTGAATCAGGGACCTAATTGGAGAATTCAAAACGAAACGTTTTTTGTATGAATGCTTGTATTAAAAAGTCTTTTTTTTTACCAACACTTAGTTGTAATCAAGGTTATGTGAGGTTTGTAGAAGAAAAAAAAGAGTATATTTTACGGCCGACAAAATCGAGAAAGCACTGTAATATGACATTCGTGTGACTTAAATCCATGGTAAAGTCATATGCAACGGTTCCTAGATAGAGGGGGAAAATTATCTCTGTGCGACAAACTGGAATTATTTTGCTTTGACAGAAAATCGAACCATATTTGAATTTTTTGTATCCCAAAATTAAAAGTTTTAAAAATGCTTCTGTCCCAACGCGATAGGTACCCGCCTCATCAAAATGGATTTTTTTCAACTTGTTTAGACTTTTGCTATTTGTTCCATACTCATTTTTTAGTAAGAAAACTAAAACCAATCGGTTGAGAAATATATTTTTAGTAGAATTTCAAATTTAAAAAATAATAGAAATGGAACAATTTATTTCTATTTAAAATTTTAAAATCTCGGGACCGAATTAAGCACACCAACTGCCAAATGTAAGGTATTGTGGTCCCAAAACGCTACTGAATATTTTTGAAATCGGTTAACCTGTCAAGGAGATATTGTCAGAACATGTTCCTGTGAATATGGGTCGTGAGTCTAGAAACGGCTTGAATCATGTTAAATTGTTCATGTGACATCTCAAATGGTTATCATTTTGAGCATCTAGGACAACATTTTTCCGCATCTGGACATGTTCCTGGTACCCCAGGGGAAGTGGCCAGTTTCTGATTTGGACTAAAATGCATCATGCGACACCTAAAATCGTATGAGATTTCAATAATAAGTTCAATTGATAATATATATAGTTCCCACACCGTTTGAAAAATTCATGTAAATTTCTGCGAGATATCGCGCACATAAAATTAACGCTAGATTTGGCATAAATTTACAAGATATTTCGTGTAAATCTAAGCGCAATATCGCATAAATTAGCAATATTGTATTCAAGCTAGCAAACGATTTGGCTGTTTATGCCAAGTATAGCTCAAAATTATAAAAAGGGAGATTTTATGCGATAGTTAAAATTCAGATTTTTTTCTGTGCAGGACCATATTGGATACATTCGGTTATGTTCCGGGAACCCCAGGGGAAGTGGAAAGTTTCTGACTTGAAACATCATGCGACAGCTCAAATCACATGAGAATTCCAAAACAAGTGCAATTGTGGTTCCATTAAGTGCCCAGTATCAGGCACGCAGGCAAAACCTGTTTTAAATACTGAACTGTTAAGGAAAAAACAATGTAAACAATATCGATTTTTAAAGTAAGCTTTTTTTTTGTCTTCAATACAAATTGATTTTTTTTTCTTTAAGTAAAACTATTTTTTTTTCAGTGTTCTTAAAGTGCATCTTCATAAGAACATACAAAATATTTAAAAAAGTGTGTTTCCTTTAATTTGAACCAAATAAATGAGAGAAATTGAAAAAAAAATAATGAGGAGGGCACTTTATTTTAACTAAAAGTGTAAATATATCATAACAAAAAAGGGTGGTCAGTTACTGTAGTAGCAGAAGGCACATCTGGACATGTTCCGGGTGCACCTTGTGTAGTTTCTAGTTCATTCAGAGGGCCAAAACCCATCATATGACACATGAAATCAATATGTTAGAAGGGTCAAATCTCAGCATAGGTGGGTAAATTAAGTTTTTTTTCTCACATTTTACTTAACCGCTCAATCATAAATTTGAAAAAGTCGCCCAATTTTGCTTCAATAAATTTTACTCCGTTTGAATGGAAATTTTATCAAAAATCAAGTTAAGTTCCGTAAACTTTTGGAATTAAGCGGAAATCTATGTTTATTGAAATCGAATGTGATAAACTGTGAAATCGATTTGATGCAAGGAAAACCATTGTTTCAAAGATCAAAGTAGGTTATGCCTAAAGCAGGCTATGAACATCGATAGCTTACTTTTTCTACAAATAAATATGTCATTTGGACAATTTTGGTCAAATCGGTTCCTAACCGTGAAACTGACCAAAGGAAACCTTTGGTGGGCTTTCTCAAGGCATTCCAGAATTTTGGTCAGGTTTTGTGAGGAGTCGCCCCACTGTGCGTCCTCTTTTGATTTGGGATATTATTCACGATTTATGTCATCCTAAGCATGTGACATAATTGTTGTGCATGGACCATTTGTAACTCGTGGAACATTTGTCTTGATAATTTGAAAATTTATTTCGATTGACATTACTTCGGTGAAATTTCTAATATGTAAGTGTAATTGAAGAATGAAAAATGTGAAATTTAAGATAGGGTCAACTAGAGGAAAAATTAGCACACTTATCCTAGTATTAATACTTATGCGTTGTCTTGCAGATTGCGAAGCACCTCCGTTTTGCCAACTCGTTGATCTCATACAGTCCATTACAGCCTCATAAAGAGAGCGGTGCTTAATTTACGTGACATATTATTGCAAAACTATATTCTAGACTTTAAATCAGAAGACTCGAAGAATGTCATAAATAATAAATTATCTAGGTTAAAATCTCAAAAGGTTCTACCTGCTTTGATCGATTCTCTTCGGGATACTCACAGGGCTTCATTAAAATTCTCATGAATTTTATTTAGGAATTCTCTTCCGCATTCCCTATTCAATTTCCCAAAACTACATTGTTATTCTTCCCAGAAATTCTTAGCAATGGTCCCAGGTATCCTTTGATATTCTTTTTAGAATACTCTTGGAATCTTCCTTGTAAGTTCTTTGAAGCTATCCTCAGACTTGAAGTTTACATTAGAATTCAATGAAACTATGCTCACATTCAGATTCAGAATTGATATCTAAATTCACTTTAAGTTCTGGTTAGAAATAATTTTTAAAATTCCCTTAGGATTCTGCTCCATCTTTCGCTGGAATTATTCTGGAAATCCCTTTGGATTTTTTCACAATTTTAAGTTTGAAATTATTATCAAATTCGGTTGGAATTCTCTCCATAATTTTTCGGAATTTCTCCTCACTATCCCACTATCCATGGAATTATCCTTCAAAAATGAAAGATACTATCCTTGTAATTCTAATCATGATACGACTACTATTCCCTGGAAATTCTCCTAAGCAATCCATTAGTAATCACTCGGTCATGTGTTCCTTTAAAATCTTCATTATATTGTCTTATGGAATTCTTCTGGACTTCAATTCTCCATGGAATAAAATTAAATATATTTGAAGTTCCTCTCGCAAAACTCATAAAAATCTTTTAAAAAATCCATGCAATTGCTTTCGAATGCTTTAAAAAATTCCCTAGAAGTTCTCTTCTGTAAGGGTCTAGCATATTTTCCAGGACATTAAATATTGATTTCTCTATTCAGTTGATTCATTGTACAATTTCACTGATTCTGATCAATCACGGAGTAGCAACCATTGATATGTGCAGTCAATCTAAGCTAAGCTAGCTATTGGTTATCTTATATGTAGTGTTTATAGTACTACATATCTTTCATTATTGACTTTACATCATTTAATATTATTGTAAATTACATTTTATTATACTTAATTCTTAATCTTAGCTATTATGAGCGGCTCCAGGGAAGCATAGTGCCAGCTTGAAAAGAAATCTGAATCGTTCATTATCTGTTTTGTAAAAATCTTGTGTTTATTGTATCTTGTTACATGGCATTATAACGCATTTTCAATATTACATTACATTTAAATAAGTATTAACCCGGTTACACACATTTCAGGTCATCCAGGTCTTAAATAAGATGGGATCCGTTCCTTTTATCAACATTTGTGATATTGCATCATATGCTGAAAATAAATGAATTATCGCGTATTTCTATTGTTCATTACATACCAGGTGAGGGCTTAATCATGTTTTGCCGTCTAGTGTTTTGGTTTTGAGATGCTCGATAACCTTAGAGGGATCGGTTTTGCTTAATGAGCAGAATATCATGGGTTTAATCCCAAGCTCTCCCACAACATAACACAACACAAATTTCAGGGTTACATCTTCCTTATTGGGAGCTGAGGAGACATAGAGCTGCATCATATTGTATGTAAAATAATTATTATTTTCATTGCACAATACCAGTTTTTTGTATCCATATAAATGTATTTTCATTATAACGTATTTTAATGTTCTGATATATTTCATTTCTCCATTAAATATTTTTACTATATATATAAATAAATACTGGGTTGGGAGGGAGCATCAGGGTATCATTTTTTTTATGAGGCCCGCCAACACACCCCCACACCAAAGAGCTCACACTGAGAGACCCCTGGTAGTGGACTCCTCGATAATATTTTTTTTAACGTTACAAAAGAAAACATATAGACATATAAATATAACATTACTAATTTTAAAGGTGTGTGATGCAAAATAACAATCATTAACAAGGTTAGGATGTACCCAGTGGAACAAAGTTCCTTTGAAGGGATCCTCAACTCTTAAACAATTCAATTAATTAATATATACAATTTAATATCTTAAGCTTAGCGTAAAGAGTGTAAATTTTATAATTATAAATCGACACGAATTTATATCAAGAACTCGTTGATTTTGGATTTGTAGTATCGCTTTAAACTGGTTTTGAAAAATTGTCGGTTGTTTAAGTTTTTCAAACATTCCGGAAGTGCATTGTACAGAGATGGACCATAAAAAGAAATTCGTATTTGACCGAGGCATGTGAATGCTCTCGAGCGTATTAGGTTATTCGCATACCGAGTGTTATGATCATGATTTGTGATCGGTAAAATGAGGTTACGATGCATGTTGGGATTTTTTAGCGAATCATATATAAACAAACAAGTTTGTAACTTGCACAAACCGCGTAACGGGAGAATACTGTGCGAATTATTTGCGTAGAGTTGAAGAGTGGAAAACAATTGTGGAAGGCGATAGATGATTTTTATGCACCTATTTTGCAATACTTGCAAGTTTTTTAGTTTAACCTTGCAAGCATGTCCCCAAACGATGATTAAGTACTGCAGATGAGAATGAATACAGCCATGATAAAAAGTTAGAAGTGCGTTCCTAGGCACAAATTTACTAACACGATACATTAAAAAGGTAAATATGTACCATGAAATCAGCTGAAATGTTCAGTAAATCATTGTGTGCATTTGTGCATTTTTACTGTACATTTCAGCTGATTTCATGGTACTTATTAACCTTTCTACAGCAGCTTTTCCGATGATATATGGTACAATTACACTTCAAAATGGTGCAAAGCGGTGCATACTAAGGAGCATTTTCAAATGCTTAATGTACAGTTTTCTCTATTTTAGGGAGCGTACTTTAAATATTTACTGAACATTTTAAGATTTTTAACATATTTTGATCAATCATTTAAGGAGCAACCCGATCTATTTTAAGGAGATTTTTTTTACTTATTAAGGATAATTTCATCTGTTTTATTGAGCAAAAGTAGGGCTGCCGTTTTTTACTAAGTTAGAAAGAAGGAACCATTCACTTTACCCTTCTGTCCCATCGTATGAATTGATGCAGGTTTGTTTGCATAATGTTGTAATAGAGATCGGATTGTTTGGACAAATTTGTGCACCTTGGCTAAGCTCACCCATTCCAAGATATTTAACCGTTGGTTCTGGCCCATATGTTGATGGGTTTGGTAGATTCCAGGTGTGGAGTCACCTCCCTGGCACTTGATTTCCATCGGTGATTAATAACCAAATGGCCAAAGCAATTGGCAATCGACGCATGTCGGTCATAGGCACTTAACTGCGGAACAGAAACTGACGTTGAATAAAGCAAGAAAAACAGAAGAGGGAGGCTCACGGATATTCTGTTTCACGTTTCGATTATTAAATGAGACAATGGTGCCTTCGCTGTTAAGGTCATTTATGGCTTGTCTGGATATAGGATTTCTATCCATGACCACGGATTCCAGATAAAAAAAATCTATATTTTGAAGAAAATTCATATATTTTAGCTGGCATGTGAAATTTTATACAAAATAATTCAGATATTTAATCGATTATTTGAGTATATAAGTGATGATTTAAGAGTCGATACGCACTTAGAAATTATAATCGAATTTTGTAATACTGTTACTGATTTTTCAAAAGCTGAACGTTCGAACTATGACCTGCATTTTAAATCGTATTTTGCACTACACTGGAAATTTACAAATCCATATTTCTCGTTTATTTTGAGATGCATGCTTTTGAAATCACGAATTGTGATTCTGCAAAGAAACACCTTAAAACCAAGTGATTTTGATATTGGATATCTCTTCGATTAATGGCATTTCATGACATTTCAACATCAAAAGACAATAACTGAATTACATATCAAAACATAACACTTTTCATTGAATAAGTTTCAAGAAGGGACATCTCGAAACTTGGATTGATACTTTTGATATGTGTTTTAATAAACATTAAGCATAAGATACATTTATAAAAAATTACTGAGAAAACTTACCATTTGTTACTATTAACACTAGTGCTATGTACAATATAGATATATTCCGCAGAAATTTGTGATGAAAAAATTTAAAACTAAAACTATTCGGATGGCTACAGCTGTTGTCGCGATGGTCGAGGTGATACTGTTGGTGATGCTGTGACCGTTGACTGTCATCTCCGATGCAACGGTCTTCCACTGACGCCAGTGCACTGTTTGAGTTCACATCCTGGCGGTAAACAAGGCGATCCGAGCATTCATCGTCATCACTCAGTACTCGAGCATGATCACATTCCGCTAACTCGCCATGCTGACAATTTGCACTATTCCCAACTTCTTCCGGTTTCACTCTCAACACTTCACCAACACTATTCACTTTGTCGCGGATGAAATTAATTCTACGACCGCTGCCGCTGCGATGATGTTTATGATGATGTTTATGTTTGCACTCGTGAAGTTTTATCGTCATCTTGACTGTTTTTGCATTATTTTACATTTTTCTTTCCCCAGCCCGTTGTTTGTAGCACGGCAAAGGAATGTAGAAAGCGATATTTTTATGTTGACATAGCTGGAACTCCTGCCTTGCAGTAGTCCTGTATTAGAGTGCCTTTAGCCGGTCGTCGCTACCATCTGCCGAAAGGGGGAAAAGAGAAAGAAAATATTGTTGGTATTATTATTTCTGTAGTCCAAGGATTGCAGCAGCAGCAGAGGATGCTTTGTGGACAGACGCGACGAATACAAAATTTATATCAAAAAAGTTTTCCTTCCGTGGCTGTCGTTGCCACGTTTTGTGGCAGTTTGGCTTCAGCAGGGGCGAGATTCTTCAACGATTGTACAGTAGGAAACGAACGAGGAAAATGTGTCGAAAAGAATCGTAATGTAATATTCAACATGTTGCCGGATTCTTTCCTTCATCTGCCGTGACAAGATGACGCTCTAGGATGGTGGTGATTATGATACTTTTATGCTTTTATTTGCGGCTGTGGTTTGTTTTTTTATTCGGTGGTATTTGTGGTTTCAGAATATAAATACATATGGTATACTTTGGTACTATTGATTGATTGCACTTTGATGGAATGCACGAAAACTCAGCAGACTATGCTTGAAAATGTGAACCAATTTAGAAAAAAAATATTATTAAACGGATTATAGAGAATATTCAACAAAAATTAGTCGTGGAAAAAATCGTTTAAAAGAAATATGCAGCAGATCCATCCGGAACTATCTTGCTTATCTCGTATGATATCATATTGGCAAAATATAGTCAACTTTGAACCAGCGTAATATACAGTACGAGAAATTTCTATGGCAAATTATGAACATGAGCATGAGCATGATGTCCGTCGGTGATTGGCTCTAGATTGCGGAACAGAGAACGACGTTAAATAAAGGAAAGAAGAAATTTTACATAAATTATGGATCATATTGATATTTTTAAGCATCATTCACACTTTTCAGGAGATTTCCTGCGGTGTTTTATGGATCATTTGGATGTTTTTTTTAAATTGTTTTTCAATATTTTATGGATCGTTTCATCAATTCTAAAGGTGCATACATAGGGCTGCCTCTATCGATACATATAGTTCCTAAAGTTTCGACCCTCCTATCTTACTCAACTGATCCAATTGAAAATTTCTTCTAAAATCCACACACAATATTCCACACCAATAATTTAAATGCAATAATCTTGGGAAATTCATCACAAAAGCAAGGAAGCAGCTATGCAACGTTTGTTTTCTAAGCTATGGCTAGCTATCGCAATGCATCACTCAGCTACCGGGTATGGCTTGAAATATTGTTTCTAGTTACAATATTGAGCATTGTTCGCAAGCGATAGTGAATATTTGGTTTTATTTTGAGCAGTTTGATATCTAGTTCGTTTCGACAAATGACTATTTTTTAATGGAAATGTGCATAGATAAAACAATGCTTTGATTCGAAGAATTGTTCGTACTTGCTATTTTATTAGCGGCGTCATCACGTAACCTTGATTTGTCTATATTTACGGAGCGCAATGAAGAATTTTTCAAGGCGAATTAAATCAGCATCTTACCCACCAGACTGAAAAAAAAAAAGAAGTCCAGAACAAACAGTGATCTCCCACAGACTGTTTATTATGATTGTGACTCATTTCACAAGACTAGGCACAAATATGCATGTCGTGAATGTGTCGAACCTTTGTTGAAAGCATCGTCGAATAGTAGCGTGTTGCTTCATAGTGCTTTTCATAAATCACTAAATATGTATTGTTAAATTATCAGAATTTCTATGAGCGTGCATTCCCAAGTAAAATTGCAGGTTTTATCGCGGTTTTATAGCATTCTACAAGTCTAAATCATGGTCTACAGAACCCTCATAAAACCAAAATTGTTACTTGGGTTATCACCAATTTAATATAGTTCGTTCAAGGCGTTCTATCCAAAAACAAAAATTGAACCAAGATAGCACACCACCATCGATAACGATACTCTTAGTTTTTCAGTATATTTCCTATACACTCAAACACTGAGCAGGAAGAATGGTTGCATTTTCCATGGCAAAGTGTTTCCTTGGTCTCTTCCGGTTTAATGGGTTTTCCCGTCTTTCTTTTTTTCTCTTTTGCTACACAGTTTTCCTTGTGTCTTTTACTGTTGATTCATCACACGCTGTTGTCATCACGAACCCTCTGTGGATGGTTTTCTGTAGCCTAACAGTTGAAGTGGCTTTTATGCAGAGACAATACAGAGCAAACCGAGTGGAGCAGAGCAAAATGGTCAACGTAAGCCAAAGCTTTGTGCATCATTGCGCTTTACGTTGAGAGCGATTATAGCGCAAAAGTGGATGTATCAGAAATTGTTTAGCAGTGAGATTTAGCTGCTTAATCGTGCGATGTGAGTTTTTTTTCTCTCTTTTTTGCTCTATTCTTAGATTATGACAATGCTTCTGAAATCATGCATTGTCTCATCTTAGTTTAACACTTCAGAAATTATAGAGAATTTACATCAAAACCGAGTGAGGGAATATGACGTGATTGAAAACAAATATTTACAGAACAATTAGATATGTTTTATTGATTCATAGTCCTCATCTGCTGGTTTGGGGTTTTCTGCGTTTTACTTGGAAGTTCAATAGTTGGATGGCGTTCCAATTAAAAAGCAGTTATCCGTCTGGAAATAGTGTCAGGCTAGCCTTTGTTTCATTATTATCCAACTGTCGTAATAAACTAAGTGCATCCTAATGACTCACTACTCATAACACAACAAAGCACATAGTAAGTAAACGCGCCGTGAGCGCGCAAATCCTACAACAACAACACGCGTTCTTATGCCGTATCGACTTTCGATATTGTTACTATCAAATGATTTTTTTTTTTCCTTTGGTTTGTTTTCCGTCGATCTTGTTTTCTGTGCTGAGCACCAATGCTACCGACACCAGGAAGGCAGCTCCCACACCTGGACCCTACCTATCGACCCATCAACTCATGAACCGGGGACCAACGGGTTTACTTCCCTTCCGAAGGAAGGCGTGATCATAGATGTTATGCCTCAGAACATCCCGGTGGCGCCGACTGGGATTGAACCCAGGCCTGCTGGGGTGAGAGGTAATCACGCTTACCACTACACCAACAGCGCCACTACTTTCAAATGATCTAGTGAGCCATTTTGCGTTGACAACTAATGTTTTCTAGCTTCAAAACTGAATGGTAATCGGTAGATGGGATCTGCGTAGATGAACAAACCTACGGCTAAAAATCTCATAAAACAAAACAGTTAGATGGGATGTGGTTGGGTCCAGCATTTTTCAATACTTTGATCAAATATTGATATAGAGAATAGAGAGCGAGCAAAGGTCAATTTTGAGGAAGCCAATTGGGGGCGACCCCAGCGAAGTGGTTAGAATCCATACCTTTTCAATTGGCAGTGTGGCCATCAGCAGCTGCTATGGAGTTTATCATTTGAGTTCTACCGCCTACCCTACCTGCTGGATGCACTGTCCACTTTAATATTATATGACAGGTGGCGGCAGTGTCTCATGAACAATGGTCACACTGCTGTGTCTGTTTGTGTGTGCGCTGCCGTTGAATCCGACTCAAGTTTTAGTTCAGTTCACTGAAATCCGTAGAAACTCAGGTCACTCTGCGCGATTACGAGGAAAATCCAGAAAATTTTAGTGTTCGAAAAAATCATAGACTGATTAAAAATTTCTTCAATTTTCATCATGTTCGAGTAGATATGATATTCCAGTAATTTTGAAAAGTTTCTTCGTCTATGAGTGACCTGCTTTTTTTTTTTGCGAATTTGAGTAAACCAGAACATAATATAATGTGTCGAATTCAACAGCCGTCTCTTTTTTCTATCATTGTCAAATCCATCAGATGATGTCCCAAATAATAGAGATTTGTAAAAAATATTCGACATCTTCATTAATTTTGTGAAATTGCAAATAATTTCTTCGCCATTTCCGTGATAACAAAGTGATGTTATGTGGAAATACCATCCCGCCCATAAGCTCAGATACTGGTAACACTCTGATAGTGGGTGCTGTCAAAAACAATGCAGTATACCTTAACCTGTATACGCATGCTTGCCCTATCATGAAATGAAACTGTTTTGTGAACATTATCTCCCATCGATTCAACTAGTAGCGTTATTCACAAACAATTTGTCACACCCACGCTGAATTCCTTTCCAGCACCCCACACGTGACTTAATGACAATCGCCACGCGGTAATTATTAAAATTTCGGTTGCAAGTGCACTCGCTGCCAGTGACAACCTGCAATGACATTAATTTATTGGCGTTACAACCGATATGAATAATGTAGCGCGCTTTAATTTTTAAATTAAATATTTCAGGCTTACATCGGGCTGTGTCAGCGGGTAGATACAGTTCCGGTCGAAGATGGAACATGGGAGAGGGAATTGCCTTCGAACGGTGAACCTGTTTTCCAGCTATACCGAAATGCAAAATGCTCCGCTGCTGCTGTCGTGGCTTCTCTCAGCGAAATGTATGCATTGGAATTGTTGGTAGGAATATGCCTCTAGCCGTGTAACCATCAGCCTCCGACTATCATCATGGAATGAACTCACTGCGGTAGGAGTTGTTGGCTTACGGCTTGCTTCCCAAACTTTTCCTCTCATTCATACTCTTTTCAGTAGTGAGCCCTCCTATTTGAAAGAGTTGAATGCATCCGTGCAAAACGATGAGCCTCGCAGGAAAAATATATTAAAAAAACTTGGGTTTTTCCGAGGGTTTTGGGATTTTTGGGTAAGACGTATCGCCGCGCCGCGGCTTTAATTCCGGCGGAAATTCTAATTGAAATTCCTCAGATGAAATATTTATGTTCGCTACTCGTGCTGGACGGGCAATTGTTGGGTGAGCGAAAGAAGTTCATAGTCTAACAAAAAAAAACAATAAGTCCACGAACGTAAGCGGGCACATGGTGGAGGGATGTTATGCATGCAAAAAGCAGTTCATATGAAGAATGAGGTCCTTGTTGTTACCACCTCTAGAGAGTTTCAATAAATTTAAGAAGTATGGATATTTGAGCGTAAATATGTTCCCAAGTAACACACAAAGTATCTTTTTGAATATGAATTAAAAAAGATTATTTCTGAAATGAATTATAAGAGATGCTGTACAAATTCTCAAATTAAAAAAAAAGCCTAAAATACTCGTAAATAGTACAATTACATAAAACGAGTTTGAAGGATTAGCTCAAGAAGCTTCTCAAAGTTTTCGATTACCAGTGGGTTCATAACTTCACAACAGGTGAGGAGTCTGAGGGACAATTCCGAAAACCAATCAGAGAGTGGCAACATGCCCGCCACCACTTCATTATTCATCGTATGAGTCGACTGCATGCATCCTAACGCGTTACGAAGACAACGATACTGGTTACGTTCCGGTAATTGTTCGGAAAAAATTGATCCTTTGTTGGCATTTTCGTCTCAGATACTCAATGTGTAAGTGGACCATATTGTTAATACAATATGTATGCAAAAACTGCAAAATCCATTTGAACTGTTTATTCAGAACAATCGTTCTAGCTGCAATTAAACTGTAAATTCATGAAGCCTCTGTGAGAGAAACAGGTAAACCACGAATTAGGGATCCTGTGTATGGAATAAGTTTGATTTTTAATGCTGAGATATTTGAATGTTTCAACAAATGATGGAAATTTTCCCCACTGACTCTAAAGGGTAACTTTTTCTTCGGTAATTTGGACGAGCTTAGTCAACTAGTTTTGATTTTGGAACAAACTCTTTACCCATGTTCGATGACGCAGCTTTTCAATGAAATCCATATTTTCTATCAATTGAGCACAGCTTGATTGCATAGGCAAGGTATTTTTTCAATTCGTTTCAAAATATCAAAAGATTAATAAATTCATGGAGTCAAAAATAATTGAATAAAAATTTTTTTCTTGAATTCCTACAATTTTATCTGGAAGGCATCCTGAATGTTACATCTGTTCATCGTTCCGTTGTTGCTTTTTTATTCTGAATGTTACTGTACTGGCTGATTTCGGGCCATCCGCTTTGGATAGGATTTCATTCAGTAGTTCTCCATCTAGCATAGGAACCATCCATATTTCCGTCATAAAACATATCTTATTCCGATTGAGTAGTGAGGCTACTTTTCGTTTTCAAGTCCACTTATACCCCTCGAACACCTGTGTACAAGTCTGGATGATATACTTAACTTTACCGTATTTCCCCAGCACCAAAGCTAGATCACTGTGGGGAGTTTCGGGTGGAAGATCATACACTCGCACATATTGAACGTAATCCCCCTTGTGATATGCGTTCCTTTACGGCCTTTCCACTCACATAATGAAAATTTAAATCTTCCGACGTCAATGCATGGAGCATCGACTATTAGAAAAATTGTTGGAGTTGCTCTTAGATGGAGCAACTTAAAACTGAGAAGTTTTTGGAAGAACAACTTTTCATATTTTATTCTAATTTAATGTTTTTGTATGAATTGGCGCATCATAAAAATCTTACACAATTTTTAAGGTCATGTAAAAGCAAAATGCATTGTGATCAACTTCCTAAATGAAGCCGTTTTCAAAATATTTTGGAAATAATTTCGGCAAAATTTCTTACGTGGTTGATGGGGTTTGCTCTGCTGTGTGAAAACCGAAAGGCGAGAGTGCTGTTTTTAACACCGGTTGAAGAAGTAGCGGCACCATATCTATTGGAGCTCTTCGAAATCATCGTGATGTCATGTCCTTTGCAACATTTTTTTTTTTTTTTTAGTTTATTAATTTATTTGATAAGGCTCAACCGAATTAACTTTACAGAGCCGAGGATTCTTGGTCACTATACAATACATATTAAAACTATAGTCAAAAGGTACAACACAATAAACACTTTATCTTCCGCTATCCAAAAAGCCTCCTCCATCAGAACTGGAGCCGCTTCCAGTGGTTTCATTGTATGGCAAATTGTTGTACGCCAACGAGGTTCAGAGCGCGTCCATTGCAGCAATGGACGCAAAACGTGGTCAGCACTCACACACTCATCACGAAACGGTTGCTTTCCAAAGTCGACGACGCATCGACCGAAAGAACTGCTGATGAAGAACAATGAGGAGGACCACACAATGGTTGCTGCCGAGAAAACAGACGATCGCGTAGCACACATCGAGAGTGGCCTGCTTTTGTCGACAGCCGAGTGAACACTGTCCTTTGCAACATATCGGGTGAGATCTTTCCTTTATTTTTCTCGTAATCCCATTTTATTGTTAGTCATGTTAGTTATACATCACACTTTACACTTTACATTTATTTCCATATTTTCATCCTTACATTATTAGTAATTAGAGATAAAATATATATTTGCTTAATATAACCTTGAAATTTCAGTGTTACATCCACTTGATATTGTGAGCTGAGGAAACATAGAGCTGCATCTTATTATATGTAAAATAATTATTATTTTCATTGCAGAATATCAACTATTTTATCCTAGATTTTATCTATATAAAATTATATTCATTATTTCATATTTAATGTTTTGATATATTTCATTTCTCCATTACTTATATTTTCATTATATAAATAAATACTGGGTTGGGAGGGAGCATCAGGGTATCATTTGACCTGGGACTGGACGATGAAGTGGTATGACAACCGGAGTCTAGGAGGGAATAAACACTATCATTTTCTTTATCCTACCGATTCGATTGTGGTGGTGTTAATTATACTTCAACAGTTTCAGTGAGATTGACGCGCCCTTCTTTACAAACCATCCTGTAGGAAGCTTAATAAGTATTGCGAATTGTGTTATTCGATTTGTTGGATCGTATCGTTGGAAGGAGATTCTTAAATTCCCGTGGATTTCGTGTAAGTGTCTCTGCTTACGGGTCCGCAACTCCGTTTTTGGCCCTTCATACAGCGATATTGTGAATTCAGATCGGTAGCTCAAATTGATCTTGCTTTTAAGTGGAGCTGCATACAAGACAAGATCTTTGAAGGGATGGTGGCTACCTTACATACATACATACAATTTCGGCAAAATTTCTTACGAATACAATTTAACGGAAAGCGCTTTTTTAGTAGCGTTTAATATAATAAAAGCCCAAACTCTGTGTGTAACGCATCTAGACAACCAGAGGCAGAAGTGACAACCACTGATCACAAACTTGGATGTATTTGACGTCGAAAACTCTAAATGGTGTGAATCATGTTGTGCGATGAGGAAAATGTAGTTTGACAAGGAAAATATTGCACGACATTACACGTGTTGCATGACTTGAAAAATGTTGTACGACATGGAAAATGTTGAAGTACATTTTTTTCCTTGATTTGTTTTTCATCGATCTTTTTTTCCATACTGAGTAAGAATCCTACCGATGCCAGGGAGGCAGCTCCCACACCGAGACCCTACCTATCGACCCATCAACTTATGGAAGGCGTGATCAGAGCTTTTATGCCTCAGAAAATTTCGACGGCGCCGCCTGGGATTGAACCCAGGTCCTCTGGAATGAGAGGCAGTCACGCTTACCACTACCCCACCGACACCGCTTTATTGCAGGACATGGCATATGTTACACGACATGAAAAATGTTAAGCAACATGAAAACAGTTACACGACATGGACAACTGGCCATAACGGGCGCCTCGGCGACCACAAACCAACTTGTAATTATATATAAATCTAAAAATTTAGTTAAATTCTTTTGTCTCCTGAAATATCTTTGCAGACATATATTGATGAATTTTTAAAGTTAATGAACGGAACGAAACATCAGGAAGTTAAAAAATTAAGGATCGGTTTGAATTACGGTTCCAGCATAACAGTGAAGCAATAAACAAAAATCCCGTTTTGGGGAGGAAAAACTCTATTCGATCCCGTCTGCACACGCTTATGAACCAACTTTCTGCTGTGCAATATAGCTTTCCGCTATCTTTACTCTTTTGTTTGAGTTTAGGTCTCGTTCCTAAACAGGGAGAAAATTTCATGAGCCAAAAGAATGGAACGAAGGGTTGAGATTTTTAAAATTTAGTTTTTTCAAGCACTTCCCCTATTGTTGCTGTGCCAATGTTTCAGCTCTAAGCTCATCAATCCCGCAGCGATCGCTTCAAAAGTTGGGATGATACTTCTGAGAGCTTGAGAAGTTTGTACAACTTTTTTGTGTGTTCCGTTCAACGCTTCACAGCTCCTTTTGACGTCCTGTCGTTCGTTTTGCTGCTGTAGATGCGAAAATTTGCTGCTGCAGAGCGTACATATGCTGCAGACATGTGCTCGTGGGTGAGTTTTTGCAGTGCTTTGCCATTTTTCTTTATCATCATCGCCACATCTAGTTTGATTTCACATGTTGTACATTAGGGTTATTAGTTTTTTGTCGCTTTGTACTACAACCGTGTTTTTTTCTCGGTTGAATTTGTTCCCGTATGTGCTATGATGTTGATATGTGGTTGCAGGCTTATTTGCATACATATTTATCTGAATTCGGAAAGCACATTTTTTATTCTAGAACTTAAAGCATGTAAACAAATGACTAAAGTATACTCACAATTAATTTCAGAAGCTTGAGTAAAGGCCCACTTGAATTGCAAATGTGATGGGTGCATAAAACTCGGTCTTAAATTTTCTCAATACTCAGCTTGACACTGGTGCTTCCCGCAATACCTATGACTGAGAGAGGGTGGATAGCAAGGAAGTATCACTTCGGGTGCAAAATGATGCAAGAAGAGTATGTGATACGTCTGAAATCCTGGCAGACAAAAAAAAGATAAAAATACATTTTATTGCGGACACTTTACAGCACTTAAAATATTTTTAATCAAAACAAAACGATCCAATAAATTATCATCGCAAGAGCTCATGGTTAAACTTCCCTCATGGATTCAGCTTTAAGTCGCTTCAGGGACAGGGTTGTTAATGACGTTAACGTAATTTTTTTACCCAGATATTGAAGAAAATTTACGCTCAAAAGCATATTCTATAATAGCTGTACCACTAGAAATTGTCGCCATCTCAGTTATTGAAAAGGCGAAACAGTCTTCTGAAATATTTAGTCATTTTTAAAGCCCATAATCTTGAAAACATTTTTTTTGTAAATTTACTTATTTGTACAGGCTTATTCGAATAAACTTTACAGATCCAAATTATCATTTGCATTATACATTATTAATGTCTTTAATATAAAGTTAAAGGAATTGAACCGAGTACTCCCGACCGTCACGAGGTTAGTGGAGATTTTTAATTTTATGGATGGGGAGAGGGAGAAGGATGTATGCAATATTACCATGCAAAGATTTCATTATTCCTAAAGCATGAACTTATTCCTATTCAACTTGATATCAGCAGTGTAAATAAACTATTATTACAAAACAAACATGACAAAATACAAACTAAACACAAAGTTAATCAAACTTAAAATCTAAGGTAAATATTCTTCAAGAAAACATATGTGAGTTTCATAAACTCTAGATCGCGTCCAGCCACAAAAAAAAAACCAAAACTGGAACATTTGGTTGTCTACCTCGAGCCCGAAGGGAATCGTTTGGTTTAGATCTGACTCCACGATGCTCAGCACATGACCAAATAATGTGATATGCGTCTTGGTAACCTTGTCCACATTCACAAAGATTGCTGTCCCAAAATCCAACACGGAACAAGTGAGCGTTTAACAAGTGATTGGACATGAGACGAGACATCACACGAATGAAGTCTCGACCCACCTCCAACCTTTTTTATCAATGAATCTTCGACACCTTAGGAATGATCGAATATAGCCATCGTCCCAAACTCCCTTCACTCCATTTATGTTGCTAGCTGGCGAGTAACTGTTGACAATAAATGAAGAAAAATTTCGATATCTTGGCAACGCTTGACCATATGGACATGCATTAAACGTGTTAGAAGCAATATTTTGCCACAATACTAGCATTGGCGTAGCTAATGGGGGTGCCAAAGGGGCCAGGCTCCCTTCAGAATTTTTATTGTTTTTTTTTGTGACTCGCCGGTATTTCGTCAAGCTTGTCAAGTTTCATGTTACTATGTAACAGCGATTAATAAAATTGGAACGCAAACAAAGATTATTTTAAAATCTTTTAAGTTGACTTCTTTTTTTATGTTCTGGACTAGAAGAAACAATTTTGAGAAATTATATTATATCGATATTTAGGCTCTACAAATCGGCCATGATCCCAAGGATTTTTGTTCGACATCCGGGAACTTAGCTTCAAGTTCCAGGAACCTCGTAAAAAATGAGTAATCTTAGTAGAAATTCTGAGAGCTTCATAGCTCTTCAAAAAAAATCGTAGAAACAAGGAACTTGGCAAAGTTCTGAAAACTGCTTAGAAGTGGAAAATTTATTTTAGTTTGAGGAGCTTCGCAGAAGTTAAGGGAGCATTATTTTATTTCAGGGAAGCTCATTATTGATCGGGAACCTTAATTTAATTTCAAAGCACTTTTTTGAAGCCTCATGAATTTGGAATAGTTGTGGAAATTAGGTACAAATTCAATAAATTTCGTTCGTGGAACTTCGCGAAAAATCAACTACAAACGTAGATGTTCAGATGTTCAATAATATTTGAAGATGCTTATTCCAGAAGTGCAAAGATATTCAGAAATCTTCGTATAATTATGAGAGATGGAAGACATGGAATTTGGAATAAATTCGGAGATCTTTGTAGATGTTGAGGAAATTTTGTAAACTTAAAGGGAGTTATGTAGATGTTCAAGAATTGTCTCATAAGTTACACGATTTTCTTCAGACATCCTTTCTAGACCGCAGCAAATATTCAAAAAATCCATATAGATGAAGATATTAGTAAAATTATTTTGATATTTTTTCAAGACTTCAGGTTGATCAAGTTCTGAGGATCTCCAACTGTTTAGAAATTCAAAAATTCTTTCATGAGCGTAGGTTGTTCAGGAAGTATTCAAAAGATTTCCAACTAATTGAATCTGATCGAATCTTGATGCTGAATCTAGATTTTATTGATAAGCGGCACCGATGGTGTAGTGGTAAGCGTGATTACCTCTCACCCCAGCAGGCTTGGACTTAATCCCAGTCGGCGTCGCCAGGATGTTATAAGGCATAACATCTCTGATCACGGGAAGAAAAGCCGTTGGTCCCCGGTTCATGAGTTGATGGGTCGATAGGTAGGGGCTGCCTCGCTGGCGTCGATAGCATTGGTGCTCAGCACGGAAAACAATATCGACGGAAAACAAATTACAACACAAAAATCTGTAGGAATTATTTGTTTTTTGTCGATCTTGTTTTCCGTGCTGAGCACCAATGCTACCGAAGCCAGGGAGACAGCTCCCACACCTGGAAGCTACCTATCGACCCATCAACTCATGTACCGGGACCAACGACTTTACTTCCCTTCCGAATGAAGGCGTAATCAGAGATGTTATGCCTCAGAACATCCCGGCGCCGCCAACTGGAATTGAACCCAGGCCTGGTGGGGTGAGAGGTAATCACGCTTACCACTACACCACCGGCGCCGCTTGAACCAAATATCACTCAGAGGTAAAAAAAAGCAAAACCCTCCAAGATTTTGATTTTTTTCATACCTACTAAAATATTTGTTATAAATTTGATTTTGATGCTATTCGCTTTTATGGTATGCTATGGCCCATATAAATATTTTTTAGTGTCTTAAATTAACTTAAATTACACCAAAAATTGTGATTTTTTTTAAGTATACCTTGAAACGGATAATGTGATTCGAATCAAGTCGATAGGTTGTACCTTTATCGAGAAATCGAGTAAAAAACCATGTAAAAAAGACTTGAGTGTACTGTATCAACAATATATTTCACTCATTTGTTTTTCAGGAGGCACGGTTTTCGGCCAGCAACCGCGCCTTGGCCTCAGAAAAGGCAGCTAATGAATGGATCAATGAAAATGCTGAGGTTTTGACAGAACTATGCTGTGGCTACCACTGTATTTTACATTTGATCGTCCATATACAGTAGCGCCAAAAGCATGCTGTGGTGAGTTCAAAACATGACCATCTAAATTGATCAATTATATCAACATTACGAGGGATACTTCTAAGCTACAACAGAGATTTGAAACAAAACTTTTATAAACAATTATTTTCGTATTCCCATACATCTAAAGTTCTGTCCAGTTAGAATCAGGAATCACTCATTGTGTTGGAGCGGCACGGAAAGTGACTGCTGCAAGAATTATTTTACAGCGGTTTATTTACCTAGGCGCCCACTTTCTGTGGTATAAATTTCACGGTGTTTCGTGCAGTGAGTCAAAAATTATTCCAGATGGAAGCCGAGAGGAGAGAAAAAATTCTGCACACCCACGTTGATAATCCAACGTGGTCCGCAATAAAAATCACAAAAGCGTTGAAAATCGCCAAATCAACCGTGTATGATGTGCTCAAACATTTCAGGGAGCGAAAGAGCGTGAATCGAGTGCCTTAAGGTAAGCGTCGTAGTGGAATATATGAGCGCAAGCTGAACCAGAAGGTGTTGAGAACCGTGAGAGCAAACCCTGGACTATCAGATAATGAAATCGCACAAAAATACGCTGCTGCTCACAGTACCGTTCAAAGAATTCGTTTGCGAGCAGGATATCGTTCTTATCGAGCCAGCAAGCAAACAAACAGAACGTTGAAGCAAAGTTTCGTCACCAAAACTCGAGCTTAGAAATTTTACCAGCAGGTTTTGACGAAGTACCAAGGATGCCTGCTCATCGACGATGAAACCTACGTCAAAATGGATTTCGGACAGCTTCCTGGCCAAAAATTTTACATGGCGACGGCACGAGGAGAAGTTTAATTTGCTTTTATGGACAAATTTGCCAAAAAACTGATGATTTGGCAAGGGATATGCAGCTGCGGAGCAAAAACCAAAGTGTTCGTGACGAATAAGACGATGAACTCGAAGCTGTACAAGGAAAAATGCCTCAAAACCCACGTACTACCTTTCATTAAAGCCCATAAAGGTCCCGTGAAGTTTTGGCCAGATTTGGCGAGTTGCCACTACAGTCATCCAGTGGTACCGCGGTACGTAGATTTCATCGATAAAAACATAAATCCACCCAACTGCCCGCAGTTCCGGCCCATCGAGAGATTTTGGGCAGTAATGAAGCGGAGAAGCTTAAGAAAAGTGGAAAAACGGCTCGGGACGCGATTCAGATGACCAAAATGTGGAACAAATGTGCCAAGGAAGTTGACTCCGGAGGTGTGCAGCGTTTAACGGGAGGAATAAAGAAGAAAGTGCGAATTTTCATTAGAAACGAAGGGAAATGATTGGTATTGATATTTTTCTTAAAAGTACAGTGAATTAACTTTGTTTTGGTGTATTAACCTTATTTGTACGTTAATCCGTTACCGAGATACAGATGATTTTATTATTCCGGATTCTAAATGGACATAGCTTTACAGGCCTAAGCAATATGCACAATTTTGGTAATGTAATTAAATTTTGTTTGTCATGTGTACTAATTGCTGAATCCCCCGCGACTGTGAATACATTTATATTGGTAGCCTTTTCTGATGTTTGGTGGTGTGTCAAACAGGAAGTTTCTGTCTCGTGAGTGATGTATGGAAAATCGAAGAGTGAACTACAGCTTTCCCCCGAAGAACGCGTTACCCACTGAGTTCTACCCACCGCTTTGTATCGGTGGGTTTTCAACCAAGCGATCTGAATTTTGGCGAGTGACTAGTTCTCCATCGGCACTAATCACATGCAAGAAATCAGACCGACTGGTTGAAGACCCGCCGAGAAAAATCGGTGGGTGGAATTGAGTGGGCTACGCGTTCTTCGAGGGATAGCTGTATAATGTTAATGTAATATATTTCCTTGAACCCAGACCCCCTAGCAGGAGGATACTAAAGCCACTGATCTATACTCGAACGGTCGCCTAATCTTATTGTGTAGTAATTTTGTTTTTCGATCGAAATCATCTGAAATAGTATAATAAAATTGAATATACCTAAAAGTTTATAAAAAATCACTAAATGGATTCATGTGTCCTATCATATTTTGAAAGGAAAAAAAAAAACTGAAAATGCCCGTCCCTAGCAGAAAAATGTTCTCTTTTCTCGCATTGCCTGCCGGGGACACTGCACCGAGTGGAAATTTTGTAGAGACCAACTATGGTGAGAAACCAGTACAAATAGCAAACCTACCAAGGTCGTACACAGAAAACATCAAACAAGTAAATGTCACATTTGTACACATATCTCATTGAGTGATTCATAAAAGGACAACCGTTCCAAACGACCAGATGTGTGTGCCTTTTCCAGAGTAAGTGGTTATGTAGCGAGTTCGTGGTAGAGATTCTGGTTCGAAAATCCAGAGCGGTGGATATTCTGTGTCGGGATTGCTGTTGACGGTGCGATTGGATGCATAGCAGCAATGAACACGGACAATCGAGTACAAACTGAAGAACAGAACTGGGCAGTGGCCAGTGGGTAATTCCTGTATGGTTCCTGTTAAAGTGTTACCTCGCTAAAGTTTGCATTCTGTTGGTAGGTGGTGTGCTGTGGTGATAATAATTGATGACACAATAACAGCGCATTTACACTTTATTAAAACAACATAATTGCGGAAATAGGTACGTACGTGGTCCTTTCCCTACGTTTGACTTTTGCCTGAGCAATGTACAAATTGGAGCTCTGTGTCTTTTTTTATTGTTATATCAACAGTTTTGTTAAATTGTTCTGCACTCAATGTTTGAATAAAACGATGATTACATGCATAACTGAACATTGATTTGACGATATAGCGGTATCTGTAGCTGTTTGCTGGGGCAGCAATTATAATTTTATTGGGATTATTGTAATTCCGTTCAACTATGCATGAAACTATTATTTGAATGTTTAAATACTTGCTTATGTAAACCATTTTGATGAATGAAATAATGACGATTCAAGAGTTTTGATATTAATAATTAAATACAGTATATTTCAATGAGATCTTCCGCCGTAAATAATTTAAACCTCTCTAAGCCAGTGTCATTTTTGCATTCGTATTTTGAGGAGCAAGCACAAGAATGCTGCTCAGGAAAGTTGAGGAAATATAAACCCATAAATATTATTGGCCGGACCGGGGATGGAACCCCCCGCCACCACCTTAAGGAAGACCATGCTGTTGTTTGTAGCTGTGCCTTTACTGATTGAGCTAAGGGAGGACCAGCCCCTAACGTGGGTAGATCACCTTTTCGTGATACGTTACGGGATGTAAGATCTACCACCGATTCCTACTACTTCAAACTAGGGGAACAGGACTTTTAAGTAATCAAAGGAACACATCTTAGTCCTTGTTACTTTGTATGCCTTGTTGATAGTGACAAGACTCGGCTTTGTCCACCGAGGATGATCTTGAAACAAGGAAAAAATTAGTTAATTAGTCTTCATCTATGTGATTCCTAATCTTCTATTCGTTGTTCCATAGTTTGAAGTGGTTAAGACTAGGGTTCTGATGCATGGTCATTATCGGTGTCATTGCTTTTTTTTTGTTGCTAAGGAATCCAATTTTGACTGACAAAGGGGCGCACTTTTGGAGGGTGTTTCAACACTCCGAAGGGTATAAATAGCGGGACCTTTCAATTAGAGTCGGATCCTTGCGATAAATGCAAGAGTGGCAACTGTAAAAAAATCGAATACTTCCTCATTTCTCAATAGTGATGAAGTAATATGACATGCACTAAACTAAGGACAAGGGATATACTACAATAGATCAAATTACTGTTTGCAGTGGTGTTACGTCCCGAACAGAGGAAAAAAAAAGGGAGGACCAACTCTAAGATAAAGGCGGTTGCAACATGCAGTACTGGCAATAATAAAGTATATGCCGTGATTTAAAAAAGTTTAAAGGGCTGCAAACTTTTTGTATGTGAATCAAGATTTCTAAAATTGTGTCTGCTGGTGGATCAAATATGCAAGGTTTATCGGTACAACTTTGAGCTTGAATGGTTGAGTTTGTAGTTACCATAAAACGGTTCTTATATGACTACCTTATTACACGAAGAATAATGCACAAAATTAACTTTATTTTTTTTCTAGTCAAAATATTATTATTTATATCTATGCAAAATTACTGAAATCTATTCACTGCGAAAAAAGTTACACCAGTTTGATATTATTTTCAATTTACAAGATAATTTTGAGGATAAAAAGTTCCCTCTCATCTGTTAAAAAATACATATAATATAGTGTCTGAGAAGTTATTTTAAAAACTGGAAGTCCCCATCTTGCATTCTAAAATGATGTCATTCATTGATTAATTGGCTTATTTGTTTCGATACGGATGGATTTTAGTAAATTTATAAATATAATGTTTTGACTAGACACGAAACATTACAGCGCATTTCGATCATTGTGCATAAAGAAATATCAATTTGAAAAAAACGAAGTAAAATAAGAATTATTTAACCAAAACTGCTCAAACTCCGTATAAACTCAGCAAATCAAGTTATAACAACGAACCGCCAGTTGCCAAAATGTCTAGTAATTTTATTACAAAAGTACAGCCTTTTAAAGTTGATCGGAGATACGGAAAAAAATATGGGTGATACTTTATTATGATCAGTGCTGTAGAGTTTACACGTTAGGGCTGAGAACTACTTCACCCTATCGAGCAAAAACCATCAAATAAATCCATAATTTCGGCGTTAACAAGTAAACTATGCATTTTCTACGGATTAGTTCAAAAGCTATCGAACGCTGTCAATAAGAACGCGTGATATGAATATTTGCACACCTTACTCACGACCGAATCAATTTTTATCTTCATCCGATAGGCCGAAGTGAATTCAATGGCGTTTCAATGCGTTAGGCCGATTTTAGAATCCATAGGCCATGTTTGGGGTCAAGAAGTAGTGTTAGATTTTTAACAATATCTCAACAATGTATTGCTCTTTATCAAATCCTACGGGTTAGGTAAATTAATTAAGATTGCATCTGGAGTGAACACATTTAATTTTGTGGAAAAATCCGCTCGATAAATAGAGGCAAAGAGTGGGTTGTGCTTAATAGGCCCAACATAAGATCTATGCCCTACCATCGCATATTGGTTTAAAAGCACTAAAACGTGCGTTTTATTATTTACTGACTGTGTAGCTACTCAGGTTTATTACTCCGTCTGTGATTTTTTTTAGTTCGTAGAGCCTTACCCGAGCAGGATAAATTAACTAATGACTACCTAATTCTGACCTTATACCAACTTTTGGTGTTGATCAGCATGACATAAGAGATAAAATACCAAAGAATAATACCAAAAAATTGCATGCAAAATACTATGTAAATAACAAAAACTGATATTTGCATACCATAGGAATACCTGTGTGGTGTTTTGGTATTGCATTTTCATAATTTGGTATTGAAATGGTACTGTGGGAACTTTTTTTTTTATTATTTTTTGGTATTTTCAGGCTAATCCATAAAAATTTAAGGTACATATAGAGATATCCGTTCCTGCTCAGGTAAGAATACGGGTTATACTACACTAGATCAAATGATTGGTCACAGTGGATTTCTGTCCATTAATTTATGTTATAATTTGTAAAGAGAGTAGAACTTTATTTTTTTTAAGAAAATAATAGAATACTTAAATGCTGATGCGATGAAACATCACTCAACAAAGCCGCTTATCAAAACGTTGTAAACTTGTCAAATATCAAACTCTTAATCTATTCTAATAGGCAATTTAATGCACTTTCCAAATCCACATTCATTGTTTTTATTTTATTTTTATTTTTTGACCTTCTTTTCCTGGTTTGTAGTAATAATTTAATGTTATATTTGTAATAGTCTTTGATAAACAACAAAATATTTCGTTTGTGCATGCCATGCTGAAGGTTTTGGTAAATTATTAATTTATTTGATAAGGCTCAACAGTATTAACTTAGCAGAGCCGAGGATTCTTGTTCACTATATAACACATTTTAAACTATAGTCAAAAGATACAACACAATAAACATTGTATCTTCCGCTATCTAATAAGCCTCCTCCACAAGAACGGGAGCCGCTTCCAGTGGTTTCATTGTATGGCAGTTTCGCCAACGGGGGTCAGAGCGCTTCCATTGCAGCAATGGACGAAAAACGTGGTCAGCACTCACACACTCATCACGAAACGGTTCCAAAGTCGACGACGCATCGACTGAAAGAACTGCCGATAAAGAACAATGAGGAGGACCACAAAAAGGTTGCTGCCGAGTAAACAGACGATCGCGTGACACACGTGTGGTCTGCTTGTGTCGACAGTCGAGTGAACACTGAGGTGGTGGGGTTGATTCGCCTGCATTTTTGGTGTTCTTAAATTTTTTATTTTATGTAACGATGTAACTATTTAACAGCGATTAATACAAAAATTGGACCACAAACAAAGGTTTTATTAAAATCCTTCTACTTTTCTTATGTTCTGGACAAGATAAAACAATATGGATAAATTTATATAATTTATTATTATATCGATATTTAATCGATGACATAATAAGACGTGTTCAGGATCTACAAATTGGCCATGAGCCTAGGGATTTTTCATTAACTTCTGGGAACTTTGCAACACTTCATGGACTTCTAAGAAGTTCAGGGAACGTCGTAGAAACACAGATCCTCAGAAAAACTCGTAGAAACAAGGAACTTGGAAATATTCTGCATACTGCGTAGAATTGGAAAGTTTACTTATGTTTGAGGACCTTCGTAGAAGTTAAAAGAACATTAATTTTATTTCATTGAAGCTCATTATTGATCAGAATCCTCTGTATAATTTCAGGGCACTTTTTTGAAGCCTCATGGACTTGGAATAGTTATGGAAATAACGTACAAATTCAAGAAATTTTGTTCTTGGAAATATTCGAAAAATCAATGGGAAACGTAGAAATGTTGCAAACTTTGTAGAAGTTTTGCGAATTTCTTAGAATTTTGAAGAGCTGCGTTAAACTTCATATAAGTGTAAGGTGAAAAAGTTAAGGGAATTTTGTAGAAGATCTAAAATTAATCTTCTAAGAACTGCAGAGATCCTCGCTTCAGTTAAGGGAACTTCGTTGCAATTTTTCAGATATCTTACTTCAAAAAAGCTCCATGAACTTCTTGGAGAAGTTGGGAACTTAGTTAATTTTCAAGGAACTTTCTAGATGTTCAAGAATATTTGTAGATGCTTAGGTATCTTACCAAAAGTGCAAAGATGTACAGAGATTTTCATAGAATTAAGAGAGATTGAAAAATATGGAATTTGGAACAAATTCAGGGAACTTCGTAGAAGTTGAGGAAATTTTGTAAAACTTAGAGGGAGTTTTGTAAATGTTCAGGAAACGTTGCAAAAGTCACAGGATATTCTTACAGACGAAGATATTAGTAAAGTTCTATGGATATTTTTCTTAGACTTCAGGTTGATCAAGTTTTGAGGATCTCCAACTGTTTTAAAATTCAAATATTAGCGGCACCGGTGGTGTAGTGGTGAGCGTGATTACCTCTCACCCCAGCAGGCCTGGGTTCAATCCCAGTCGGCGCCGCCGGGATGCTCTGAGGCATAACATCTCTGATCACGCCTTCCTTCGGAAGGGAAGTAAAACCGTTGGTCCTCGGTTCATGAGCTGATGGGTCGATAGGTAGGGTCCAGGTGTGGGAGCTGCCTGCCTGGCGTCGGTAGCATTGGTGTTCAGCACGGAAAACAAGATCGATGGAAAACAAATCAAAGGAAAAAAAAAATCAAATATTCTTTCAAGACTGTAGGTTGTTCAGGAAGTATTCAAAAGTTTTCCTGCTGATTCAATCTGATGGAATTTTGAATAACGAATCTAGATTGTATAGACATGTTTGTACATTATCTGTACTGCTGCTATTCGTATAACAGTCCCATGTCCATTGGATTTCCTATCTACATAGAACTTTTATGCGAATAGTGGCAATATTGGAAAGACCCGTGCCTTGGTGATTTTGGTATATTGTCAATAATTTGCACTGCAGCAGCTGAAATCCGGGCATACATTTAAACGAAGAGATGGAAATTTATACATATACTAATATGTGTAAATTTCTTTCTTTTCGGTGAAATTTATGCACGGAATTCAGTTGTAGGATAGTTTGAATGGCCTAGCACATAAAAAAAAATCTTGATTTTGTGTGTAATTTTTACCAAATAAATTGAAAACACTGAAAAACTCATTCCCGTTTAAAGTACGTGTAAATAATAAATTGGTACCGAATGGTTTTAACCAAAACTAACTCCATTTACGAAAAAACCCTTAATTCTTTTGATAAAATAAATTCAAATATTATCTAGTCACAAACAGGGACACTATCATTCAAGGCTCAAATTCATTCCTTTCGATTAGAATTAATGTTAAATCTTGATTTTATATATAACTCAGAATGTTAGTTTTTTTTGTTTTTTTTTTTTCATTATAGTCACTCTTGGGTCATTTGTGACTTGTCCGGGGGTGAGATTTAAACTCGTGACTTTGGCGTGAGAGGTATGGATGTTAACCACTACGCCGGGGTCGCCCCCGAGAATGTTAGTTAGTCCGATGCATCGAATGCATGTTCTCGATAAATACTTAATTCTTTTCTTTTCTGTTCAAATATCGGAATCATGACATTCGAACTCCAGTATCTTAAAAACCTGACAAAATTAAATTATAACCTGATTTTAAATTGTAAGTCTCGGAATCTAGGCATGTCTTCCAAGGTCTTGAATTAGGAATTTTTAAGTTTAAATTTATGTTGAACAAAATTTCAACACAATTTGATCAAACATATTATGATTTGTATGAAAGTTTGAACATATTGAGAGGTTAGCACATATCATCGGTAAGAGACGTGTGTGTGAGAAAATGTGCGAACACACGTCTCTTACCGATGATATGTGCTAACCTCTCAGTATGTTCAAACTTTCTTACAAACAATTAAATTGACTGCAAGTCGCTAAGCCGTATATAAAAAAAAAATATATATATTATGGTTATTAAAATTCTTATTTTATTCATCTTTCATACTCATGTAATAACATTTTTATGAAATGACTGTCTTTGAGGGATCTTGTATTTTTTTATTAGCCATAGAATTATGGAAATTGATCTAATTCCGTTGAATTTTATTTATAGTTGTATTTGAAGAATTTATACTTACAATCTGTATCAGAAATATGCTTGCACTTAAAGTCTCTTTAATAAAGAAACAAAAAAAGTATGGTATATGTATTTTTTAAGTTAGTAAATCTTGAAAACATATGGGTTTGGGATCTCAAAACAATGTTTTATTTTTATTTTAACGTTCAGAATGTTATGAATTGTGCAAGTACATATAACTTGAACATTTTTCTAAGTCCTAATTGTTCGAAATTTATTCGGTGTACACTTTACCATGTAAATAGAGCTAGCATTTTAGAAAATTATAAGAACTCCTAGACAGGCATGGAAAATCATTTGCATTAATTTCGTGCATTCATTTACATTCATTTGCCTCTAACTTTTTTTTTGAATAGCATTCCGCAAAATGATGCACAGAGCTTTTGTAGGTTTTGTTATTAGCTACAACTTTTGTTATCAAGTCAAATTCGCATCTCTTATGCATGACGAACCAGAGCGAACAGAAGCCACTACTGTTTTTCAGTAAATGTATTTTACATTCACTAAAATACAGTAACAAGTTCTGCCCACTCTAGTTCGTGATGCCTAAGAGATACAGATTTGAGTTATGAGCAAAAATTGTAGCTAACAACAAAACCTACAAAAGCTTTATACATCATTTTGCGGAATGCTGTTGATGAAAAAAGTTAGAGGCAAATGAATGTAAATGAATGTATGAAATGAATGCAAATGATTTTCCATGCCTGCTCCTAGAATTTCATTTTGGTTTTTATGTCTGAGATTTAACTGATTATGAAATATTTCAAATAAAAAAAAGTTAGTTACAAAATTCATGCAATTACCTAACTCTGTGTATTAATCACAGAAAATATGTACCCAAAAACAAGTTATTTGGACGCATTTGGATTGAATAGCATCTTCGCGTGTTTTATTTAACCCATAGTATAGCTAAATAAATTTTTTTGCTACGCCCAACAACTATGCCAAATTTGAAGCAATTTGGATGCGATCTAGAAAAGCTGCAGAATTTTAATGTTGATATGGGATAATGTATGGAAAACGGAAACACATTTTTTATTGCTCTCCAAATATTCACTCATTGCTCAATATTGTCCACATCCGAGATTTCGATTTGGAAAAACATTCACAACACTTTTATTTAAGATCGCATATTGGTTCGAAATGTATAGAATAAGTTATTCATCAAACGGTAGGTGAATCAGTGATGGCCATACGTTCCTAATATGGTGTTTTCCAATAGCCGATGGAAATCCCATAATTATAATCATATACGACTGTCAGTATACGTGGAGCACTTTTCCAAAGCAAATGGTAATCATATAGTATGGTTATAATATAATATAGTAATAGTAATGATAATTCAGGTATTCGGCGTTTATACCAAAATTTTAAATGATATTTAGCCACTATAAAGTGCAAGACAAGATATTTAAGCGATATTTTGAGATTGCGATGCTTGATATTTCGCCAAATACTATGACAGCCGAATTTTCGTTGCTTCACTATTTATAAATGACTTAGGAACCATGCACTTATCACGTAATATTTTATAGGGATTTTTTTTTATCCCAGCTCCCTCTTAGTAAGATCTATCATCGAACTTTAGACTTGTTTTGTATTGATATCGCAAGGTATTTCTGTGATTCACTGCCTCCATTGTAAGGACATGTAAGGACATTTTTTTTTAATTTCACGTTATAAGTGCATGGTCCCTTATAACTATTTACTATTTATTTTATTTGATTTTCGGTTAAAGATATTTTTACGCATAACTAATGTGTGTCCCATAAATTTTCTCGTATTTACTTTAAAATTCGGTCGCTAATCCGAATCGCAACAAAATCTTTCCGTATTGAGGACAGTTAATATAGACCTCAATACAATAAATATAACAGTAGGGAGCCTGGGGTTGTGTTATATAGAAACTTGGCCCTTCCTGCACTACAATAATGCATACGAAAGTTCTCTTATTAAATAACTGTGAATGTGTTCAAAATGAATTATAAGTTGAATTTATGAAAAGAAGAATGAATAAAAGACAGCAAAACCATCCGATAATCTGGAATGTAGCCTCATATAAAACAACCATTATTCTCCTTCGCATTTATCGAAACCTTATTCCTCAGTGTACGGTACGGAAGATGCTTATTAAAATTTAACGCTCTTGATATCCTTCGCTATGATTGCTGCTCGTCCG
The DNA here is from genome assembly GCF_037179485.1 of Ochlerotatus camptorhynchus. Lineage (NCBI taxonomy): Eukaryota > Metazoa > Arthropoda > Insecta > Diptera > Culicidae > Ochlerotatus > Ochlerotatus camptorhynchus. The sequence continues at coordinate 324,928 of NW_027041209.1, forward strand.
TTTTCTGTTTTTATCCTTCCCGTTTGCAGAGAATTCCCACTCACAAACCGAATGTCGTCGTTTGGAACGGACCGACGCGACGACGACATTGTCACTCCACTGCGAAAAAACATCATCGTGCTGAAGAATCTGCTGAATTTTTTTCGCTTCTATTTAAGTTCAGCCAGGAACCGGAGGGAAAAATTCAAACGTAAGTTAATATTTTATTATTACTTTAATGCCATCAGACTACTTAGACACGGAGAGTGGGAGAAAAACAGAACCACAACGCAAGATAGGAAAGCATAAGCCTGCAGCAATAACAATCATGAGATAGACATCAGTAGAGTGATTCTGTAGTGCTCGGATTAAGGGATGTTTTTCAGAAAGATAGCGTAGGAGGTGTGAATGGTTTGCAAAAAAAGAAACTTTTACTTTTCTAGCCTTAGTTATCCTGTCCGTCGCAGTGTTGTTATATGGCATTTTAGATAGACTTGTGGAATAGCTCCACATGGATCGTCTTTATTAACTATGTGGACTTTATGGAGTTGTTATATATCAGCTGGTATACAATTTTGGTTAAATTCTGTTGTTTTGGTCTTTAACTTAATTGCCATTATTAGGATTAATTAAATAAAACCAGTAATAATAGTTTATAACATCGAACGCTACTTTAAGACTACAAGAAAACCAACCTTGAATAAGTCTTAAAGCATATTATCGATTCTGCATAATTCTTGTTAAAACCCTTTCTGATGCAGTCCACTTAGTATTCAAATCCGTTATAAATTATACAATAAATGCTTACAGTTGTGTTTCACCATTAAAATTTTTTTAAAAAGAGCCACCGTCCGAAAAAAAAATGGTCACGTTTTGTTTTTGTTTTAGTTTTTAAAAATCCTAGAAAATCAGTTTTTTCCTTAGATTTCTGAGAAATGTGATAATGTTGGATTCTGAACAAAATCAAAGGGTTGATTTTTGTTGATTTTGAGTTCACGATATACGAGAAATAGAGATATGGTTAACTACCCCATTTCCGGCCTATTAAGCACAACCCGCACTTAGTCTTTCTTAATCTAGCGTAGTTTAGAACGGAATGATGGCGAGAAACCAATCGTTGAGATATTGTTAAAAGTCTAACACTGCTTCTTGACGCTTAACTCAGCTTACGGATTATAAACTCGGCCTAACGCATTGAAACGCCAATGAATTCACTTCGGCCTATCAGATGAAGATAAAAATTTAATCGTTCGGAGCACGCGTATTCATTGACTTTGTTCGGTAGCTTATTAACTAAAGTATCGTACCAAACCCATAATTGACTTGTTAACTCTGATATTATGGATTTATTGGATGTTTTCTGCTCGATAGTCCCAAAATGGGCGATTATGCCGAAGTAGTTCTCTACCCAATAGGATAAATTTTACACGCAAATTGTTTATAGAAACATTGGAAAAAACTGGATTTTTCAGCTTTTTGATATCTTTTTCCAACTGTGCATGCTAAAACAATTTGCTTCCACATATTGATTAAGTTAGATCTGTTTTATACCGTTTAAAAAAATCAATCTAAAATTTGCGTAATTTATAAGACAGACAATTGACACCTTCATCCAGACTAAATACACCCAACCGGGGGATGTAAGATTTGCTCACAATAATGTGGGATTCATCATCAGAGGATGTTAGTGGAGATCACATGAACCGAGGATGCAATATACCGTGCTACAGTCCAATGTAAGAAAATGGAGAAAGAAAAATATGGAGTGTACTACGAACGTTGCGGTTATCAGACCTGTGCTTTCTCCACTGCTCTCTCCATGCTTCGGAATATGGATAGGCTAAAACAAACAATAAGTGCTCATTTACTCGCATACTCGACTTCGTTTGCTTTTCTGCTGGAGAGAATCGAGGCAAGTGTGTACGTCGTTCTGGGGCCTCCTTTAGCTCAGTCGGTAAAGGCGCAGCTTCAAAGCAAGACCATGCTGGAGGTGGCTAGGTTCAATTCCCGGTCCGGTCTAGGAATTTTTCAGGTTGGAAAATTTCTCGACTTCCCTGGGCATAGAAGTATGATTGGACTTGCCACACAATTATACCAATGCACAAATGGTACAGGCATCGAAAGCTCTCAAATTAATAACTGTGGAAGTGCATCTAGAACACTAAGTTGAGAGCACGCAATAAGCTAAATATGCGATATGCAATAAGTTTGAAATGCGAAGAAGAAGAAGAAGAAGAAGAAGAAGTGTACGTCGTTCTACCACGTTATACATAAACAATCAAGGCAAATGCTTGCTTGTTTGTGTAGCTGAAAGCATTTACAGAACACGGAATAAAAAAAGATTAAAAACCATTGCATCGTCTGCAAGGTCAACTTCTAAACATTCGCTGCGATGTTCATAAACAGAGAATGATAGGAAATGGAACTAACATTCATTGTAATAAATTTTTGGTTTACGTGTAGACAACTGACAACACACAGCACCCAGTAGACCATTAGGGAAATTTCCGGGTTGCGAAAAAATCCACCGGCTGGAGCGGGAATCGAACCTTCAGTTTGTGGTACTCACAATACGCCTGAACGACGGGTGACGCCGCTAACCGCACGACCACGAATCCCACGCTAAAAATAGTTCAAAATTAAACAAGGCAAGATTTTAAGCGATTGTTGCATTGGAGATTTATTTGTGTGTGTTTTAAAACATAATTGCACTATAGTTTTTAAAAGGCGGAGCAGAAAAGCATTTTGGCAGAGCATTAGAAAACAATTCCATAAAAATACGTACTTTCGCGAATGACAACTTCCATTGACCCATTTTTCTTTAAAAAAAAAACTACGTACACACTTAGAAATTAAGTTTGTTTTATCTCGAATAAATGAATTTAATTAATGTCATCAATTAATGTCGGATCAATTTGAGGATTTAGTAGTAAATTGTCTTCTCGTGTGGGTCCAAGTTGAACCGTTAGCCTCCCCCCCCTCGTATTTTATGTTTCGTACATTTTTCTTCTATCCACTTAGTTCGAGATCCTAAGCACTTCCTCAAACACCACCATAGAGCATCTTCAAACTTTGTGTCCTCAGTCCATAGCCCTGCATCCTCCTGTTTATCAATTGTTACCCCGAACCTCGAACAAGCTGCGATTAATTAGTCCCCGCTCAACTATTTTTAGTTTTATATAATTTTGTTAAACAAAAACTGAATTTCGGCTCCGTAAAGCTACTATGAATGAGTTTTTACAAATAAATAAACAAACTATAAAAAATGATATCCCAACTTTTATCATCACATGGATAATATACACAAGTTAAAAAATTACGCATACTAAATCGATATGATACCCACCCACTAAATACGTTTTCTTTATTTGGTGGTAAAATCGTTCAATTTCCTGTATGAATTTCCGCCTCTGTTCCCCGTACCGTAGATCTTATCGAATTACTTCCACCATCGCGATAACAGCCGTTCATCGTGTCCACGCTTCATGCTCTTTGACAAAACGACCTTTGACTCAGTGGCTGTGAGTGATGTATCTATAAACCCATGCTAAACAACTAGATAGGTACCTAAGCATCGTCGATTCCAACCGGATTTGTTCGTTTTTCCCCTTCGTTCATCTCCAGTATTTAGCTCTCGCTTGCATCGGGGCATCGGGTTCGACGAAACAGCGTCGATACTGTTGGCTGCGGCTGAAAGGAATGGAAATCAGCATGTTGTTCCGGAAAAATAGGACATCGGATCAGCATCGGAATCACAATCGCATTCACACAGAGCAACACGGAGCCATAGAAGAGAGATCTCTCGGTGCGCTATTTTTATTTTTCAATTTAAATTATTCGCAGCTCACTAGACATGTCGTCGGCAAGACCGGCGAAAGGCACTGAAAGTGATCCGAGAAAATGGAAAATCAGGTTTGTCTTCTCGCCTCTGGATGCGGCACATTTGAATGTTGGATGGTTGGACAGACGGTGCTTCCTTTATTTCCTTGAAATCTTTTGAATTTGAGTGGTTGAAGTTTCCGTTCTTGTTCTGGCTTTTGTTGCTTCCACTGGTCTGACGTCGCTATTGAGAGCTGTTTAAATTTTCAGTGGATTGGAAATTGGCCATCGGGAAAAGGTTTGTGATGGCACGATTTCGGCACTTAGATGTTTTTGCAATAATGCTGAGCTGTGAACGTTGAAGTAATTTAATCATTGTTGCAAGTTTTAATTTTTTTTAAATCAGTCTTATTAATGGAGTGTCTGGAAATTGTGAATGTGAATTTATACCTACCTACCCTGTGACAACAATGCAGAACGGTCCAGAAGCAGTATTTAGCTGCACTAAATTGTTAGTGTCTAACCATTAGGTTTAAGTTATTAGTGTCTTCGGGAAAGTTTTTTTTTCATTTATTTTAGCCAATCTTTTAATGTTCAAGTCATAAGGTTCATGAGTTCTAAATATCAACTGCTTAGTTATTTGAAATAGACCGCCATAATGATCGACAAAGTTGTAATACATGTTATATGCAATAGCTTTGCTGAAGGATTAAATTATCTACCTCTAATGTTTCTCGATTTATACTCAGGATGGTTACTAAACAATTATATTCTTAACAGCAACTTTTTATACATTGATTGCTCGTGGAGTTGTCATTTTTCCATACTATTTTTTTGAAAAAAATCGGCAAAAAAAAAGTTTGGCCCTTCTCAAATGTTAGTCTAGATAAATTTAGGAAAAACTGAGTATGCAAAAGTGCTTATTTAGATAAAGTCTACACATCCAGAAAATTTTATTGAAATCTGAGAGGGTGCTGCCAGCTTCGATTCGATTTGGCGCGAAATGCGTCAATAGAAGCTTTCCATGATTATCAGCTTGACTTCTTCCTGTAACATGTCGAACGGATCATGAAAAATGCGATCAGTAACATTATCATAGCCTGAATAATTCAATACTGCAGGCATATTGTGAAAACGATGCACCTTGGATCGAAAATGGAAGCATAATCAACTGATTTTTTTTTTGCGCACGGTGACTTTCTAAGTTGACGTTTCCTCTCTTCTTTAATTAATTGGTTAATCGGTTTGACAAAGTTTTTTCAAATACCATATTCTTGAGGCCTCCGATACAAAAAGAAATAATTATATATCCTAAAGTTAAAAGCATTAAAACTTTCAAATATTCACACAAATTCCAGACGACATCCGGTAAATCAATAAATAAAATTTGTTTAGCAAAGGTGGTAACAAACAAATGCTAAATATATCTTAATTATTTTTAAGTATGCCTCGGTATCTTAGGTATCTGTTTGAACTTTCTGAGTATAACGCCAGAAATATACTGAAGTCTTTTTTTACACTTTTTTTTTACGCGGTTTTTTTTACACGGTTATTTTTACACGGTTTTTCGCGATTTACACGGTACGTTTTTAACGATTTCTTGACAACGATACAACCTATCGACTTGATTCCAATCACATTATCCGTTTCAAGCTATATGTAATCGAATGGCGTACTTAGAAAAAAATCACAATTTTTGGTGCAAATACAGAAATTTGTTTAAATATGTCTATATGGACCATAGCATGCTATAATTACAAATGGCATCAAAATCCGATTTTTAAGCATGTGAAAAATCAAAATCTTGTAGGTTTTTTTTACGTGGTTTTTTTTTACACGGTACGTATCCCCGACCTGAGACCTGAGTGTATAAAGTTTAGAGTGGGATGCCCCTATAGTTTTGAGAAAAAATACATCGCTTTCAAATGTCTATATCATAAAATGACGCATGTTCATGTTTATGTTACGAGTTGAATTTGAAAAACCGTAGTTTCATTAATTTATGGTGAGAAAACTGTGATGTCCTTTATTGTACACCAACTTTTGGAAAGAGGTATATTTTAGAGAAACTCGTTTATAACTTTCCACAAGCTTGTTGCTTGAGCAAAAAAAGAAATTGGCGTTAAAAACTACTAGATGATTGACGACATTTTGGAATTCAAGGTGGTGTCTTCCAGTTTGTAGGTAACTGTCAAATATGCTAAAATATGGGTGCTAGAAGCTGGAAATAAATAATTGGCCTTATTGTGGAATCCAAGATGCCGATTCCGGTTTGTAAAAAAAATGTCAAATACCCAAAAATATGGGTATTTTCAGGACGGGAATGACATTTAGAGGCCGGGAATAGATTATAGATGCCATTTCATACCAGAAATCCCCTTAGTATTGTTAATTTGATTAGTATTGTCACATTGATGGTCCTTCGCTCGTATAAAGTACACAGTTCGAAAAAATAGTGTAGATTTCTGTTTAGTATGATGCACATAAATGGAGCGTCACATATCATATACGTTTACATTATATATCATGTAAAGTTCTGAGACATTCCATGCAGTGTAGCAAATATTGTATACAAAAGCTCATTATTGTAAACAACATTGTTTACAAGTTCCTCGGTTGCGTGAAATGAAACACAAGTTTACGTGAATGAATGTTTACATCACTATTAAAATTTAGAATTTTTATCTGTGTAGCAAAACACATTGATTGAATGTAATAACTCAAGGCGGGAGTAACCGTCAACAATGCTGATGATGGTATAGTACGCAACACCACCATAAGGCTTCTCTCTGAGATGACTACATTGGTCATGACGAGAGAAGCAACAGAATAGTTGGGTTAAGAAAAATAACATTATAACACACCCATCACCTGGAAACGCTTTCGGCAACGTAGGGCTTACCCAAAATGAAGGTATACATGAAGCTACCATGTACACTATCACCGCGTAGTGAGGATTGTTACAGTCTATCCAACATTCGCTGATAGGCACCAACTTAGGGGGTTGGAGGATGGTGCGCAAGGCGTTTTTGCATCCACAATAATCTTCCAATTCAAATATAAAGGGTGATACGGTCAAAATTTGGTCAAGGGAAAACGCGTGTAAATCGGTGAAATCGTTTATTTAAAAAATCAAATTAAATTTCTTTTTCAAGTTCAATTAGTATAAAATTCAGGAAACATATTCAATTAGGCTTCCGCTTTTCCAAATCCGAATTGCCGGGCCTTACGCTTGACCCCTGCCATCAGATTTTGTACAGCCACCTTGTCCACCTTCTTCGCCGCAGAAAGCCAGTTTGCCTTGAACTGCTGCTCGCCCTTAGCAGTTTTTTTGGTCTTCTTTAGGTTCCACTTGACAATAGCCCAGTATTTCTCAATTGGGCGGAGCTCTGGCGTGTTGGGAGGGTTCTTGTCCTTGGGAACCACCTGCACGTTGTTGGCGGCGTACCACTCCATGGCCTTTTTACCGTAATGGCAAGATGCCAAATCCGGCCAAAACAGTACGGAACAACCGTGTTTCTTCAGGAAAGGCAGCAGACGTTTATTCAAACACTCTTTCACGTAAATTTCTTGGTTGACAGTCCCGGAAGCTATGAAAATGCTGCTTTTCAAGCCACAGGTACAGATGGCTTGCCAAACCAGATATTTCTTTGCGAACTTTGACAGTTTCATGTGCTTGAAAACATCAGCTACCTTTCCCCTTCCTTTTGCCGTATAAAACTCCTGTCCCGGAAGCTGCTTGTAGTCGGCTTTGACGTAGGTTTCGTCGTCCATTACCACGCAGGCAAACTTCGTCAGCATCGTCGTGTACAGCCTCCGGGATCGCGCTTTGGCCGTCGTATTTTGTTTATCATCGCGATTTGGAGTCACTACCTTCTTGTAAGTCGATAGTCCGGCTCGTTTTTTGGCTCGATGCACGGTTGTAGACGATACACCCAGCTTATTTGCGGCATCTCGGAGAGAGAGGTTAGGGTTTCGCTTGAAACTACCGGCAACTCTCTTTGTCGTCTCAGCGGCTTCCGGTTTTCGATTTCCCCCCGATCCAGACTTCCTGGCTGTCGACAAACGTTCCTCAAACACTTTAATTACATTTGTAACGGTTGATTTGGCAACTTTTAGCGATTTTGCCAACTTTGCGTGCGAGTAGCTCGGATTTTCACGATGCGAGAGCAAAATTTTGATACGCTGCTCTTCTTGCTTGGACGGCATTTTGACAACTGAAGAGTGAATTCCAAAATCAAAATAGGAGCAACATTCTACACACACACACCTTCAAAATGAGGGGTGTTCAGGTTTTTTAAATGCAAAATTGAAAGAAATACGTCAAGTTGATATTGACCAAATTTTGACCGTATCACCCTTTAAACTAAGTGGCGCCTTATTAAGGGGACCAAAGATCCTCAACCCCCTCCAATCCCTTAGTTGGCAGCTATAAACCGATAGGCCTTGTTCACTACAGCAAAATTCTCTAACACAGATGGTTTGGATTTCAAGATACAGCTTCTATATCTAATAATCATGCAAACAACATGAGAAAATTCCGAATCTTTATGTCTACCATCCGAAAGGCATTGAACACCAGAATTACTTTCGACAAGACCAGAACTTTGTAAAAATGCTGCCGCCTCGTAGTGAAAAAATGCTTAACTAATCTGTCCACTATTCGAAAGGTCTTGGCCTCTAGAACATCTTACCGAAGCCAACTTCTTAGATGGCCAGGATCTCGAGACACAGCATATACAGGAAATTCACATGCACTCCCAGACAACCAGAATGCACGTATATTCAAAGTTGTTTTCGTGATATACAAACATATATACAAACAAACAACTGTATAGAATGCAAATAAATGGCTTATACGTACAAAAGTGGAGGCCATAAACGTGCATATTTTAATTTAATTTTAAACGAGTTGATTTAACATCGTATACGATTTAATCTGTAATAACAAATTTATTTTGAAAAGTCTTACGATGTAATCCGATTTAATTTGTGATACAGTACGTCGGAAATTTGCATTCTATTCTATTTAACATAATGCGAGGTATGCCATTCATTGGGCAGGAGCAACAGTGAAACTGAAGTGACAGTGGGCAAGAGTGGCCTCTATCCTGCTCGACCTTCTGGCCCCCTGACCTCCTCCGCCAGTACTAATTACCTATTTGGCCTAGCGTACTTCGGCCTAACGACCCAGCGTCAAAGTTGTTACCGATCCCGGAATTTCCCCTGTGTAGAAAGGGTTTAAACCAGAGCATGCAAATATCATGTCTGTTGCAAATGAGATCCCACGATCAAAAATAGAGGCGTAAAAAATGGCGAAAAAATAGAATTGAGTGCATCGTAATCCGGGGGCAAATTGATCACCATTGAAATTGATCAGAATGGGTAGCGTTTTTAGTTGTCACGTTGAAAATGGTCATAACATTTCATCATGAGACTACAATGATTGTTTTGAAAAGTTTCTCATAACCAAAAAGTAGATTTTATTGAATACATTTCAATATTATTTAACTGACGTTCAAAAGCATTCAAACAAACGGTTCTAGGGTTTTAATGATTGTTGTCATTAACATGAAAGTGGTATTTGTGGTATGCGATAAAATGTTTTGTATATTTTAGAAATTAATAGTTTTATGTGAAATTTTCAGTGACTTTTTCAGAAATACGTACATATAGGCTGGACTATGAATTTAAAGAAATATTATTTTTGTTATTTTTGCTTAAAATACACTTTGTAAAAAGATTTTAGCATCTGATTCAAAATCAGGGAACCCAATTTTAATGGGAACTGCTAGAAATTTACTCGAAAGTCATTTAACCCCATATCCATATTTTAAAAGTTGAGATTAAAAAAAAAAAAACTGTTAAAAATAATGTGTGTTAATTTCGTTCAATGTAGATATTTGTATCTTTATTTAAATTATTATGTGATCATTGCCCCCGGATTACGGCACCTACCATGAGCATGATAATTATTTCGTGAGATTAATTTTCATATTTTTTAGACATCAAAATTTGTAGCTAATTTAGATAAATTTCGGAAAGCAACAGTAAATAATCGGTACAGTGAATTTTTTTTTCGGATTTTGTCAGTGCAAGTCGTATCATTAAATAAGGTAGTAATATAAATTTTCACAACTGTGTCACTTGTCATGACAAAAAAAAATGAGATTTTCATAAAAAAAACTCTTCTTCTTTTTCTTCTCCAAATTTCAAGCTTAGTGCTTATCGCATATTAGCTTATTGTGTGTTATTAATTCACAGTTATTAATTGAAAGCTTTCGATGCCTGTACCATTTTTGCATTAATATAATTGTATGGCAAGTACAATCATACTCTATCTAGGGAAGTCGATAAATTTTCCAACCCGAAACATTTCTAGACCAGTCCACCTTTACCGACTGAGCTAAGCGAGGCCTCAAAAGATAGATAAAAATCTCTGTAACCATCTTTTCATCCGATGATAGTGATAGAGCTACCTACCTATGTAAAAATTGAATAACATCTTTAATTGAAAATGAATTTACCAGTTCTGGTTGTTAGCTTGCGGAACTACAATTTCTCATTTATTTGGTCATAGCTCCAGATATCATCATCATCATCATAATCAATTAGCGGCAGCAGAAAATACCGAAAGATAAATCGTTGCCAATTTCGAGTGGTGCATTGTGCAAACAGCTTCCGGGAGTACCTACTTCATTTTTTAGCCAATCTTCCCATCATCCCAACGACGATGTCTCTTGTCATCATTGTCATCTCCATGCACCATGTGGAATTGGGTCTCGAGTCAGGGGGCATGTAGAGATGCATGCAGAAGGGCGTCATCCCACGCTAGTGAGGTAATTGAAAAATGTCAACGGCTTGCGGAAGACCATTCTGCAGCAAACGCTCTTGCATATGGTGGCTTAAATCTACCGGTCAAAAGTCATTGAGTTCACTTTCAGTGAAAAAGAGGATTTGCAAACCGTTGACAAGAGCTGGTGTTAATTAAAACGGTGGGAGTGCTTTCGGATCATTAATCCAACTAGAAATATGTGCTGGCAGAATCTGCACAAAACCTTTTATTGAATGTAGAGTAGCAGCTGCTCTGGGCTTTTGAAATCACAACCCTTTTATGCAAAAAAAGGTACTGTGGAAGTTTTCTGAATTTGTAGTTATAACTTTGTAAAATGTCCTCTAAGAGAAGTGTGATTTTTTCCATTATTAGAGAGACTTTCAGCCGTGGGAAAAGAAGTTTGATAAATTTTGTTTGTAAGCATTGAACATTTTTCTACGTCTTGTTATTTAAAGGGTGATACGGTCAAAATTTGGTCAAGGGAAAACGCGTGTAAATCGGTGAAATCGTTTATTTAAAAAATCAAATTAAATTTCCTTTTCAAGTTCAATTAGTATAAAATTCAGGAAAAATGTTCAGTTAGGCTTCCGCTTTTCCAAATCCGAATTGCCGGGCCTTACGCTTGACCCCTGCCATCAGATTTTGTACAGCCACCTTGTCCACCTTCTTCGCCGCAGAAAGCCAGTTTGCCTTGAACTGTTGCTCGCCCTTAGCAGTTTTTTTGGTCTTCTTTAGGTTCCGCTTGACAATAGCCCAGTATTTCTCAATTGGGCGGAGCTCTGGCGTGCTGGGAGGGTTCTTGTCCTTGGGAACCACCTGCACGTTGTTGGCGGCGTACCACTCCATGGCCTTTTTACCGTAATGGCAAGATCCCAAATCCGGCCAAAACAGTACGGAACAACCGTGTTACTTCAGGAAAGGCAGCAGACGTTTATTCAAACACTCTTTCACGTAAATTTCTTGGTTGACAGTCCCGGAAGCTATGAAAATGCTGCTTTTCAAGCCACAGGTACAGATGGCTTGCCAAACCAGATATTTCTTTGCGAACTTTGACAGTTTCATGTGCTTGAAAACATCTGCTACCTTTCCCCTTCCTTTTGCCGTATAAAACTCCTGTCCCGGAAGCTGCTTGTAGTCGGCTTTGACGTAGGTTTCGTCGTCCATTACCACGCAGTCAAACTTCGTCAGCATCGTCGTGTACAGCCTCCGGGATCGCGCTTTGGCCGTCGTATTTTGTTTATCATCGCGATTTGGAGTCACTACCTTCTTGTAAGTCGATAGTCCGGCTCGTTTTTTGGCTCGATGCACGGTTGTAGACGATACACCCAGCTTATTTGCGGCATCTCGGAGAGAGAGGTTAGGGTTTCGCTTGAAACTACCGGCAACTCTCTTTGTCGTCTCAGTGGCTTCCGGTTTTCGATTTCCCTCCGATCCAGACTTCCTGGCTGTCGACAAACGTTCCCCAAACACTTTAATTACATTTGTAACGGTTGATTTGTCAACTTTTAGCAATTTTGCCAACTTTGCGTGCGAGTAGCTCGGATTTTTGCGATGCGCGAGCAAAATTTTGATACGCTGCTCTTCTTGCTTGGACGGCATTTTGACAACTGAAGAGTGAATTCCAAAATCAAAATAGGAGCAACATTCTACACACACACACCTTCAAAATGAGGGGTGTTCAGGTTTTTTAAATGCAAAATTGAAAGAAATACGTCAAGTTGATATTGACCAAATTTTGACCGTATCACCCTTTACAAAGTGGCAATAAAAGACCAACAATTATCTCACCATTCTGCCATGTCAAAGACATACACACGCTAAATTGAAAGTATTCATTAATGAGTCAATTTTCACCCATTTTGAAGAAAAGTGGCTTAACTCATAGGTAATTTTCTAACAAATTTAATGAGTATCTGTTACCCACTAATGGGTAACTGTTATCCTTTAATTATCAATAATGGGTAACAGGTACTCACTAAATGGGCAAAAAACATAATGCGCATTAATGAGTTAAACCACGATTCTTACAAATATGTGAAATAGGTTCTTTCGAGTTAGCATTCAAGTTGCATACTTCATGAATGCCTATTGTTTCAAAAAAATAAAAATCTTCAATGAGACATGTCTTCATAAACTTGCGAATATTACAGATATATAATACCGGTGAGTACGAGTCTTGAGACTAAATTGTGCAAACTCATCATCCGACACATCAAATTACATCAGAATCTAAAAACAAGATCAATACATTGAGTGACCAGGACCACATTTATCAAGTCCGGCCATGTTCCGGGTACCCACGATAAAGTGGTGAGTTCCTGACTAAGACCAAAACCCATCATGCGACACATAATATTACATGAGAACCCACAATCTAGCTCTTTGCTAGTCACACTTTAAACCCAGAAGCCCATTGACCAACACATGGACATGTTCCGGACCACCTGGAAAGTTGATTTAGTAAGCAGATCTCACCACATTCAGGATGTAAGTATTCACACTTAGTTTTATTTTCCCCATCTTGACAATTTATTGTCGAGATTTGCACAGCCGACTACTCGGCAGCACATTTTAGTGTTTGCTGACATTCAGTGAAACATTTCCGGCGTGATTTGAGATTTGGGCGTAATTGCTTTTGTAAACAAACACGTCAATTACTGATTTCTCTTGAATAAAAGCTCAATCTCACAAACAAACTATACCAAATGATAGAACAATCATTGCTCTACCTCATAGTATTATTACTTTTCAATATTGAGCTTTTATTTGCGAGAAATCGGTGATTGACGTGTTTGTTTACAAATGCAATTACACCCAAATCTCAAATCACTCCGGATTTGCCAATATTTAGCAATCAAACGTCACTTTTGCAGAAACCTCAATAAAATTTGTTTGCCTGGAGCTCAACTGTGCTAATCTAGGCAATCGAAATTAAGTGTGTAAGAACGAGTACTTACGGTGCTAGAAAGCTTGAAAAAATACATATAAACCCAAACTGGAGATATAAGATTCTATTACAGATTTGCATGAAAAGTATGCAGGTCGCCGGAAGGTTTTAATTTTTTTTTTTATTGTTTTTCCTTCATCAGCGCCAGCCGCTTGGCCGCCTCTTCGTTCTTTATGCGCTCCTTCTGGATTTGGTCCACTATTTGTAGTAAGTAATACGCATCTTTTTTGGACTTGCCCTTTGCACTCAGCAGCGATTACTTACTTTCCACTGTTCTTCTCGGCGTCCGGAGACGACACATCCATCACCACCACCTCTTCATCCAGGACCTCAACCGCTTCCTCGTTTGGCGATGCACCTCCAGTCACTACAACAGCATGCGTACTGGCACTGGTTTCTTCATCTTTCCGTTCTTTAGTTTCCTCTTCCTGTTGTTGATGTACTGGGTGCTTCCGTTCCTTCCGCTTGGGGCAGGAATTCATCGAAGAAAACACAAGTTTTTGTTCCTTTGATAGACTATGTTCCCCTTCCGATTGAGGAAATGCAGCGAGATGGGAATTTCCGTTTTTACGTCCATATCAATTTCTCGGACACCTGTCAGCATGTCGATGTCCAAAGCAGCTGGAAATATCTCTCGTTGCTACACGCTTTACATCACCGAGTTTCCCTTAGCACAAATGCTAGATCACTATTCAGGACTTCTGGTGACATGCAGGTGACATGCGTATCTCGACTGATTTTCCATCGGAATAATGGAAAATGAATTGCTCACGGTTGTGTAACAAACAATAAAGCATCGAAGCTTCTGATTTAAACTTGATGATCATAGATTTTTCCTCCGTTAAACGGTATGTAGCGATCACAATTTTCGCAATTTCTGACATTGATGGCTTCGGCGGCGAGACATGTGGAAAGCTGAACCTTATCGTCAGTTTTATTTCTACCAACATCTTCCAACGGGGTAACAGCAAAAGCAAATGAACTTCAAACAATGAGTTGCTTTAGAGAAACAGACTATCGCGTGACTCGCACTGTAAAAAAACACACAACTGCTTGTGTCGACAATTACGAGTGAACCAATTGGTAGAGTTAAAGCTTGTCACACTCAGTGATGCAAAATATCATGACACTCAGACGAGTGTCGTCAACGGATCAACCAACTGTTACTAGCGTTTTAGTTACGCAGTGATTTTTAACAATATCTCAACTATTTGTGACTCTTTATCAAATATAAAGATTTGTATGGAAAGGAAAATATATTTATAAGTCATTATATTTTATGTTCAAACCCATTTGAAAAAGAGAGTTAAAGTGTGCTTTGTGCTTAGTATGACGGAAACTAAATAGATATTTACCCCAGTATTAATATAAAGGAGGATAGAGTGAATGATAAGGATACATTAGCTTGCGATATGTCTTCGCATGACAAGATTATAGTAAATTTTCAATTTAAAGCAGCTGTAAATTCTACCGGAATCGAGTTATTATCTCTTTATAACGTATACAGACGGTGTTGGTACCTAATTTGAACTGACGGCGATAAATACACTCTTCACAAACTGAATCACGTGCTATAAGGTGATGACGGGCTTCAATTTATTGAGTTTGCTCTTTCGGAGGCTCGTCTGAGTTAATATTTGTTCGTCGCGAGTATCTCCAACTTCATTATAACGTGAGGCTTGTCTTTAGTAAATGTATAGGTGATGTTTGCATAGCAGTATTGCTTATTTGCTTACTTTGGAAATTGAGTACATGGGGTACTAAACACCATTTGGAGTGATTAATCATTCTGAAAGCGAAGATGGTGTTAGTCGATATTTAAATAAGTTAATGAAGCAAGGTTTGGGCGCACATGGTTTTGTAAACAAACACGTCAATCGCCGATTTCTTGCGAATAAAATCTCAATTTTGGAACAGACAACACAAACAACACAATCATGTACAGACACATCACGAATCAGTCTGCATATAGGCATAAAGAATTAACGTAAGGCATTAAACCAGATTGCGGTACGAAGAATACACTTCCGGTTTCCTTTTTCTGTTCCCGGTCAACTCTAAGATGAGGACTCCGATTTGATTGATCCATGTAACTACATCGATTCGGACTTAGTGTTCTTTGAAGCACATCCAAAGTTATTAATTGAGAACTTTCTACAGTGCTTAAAAAATACCCGGAGGGGTGGAAGTGGAATGGACACCCTAAGGAGACGGATGATGTTTATGATGAAAGTATGTGTAATTGAATGATGATGATGGTCCCACCTCTTATCCCTAAAATGGTTTGAGCTGGACGATTTATCTTTAAGATAATTAAATTTAACATTTTAACCAAGTTAGCAAACAATAAAGAACTGGTTACAGTTACATATATAAATTCCCTTTAGAGTTTACAGTTGCTTCACAACGATATAAATGTGAAAAAAAAAACTTAGGCGTCTAACTATTAGTTTCCCTTTTTATCCACCTAAAATATTCATAAGTACAAAGTGTTTCGGGTATCTAGTAAGACATAAATGTTAGTTTATCTTATTTTCTTTGATATCATGTACAGATATTAACTTGGTATTTCTACATTTGTATTTTAAGTCTACCGGATGATCAAAAACAGGTATTATGATGCGAAATTGCAAAAAAGCATTTTCGATGATTATTTGGCAGTGAAGAAGCTTAAAGTTATGCTTAAGGGGAAGCTCACCGGCCCAAAAATAAAAAAATATTTTCGGTACGTTTTTATTTTTCTAAAAATATTGGGAAAAATTATCAAAAATCCAAGAAAATCAGTTTCTTTCTTAGATTTTTGTCAAAAATTACATGCAAAAAAAAAATTTTCTATCCCATCATGAAAAAAAATTGGACTCTCAGAAAAACCGAAAAGTTGATGTTTCGTGGTTTTTTGAGTCCAACTTTATGCCATAATGACTTATAAAACATGTTTTTGCACGTGAATTTTCTTTAAAAAATTAGAAAAAAAATGTGATTTTTTTAGATTTTTGATATTTTTTTTCAATATTTTTAGAAAAATCAAAACGTAATTATTTTTTTCGAAGCGGTGAACTTCCCCTTGGAGCTAGATAGTATTTTTACATTTGGAAAGACCTTAGTTAAAACAATACAAACCAAGAATCATTGAGCCTGATTTCAATGTAAATTATTTATCACTCATCAATATCATAAAACTTCAACTTGTTAGTTGTGTGAGAAAAATACTCATATGATATCCAGACATTAAAATAACATTGTCAGAGACGGCTAAAAGTCTCTCTAATAAAGGAAAAAAATATAAATAAATAAATAAAATAACATTTCATATTATCACATGTGCAAGAATTGTCCCTAATGTCGGCCTAAGTGCCCCTTATAGCGGACCCATACATACATTTTGAATTTGCGTTTTTTGCTAATTTTTTACTAGTAACCAAAAATATACATGTGTATTGTCCAGATGACGCATTGTTCTAAGAAAAATTGAGAAACAGGAGATTTTTATCGATGGGCCTAATCGTTAGATCCATAGACCAACATTAGAGTAATTTACTCTACCTGTGAATTTTACCCCATCGGTTAACATATTTTTTAAATATTAGCAATTTGAAAATTCTAAATCAATTCAAAAAATGTTTTGTTTTGCATTAATTGCTGAAGACTTACATTTTTGAAAATGGGTAGTGGTTATGACAGCTTTTACACTTTTTGCATCTAAAATTCTTAAGATCAATTGTGTTAACGTTATATCAGAACGTATTTTGAGGATGGCGAAATATGTTTTGTTTACTTTTGCATCACTCTATTGAAACATGTCATGGCATAGGTATCAAAAAGCGGTGCATGATCAAAACATTTTAACATTTTGACATTTGAAAAAGGGGTGCATGATCATTTGTTATTTCTGAGGGAGCAGAGCTCTCTGTTACGGCAATGATCCAGGTCCCTGGTCTAGAACCACGGGGGCCAACGGGCCTCTTTTGTTGGCTTAGCTCGAGACTCTTCCCCAGGTTGACTCTCGACAAAGGATGGTATGTTGAGACTGATCAGGGCACAAATAACAAAGCCCCCCATAAGGTGACAAAAAATCTTAGTTTCACGTACCCAATT
The DNA here is from genome assembly GCF_037179485.1 of Ochlerotatus camptorhynchus. Taxonomy (NCBI): domain Eukaryota; kingdom Metazoa; phylum Arthropoda; class Insecta; order Diptera; family Culicidae; genus Ochlerotatus; species Ochlerotatus camptorhynchus. Next base: position 342,603 of record NW_027041209.1, read on the forward strand.
GCAAATAGTAGATGTCGCCACTCAACGTAAACAAAGGGATTGACCAAACAACTTTTTGTTTCACCATGTATGGATGTCTAACGACAAGCAAGAATGCCATATGAAAAGAGCGAATTTATGATGGTCGTGTTGAAATGAAGTAAATTCTATCAAATTGAAACTAATTTATTGAGTTTCATTTTCTTATATCATCAAATGGCAATACAAATACTTTGGTTTCTTCTATTATATGTTGCTCTTGAATTTGATCAGCCTTCAGATTATTGCTTTGGCCTTATGAATAAAAAAAGTTTACTTTTCCATGTTTTTCTTAGTGAACGGTATGATAGGCTGCAGCTTAAATGGATTTAAGGCCTTCGACAGACATACAAAGTTCATCGATTTACTCCACAGCTAGTATCTCAAATTGTACATTTTGCAGTACTAGCTGCGTATTTTAAGTACGCTCTTACCCAGAGCAGGAACAAATATCTCGATAGCTTAAATTGGTATGGATGAGCCTCACATAAGAGGTAAAATACCAAAAAATAATACCAAAAAAAAAAAGTTCCCACAATACCATTTCAATAGCAAATTATGATAATGCAATACCAAAACAATACCAAATTATAATAATGCAATACCAAAACAATACCACACAGGTATTCGTTTGGCATCAAAATATAATTCTTTATTATTTACAAAGTATTTTGCCTGCATTTTTGGTGTTATTCTTTGGTATTTTACCTATTAGGGAAAATGCAGGTAATGTCGGTTTAAGTGTCCCTAAATTGGGCCCATACATAAATTCAGCAATCGACTAAATTTTTAATAGCAACTAAAAATATCTATTAGTAACGTCCCAATGACGAGTTCATCTAGATAAAATTGATAAATAGCAGATTTTTAGCGATGGGCCCAATCTTAGATCCATAGGCCAACATTAGAGACATTTCCCCTATGTCATGCTGATCGATACCAAATTTTGGTATCAGGTCAGAATTAGGTTTTCATTACTTATTTTCTCTTGCTCGGGACTCGCTGCAAAACTATTCATCATTCACGATAATAGCAATAGCCTCGAAAACAACGAAAGTATCGTTCAATTTACATTTTTTGAATTAATTCAATGTCAACCACATATTTTCATTTTAAAACTCATATGTTTAAGTTTTCGGTTCTGTATTGCTCAAAGACATACGAGGATACACCAAATAATCAAATGAGATTCATAAACTGATTATGTAAGATTAATTCTAAGCTTGCATTTTATTTAATGTGCATCATTTCCGTATTCGTTCCATTTAGAAGACAATTCTGATATTTATGATTTTGACAGAACCACCAGCACCAAATTGCAGTCTACTCGGTCTTTTTTTAGGCACTTTTAATTTAGGTTTTAAGGTTACTTACGCATGTGGGCTGGCAACACAGGACTGCAATGCCTGTCATCTGCGAACAACTCGAGTGAAGCCAAATTTCTCTGGGTGCTTTGGTGCTAATTTGACAGCTCCTCCTTTTCCTCTATGATTAAGCTTGGTACATATCGCGACACGTTGCGGAAAATAGATAGAGTTTTCTAGATAACGTTATAGGAAAGCATGATTCGAGCAAATTGTGCTCGTCAATTTGAAATCAACTAAATATTTTTTTAATTGTCCACTGCGGGAAAGTAAGAATGATTTTGAAGACATTACATTTGTTGCCACCATGTCGCATTTAATTTTACATGGTTGAAGCTTAAATATGTTATGGATCACCAGCGCTGCTGACGTTTTCGACAGTTTCAAGAACTGGATTGCATTGCAGGGGTTTGGCCGGCAAGCGTGCTGGATCGTGGATTGATGTGCGGATGACCCGGCTTATGCTCTGCTGCTGGCTTCGTCTCTTAGAATGATGAATGAGATGGAATGATAACACCGAACCTCGTGCTGATCACTTGGTATTACCAGTGGCCGTTTCCAACGACAGAACAGCGATTGCAACAATTATGCAAAGTTTTATGCAAACCGGAGAAGGTCCAGTCTATAAAGTTAATATTTTTTTGGTGGTTGGCATGGAAATGCTCATATATTTGCCTAAGTTCAAGAATTTTTGTTGGCTCTGTAGCTCCTTTGCTGAGCAGAGATTTTCGGCAAAAAACGACAATTCTCGCACAACACGAGAAACGATAGGGCCCATTGCATTGTTGATCGATTCACTTAATCGATTTTCTCTTTCGCGAATAACCCGACTGCAAATGAATTTCCCATTCAGTGTGTTATTTCAGGCGCAAGCTAACATCATCTTCTGTCGAACTGTGCTGCGAGCATAGCGAGAAATTCGTTTATGATTTCTCTATTTATTTATTTATATTACTGAACATCAACAGGCGTTATTTGTCCCAATGATACAACTTGCATACGTTCGAGTGATCGGAGTTTTTTGGCTGGATTATTGTGATGTTTTTTTTATTGAGAATATAAGTGATGATACTAATATTTGACCATGCTTCGGTTCGAACCTTTTCTTATATAGAACATCAAAACCGAGGTTCATAACCGTCAACAAGAAGAGCTTTGGGCCAGAGTTCAATGTGATAGATCTTACATCGCGTAACGTTCCACGAAAAGGTGATTTGCCCACGTTACGTTAAAGAAAAACTAAGGTATGCTAAGTAGTTCCCATATTGTAGCAGAAGATTGCAGCCTAATGAGTTCAAATTTTGGGATAATGATAAGGAACCGATTGAGCTGTGCCTTACATGTAATGAATAATTTCGATAATTTGATCCACCATAATATACCTATTATAAAGCATAGGGGAAATGGATGTAATGTCAGCCTAAATGCCTCTAATTTGGGTCCATAGGTACATAAATTCAGCAATCGACTAATTTTTCAATAGCGATCAAAATATCCAAGTACCGTCGCAATGACGCGTTCATCTAGATAAAATTGATAAATAGCTGATTTTTAGCGATGGGCCCAATCTAAGATCCATAGGCCAACATTAGAGCCATTTCCCCTATATGATGTAAATATAAATCGAAATAAAAAACGCTCTTTCTTACGGCCCCGCAACTATCAGTATCAAGCTATAAAACCTCCAGCGATGTATGTACCTCTAATAAATTCATCAGTAAATCAATAATTAAATTCAGTTCACAACCGAAACTTTCAATAAAATCAGGTTCATTCATAATTCGCTCTTATCACGAAACGCTCTATCTAAACAACATAAAATTTTCGTGCTCTCTCAATCGACGTCGGGGATCAAAAGGATATTCGTCCCAGACTGCTTCGTGCTTACAATTATTTAATTTCGTACAATTCAGCACGCCATAAATCCGCTATCTGCAAATTTCATCCGTCTGGGTCAAATAAACTCATTGTTCGTCGGAGTTCAATCTACGTCCTGTTCTGATCCTGTTCGTTAAGCTTGCAGGCTGTTGAGAGTGGGTCGTGCAGCGTAGAAATGCTCAGAGGGTGATAATCTAAAGCATTTATAAATCAGCACAAATCAAGCTCTATACAAAGAAGAGCAATCGTTGATGTATGCCCTCGCAGTGCAGGAACTTCCAAACCGCTTACTCCGTTCCGTTATATTTCGTGGTCTGCACGTTGTTATATTTCGTGATAATTGAAAATAGTCATAAACTCATATGCAACCGCTGCACTCGCATTATTCCCAATCAAAGGAATTTGCAGATGTGTAGGAGGAGCAGTTAGTATTTGAAGACTCGCGGTGTGCTCCACCTGAATATAAATGTGAATGTTTTGGAAATATGAAATTTGATTAGAACTAAGAGACAGTAAATTGTTTATGCGAATTATTGAAAATGTTAAGAGATTGTAAGCATGTTACATTCAATTACATTTTATCTTGATGTTTAGCTCTACTCACTCCGCTAATCATGCTAAACGTCACGGAGCATGCAATCAACCGTCCACCGTAGCCGATAAAACAAAAACACTAAATTAATATGTTCAGCTACCGCTTAATTCGACCGGTGGTGATGGGACGAGAGCTTAGCAACGATTAGTTCGAGAACTAGGGTGGCTCCACCGGCAGTCGTTGTTTATTTTCTCAGGACTTGGCATGCACCGTTCTGGACACACATAAGTTGATGTTTGTGTACACATAATTAGTTTATCGCCTCCACAACTCTCGTATGAATAATTTTCTCCGAATAAACCAGACAGTATGTTGGCAAGTGAGGACGTTCGTCCGGTATAGGGTGGAAGGGACGCCCCCAGGTTCAAGCTAAACGATATGATGAAGTTGATTTTGATGGTGGTCACCCAAGTTTGCGCTTGGATTTGTGGGTTGCCTGGGGGAAGTGATTCTTGGGCATTGTTCTGGTCTGGTTGGCAGTCTGGTTTGGCGTCCGACAGCTAACACGGGGTGGTGTTCGTGTCGGGAAAAGTTATGAACAATCATTCAAATTAATAATTGCTTGTTGTATTGCTGACAGGAAGTGCAAAACGGTGGCATTCAATCTACGAAGTGAAACTGTTAGCAAACTGTTAATGGTGGGAACATAAGCATGCATGCTAAGGACTTCTTTTTTGTAAATAAAGGGGGTGATGTAGGTTGTCACAAAAGCCATTTTAGAAGCCGATCTTCTTCTTTTTTGTTGGCTATTACGTACTAAAAGGATCTTTTCACTGTTTTACAGCTTTGTATATTTTATGTACAGTTGTTTGTCGAGATAATTTCAAGCGTAGCACGCTCTAAAAATCGGTTTTATTTAACTAACTATTTATACATTAATTTCTCTTGAATGATTAAGCACTTTCAGAACTTTTGATGGGACTTGTTTTTGCTGAACAATATTGCTGTACATAGTTGAGTACAAATTAGCCTGCTCGGATACTTGTTACTATATATACGCCTTCACCGAAATTTGGTCGAACAGCAACACCCTTTCTTAGCAAATATATAGGTTAAATTTAAAGTTCAGTGTTACCCTACCGTTGAAAGTGGTCTTTATTTATGTGGCAGGCCAACTTGGCGATTATGAATTGAACGATCAACGCATGGATTCATGGACTTTTTTTGGGCTGTATCCATGATTAATGCGACTGACGAGATCCTTGTTGTTGGTGATTTCAATCTTGCTTCAGTCAACTGGTCATCGAATGAAGCAGGATTCTTTCATCCTCGCTCATATATTACATCTCTAGTAGCATCTCTCCTAGATTGCTACAATACTACTGATCTTCTGCATCCGAATGAAAATCATAGACTTTTTGATCTATGTTCCTCAGCCGTGAACTCACTTCTAATTGCGCGGTCCAAGTGATACCCAAACTACTAGTTAAACATTGAAGACACCATTCACCTCTGCAGTTATCATTACGCTTATATCAGGCTTGTTCTTTTTGGGTTACCGTATGACTAGCATTTCGTATGACTAGCAAAGAGTTGATTTCGAGGGAATGGCAACCTTTTTCGAAAAAATCAGCTGGGACGATGAACTCCGAGATTGTGCTGCTTCTTCAGTTTTCTCGAATATTGCTGTGTATGCGATCGATCAGTTTGTGCCTTTGACAACCCCACCTATAACTAGCAGCTCACCTTAGTCAAATCTCCGGCTCAAGCATCTGAAGTCATCCAAACGAGCGACCATGAAGACATTTAATAAAGTTCTAATAAGCGACTCAACAAACAGCTTTAAACTTTTAACTCAAAGCAAATCTCAAGAGATTGTGGAATCATGTGAACGATCAACGGAAAGAATCAAGCTTAACGGATCAATAGGAGTCTGATACGGAGAGAATTGTTGATCTGTTCATGTCACAATTCCGTAGTGTCTTCGTCAAAAAATTCATCTAACGAGCACATTGTAGCCCCGTAAGAGAGGCTCCCGTACATTCTGATGCTAGACCACATCCGCCTATCTCGAGTAATGGTTTTCGTTAGAAAAATTATTTCTGCTTTGGCCCTGATGGAATCCCTTTCGCGGTTATTGAAAACAATATTAAAGTCCTGGCTGCACCTTTGCATCCATCTTGAACCTATCTTTAGATTCTGGGATCTTTCTCGATGGCTAAAAGGATTCTTTTGTTTTCTTTTTCTTCAAAAAAGGCAATAATCAGTCAGTGTCCAACTACCGTGGTGTGGCTGCTAGATTATTTAAAACACACTTGCTCCAGTTACATCGTGACCGCAGAAGAGTTACACATCATCAAACCTACGTGTGATGGAAAGAGGTTATCAAGTGGATGCTATCTATACCGATCTTTCGACTGCTTATGATAAAATCAATCACGAGATTGAAGTAGCCAAACTAGAGCGACTTGGCATTCTTGGATCTCTTCTTGATTTGATTTGCTCATACCTTACCGGTCGACATATGTCAGTGAAGATAGGAGATCATATTTCTCAGACGTTCACTGTTTTTTCTGCTGTACCTCAAGGCAGTCATCTGGGACTGACACATCGTAAACATATGTTATGGCTTTATATTAATTGGTTTGGGTTGTAATTGACCGCTTTGGAAGGGAATATGAAATTTATGAAAATTTATGATTATTTTTTCAACAGTTCAAATTGAATCAAATTTGCGCTAAAATGTTAGAATGAACCAAATGGTAAACGAAATTGAACTTATTTATTTATTTAATTTAAAAAATATTACTTTGATAACGTAACTTCGATATAACGTAACAAATCGAAACATTATGTTACGTTGTATTGAGGTAAGACTGTTTCTTGATCATTGAAAGGATAATAAAGATAATAAAGATCATTCTGTCTGGGTTCACCGAAAAAATTATCATTTTCGAGAAGTAATTCTAGCGTTCTCCGAATGTTTATAAAATTCATTGAATTCTGCATAAATTGCAGCTATATTAGAATCATATTGATTGAATAGCCATAAATCACCCGTTCAGACATTCGAATTTACCAGAAAAGTGGTTTCGGTCCTATGAAATGGCGTATTTTTACAAAATGTCACTCTGGTATCGTTCTGGGCCATGCTAATCTCCGTCAACGAGGGAGCCCGAGCAGGAACCGTTAGCTTATCGATAACAAATTAATATCTTAATGTGGTATGATACCAGATTTTGGTATGCTTGTGGTATAAAACCTTGTTTTGATATTATTCAATTTCCGAAATATTTTGTAAAATATCAAATGAATACCAAAATAACAAAATGTGATCTTTCAGTTTTTAGACAATACCCGAGCAGAGAATGAAAACAAAATGAAAACTAATTTTGATATTTTGATACAAGCGTTCGTGATAACATATTTTGCCTACCAAATGGTCGATTTAACAGTAATCATAACAAAAATGAGATCTAAATGGTATATGAATGATATCAAAAGATAACAAATCATGTTTTCTTGATAACATATCCATGTATGCGTTTTGATATCAGTAATTTCGTTAATTGTAAACAAAATAAGTAGTCAATATGTTATTATAACTATGGTAGGAAATCAAAAAAAAAAAAAAAACTAAATTAGTTATTATTTTGATATCATGATATCAAATTTGGTAATCTGAATGTTTTGAAATCTATTGGTTGATATCAAGATTCAAAATAAAAAAAAAGTTATTAATAAGTTTTCATTTATTCAAAACAAAAACAAACCTATATTTCAATCAGTTCTATCGATATCTATCTTATATCAATTAGTAAATTAAATTCGCAGGTAGATTAATATCAATAAATGTTGTAAAATATAATTGTACAAATCATAATTCAAGCTGAGCATTCCCTGTTCAAGGATGAGGGGCTTGATGATGATTTGTCAAGTGTCGCTATGATTTTTTTTTGCAACTTGCTTAAAATTTTAAAATTTTAGTTTTTCTCCAGTTCATTGATTTGAAATGTTTAAGCGAGTTAGTTTCACGGAGCCGTAAATTGTTGTTTTATAATAATTTTAATATTAGCATAAAATAAAATAGTAATTTTAAATTCGCTGGAATTTTAAATTTCTCATGAAAGTCATCTTCTAGAGACTTTTAAAACTCTTTAAGACGAATGTTTTATAGCGCAATTTGTTGCCTGTATCGCTTCTAAGAAAAAAGATATACCCGAATATAGTAAAAAATATGAATAAATTGAAATTGATTTTATCCGAGTTTAAAAAATAACATACCTCCATTTTTTCATATTATTGAGAATAACATACGCCGTTTCAAATGCCGCAGAATTTTTTTTTGCCCCAACCAGAGATATTAACCTTTGAAAAGAGCATATTTTTAGTATAAAAATGTCAATAACTCTTGATCGGCGAAAGATATTGACAAGCTTTGTGTGGTCAAAATTTGCGCCTTCTTAAGATCTAAAAGTTATTTCAAGACACCTTTGATGAGAAATTCGAAATAAGAAAACTAGATCAAAACAACTGTTTTTTTTTAGAGCCACCCTAACTTAATTCAAAAAAATAGCTCTTAATCGGCCAATTTAAGAGATACAAAAAAAGTTATTTTCTACAAAGTTGCTTGAAATTAGCTCAGCTATAACTTTGCTGAAGAATGTATACCTTAATTTATTCAAACACATAAGTTAGATTTTTGATTTTAATGATAATAGGAACCACCCTGAAATTCATTGTCATAAAAATGAGGGCATAACTATAAGGAACAACTTTGTACAAGAGACTTTTAGTCTAAAGTTTCAATTTCAGGCTCAAAACATATCATTCCACCTAAATCTGCATTCTGTACCACTGTGCATTGGAAAACATTTTCAAAAAGGGGGCTGGCAAAATAGGGACGTTACTGTATTCCATTTACATTTACATGGTTTATCACATATTTCCGGAGAGCTCCGAGGTTGGGGCGTAGTTGCTTTTGTAGATAGGCACGTCATTTGCCGGTTTCTCGCGGATTGGGGCTCAAGTTGGAAAAACTAATAACACAAACTGGTAGAGGAATAGTTCCTCTATGATTTGGTATAGTTTGTTTGCAAGATTGTTCTTTTGTTCGCGGGAGACCGGCGATTGACGTGTTTGTTTGCAGGGGCTATAGCGCCCAGATCTCAGGGTTCTCCGGATTTATAGTCGTAATCTAATACACAAATTTGATCATAATACGAGCCTAAAAGCTGCAGTGACCTAGTGAGCACCATAGCTCGAGTTGTCTGTTAGTATTGTGTATCGCATGGAGAAGCCCAACCGAGATGCTAGCCTATTAAGACTGCAGTTGGCCAACACTCGAAAAAAAAATCATGATTCAAGCTGAGCATTGCATTAGGTCCTAAGTAACATTGGCAGATTCTCTTCCCAGGTATTTTCAGCACACAGATCTGTAAAATAAGCTTTTATATTGCATCTAATACGACAAACACAACAAAAAACGGTTTTGTCCTCAATTTATTAACGAAAGAGAATGTCGACGAAGAGAATCGATCAATGTTACTTAGGACCTAATGCAATGTTCAGCTTGAATTTTCTTTGTGATGTTCATAAAGAAAATATCAAGCAAGCAGATTGACGCGTAAGAAAAAAAATAACAAAATGTAGATTTCAGTGATAAATGTGGAAGCTCTTGTTAAAAAATATCAAATTTTGTTTTTAATTATATTTTTTTTAGAAATATCAAAATATAAACTAAACTGAAATTAAAAAATAGTGTATCAAAATATGTTAGCAATATGATTTCAAAAACATAATTTGATATTATTTTGATATCCAACTTTGCTCGGGTAACACCTTAATGAGCTATAGTTTGTTATTTTGAATTGATTGTACCAATTCACAATCAATTCAAAATAACAAACTATGGTATTCTGGCATCTAAAAAAGTGTCTGTTATCCGTTTGTTATTGTGATACTTTATAAGTTTGTTATTTGCAGAATATTTTTGAGGTATTATTTTCTGGTATTTTACCTCTTATGTCAGCCTCACTGATACCGTATTTAGGTTGTCAGTTATGCTATTTTCATACCTGAATTTGGTATTAATAAGCTATTTTTTTCTGCTCGGGAGGACGTCTGAAAGGTTTACACAGCCACACAAGATCGACAAACCCCGCTAAACCATCGTGCGTTTAAATTACCATTCACCACCATTTTGGGAACCATTATTAGTCGTCAGCAGCAGCAGTAGTAGCGAACACTCACAGGGCGTCGCCAGATCGTTGGCAAAAGAAGTAAGGAACAGTCGTACGTACCGTAGAAAATAGTTAATTTTACCTACACTCACAAACAGAACAATAACCTGCGGTAAACTAACCCAATCCCACTATTATACCAAATATAAAAATATAAATAAAAACCCTTGTTTCTCGTCAATTTTTTCAATTCACACTACACAATAGCTCTAGTCAGGTGACCGTACGCTGCAGATCTTGTCCGTGAAGCTCCTCGTAATTACCAAGTTGTAAGCCGACCCTGAGACCCAGTTCGAAGGGTCTCTTGCTACTGAACTTGTGTGAATATCTCGATACCGTAAAACGGGGTAACATTGATAATTTTTCAAAGTATATTCTAAATTAATATTTGCTGCGATAAATATTTTTCATTTTTATATTTTAAAAACAAGTACTAAGGATCCAAGAGTGAATTCGTTAGTACTTTGTTTAACGGGAATTAAAGCATTTGCACTATTTTTTTTTTAGTTTTGTGACCCAACATCAGTATTTTGATTTGGGGTTACTTTGATAATGCTCGATGAATGTAGAAAAAAAATGCGTGAAAAACAAACATTTTTGTTCTTTAAATATGAAACATTGAATGAGTATATAATCAGAAAACATCATTGGCAATAAGAATACAACATTGAATTTGTGACGGCTCTATCGGAAAAACATTTCATAAGTAATGGTTTGAGTGCTTTTTCAAACAGGTGATATATACTATATAAAAACTATGTACGATATCAACGGAAATACCCTAAGCTACAGTATGGAACCAACATTTCTAATTTAGAAAAAGCGGAGCGAGTAAATTTAATCTTTATATTATACTATCAAATTTACCCGCATTATCAAAGATACCCCGTTTTACGGTACCTTAAATTGGTATGGATGAGCCTTAAGCGGTAAAATACCAAAAAAAAAAAATGTTCCCACAATACCATTCGAATACCAAATTATGATAATGCAATACCAAAACAATACCACCCAGGTATTTTTTGGTATCCAAATATCAATTTTTGGTATTCACAAAGTATTTTGCATGTAGTTTTTTGGTATTATTCTTTGGTATTTTACCTCTTATGCCATGCTGGTCAATACCAAATTTCGGTATCAGATCAGAATGAGGTATTCATTAGTTATTTTCTCCTGCTCGGGTTGCAGCTGGTTCTAGTATGTATTTCGGATAAACACTTTCTGCTCCCAACCCGAGCAGGAGAAAATAACTAATGAATACCTAATTCTGATCTGAATTTATCCTATTACTGTCAAGAAACTATTCCTTGTATAATAAGATCTTGAACTGAACTGAACTTGATCATTACTGGCTCATTTTATGAAAAGTTTCATGAAACAAATTTTTAATAAAATGTGGCTTTTTTAATGGTAACCATACTTAACGAGCTATTGAGTTTATAAATAATATGATTCAGGTTACCTAGGGTCAGTGATGGATAAGTTCGCAAAAGCTCACTATGACTCGCGAACTTCTCCCTTGGTGATCTTCGTGAAATATCGCGAACATTTCCAGCATTGCCTAGGGTTTAAGATTACTTTAGGATATCATCTATTATTTCAATATTTACTGACAACCATACCGAGTGCTTAGGACCACATTGAACACATTCGATCGCTGGGAAGTTGCTCAAAATTTGATTTAGTAAGAAGGGTTCGATCTTACCAGCAAATTCAAGTTATTCATTTGACTTGGTTGCATCATTCGAATCGCAAATTAACCACTTCTTCGAGCAGTTAAAATGACGTTTACTACCACTCGAACTTTGAAATTAAACATTATTATGGATTTTTTTTCTTTTAAAACCTTGAGAAAAGTAGCAATCATTTGTGCGTTTCATAAAAAAATAGAAATTGGTTGGTCCAGTTTTGTGGAATCGCTGGTAGAAAGTCACGCCAAAACTGCTTGAAAAAGTGGTCAATTGAAAAGTCACAAATGGAGTCAAAATACAACTACAGCAAGGGCTGCTGATATAATAGAGTTTCAACCCGGGTAGAATGTTTACTATTGATATCTAAAGTTGGTATGGATTAGCATTGCATAAGAGGTAAAATTTCAAGAAATAATATCATAAAATGGCCTGCCGAATACCATTTTAAAAATTCTAGTGTTTGCATATAAAACGAATACCTGAATTTCAGTACTTTGTTATTGATTAGATGCCGTAATTAATTAATTTGCTTTTGGAAAGACATTGCAGGAACAAATATCAGATATTATTTCTTGATATTTTACCTCTAATATCGTGGGGAAATGGATGTAATGTCGGCCTTTAATGCCTCTAATTTGGGCCCATACTTAAATTCAGCAATCGACTAAATTTTTAATAGTGACCAAAAAATCCATATGTCAATGACGCGTTCATCTAGATAAAATTGATTAATAGCAGGTTTTTAGCGATGGGCCCAATCTTAGATCCATAGAGTTATTTCCTCTTTATATATATATATATTTTTTTATATCAAGATAATAGCTGTGTATGACTGAGATATTTTCATCTACCCGGGAAATCAATTTTCAATGAGAATTTTTCTCAAGTGATTTCATTTGATCATCATCACTACACTATTCGGAAAGATGAGTCTTAAGTAGTGAAGAAGTAGTGTTCATTGATTGATTAAAATTCTGATATTATTTTATGTTCGAATTTATATATATTTGTTTCATGATAGATACTTTTATGAAACAATTACTGTGCCAGTGCTTGAGTGGTAAACGTGATTGATTTCTCACCGCAGTGGTTTACGAGAAAATCGTGTTTGTAACTTTAAAACGATGAAATGGTCCATAAATTTTGGGTACACGCTCCATAACCGCGTAGCTACTCAGATTTACAGTTCTGCCCGTGTTTTTTTTAGTCAGAGGAGCGAAGGTAAAGGCAAACGTATAAGGTAAGATTCTTAAGAAAAAGCTTCTAAAAGAAGCTTCTAAAGAAGATGTTAAAAGAAGTTTCAAATAAGATTTCCAAAGAAGATTCTAAAGAAGCTTCTGAAGATTCTAATGAAGCTTCAGAATATTTTAAAAGAAGCTGACCGTTAATCCACTCAAAAACACTGGCATTACCATAGCTGCTATATTACGTAAGCTTGCAGTTATGGTAAAATGACGCAAATTACATTGAAATCGTAACGGCGCCGGTGGTGTAGTGGTAAGCGTGATTACCTCTCACCCCAGCAGGCCTGGGTTCAATCCCAGTCGGCGATGCCGGGATGTTCTGAGGCATAACATCTCTGATCACGCCTTCCTTCGGATGGGAAGTAAAGCCGTTGGTCCCCGGTTCATGAGTTGATGGGTCGATAGGTAGGGTCCAGGTGTGGGAGCTGCCTTCCTGGCACGTCGGTAGCATTGGTGCTCAGCACGGAAAACAAGATCGACGGAAAAAACAAACCAAAGGAAAAAAAAAAAACATTGAAATCGTAAAGGGACCACTGATATTCTAAGTTTCGCCACATTTTTTTTTATATATGCCAGCTAATCGAGTACCGATCTTTAGAAAACTCATCAGTAATATTAAAATAATGCAACGGTTATACAAAAAAGTTGATTTATTAAGATAAAAGTAAGATTTTCCACTTTTACGTAGTGATATTCAAATGGACAGTAATGTCGAAGACGTTTCACCTGATATCATACCTACTACGAATATCAGTGTCGGAAGTTAAATTCGGTGCTAGATCAATATCTTACGTCAATTGACATTGTTGACAGCATGCAGCACTGAGCTTGTGCGTGTTCTAGGATTATAACTCTTTCAGTGTAGTCACAGAGAACAGACATCCAAGTCAAATTCCTAAAGTGTGCAAGAAATTTAACTGCTATTTGGAATAGACATTTGAAACTAGCAATATGGTGGCACTAGTGCCGCTCCCCATTGACGTCGATGACCGGCAAACGTCATCTGAACATAAATGTCAAAATTGTTGTGAGCAAAACATTGTTTGTTTAAAACCGATCAAAACATGGGCCGCAAGTGCGAGTTTTATTGGTACGCAAATAAACAAGCGAAAATCTCTTCATAACTTTCCTACACGGATAGAAATATCCTTATACTTTTCGGCAAATTTCTATTATTAATTATTCATAAAATGTATAAGTCAACTAATAAGCATACGCCTTAATAAAGATCATGTGTCAAATGAAATGTATAATCGGTCCAACATACCTTTTATGCATTCTAATAGGACCTATGTGGTTTGTCTTATGGAATGTATAAGGCTGATGTTTTGGCAAAAATGTATACGTCAAACACATGAATAAAATAATTGATTTTCGTTTCGTGTAAGTATGCTGAATTGAACGAACTACAGGATATTTTCTTCTCACGTGGAGTCCAAGCGCTTTCAACGAACAAGTTATGTTCCGACCACTTCCCTCCGGAGGCTTTTCGAATTCCTGGAAGAACGGATGTAGGGTAAGAAGTGTTCAAATCTTACCACAATTTTCTGAATTTAAATGAGGGCTAATTGGAGTTCACACCCTTATTGAATCATTTGAAGATACGCTGCCAGTGAATCAAGAAAAGTCAGATTTGCTCCGGACTACTATGCCCAGTTAAATTTTTAACGAAAAACGGTGGATGATCGACAGGAAACTGTAAAAGAGCTTTTTTTATTCGACAATAATGGTTCCGCAGAAACTCGATTGATGTCCGTTGATTTGTCTTGTTTACACATAATTTTTCGAAAAAATTGTTAAAGCTTGGATGTCTGTTGTCTGTGATATAGTTGATACCAAAGTACTGCAAATTTAGGGCAGACTCAACATGAAATTTATCGGAACTTTTTCGACAAATATGCTTATTGTATTATGTGATTCTATCCAAAGGCTCATTTAAACAACTTTATGTGGAAAAATGGTTATAAAATCACTGATGATTTAAAATTTTCTTGATTTTTTAATTGTTCCTACTTTTATGTTTATGGTTGATGAAGGAAATTATTTTTCACTGATGAACGATATTTTTAACTCATGTTGAGCAGGTTCTCTGTATGCTACATTGATATTAAAATTATGATAAAAGAAACAAATTAAATAAAAAAAATTCGATTTCAGCCCATAGTTATGTTTTGAAAGTATTGAAAGTAATGAAAGTGTCGTTAATAAAGGCAACTTAACCTAACCCGAGCAGGAGAAAATAACTAATGAATACCTAGTTCTGAATTGATATCAAAATTTGGTATTGACTAACATGACATAAGAGGTAAAATACCAAAGAATAATACCAAAAAA
Source organism: Ochlerotatus camptorhynchus (assembly GCF_037179485.1). Lineage (NCBI taxonomy): Eukaryota > Metazoa > Arthropoda > Insecta > Diptera > Culicidae > Ochlerotatus > Ochlerotatus camptorhynchus. The sequence goes on from NW_027041209.1 coordinate 357,909, forward strand.
TTACATAGAAAATTCTTCGTAAATACAAAAAATTCTTATTTGGATACCAAAACAAAAACCTGGGTGGTATTGTTTTGGTATTGCATGGTATTGTGGGAACATTTTTATGGTATTTTACCTCTTATTTCAGGCTCATCCATACCAATTTAAGGTATCGAGATATTCGTTCATGCTCGGGAACATAACCATATTTTTCTTTTTTAAGTAACCAGAAGAGATGTTATGATCCAGTGAGTGAAAATGATAAAACTGTTGATTTTGACTCTCTGATCATGTTGTATAGTTAATTGTGTCCAAGGAACCTTGCGGTAATCATTTCAAATGACTTTCTGTTAGGATTGGTCACGTGTACACCAAAGTGATAAATTTCTTATTGGCCACCCTCTAGTTCGATGCAATACCTTATAATATGAGTATATGCAAAAAATAGTAAAGATTGATGACGATTTAGGTTGCACCAATGGATTAAAGTTTGTATGAAGATCCCGGTGAATTACTACGGGAAATTTTTTAGATTCGCTTACATTGCTCTAATTTTGGTTGTATTGATGAAAAGAATATGTGATGTTTGGTTTTCATGACAATCAATAACAAGTCTATTATTGCTTTGATAAAAATTGCTGCTCTAGTACATTTTCATCGGTAAATCTTCTCTATTTTGACATTTTTCGCATTTCTATCTTTCTGATATACTATAAAACTGATCGTCGTAGCAACAATATATTAAATGTTTTTAGCATTAGGACCAGTAGAACCAAAGTTAGGGCGATACAAGTGATTTTTAAAATTCTTCCATAGTAATTCCCATCCTTATTCAAATCATTTGCGCGACCTCTAAACCTGCATCAGTCTTTACCATTTTTGTCCAAGCTCATGTTTTGGGGTTTTTAATCGAACTGCTTATAAGAAATTTAACATTTTTGTCAAAATGAAGCACCCTAGTGTACCCCAGTACTGGTATAATAAATATTCGAATTATCTTTGATATTAATTTGAAGATTATTACTTTTATTAAAATTTATTATAGAGACAAAATTGTCTTATTGGAAAACAATACAAACGTGGATTTTTTTCTGATCTAAGTATTTTTTTTTCGATTTCTTGCAGCTCGTTAACTAAGCTGTTATTATAGGCTCAAACGCAATGTGGGTGGAAGCAAGACGGAAACGACATATTTGAAAATTTTCTCAATAGATATCAAACTGAACTCAATTTGCTTCTAAAAAGTGTTTTATCCGATAAGCAGATCGGGCATTTCCTCTACCATTGCCTTCCGCTTCCGCTGTCATTGCGTTTGGACCTTAAGAGTCGCATGTAAATTATTCATGACATGCTTAGTGTCATCAAATGAGGGTCTAATGTCAAAGTAGTTTGGTTTAATCAACGGTTTTCTAAGTTCGAAACATGAAACCAATAGATGAGAAGAACAACAGAAAATAAGAGTTTCCATTGATTCTTATAACAATAAATTACGAACACTAGCTACCTAACAAACCTTTAGATAAAGATGGAGCATCTGGTAACTTAGAGACTTCAATCAGTAATAGACGACAAACCAAAGCTAACGAAGCAAGACAAACACGGTAGCTTAGAAAATAGAACACTCACAGACTTGGCACGGGTTTCTTTTATTCCATCGATGCTATCGGATGAACCGGGAAGCGAATGATTTCCTCTGCGGTTGAAAACTGACACCAATATCCAGTACTAATGCTTCGCTTAAGCAGAAATCACAACACCGTTTAAATTCTCGTTTCCGATTCGAAATTAAATTCCCGTTGTATCTGATTGATTATGTATTTTTAAATCACACTCTTCACCACACATTGAAACGTGAGGAATGGCACGAACAGTAAAATGATTTATCACTTCAGCAAAAAAAAATACACACACACTTGACACACAGGCAAACAAGCCAATGAAATGCCACTTCGCTGTACTCAATCAATCAGTAGATTAACACATTAATTGAGAGCAATTAAAATTTGGTTGCGCATCTCATGATGATTGTCGCCTGTCGGGTGTACCAGCCAGGCAGGTTCATGAACGCCTACCTCTGTAGGGGCTTCGTGGATTTATCACTTTCCCTTCGATCTCCGATCACTGATAGAGCAGATCTGATAGCATTTCGGCAGAGTTCCATAAAAATAATTTATTTGGACTGACACTGTACGCGTGTGTTCCGTTATGGTTTCGCACAACCGACCGACGATACAGCTGATGAAGTACTGCAAATGATTGCAAATTCCAAACATTGTGCACTCTAATCCGACGATATGTAGCCAAGCATCACCGGCCGAATGGAGGATTCACTGAGTACCCGACACGGACCGTCGGTAAGGGAGTGGTTCATTTCTTACTAACAGTACGAATGAACTACATTCACGCTGCCAAATGGTACCCCTCCAAAGGACCAAAGAGCGCATGTTCGCCCATTTTTCTCTGCAAGAACACGGAAGTGAGTTGATAATAGCGGAAAAAAGTCATGAAAAGCGGAGAAATTCATAAGGCGGAATATCTTAGGCAATGTGTTGTTATTCTATGGTGTTGGAGATGGAAGTGTGTTGAGAAAATGTTATTGTTGTTTTTGGATCAGCTTGAAAATAAAACCGTGCACAGTGGGACTTATCAGCCAGCCAAGACAAGTGGAGTAAAGTTTCGTTTGATTATTGGCTATCCCATATATGTTATGTGTTTATATGGTAGACAATCATTAACCACAGTAGCCACAATTTTGTATATCCCATGGAGCACTCTTTGGAAAATAATGGAGTAGTATATATTAAAGAGGCTGCATTTATAATGAGATCATTTAAAAGTTGGAACAATCAGAGGCGAACCAAGCCTTGAAGAAAACTTAACTTAACTTATCTGTCAAAGTCGTATAACTTAACTTATCTGTCAAAGTCAAAGGAAAAGTTATGACAATCGAGCAGAAGACCTGTCAAATGGAAAGGATGTCGCCTCTTTACTCAATTCATTTCTTTAGTATATATTATTGGATTTGACAATACCATGAACAATAACAAGACAACCGTTGAATCACGTTTAGAGGAACATTTTTAATATAGCTTAAAACGGCTTACTCATTGATAAAACATAGAAAAGGGTTATTTTCGGACATATACGTATTTCGGTTACAATGTGCAGTATTCATCAGTGTCATTCTCACTAAAGACTTATCAAAAACCTAACTCCCTTAAGTACTCATCCCCTAGGTAAAAATGTCATGTTAATTTAAGCGCAATATTGCTTAAATTAGCAATATTGTATGCAAGCTTGTAAACGATTTAGTTGTTTATGCCAACTGTAGCTCAACATTAAACGAGGAGAGATTTTAAGCGATAGTTAAAATTTACTATGGGAAAAGTGAACTTTTTGCTCTCATCGTTCTACATTCCCTCTGCTGTAATGATCTGCGAAAAAAAAATCTATCTGTGCTAATGTGGATATTTCCCAGCTGCAACATTGCTGAAGGCCACATTTCAATTCATGATTAGTAATTAATTAATTTGGAAGATGATATTCTTCTGACATGCTGCAAAAACCGCTCAGCAGGCAGCTACTTCAAGCTACTTTATCATAAGTACATGCAGTGTTGCTCTGAAAGCAGTCGATTAGTCATATCTGAAAGTTATTATAATAAGTTATTATAATAATAATTATTTACTTTGTAGTCTAATCAAAAAGTTGTCTGTAGCAAATTTGCCTTCTGTAAATCATTATAGTGAAGTGCTAGGAAGTTGAGCCTGTTGGAGCAAAACTGATTTTTTGAACCACTCTATTACATATGTAATGCTGAGTATGACTAAAAGCTTCTTAGGAGTTTATATTGGATGATATTTTTACCTTCTGGATTCATACTGCTACTAATACTACATTCAGGTCAAAGATGGGGTGTCTTGTGCTGTACGAAGAAGTTTCTCAATTCCACTCGATGCATAGCTGCAAATAGACTGCCACATCGACTCCCGAGCAGGAGAAAATAACCTATGAATATCGAATTCAGGTATGAAAATAGCATACCTAGCAATCTGAATATGGTATTGAAAAGCCTGACATAAGAGGTAAAATACCAAAAATAATACATCAAAAAAGTTCTACGAATAACGAACGAAGTTATTATAATAAATAAATAATTTAGTTATTATAATAACTGACGGATAACAGACGCTTTTTTGATGCCAGAATACCATAATTTGTTATTTAAGGTCTTCTAATACCAATCCAATTATTTACTCTTTTAGATCTTATTATCTAAAAACTGAAGATCACGTTTTGATATTTTGGTATTTATTTGATATTTTATAAAATATTTCGGTAATTGAATAATATCAAAGCAAGGCTTTATACCACAAACATACCAACATAAGGTATCATACCGCAATAAGATATTCATATTTTATCGGTTAGTTATCGGTTCCTGCTCGTGCTGCGGAGGGTCCGGCTTGTCATAAAGAAGTTGAAAATACTTTTTAATGACTTACGTAAAGAATCAATAATACTTTAATATACATCATTTAATTCATTTATACAACATAAAAAGCGCATGACACGGAGATTATACAACTAAATACTGGTCTTATAACATCATAAAAACCAGCGACAAAACAAAAACAAAAAAAACTTGAGCATGGGATTCGATTACTGGTCTTTGGGGTCGTAGACTTATTACTTCCTAACTAGACCAACTCCGCTTGATGTGAGGTTTGTTATAAGTATCTATGATGTTCTTGCCAATGGCATGAAAATTATTTTCTCGTTCAACACGCCTTCGATCCGTCATAAAGACGTTTTGTTAGCAGCAAAGTGTACATCTAATTGCCAGAATGTTATTCAAAAGTATTTTCAACTCCAACAACCGGCACATTTTCAGTTGTATTAATTTATGAGATGTCATAAAAAAGTGTTTTCAACTTTCTTTATAACGAACCTCCGAATACCTCATAAGAAACTGTCAATCACTGCATGAAGAGACAGTCCGGTTCAATGGCGCTGTTAATGTTTACGTCAATCTCGAAAGTACAGAATCTCTTCAAGAACTTTATAACTAAGACTAAGTTTGATTTTGTTTACGACAAGTTTTATAGTGGTATTAAAACAGTAAGATGCACATTTAAATAACATTTAAAGATAAAAGCAAAAGAAATCTATTTTGGAAAATGTTGAATCTAGGAAGTTTGAAGAAAACATCTTTATAAGGTGGGATGTTTTCTGCATCACTTATAATACATTTATACAACAAGCCGTTCTAATTCTTTTTCAAAAAGATGTTTTATGTGTTACTTGGGAGGTCACCTTCCACCTGATCGCTGCACCTTGCCTGCTGTGCGCCTCTTCGTGTTGTCCAGTCGGGTCGCTATCAAGAACCATTTTAGCCAGGTTGTCAGCCGACATTCTTACGACATGCACAGCCCACTAGAGTCACCCGATTTTTTGTGGTTGTGATGATGGCTGGTTCTCCCAGCAGCTGGTGCAACTCATGGCTCATTCGTTTCCTGCTCCTCCACGCTCCGTCTTTCATCTACACTTCACCGTAGATGGTATGCAACATCTTCCATTCGAAAATAGCAATAGCGCATTGTCCAGGTATCGTGGCTGTAGAGGACCACCGGTTCAGTGTCTTGTAGATAGTCAACTTCGTGCGGCGGTGAAGTTTATTCGACCGGAGCGTCCTCCTTAGTCCAAAGTAGGCACAATTTTCTGTTACAATGCGTCTTTGAATTGCTTGCTGGTATCATTATCGGCGGCCACAAGTGAGCCCAAATACACATATTTCAGTTTTCGTTCTAATACGAGATTTAACATTTTTCAAAGCAGCCAATCGACAATCGATTCGATTATACTCCAACAAACGACCCATTCGGGGAGGGGAACTTTTAAACGCTTATAAAAACACCAGAATTTCTCAAAAACAAAAAAAGACCGCTTGACCACTGTGCGAAACAATAAAGTCACAGCTTCTCCCAAAACCGTACAAATACCTACCAGCAGTGAATGTATCCAAAATTGTAGAGAGCGGAAAAAAGATACCCCAGACACGTCCCTATGCGCTTGTCGTCGATTTTTTGCTCTTTCTTTTCGGTCTTAGAGATGGTTTGTCCTTTTTTTTACCGAGCAACTTGTCCATTCTTTTAAAAGATCCAGCAGGGAGGGTTAAAAAATTATGAAACGATCCATTAGATTACACCGGCGGAGTCAATTAATGCAAAATTATGTGTTTGAACTTGGGCCACTTTTTTCCCCGTTCCCATCCAGCCGACACTCTCAAGGGAGGTTTCTCTTCACTCCTTGTGGGAAAGTGATTTCAGGAAGCACGTAATTTGGGTTACTTTACTGTTGTGCTGGGGCGTCGCCTCTGGGATAGCAGTGGTCTGGTGAAAATTAAATTTGGGTGCTTCTCGGCTTAATGATGTGTCGACTACAGATAGGATCTTCCAATTTGGGGAGGGATTGTCGTTGGAGGTGAGGTAGCTACCCAGAGTTTTGAAACAGAAGCAAGAAGCAGTTGATTCGATAGACGATGACAATGTGGAATCACGTTAGCTCTACAGAGAAGCTGAAACCATGACAGGAGGTAGACAGTCGGAAATTTCGACAAGTTCAAGTTTGTTTTATTTAAATGCTGTACGTGATGCATTGCGGTTGTGTATAAGGGTGGTTTGGAATTTACTTTTAGGTTCTCACGTTGGAGGCGTTGGAAGTTGTAACATTGAATGTATTGCATTGAAAGGACAAAAGACACGTTATTGAGAAAAAATATAAATACCTAATCGTTAATAAATTAAACTAACTAGTTCCATAATACTGTGAGTACTTGGCATTGATGAAGTCTACAAGTAGAAGACGAAATACGCGTATCTGTCAAAGCAATTATAACGGAATTTGAAGGAAATAAACCAACCCACTCAAAGCTCTTCATAAAGGGATTCCGTTAGGAGGTTTGACAAATTTAAAGGATCCATTAGCATTGTATTGTATTTAAAAAACCTGACGAAAGGATGGAGAAGAGATGACTTAATTACAGTCTATATGTTTTTCAGGTCATTCGTGACTTATTAGCGAATGAGATTTCAACTCCTGACCTTCACCTATGCCAGATAAGTTTCCTAGAGGAAGAGTTGCAATTATCTTATTTTGCATGACATAATTAATGGCAAATAACATGCCGTAAAATGGCAAATTTCTAGGATATTTTTTTAACTCGCTATATATTAGAGATAATGCCTGCAATATTGTTCACAAGCCCTTATATAACTTCATAATATTGTACAAAAGGTATGAGTTTATGATCCATTTCCCTCAACTTTTGAACATAATTGCCCCTCGATTAAGCTGTTTATTATTTCGTTGAGCAAAAGTAGACTACATGCAATCATTTACTTAAATGCAATGCAATTTTTATTAGTTGGTTTTTAATTTGATCTTTTGACATAGCGATCCTAACGACTTTCCAGTTTAGATTATACTAAATATCACATGATTCGATTGATGTGACCATTTTTTGCATAATTTGTTGATTCTATGCGATGTAAAATAATTTCAATGATGAAAAAACATTGCAAATTCGCGGCGTTCTTTGAGTGTTTGTAAGTTGATGAGCATGCAGCGTGCTCTAAATGATGGAAGAGGGAATGTGGTCCAATTCCATTTGCGAAGGGCATATAAAAGGAATTGTTTGTTTGTGTACGGATTCCATACAAGGTTTTAGTATTCCAGAATAGGGCTAACATATGTAATGTATAATAATTTAATCAGGGCTTTGAAAATTATATCTGAACCTCTTAATAAATCCCAGCCTACTATTTACTTTCGAGGTGACCGAAATGGGCTCTGAAAGTTTATTTCGATAACGAACTAGTTGTTTGTGTTGCGTCAAGTATGATTGTAGTTATGTATGTAAAGGATACCACTCATTATTGCAGGGCACAGCCATTAGACTGTGGACTGACCACCTGGTATGACTTGATCAAGTACGATACCTATACCATTATATGGAGGGCCAAAAACGGAGCAGAGACACTTACACGTGATTCACGGGAGCAAGAGGAAATGTTTCAACCCGCTACAGAACAAGTCATCATACGAGAGGATGTCTCAATGAGTGGGGAGAAGAGTTACTTATTTATTTATTTATTTATTTATTTATTTATTTATTTATTTATTTATTTATTTATTTATTTGTCTGCATCAACAGGCTGTGTAAAGCCCCAATGATGATTTAAGTAACTTATATAGGTAAAAATCAAATCAAAAAATAAAAACTAAGAATAAAATACATAAATAAAACACACAATCATTCACGGTTAACTGTGCCAGAAAAGAACGATGAGAAGTATCTTCGTAGCAGCTGTCGAGGCATATGGAAATCGAAGATGCCCGAGACTCGATTGAACACTCGTTGCAGCCCACCTATTGCACCGTTCATGCCATAGTTTGTGCGCTGAAGTGGCAATCTCAGCATAACGTTGTTATGTAGCGCACGGGGTTGGACGTTAATGTTGACTTGCCCCAAGATTGCACTGCAATCAATTCTACCTTGTAAAGTGTCCGCAATGAACAGGGCCCTAGAGGTGTCTCTTCTAGTTCGGAGAGGCTCCAGATCAATCAGCTGGCAACGACTTTCATAGCTGGGCAGATGAAATGGTTCTCTCCAAGGCAGCTTCCGCAGAGCGAATCGAAGAAAACGGCGTTGAACGGACTCAACTCTCTCAGCACCATTGTTGTAGTTTGGACTCCAGACCACAGAACAATATTCCAGAATGGATCGCACCAAGGAACAGTACAGAGACTTCAAACAGTAGATATCGGAGAAATTATTTGCTATCCTGAAGATAAATCCCAACGTCCTAGACGCCTTGTCGACAACGTACGAGATGTGCTGCTTGTACGTAAGTTGAGAATCTAGAATAACACCCAGATCTTTCACATGGTTCACACGGTCGATTACAGTGCCGATAAGTTTGTATCCAAATGTGATTGGTTCTTTCTTCCGAGTAAAAGTGATCACTGAACACTTAGTGGGGTTAACCACCATTCGGTTCAAGTTACACCAGCTGGCAAAGGCTTCGAACTGACGTTGAAGGAAGTGACAGTCATCAATCGAGTGGATTCGTAGGTAGATTTTAAGATCGTCTGCATACGATAGTCGTGGGCCTTCGATGACCAAGTTCACGTCATTGAAGTAGAGTAAGAAAATCAAAGGTCCCAGGTGACTTCCTTGAGGTATTCCTGACGTAGCTAGATAGATATTGGACCGGTTGTCACCAATGGCAACCATCAGTTGCCGATCAGTGAGATATGAACGAAACCATCGCAAGAGGTTGCCGCTGACCCCAAGTCTATGCAACTTGGCAATCGCGATGGCATGGTTTAGCTTATCGAAGGCAGCTGACAAGTCGGTGTATATGACGTCTGTTTGAGTCCTCTCTGCCATGCTTTCCGTAAGATACGATGTCAAACACAGCAGATTTGTGGAAGTAGAACGACCGGAAGTGAAGCCATGTTGATCACCACTTAGATACTGCTTACAATGAGAGAGTAGAGGCTCCATGATGACTAACTCGAATAACTTCGAAACTGCGCTCAACGACGTAATTCCACGATAATTGTCCACATCCCGTTTGCTGCCCTTTTTGTGGATAGGAAACATATGTGCGAATTTCCAACAAGATGGAAATGTACCACTCGAGATAGACAATCGAAATAGGTGAAGCATGGGCATCAGCAAGCTGGCGATATGCTTTTTCAGGAATACGGATGGAACGCCATCGGGTCCTGGATTGAAGGACGACTTGAGTTGTGATGCGGCAGTGGAAATCATCTCGACGTTGACATCCATCGCACCCAGTGTTTGACCGTACAGTGGAACATTACTAGCTGCTAGGGTAACGTGTTCGTCAGTTAATCTCTCATTCGTGAAAACACTGGCGAACTTCTCAGAAAACAAGCGACAGATCTGCTGAGGAGTGGAAGCAACTGCTCCATTCAGCACCATTGAAGAAGGTAGGCCGGATTCCTTGCGCTGCTCATTTACGTAATTCCAGAATGACTTCGGGTGCGACTTGAGTTTCCTCTGAATCCCTCGATGATATCGCGAATAGCATCGACGGCTAACTCGCTTGAACTCATAATTGAGCCTAACGTAGTGACGTTTCAGCGAAAGCGTACGATACTTAGTGAATTTTCTTAATGCGGCTCTCTTGGTCGACTTCAACCTACGCAGTTCACTCGTCTGCCAGGGAGGATGAGAAATTTTACGGTGAACTCTTTTCGGAACGTGCCTGTCAATGACATAAGCCAAGACATGTGAAAATGTTTGCGCAGCGGTTTCAACATTATCAGGATCTAGGATGCTCTCCCAATCTATACTAGATAGCACGTTGACGATACTACGGTGATCGGCTTTCCGGAAATCGTATGACACGGTCGTGGAAATGTCGTCAAAGACCCGATCGTGATTGTCAGCAACAGTGACAACCAAGGGAGGGTGATGATTTACTTGCTTTACTAGTGGAGAAGGTGCCGTGGCGATGAAAGGAGCGGTGTCCTGAACGCTAACGAAGCAGAGGTCCAGGCTACGGTTGTTTTCGTTGACTACGTGGTTTATTTGAGGTAGTGTTGCTGTACTATAGCAGTCAAGAAGGCTAACTGATCCTGTATGAAATACAGAGTGTACAGGGTCTGGGTAGAGAAAGCCGCTGTAAGATGGTTTCCAGGAAACACCGGGTAGATTGAAGTCGCCCAGAACGATTATCTCATCAGTTGGTGTTGCACTCTCCATTATGGTGAAAACGGACCGGCAATGGGTATCGATAAGTTCGTTGTCACGAACCCGGTCAGGTGCAATATACACCGCACATAGGTACAGTGTGCGATCGCTCAGTTCTACGGCCACCCAAACTTGTTCCACACAGTTCCACAAGACGTTTTCAATAGCTCTCGCCTTTAACCCGGAACGAACTGCCACGAGAACACCACCTCCAGTAGATTTCCGACTGTTTTTCGGATTTCTGTCACAGCGGAAAACCTCGTATTCGGATCCGAACACCTGGATGGAAAGCGTTCGAGAATCGAGCCAAGTCTCGACAAAAACGATGACATCGTAGCACCGGTCCGATACAGCTAGGTGGTAGTCAAGAACACCAGAATTCATTCCGCCTACGTTTTGGTAGTAAAGTTACCTTCAATTCACGAAATGTTAACAACAGGGAGTGGGCAATTCCACTCTCGCCATCCAAATCGCTTCAATTTAGGTCCCATCCCTACCCAATGAATTTATATGATAATATGAAAAAATGTCTGCATATGAAATTTATATGATAATATTAAATATGATACGTGATAATTCATTCCACTGGATCTTCATGTCCGCCATGAGTCACTGCCTGCAAAAATATCTAGCGATTACCTGTGTTTTGATACTTCCTTCAACGAAAACAAATTTTCTTGCCTTGCCAAGGTCAACTGGTAATCGTTAGTCCACCAAGCACTCGGAATGAGCGGTCTTTACATCATTGAATCGATGTAGAGATTAGTACAAAATGGTGTTATATGCAAAGTGCGAAAAGATAATGAAAGACATACGAAAGGGATTAGTTTCTAGAAGTGACAGTTTCATTGGATTCCACAACTAACCATACTCAAGCCAGTATATACAATCTATATTGTGATTATATGGTTATTTGGGTACTCATATGGCCATCAAAATGGTTCATCGGTTGCGAAGTGAAGTACTATATTTCTGAAAGTGATGCGTTATATTTCTCAATGTTTTGTATTTAATCTAACGTTACCTCAATATTAAAACACAGACAAACACATACAACACATTGAACATTTATCATTGTAAACACTACCTCCATCTTTCGAATAAACTGCGATGGGCAATACAATCAACAAATGTCTGTAATGTGTACCAGCTAAGAAAAATTAAAATTTACCATTAAAAACGATTTCGATGAACATGTTGAGAGTGTTATGTCTGCTTGTCTGTGATCATATCTTCACTATCACAACTTCGGGTAGTCCGCGAAAGTACTTGTATTTTTCTCAGGCACTTTTGATCTAACGGCAATCCTCTTTCATACTCGAAATGTTCCACGACCATAATGGCACAACGACGCCCTATACGCGCAATGGCCAAAGCACAGGGGCGTTGCGTTAATTATTATTGGAGAAAATACATTTTTTACAATTTAAATATTAATAATGGTATGTCGATTCGGTAAAATGCTTTTCTGAAGTCAGTATCAAGAGCTTCTATGCTTGTCATTGCGTTAAGAATGAAGGTTACAAATTCAAAAATATTACTTAGAAGTAGCTGAGCCTAAAGGTCACCCTGCTGTTTGTTTGAAATTTTATTTTTAGTTGCTGAAAATTGTTGTCGTTTACGATTGATTCAAAAGATTAGATCCTGGTCTTCTAGATGCTAGAAACTTCGGGAATGAATGCAAATAAGTCACGGTAGCGGTCTTTTTCAGATAATTTGGTATATACTACCGCTCAAGGCAATTCCGTCCCATAGCATAAATAAATCATCAAACCGAGAACAATGCGTTTTAAGGTGATTCCTTGTAGAATCCACAAATGGCCACCACGTAGGCTAAACATGTACTTCCACTTCGAATTTTCAATTACACACATCTCTGAAATTAATGCCCCATTTCACCTGAAATTGCTACTTCATATATGCTGCAGTACATCAAACGTGGAATAACAGTTTCATTGTGGTACGTATCGTAGAAGCTGACATTTGTGCACTTAAAGTTTCGAAGTGGTTACGAGAATAAGGATCTCACAGCGAAACACCTTAAGCTAGTTTCGTACCATTGCATCTTATGTAATGGGATTTTCCAAACTATGGTAAGCGTGAATACCTCTCACCCCAGCAGGCCTGGGTTCAATCCCAGTCGGCGCCGCCGGGATGTTCTGAGGCATAACATCTCTGATCACGGGAAGTAAAGCCTTTGGTCCCCGATTCATGAGTTGATGGGTCGATAGGTAGGGTACGGATGTGGGAGCTGCCTCTATGGCGTCGGTTACATTGGTTACATTGGCTCAGCACGGAAAACAAGATCGACGGAAAACAAATCCAGGGAAAAAAAACACATGACTGAAAATACATTTGTAAGCAATAGTCAATTAGTAAAATTTCTTCACTATAGCCATAATTGCTACTATAGTTCTATAACTGGTCTATCTACTTTATAGAAAGTAGAAACCGAGCAAAGGACAATTTTGAGGAACGTACGAATCTGAACGAGGATTCCTTCTACCATCCGTTGATCGTGGATTTGCTCATGTAGCTCCGGTAAGCGGAAGCGGTTCTATCGATTGTTACACACTCAAGTCACCATCTACCGTAAGCATCCATTCGATGGTTTTGAAATTGTAACTTTTTGTTTTCCTCTACCACTGTCAGCGCTCCCAAAAACATTAGTAGAGTATAGTGAAAATTCACAAAATCGTATTTAAACAAACTTTTTCTGACAATATTTAGATGTAAGTCAAATTGGTAGGGCTTCTCTATTCACAGTGAGCCAGAATTTAAATTAAGACAGCAAAACGAACTCAGCAACGAAAAACTTTCGAGGCTTGGTGGTTATTCATTATAATGAGGCCATATATTGCGTAGACAGAGAGATCGAAACTCATCCGCAAAGATGGCGCTAAAATCTAACTTTTTTTTATCAGTCATTATAAAGAATTTACGTAACGAAAAAAAAGTTTTATTTTGAAAAAAAAAAAAAACTCTTCTAAAATCAGTCTTCCACCGCCTTCTGTTTCCGTTCACAAGTTTTTCTTTTGTCACTCGACGCTCGCACCAGTCGAGGCGGGGGAGGATAAAAAATAAAACATTTTAAATGCGTTTTACATTACATCTAAACCATATATTTCAAACGTTAACATTTTTTCTTAGCCTTAGCATTAGCCTTATACTTCTTTGAAGCCGTCATTTTTTACACTAATGCCACAAATGTTGACTTTATTATATGTAACACTCGTGTTATCAACAAGACATTTCACGCATAAGTTTTTGTATCCTTTCAAGCAAGAACTTCGGTAATAATGTAGATGAAAAGGAGCAATTGATTGTTGGGTATTGATAAATTGGTTTATCAAGCGGAATACCACAAACGTAACAGTTCTTATAAAAAACGTTCTGTTTTCGATAGTTCCTCCCTATCCAAATATAACTCAGTTTTCTCAACAATTGCGCCTGCTTCAAAAAATCCAAGTGTAATATTCAAAGGAAGGAGCCAAAATCCATCTTGGTTGAACATAAAAACCAAATTCTTTCACTTATGGATTCAGCAAGGTCCATTCTATAAAATAAAAGCCTATTTTTCAAAGATATGACCCAAAATGCAATTTGGCAGAACCGAAAAATCAAATTTCTATGAGAATACGTATGGATTCAGCAATTCGGTAAAATCCACGCCTATTTTTCAAAGGAAGGAGCCGAAATTCAAATTGGCTGAACAAGAAACCCAAATTTCTATAAAAATGAGTACTTTTGAGAATTCAAACCCAGTTTTCTAAAAAAATAGTGCATGCTTCAAAAAATTTATCATCACGTATGGATTCAGCAAGATCCATTCTATAAAATCCAAGTCTTTTTTCAAAGATCGGAGCTGAAATTCAACTTGGCAGAACAGAAAATCAAAGTTTTTATGATAATAAGTAGGGTAAATGATGGCTTCGGCAGCCATCGACTGTTTTCGGCAACGACAATTTAAACGTTAATTTCGATGTATTTTCTCACTAAAACACTTCGCTGAATGTATTTAAACGATTCCTTAGTCTTTCAACTTCCATCCTAATACATTTTTACGACTGAGCAAACCTGTTATGACAGGTGTTTCTGCAAAAGAAACATAAGCACATTAAAATAGGGCTGAAACAGCTGGTTTACACGCAGTTTAAACGGAAAGGTTGCCGAAGTAAAAGAGGCTGCCGACAATAGTCACACTCACCTGAGAAGTTTGGAGCGCCTTAATAACGTTTTCAAACCGTTTTGGACAGTTTTGTTGATTGGAATGGATAGAGTAGCTAGCAGCAGATGAATGTAAACAAACAGACACGTCATATGCGTGCGTGACACTGAGAAAATGCTAATAGAAGTGCGGAAGCTGCTTAGATTGACGAGAATACGTAAATTCCCCTACTTTTGTGAATTTAAACTCGATATTCTCAAAACTTGAAGAAATTCAACCCTCGCGTATGGTTTCAGCAACTTCTATTCTATTAAATACAAGTCTATTTTTCAAAGATAGGAGCCAAAACTCAGTTCGAAAAAAAAACAGAAAAATCATTTTTTATGAAAATACCTTCTTTTGTGAATAATTACTAGGTTCGTTCTTCCGGTATTCAGCAACTTCCATTCAATAAAATCCAAGCACAAATTTCAAACGATTGAACCGAAATCCAACTTGGCTTCAAACAAATTTACCAGCACGAATGAACTCACAAAGGTCTATTACATCCAAGTCTGTTTTTCAAAGGACAGAGCCAAAATCCATATTGGCTGATCAAGAAACCCAAATTTCTATAAAAATAGTACTTTTGTGGACTGTTGGAGGCGAACCAGCCCAAGACTGAAAGCCTCCCTAATAAAGATAAATAATAATAAAAATACTTTTGTGGATGTAACCCCAGTATTCTCAACAATTGTGCTTGCTTTAAAAAAAAATCTAGTATCCGGTATGAACACACGAAGGTCCATTCTTCCATTTCTCAGCCTAATTTTCAAAGGATGTGAATCTCACGATAACGAGGAAGGGGTTTAAAAGAGCGGAATCTACGCTAAAAGTTAGTTAAATCACTTCAGGAAAGTTCAGACTAACATTAAATAAAATTCAATTACTCAACAGTAAAGTTTGGACTCCCTAAAGAAGGTTACGAACCACTTCAGAAAAGATGTTACTTCATTTTTAAAATTTAAGTTCAAAAAGTGTTAGAAAACTAGATGACCTAAGCAAGATTGTGTCTTTGCCAAATGCCAAAGCATTTAATAACAGTTTGGAAAAAGTTGAATCAATGCAGGAAACCTTTGATTCATTTAGGAAAGGGATTAAATCTGCTAATGTTGCCTCACTTCAGAAAATGTGAAACCAATTCTTTAAAGATTGGATTCGGGATTTGTTGAATCACTTCAGGAAAGCTTTGACAACTTTAAAAAGGATAGAATAACATAGCAGAAAAGCTTAGACTTCGTTAGAAAAATGTTGATGACTTATTCGAAAGTTTGAACTTACTTCAGCAGAAAAATTCAAACTCAGTTTTGAATCTGCTTTGAAAAGTTTCTCCTCAGTTAGGAATTTCCTGAATCGTTTCTAATTTGGTCTCACTTCTAAAAAATTTAAACCAATTTTGAAAAGATTGGATTTAGCTCGGAAATGGTTGAATCACTGTAGAAAAGAATTGAATAATTTAGTATCATTGCAGCAGGTTTGTAAGTTAAGAAATTTAGATAGAATGCAAAAATCTGGCGACTTTGGTGGGCTGGGCCCATCGGAACAATGTCGGATAACGACCCAATGAGAATGGTTCTTGGTAGTGATCCGACTGGAACAAGACGAAGATGTGCGCAACGAACAAGAGGGATCGATCAGATTGAAGACGGCTTACCTAGTGAGTTGCCAAAAAAGATTAGGAATGAGTTCGATAAAATCCGTTTTTAACAACTGAAACCGGCTGATTTGATTGCAAGGACCTGGCATGCCGTACCGGTCTAGTTCAAATTTATGTAAAATATCTAGACGACGTGATATTCTACAACACGCAGAAAAAAATATTTTAAACGTAATAATATTTGACGTAAAATCAATCAGAATTTTATTTTGTTTTGGCTGCAAAAAGAAATCATTATTGTTTCAACAATCCAACAATTGTTTTAACAATGAATTGTTAAATCAAAAAGAAAATCTTTTCGAATTTACAAGAGCTTTCATGGTTTTGACGTAAGCTGTCAAATTTGGCAGCTGGGTCAACAACAAAAATATGTTTGTTTTTAAAAGAGATTACTTGTTGATTCAATCATATTTATTTTATGAAGTCTGACAATTCACGCAGAAGAAATAAAAATATGTTTATTGATTCAAAAAATGAAAATAATCTGGCCTTTTTTTTATGTTTTGGTTTCTTTTTCACTGATCATCCTTCGGAAGAGAAGTAAAGCCGTTGGTCCCTGGTTCATTAGTTTATGGGTCGATATGTAGGGTCCAGGTGTGGGAGCTGCCTCCCTGGCGTCGGTAGCATTGGTGCTCAGCACGGAAAACAAGATCGACGGAAAAAAATCAAGGAAAAAAAGAAAAAAATGATTATATTTAGCAACTGCAGCATACTTACTTACCTCAAGTCTCAAGATTTTCGGAAATTTTGCACTTATTTCCCGAAATTCACAAGTATTGTTATTGTTTACATTTTTGTCCAGCTGAAAACGAGGGAATGGTTGGTAGTTATTTTTGCATTCATGGCCCGGGGAATGGACACAGCAAATAAAAAAATGCTAAATTAAAATGAACTATTGTTGGAGTTGCAGTTTAAAAGTGGCTTATTAAAACAAAAATAATCCTCTTTTGAATTTATATGAATAAGTATTATTGAAACAACAAAATGCAATATAATTTCAACCGGAATTGTTTGTTTAAATATTACTAAAGTTTTTTTTTTGGTTCAATGCAAACAATTTTCTGTCCGTGAACATAATAAGATCTAGCAAAGCGAGTATCCATACCCAAATGAAATAGCGATACATACTCGAAAAATAAATATACACTGAAAGTTTTTTTTATTTCCCCCTCTATGATATTCCAAAATTTTGAAGGGGGGAGGGGAGGGAGATTTGTTCCGGCCTTATTGGAAAAACAATTTTTACAATTTTTTTGTGAAGAAATAGTGAAATGTTGATTATTTTCCTACATATTTCAATATTTTCATTAACGCGAAGCTTAATTAAATTCTCGTTTGGGTTTTTCAAAAAGACAAACAAATTTTCTTTATATTGATGGTAAACTGTTTGGCATAAAACACCACAACAACCAGACTCTTCGGTTTTGATTTTTGCGAAACTCTTTAGCAAAAAATAGAAAAGTTGTATTTACACAAAAACTTTTCAGTCCTGTGTTCACACTTTAATTGTGTAAAAATATGTATTCTGAGCATTACAACCCGATTAAAACATGTTTGAAAATAAATTTGCTTGCAGAATTATTTTTTTAGCTGCGCTGGTGGTGTAGTGGTAAGCGTGATTGCCTCTCACACCAGCAGGCCTGGGTTCAATCCCAGTCGGCACCGCCGGGATGTTCTGAGACATAACTTTGATCATGCCTTCCTTTGGAAGAGAAGTAAAGCCGTTGGTCCACGGTTCATGAGTTGTGATGGGTCGATAGGTAGGGTCCAGGTGTGGGAGCTGCCTCTTTGGCGTCGGTAGCATTGGTGCTCAGCACGGAAAAAAAGATCGACGGAAAAAAAATCAAGGGAAAAAAGAAAAAGAATGTTAACTAATAGGACCTTTTTCTTAGAAACGCATATTAATTAATAATCATTATCATTTTACCAAATGAATTCGAAGTTTGACCATAAATCAGCTTCGTTTACTATTCAGTATGCCTATTTTCAATGAAAAACCACAGTATATCTATAATAGGATCACACATGAGGTGAATGAAGGAACCATGTGGCTTTAATATATACTCTGAATAAGCATTCTTATCTTTATTATAAGTCATATTCATTTGATATCTTCACTTATTGATACGATATATAGGTATGGAGTATGCAAACGATTGATCTAATTAATTGATTTCGACTGACAAACTATAGTAATAATTGGTACATCTACCCTATACGATTATCACACTGCCGTACTATAATGGAACTATCAGTTCTATCTATCTAAAATCGTATAAAATTCTCCCTAGCACGTTTAAGCATCTCCAAGTATGTAAAACAATTTTGGTTTTATGAGGGTTGAGAAGAATGCTTTAAACCCTTTATAAAACTTCTATGCACTGGTCAGAACTTATGATCGGCTATCCTCTTAACTAAGTCGATCACTATGGATCAATACTTCCAAACTTCATATCGTTTAATTAAATTAATCGTTTGCGTTATACACACTAAAAAGTGTTTTCACACAATATTCAGTTTGTTGATTTTGTCCACATTTAGGATTAGTTCAAAAATTTCAATACCAAACTAATTGTCTGTGTTTTTTTGTTTAGATTTTTGAAACAAGTTAAACTGTTTTTAGTTGTAATTTGAAATAACACATATCATGATTATGAACGAGATTCCGTTAATTCCGTTAATCGATTTTTAAATCGACTAAAGGAGATAGGATATTTCTTAATTCATTCGAGATTTTTCACAACACACTTACTCATTACTCCACCGGGTAGGAGATATCCTCTACGGCTGTTTTATATTAAGATGAATCAGTCTTAATTTGTGAATTTTTCAGGTTTCAAGTCATTGCTAACATTGGCCCTTTATGTTACTCAATATACTGTGACGATGCACAGTTCAGCAATATCAAACTAAAACATAAAAAGTAACTTTTATTTGCCGCTGCTTGAGGTTCTATTTAAAAAAATCCTTATAACAGATTGGGGATGATTTCATCGACGGGACGTCCCATTTCGTAAAATTAACAAATAGGGGGAAAGTTGTCTTCGGCAATACTTTAACCTATTATCGTCAGGGGGGTAAACAAAATCCTAGAGCACTCAAATTTGGCCAATAGTTGCTCTGAAACACAATGTATCCACATGCCAAAATTGAGCTCTCAAGGACGTTGTTTACCCCCCTGACGATAATAGGTTAACTTTTCCCCTATTTGAGGTAATCCCCTACTCCATGTCTCTAAACTGAATGTGGTCCATTTTACTTGAATTCCCCCTGTTGTAACCGTTTAGTTACAATGTCCTAGGTTTTAATTTTTGCATGTTGTTTTAGGAAACTGTAGTTTTTGTTTAGTATCAGTGTTGGAAGAAGGATTAGTAGGATTGTTGATAAAATTGCTGTAAATTGAAAAATATATAAATTTGTTTTAGTAGGATTAGATTGAAATTGATATTTTTATTAACTTAGTTGGGTGAGACAGGATCGGAGCTTCTGTTCCGTTCAGGACTTTTTTTATTTGTTCAACGAGTATTCTCACGATTGGCACGTTTCGACCAAGTCAGTCTCGACTGTCTTGGTCTAAAACTCAAGGACCTTCCACTCTCCGGCTTGTAATTGCCAGAAAGGAGAGCATCCTCGGACTCGGAAGTCCTAAGGAGGAAGACCCTTCTCGGCTCAACCAAGGTGGCCTTGTCACGGTCAGCTGATATTTGCCGAGACAAAGCGGTGGGTGCTACTTAGTGGGTAACGCCTTCTTCGGGGGAAAGCTGTACACAAAAATCAATTTTTGCACGCATGAACAAACGCTTGAATTGCGGCTACCTTGTACACTGATTTTTTTTTTCGAAGAATTTCCCTAAAATACTCTAGAGGTGCCTAATGTATTGTTGAGCTCAGTTGCGATAAAAAAAGGTCGAAAGGACAAAAGGTTGATAGAAAACAGCTTGAAAAGACAAAAGGTCGAAAGGACAAAATGTCGTACTGTCTAGAATTGATTTAAATGTTCTGAATATGATTTTAAGGGAGTCAGTACTGGAAAGTGTCGCTTATTGACACTGTTTTGAATGAAATAATGGCCTATTTTTCCAAACCAAAATAAAAGTGTTGGAAAGTACTTACCTACATGTTATAACTAAAAAATGAAAATAGCTTCAACTCTCTAATACCAAACCACAAATGTCCACAAAAAAAACACAGCTTATGGAAATCAATGCTCTTTCTCTCCACAAAACAATAGAATTTTTATTTTGTTTTTACATGCTCATTTGTGTTCAAAATGGCATCAAAACAAGAAGCACATCGTGAGTGCATTTTACAGTTCTTCAAAATACACAAAAATCGTGGGAAAAAGTTTACGGTTGATCATTCCAAATCAGAGAATGTACCAATTTCTACTGTTTATCGTATTTTGGCATCATTGACAACAGTTCGGAAGAGGGGAAATGAAAAACCAGCCAAAATAATGAACAAAAAAGGACTTCGATCGCCACACAATACGTTCAACCACAAGGATTCGATAAGTCAGCGGGAAGCCGCGAAAAAGTTCAAGTGCACGCAACCTCACATCTGTAAAACGTTGAAAAGGATATGAATAGTTTGTCAAAAGAAATAAAGAGCTCCAGATTACACCGATCAATGGATTTCGAACGTGAAAATCCAATACCGTTGGATGACAAGAAATTACTCAGTAAAATGTCTCGTTTTGGATGATAAAAGTTACTTTCCCTCTCGAAGTCTCCGATTCCTACAAATGATCGATATTATTCAGATAATAATTGTTCAACATCTCCAAATGTAAAATTCAAGTTCAAACACAAGTTTGAACAGAAAGTGATGCCGTATATCGCCATATCGGAGAGAGGAGTTTCTAAGCCATGGTTCAAGCCTAGCTGATTGGCTATCAACCAAGAAGTGTACCAAAATCATTGTTTGAAGAAAATGTTGATTAAATTTTTTTCAAAAATATCACTCAGACGGAAACTACGTGTTTTTGTCGGAAAAAATCATCGCATGCACACCAACCCTCTTGGAAAATCAAAATAATCTGTATGTACCAAGAACCGCAATCCAACAATCTTGTCTCAGTGTCACCAAATTGAAGATATTTTTGGAAATATGAGTTCTCTGGTGTACAAAAAATAATTGAAGGGCCAAGAATTGTAATCAGATGATAAACCAAATCAAAAGTTGCATTAAAATCGATTTAAATGCTGTACAACGGACCTTATTCAAATGTTCATTGATTTTTTTTTTGGGAAACGTGTCGTACCTTCATTTAAAATAAATAACTTTTTCTTTTCTCAAACATGTGTTTTTTCATGAGCCCAAATTAACATTTTAATTTTTTTAGTTATCACCCGTTACTTTTCAGCACCCAGTTGTAACTCGTTTCAAAATTAGATTTTTTCAGCACTTGTCGCAATTATCGTAACTATGACTTATGCTGGAAAAATCTACTTTTTGCAACTTGTTGCATAAATTGCCATTTCATGACTTAAAAAGTAAAACATGCTTTTATACTGTTTTCCCACCTTTGATAGCTGCACGTTCTTTTAAAGGGGCTGTTCATTAACCATATAGAATCTTAAGGGGAAGGAGAGGGGATTTTACGTGCATCTACGAAGAGGTGAAGTATGATTTGATAGAAAAATTACGCTTCTAGTTGAACAAAGGCTCATCTTATAGTACTTTTTTTTATTTAGTCCTCATTCTATTTTTTTATGACAAATAAAAATTAAAATAATCTGTCTTGTTATTTTTCCTTTCCACACATTTTCTTTTAAATTTTAACACCATCAACATAACCATTTATTTTTTTTTGGCACACGGTACGCTAAAATCATTTCATCCCCCGACAAGTAATGATTGACCAAAGAGTGTTAAAGCGATTATAATAAAAACAAGTTTTATGGAAATTGGAGAGGGTAACGACTGAAATTCGTTTTTTTTTCACTATTTGGCCTAGATTTGATCTTGTAGAAAGTTTTATCAAAAAGGTCGTGTCTGATAGATTCGTCACATGGTGTGAACATGCTCTAGAAAACAGTTATTTTTTCAGCCGGCGTTTCCTGAACAGTGTTGATTGAGCCAACTCAAGCAACAAATAAGGGTTTGAGCAATCACGTGAGATATACTGCACCTCCTAGGCGGGTATCGCAAACTCTTCTAATGTATATAACTGAATAGAAATACTTTTCTTGCGATACCTCCCAGAATCTATTGAATTAGCCCTACATGTTATTTATTAACCAAATTATTTTGCAATCTAACTACTTATCAAGCTCAATTTTTATGTCGACTTTGATTTTCATCTGTTTTACAATTTGCATTTCTCGTGGTTGAGCTCCAATTTACATAAATTCAATAACCTTTTACCTTCTATAATTGAATTATCAGCATGTGGCAAATTGTTAAAAGCCCACAAAACCCAAACTCGCATCTACCGAAAATCCGCATGGTCCCGTAGGGCTGCTAAAATCATTATCTCTTAAAGCACTTTCCCCAGAGCTAACCATTACATCAGATCAGCAGTGATGGCTCAGCTAATTAGTGCATCATTACTGATGTCCTGTTGTTTACATAAATCGGTGCAGGTGTAGTATGTACATCACCCATCACTGATCGAAAATCTGACGAGACTGAATCAATTAATACAAATTCACTCACCACGGTGACATTTTCTGCCGCTTGCCAGTGGATGACCGATGTTTATCTTTAGATATTCCCTCACTGTGAGTGACTGACCAATTTCATGCATAGGATATGCTAGTTTGGTAACGTGAACCAAATGTACACCGGTTTCGGTCAATACAAAAAAAATACTATATTTTTCGTACGTGAATACGGTGACGGCTTAAAGGGTTTTATGGTCGTTAGAGATGAGTTGTTGATTGGGTATAGCCCGGCGAACGTTTTTTATGTGTTATACAATATCGTCCCGGGAATCAACGTACATTCTGGCTAGCTTTCGTGTGTATATGGCTCTTGCAGCGTTCGGACATATGGACCGAACTATCGATTGATGATGACGGTGGCGGTTTTCAACCCTTTTTACGTAGGAGGTATTAGATTTTTTTTATCACCATTCACTGTTGGATTTTGGACATGCATGGTCAGCCCTTTCAGAAGCATATGTTGCGCGGGAATTAATAAAATGACCCCATCATTTTGTAATCCTTCAAAGTGGGCCGCAGCTTGGTAAACGCTAGGGAAACATGGGAGTCAGGGTTGCTTCGACTCACGTAGCTGTAAAATAGCTATTTATGCAACAAGTTGCAAAAAGACGATTTTTTCAACACGAGTCGTAGTCGTAGCGTCATTTTCGACACTTTTTTGAATAACATAATGGCCTACTGTTTCAAACTAACATAACAGTGTCGAAAATTACTACACACTTAGAAATAACTATTTGTACACATGACGGAATCCATTTTTGACATAAAGGATGAGACGTAAACAAACATGCCGTGTAAAATTAAGTCCTCCGAGAATGAAAAGTTCGTTGCTCGACGAAAAGTACGTTTGATTGAGCTATATTTCGCTTCTGTTATGACTCAAATTTATGTCAAAATTGACGCTCGTATATGTAACTCTTAGACCGCCTAAATTTACATGATTTTTTCTAAGTGTGTACTTTTCAACATCCAGTGCCGAAAAGTTCTACTTTTCGACACTCTTTTGCCTGCAAAAAATGTTGTATGGAACTCGATACAAAATTCGATTTTTTTCAGCACTCGTCGTTATTATCCCACTCGACAAACAACGACTCATGCTGAAAATATTTTGTTTTTGCAACTTGTTGCATAAATAGCTATTTCAACCTCTTTTTGCAACATGATACAAGTATAAAATCTGGTGAATCCATAATTCCGATGAACTTTTTATGGCGAAGTGAGCAACCCTGATGGTAATCGATTGGTACACACTAAGAAATACATAATTTTACACGTGACGGAATCCATTTTTAACATAAAGGATGAGACGTAAACAAACATGCCGTGTAAAATTAAGTCCTCCGAGAACGAAAAGTTCGTTACCCGACGAAAAGTACGTTTGATAGAGCTGAGTTTCGCGACTGTTATGCCTCAATTTTATGTCAAAATTGACGCTCGATTAGTCAGTCTCAGAGCACTTAGATTTACAAAATTTTTTTTTTAAATGTGTGAGCAATGATTTTTCAAGCATTGCCAATTTGCCGATACACATTTAACAGGAGGCATCGTGTCAATGAAGGTAAGGCAAATGAATCTTTGCTTACCTGCATTATTAATAATAAAACTATTTGTATATTTGAAAGTGTTTTGTGCAATACATTATGGCACTTTATTACGTTATGCTAAACATTAATGAACATGTGACAACCCAAAAATGTGTCCTCTCATACTCTCAGCGCTAGCTGGCGTTGTTAGATCACTGTTCCTCTCTCATAATCTGCGTGACTGCTCTGTTGACGGCATTCCAGGAACCCACCTCTCGACACATTTCATCGACGACATTCTCCTCGTTAAGGACGGGCATCTCCCTTCGCACTGCCTCGAACCTTGGACATTTCAAGACCACATGCTCCGGCGTTTCATCCACGTTGCCACACTCCAGATAGAGGGGTTACGCTACGTGTCCGAACCGATGAAGGTATTTCCTGCAGCAGCCCTGGCCAAACAGGAACTGCGTTAGATGGAAATTGAATTCTCCGTGTTTTCTGTTCACCCATGTCGAAAGAATCGGTATTAGTCTATGAGTCCATCTACCGTTCTCCGCAGTGTTCAACTCCTGTTGCCACTTAGCTAACTACTTCGCTCTCACCACTTTCCGTACTCTTCCGGCTACTCTCCGCCTGTAGCACTCGCTGTTCTCGTGATGCCGATAGGGATCATTCCGGTGATAACGCATACTGCTTCCACTCGGTACGCGTCGCCCCTGGGGTTGTCTCGACAAAACTCCTTAAAACAACTTGACTTGCGTTGCGTTATCTCTTGCTTAAGTGCAGTCCTGGCCGCTCGGAACACTGTTCTACGTTCCTCTCTGTCTGCTTTTGTTCATACTCTCTGAGCACGTTTTCTGGCTCTGAGATAACTAGCGCGGAGGATGCTAAGTGCCTCGTTCCACCAGTAAGCTGGAGGTCGGCTGTTATGTAGCTCCAGTTTCCTTGGCATGGTCATGTCACATGCGTGTCACATACTAAAGTTTCTGTCAGCTTGTCCGCGTTCAGATCCGCGGGACACCTGTCAACACGGAGTGCTCCAACTAAAAGATCCTTGTCGACAGCCTTCGTCTTCCACTTCAGGTCGTAAATTTTCGTCCTCCGTACTACCACAGTATTCCGTTGGCCGATTTCATATCGGATCACCTGATGGTTGCTATGGGTATGTCCTTCGCACACTCTTCAATTCAGACTGAACCCTGCTGTGTTGAAAAATCTGCTTTCTCACTCCACTGCCCATGCAGTCTTCATCCAATCAACTATTTGGTTAGCTCATTCCGCATCTCGTGCTCCATCGTCCATCTGGAGGATGCGTAGCAACTGAATATGAAGATTCCGTTAATGTTGACGATCAGGAACCCTTTGTATGAGCTCGCAATCACTTTTTGAATGAGGTATATGTCCATAACTTGTATTGAAGCCATCCCAGCTCTATCCACCACCCAGTTACTGCTATCGGGAGAGACTCGATACGGCTCCGCAATGATTGCAACATCGCACTTTGTTCCTGTTGTCAACTGCCACAACAGTTGCTCTGCAGTGACGCAATGATTGAGGTTTATTTGGATTACCTCCATTACTGTTAACCTGCTGTCGCCTTTTTAAAGCTTCCCGTCGTATGATCGTTTCCGTCCTCTTTTTTTACAGAGCATACACTTCAGTTGCTTCGTGTAGCCTCTTGCAATGTGATTCTTCTTTCCTCATTTCGTGCATATATCAGATTTGTCAGAGCCATTGCAGTTCCTCGCCTGGTGGTCGAAATCCATTCACTTGAAGTATCGCACCAGTTGCATGGTAAATCGAGGAGTGGCTTTCAGCGAGAACACTGGCCACCCAATCTTGACCTTGCCCGTCCCCAACAGCTTGTTTGCTGCAACTGTCAAAAGCCGTATCACCGCTGATTGCATGCCGCCGTGCGCCTTCCTCATCCAGATTGACTACGGAATATCTCCCAGATCACAGTGCACCTTCAACGCACTTCTCAGCTCCTCTTATGTAGTGATCTCATCCACATCCCTGCACCTCTCGTCTTTCTGAGTACGTCATCTTTCCTCATTGTTACCTTCTTTGATTTTTTTCATCTCCTCTTCCTCAAATGGCGTTTCCCTTTTCCTCTTCACCGAGCGCGGATTTCTGGGTCTCTTCGTCGTCTCCTGTGCTTCAATCGATGCTTTCTCTTTGACCTAGATCAATACCCTTTCGGCAGTCTCGGCTCTCGTCCTTAGCGCATCCTGTTCAGCAGCACCCATGGTGGATTACTATATTCTTTATTACCATATGGACGTTGCTCTTATTATTGATGAAGTCATGGAGCTCAATGATCCTTCTTCTGACCGCCATGATTCTGGTCTTCCAAAGATGCAGTCCTTCCTTCTAGGGGTATGCTACTGCTGGATTTCCATGTGAACATCTGGCTTAGCACAAGACTCTTCTTGGAGTCCTTGCTGCTCACCTTGGGACTTACTTCTGCTGCTGGAACATGCTGTGGCCACCAGTTTCAACATTGGTGATCTACTTTCAATGTCAGGTGTCTTGCCATCGTGCATCTTTTTTTTTCTTTGTCTTAACATTTTTTTTCTCCATTTTTCTCCATTCTGTAGTCTGGGCCACTATCTACACTCGTTGAATGTAGTCGCCTATCGTGTCGTGACCCCATGGCTATCCATGCAAGCAGGGAAGCCATGATAGGGTTGACACGGTCCTTCATGGGGGCCGTGTGCAGAGCCAGGTCGGTGTAATTTACGAATGTTACATCTGAGTCTACTACTCACCAACCATCAATTGGTGACGTGAGTGGTGGTGACTTTTAAACGTAACCGAAGGCCTTATTTATCTCTTATTATTTCCTTTATTTAACGTCGGTCTCTTTTCCGAAATCTAGTGCCCATCACCGACGGACAACAATTGTCATCCATTGACGACAATCGAATGTGCAGGAAGGCAGCTTCCACACCAGCGCAGAATATCGCACCCATTCAACACACATGGGCCGGGTCCAACGGCTTTGCTTCCCTTCTGAAGACGTGTCCAGAGATTTTTATGCCTCAGAAAAATCCCACCGACCTCGGCAGGGATTCAACCCAGACCCATTGGGGTGAGAAAGCAGTCACGCTTACCACTACACCACCGGCGCCAACGAACCGTAATCGGAGGCCTGCTAAAGTTTTTAAGGTGTCACCTTTCTTTAGTTAGGGAGCAGAACAACACGACTGTCGACCCTATAGCGTGGTATCCAATCCATTGTGTCGTGTCCATTATTCCATAGATTTCCAGGCTCTACACGTCGTCTCCGTTCCGAAATTACCTATATTGTAAAGTATTTGATAGTTTTTCAAGCCCGGAAGTCACCATATTTATTCCAAAAAAGTGTCAATCATCGATTTCCGTCTTCTACACGTCGTTCCGGGTTCAAAATACGCTCATTGTAGAGTATTCGACAGTTTTTCACAAACCGGAAGTCACTTTCTTAGATTCCAACATGACGTGAAATCGATTATTCAGACCTCTTCACGTCGTTCCCGCTCCAAAAATATTTACACATATTGTCCGATGAACTCACTCAAAGTAGGCATCAAAGTTTGATTTTTGGCTAAGTTCATTCCCCAGAAACACTTAGAATTGTTTGGCCCTTTAAACCCGTTATTTCAAAAATCGTCGTATAAAACCGTTTTATTAATAAAAAAAACCGTATTAAAAATTCGCGTTACTTCGAAAATCGTTGTAGAAAACCGTATTAAAAAAAACGTTTGAGTGTATATATCTTTATTTTTTATCTTTTCCTTCGAGAGTCTGTTATTCGTTACAACTCAGTCGGTGGTTGAATATCTGTATTTATTTAGCCCAAGGATCATATATTTGCCATAAAATTATCATATCATGAAAAAAGTTCCAGTACAACGATGATACACACCCGTCGCCAAACACTGAACCCCCTACTCTGTTCGAGAGTGTCAGAGTAAATCGTGAAATTGACTAAAGAATCGTAAAGTGGAAAGCGACTACCAAATGCTCAAAGTGCATTCACAAAAAATGAAACTGCGGTCCTCCCTTAGTGTTTCCCGAAGCAATGTTACACCAGACCAGCCAGAAAATCTAAACCATCCACCATCTCATCCTTTTATTGCGCCTCGTTGACTGACTGAATCAAAGGAGTCGTAAACCGATGATGATAGGATCACGCGCTCTAGTGATTGGCGGCTTGGGAGCATGGCAAGCGACACAGCCAGAAGCAGGGGGAAGAGTCAATCGGAATCACACCAGAAGCTGACGACGAGGGCAACCCCTGCCATTACCGTTGCCGTAAGACGAAGCCATTCGCCAGATGAAATCGAGCGGAAAAGAAGCAGCACGTATCGAAATGTGGGAATAAATGTTGAACCACCAAATAAGCCACTTTGATTGTGGATCGCCAAACAGTCCGATATCCTTCGTTGGTTAATCCAGGGGCCTCATTACGGAAGTCGAAACGATGCATTTTTCGTATGAACGCTTGTATGGAAAAGTTGTTTCAACTTGGATGCATAATCGTGCCCCAGGTCAGATCTATTTAGTATCGAGTTGATTATATTGTTTGTAATGTGTGATTTAAAACTTGTTCCACTTATGCGTAGAGTTCACATTCGAATCGAAACATCTTTCGCCTCAGGGTCCGCTCTGGTCGAATAATATCGAAATGCTTCTTCACTGTGACTGTGTCCTTCCTATCGTTCTTCGTGGCTCTGATGGGAAAATTGGCGGGGATATGTGTTTTTCAGCACAATAAAATATTCAATTCCAAAATTCGTTTTTAAAATTCAAAACACTTCTTGCCTGATGCAGACGGGTATGTACTAGAACTTGACTCGAGAAACCAAAGAGAAACGACGTGTATATACAATGTCGAAGAGGAGCTGTGCAATATCATCGAACAAAATCGGAAGCACCGTTATAGCAAATATTGCTTTCTATTCCCATACAACATTGATGACTCCAATGTTGATTGCAGAATGGCAAAGATGTAGGTACAGTAGTCCGGAAGGTGGCGGAGCTTCTGACGTTCCTTTCCATCCCATCTAGTTACGTTCGATTTCGTTCCGATTGCTTTCACGCTTGATGGATGGTGAAACAAGATAATCATCACGCTCAGTTTTTCCCCCACGGTAGGAAATTGTAGTTTCTGTTTTATTTCATGAGAGGGGAAAAGATTTAATCGTAGGCTTAGAAAAATAATTAGAATCGGTTTAACTTCTCCGTTGTCTGTCTCGGAACGAAGCAAAGTGTGCACCTGTGCGTTAAATCCTCAGACAATAGAAAAATAAGCTTTTCAAGTCTTTCGCCGTGGTGTTCTGCAGTGAGAAGAAAGACAAAGAAAAACTTAAGCAGGTGACAAAATCCTTTCCTCAATCACGCCTAGTGAAACAAAAGCACGTGAAGTGGCTTTTTGCATTATGGTGCTTCTAAGGCAAACGATACTTGTTTGTCAAAACAAAATGTTTCATATGAAAGAAACTGACAAATTCTGTATCATGGTGGCAAAGAAAGTTATTAATCCCGCGAGATACTTTTGTTGATGGGTGGTTTACGGAGAGGTAGTCTATTTTCATTTCATTGTGTAATAGAATTTAATTTAACAAATGTGTACATTCGTAATGTTGTTTGTAGAGCATCCTTCAAGATCAATTTATTTGTTATTCTCTGGAGATTTCATATTGCAAAATTTTTTTTTTATTATATCAAAATGTATACAATTAGGCAGCTTTTTTTTAGAAAAATATTTACTGACATTATGAAAATTTTATCTCTGAAAAAGTACAATTCAACAATTATCTATACGGTTTAAAAGACATAAAACGCACATCGATGTTTTTCCTTTCCGCGAGTTACTTTGGTCGCATTCTCGAATACCTGTTTGTTATCGACTTCCAGGCGATAGTTCATCCATTTGAATTCATCGCCAATATTATTGGCGGTGGTTCACGCTTATGTTGAATAACTCAACCGCATATTGCACATCTTCAACGCTGAATGGTCCTGATTTTTTCTTCGTGTGGCTATTCCATGTTACAACTGAGCTGGTGTGGAGGCTTGATTCCAAATCACCACAACCTCAGTAGCCACAATTTGAATGCTTTGCCCGGTTGAAAGTAGTTGGTTTTCGTGCTGAAATCTAAAGTAGCCGATGATGTCCAACTTCGACGGCAAACGGTTTCTGGGCAGATGCTTCCTCGCAATACCGGTGATGATATCCGACTTGAGCTTGGTTTTCGGCGACATGATTTTTCTTGTTGTGTTCTGCTGGCTGCGACTATCAAAGGAAAACTAATAAATGCTTGATTCCAAGCATCCGTCCGAATCAGTAACGATTTTTGTAAATTGTCTCTTCAGGGTAAAAGATGCTGAAAAATGTTTACAAAATCAAATCAGCATGTGGATCATGGTACCAAATTATACAAATACAAAGAAAGCACCTACCTTGATGAAGCAAGCTTCGCATGTTGCTTATAGCCGGCATAGCAATTCGGTTCAGGCGTGCGGAGTCGCATATTTTGAAAACCGTTACAGTGTCCATCTCTGATTATTTTTTTACGAAGCCGAGTGAAGCGTTGATTTACTGCATAAGCGGAATTGTGTGTTTGATAAACAAATAATGTTGACCTTTCTCGTGATAAGCGATAATCGGTGTCGTATCAATAAAGCTTTCAAGGTGCTGAAGGTCCGTTCGCAATGGAGCGTCTTCGATCACCATTAATCCTTGTTCGTGAATGTTTAAAACCGGATGAACCTCACCCAATATAATTATGTGTTTGCTTGTTCTTTGAAAAATTACAATATCAATCTTGAGTACATAAAAAAATTCGCCATATGAATCGTGGCTTAGAAATAGGAAATCATTTGCTCTATACGTATGTCCACAGTATGAAGCAATTTCAGCGCAAATGATATCTTTATCTTGATATTTGTGCGCTGCCAGCTTGTCTTTAACTGTGGGGGATAGGTCCTCTACGCTATCGACGTATTTCTCGACCAAAAACTCCTTATCAAAACGAATATTCCTCATATTAAGCAAACCCTGGTAGTATTGGTGATGCTCTGAGCAAAATTTTAAAACATTTTCAAAATTCAACGTGCTGCGTACTGCTCTTTTGAAAAAGCAGTGCTTACGCTCGCAAAACAAAGTACAATACGACATAAGAGGACCCAACGAAATAATGAAGCGAGGGTAATGCATCATAAAATGATGCTTGGGTCTTAGTGGAACATCGATCAGTAGGGTTCTCATTTCCAGATACTCAGTGATAATGCAAGTCAGCAGTTCGATCTGTGCGGTGCTTACAATTGGTGAAGTCACGATATCAGTGATTTGCTTAATCAACATTAGCATTAAAAACATTGGATTGGAATAATCAAATGATTTACTAATAAAAATTAATGGTAAGATTTGCACGAGATGCCAAATATCACATGCTTTTGCTTTGATATTCCTAGCTTTTCTAGCAAAATCAATTGTTATTTTCGTATCAAGCTTTAGTTGACGAGATATGTTGTTAATTCTAGCTTGGAGAAAGTTGATTGAAACCAATTTATCTTTTACAATCTTTCGTAGTATAAGGAACAAGTCAGCATTGACCCATCCTTCGAAAAGATCGTGAGCAATGCAGGGGGGAGCACCGGATTCGAACACATTGAAATGCTTCAGTTCATTGAAAATGCACTGTGCTTTGACCCCCCTATAAGGAATGTTTGACGGATCGTGTGTAATGATGGCAATATCTCTAGAAGCTGACTCCGAGGTTCTGATTTCCGCAGTATTCGTAAAATCCTTTTGGAACGTCTGGTAATCTATGTAACATGTACGACAAAAAAATGAACTTCTAGAGAAGTTCTCAGTTAATCCGGCCAATTGGTGGGCACCGAGATTGTCGTTCATAGTGGTGAAAATAGAACCATATATCTGCTCCTCTATTCCACCACCGTGGATTGTTATTCCTTTTTCCTCCAGGACCTTAAAATCTTCAACAAGTCGCCTGAATACAGCATTTGAACCGCAATGAGCAAAGTCCTTCGTTTTGCAGATTAAAACCAATTGAACATTTTCAGTTAGGCACCGTAGATGCGGATCCAGATTTCCAATGACCGCGTAAACACATAATACTTTATAGCGGCCAGTAGCATTTCCAATGGAATTGACTACAAGTTCCGCTGCATCTTGGTATAGGAAAATATTAAGAGTTTTGTCACTAAAAAAATCGCTGTTTATGAACTTTAGTCCACCCCGGTAATCTGATAAGTATCCTGACTTCTTAGGTTTGTCACGGAAAACGGCACGATAAACCCTTTCGTCGTTCAACATAGCTGTAAATGTTTCAAGAATTGGAACGTAATAATAGAAACACTCTCTGTGATCGTTGTCTTTCTGTTGTGGTATTTGCACTGGGGAAACATAAGAAAAATTCTCGCGGAAGAATTTTTTTCGCATGTGAGCTGATCGAAATTTTCCTTGAGCTCCAAACAAACGATCTAGAACGTTTTGACTGGCAATCATCCGCTCTAATTGAGTTTGTTGTTAGATTCAGGTCCTTGGCAGCTTGTTTACACCGCACTTCGAGAAACTTTTTCTGAGCGATTGTCACTTCTTCCAATGTCACAACTATTTCCTGCACCGCTGCATCCGGAATATGATTTTTTGAGATGAGTTTGATAAAAAGGCTACCGAAGAGTGTTTCTATAGCACTGTAGCCTTTATCGGGTGCTGTATCTTCTTGGAAGCACATATCTTCAGATTTCTCACGACTGTATGAAACACTGTCTTCTTCGTTCGTATCAAAGTTGCCATTAAACTGCGAGCGCAACACGTCCCGTTTTACACGATGGCAATATAGATTGTGTAACCGTAAGCTGTTTACGGTTGCAAACGGTTTCCGTGTACGACACTTTAGTGGGCAAAACACGGGTTGGCCGGCTTCGATGTGCCGCTGAACATGCTTGGTAATAAGCTTAAAACTTGATAAATCTGCGTTGCAGCCATACACCGGACACAAGATACGGGAGCAAGAATTTTTTACAACATGGCGTTGGTTCAAATGTTTTCTCAACGCCATTAATGACTTGAAAATCACGTCACAATTTGCTTCCGGACACTCAAAAACTGCCAAATTTTTGTGCACTCGCAAGTGTCTCACTAAACATTTAATGTTTTCACTCTCCGTACCACAAATTTTGCACACAAATGCCATTTTTTCATTCGTTTACCGTTGTTACCGCTTCCGCAAAAAAAAAAGACGCACGCCGACGACCGTCAAGAACTAACTGCAGCGTATTTGAAGTGAGGGGTGGCTCGGTTAAGCTTGGTTTACACGAAATATTTTGTAATTTTAAATGGACATACACAGGAAAAAAAATAAAAGGAAATGTATTTTTACTTCCAACCGGAATGGTTTTTGGAAGTCATGTAATATTATGTTATTTTGTTTGTATGATTTAATGGTTCGTAATGGATGTCAGAAATACACCAAATGGAACGGAATGTTACAGAAGCGAATCATTATGTCACTCTAAATTACGTGATTATTTAAAATTGCGTATCGTGTAGTTTTCATATTTTTTTAGTGTGTGTCATTCATAAAGATTGGATAAAATCGAATTTTTTTATTTTTCATCATTACACGGGGTTAACAGAAGTTAGTCTGTAAATTTTCGTAACACATTTTCTCAACTTTGAATTTTTCACAGATTTTTTAAATTTTACCGCAATTCAAAAACTCGGTAAAAATTACTGACTTGATAAGTGTGTACTGATGGTGTGAGTTCTGAGTTCTTAAGGTGGTATGGTTCAGCGTCCACAAATCATAGGCACTTTCACTGCCACTTCGAGTTTTCTAGGGAGTTAATCTCGGGCACTATTGCGATTTGAGGCACTAAATTATCATCACAGTTTTGTTATTGTATGTTTTCCGGTAGCAGATAATGAACTCCTGGAAAAAGCCAAGTGGAACCAAAGCCCGAGGTTCTGGATCGTATCACCTTAAAACAATTTCTATGTAAAGATCCCTTCAGACCGATCGCATTTGTCATAGTGGTCTTTGGTTTTTTGTTCATGATTCCGTTAAAAAAAAATCTGGAACTTTGAACAGTTTTCTGAAGTCTGTTTGCAAACTTTGTAAACATATCAACCAGATGGGTGGCATTCACTAGCTCGAGAATACCCTCCACATGCTAGCCTCTTCACCAAATACATCAGTACACACTTATCGAGTCAGTAATTTTTACCGAGTTTTTGAATTGCGGTAAAATTTAAAAATCTGTGAAAAAATCAAAGTTGAGAAAATGTGTTATGAAAATTTACAGACTAACTTCTGTTAACCCCGTGTAATGATGAAAAATAAAAAAAATTCGATTTTATCCAATCTTTATGAATAACAGTCATTTGAATTTTAACCGAGTCAGTAATCCAAAAATCCAGTAAAAATACTAACTCCTGTAAAATAATCTAAGTGTGTATACAGAAGCAGCGGAGCTCCATAGTCCTTCATCGAAATAGCACCGCAGCTGAGCTGCGAGTGCTATGAAATAAAAGGAACATCGACTTATTACCACTGCCTACTTCTCTCCCTACCGCTCTCAGAATTCGCCGATTCGGTGTCTCTCGTTGTGTTTTCTGCTGAGACTGAGCAATATTCGATACCACGAAACATCTCCGCAGTTATGTTTTCTTTCGGCGCAGGAGATGTGCGGTAATCGAAAGTTAAGAATGTAGCTAAACATTTACAATAACATTCTACCAAATTTTCA
Organism: Ochlerotatus camptorhynchus; assembly: GCF_037179485.1. Classification (NCBI taxonomy): domain Eukaryota; kingdom Metazoa; phylum Arthropoda; class Insecta; order Diptera; family Culicidae; genus Ochlerotatus; species Ochlerotatus camptorhynchus. The sequence goes on from NW_027041209.1 coordinate 393,505, forward strand.
TGTGCGTAGTCCACTGCAACAGCCGAACGTACGAACAAATAGGGTGACCATAGCGCATTTTAAGAAAACGTCGCAAGTTTTTATAGCTATTTTAAATCAATAATTACGGAGAAACCATGAAACCTACAAGGTTACTACCAAAGACACAAATCCTGGGAACTGCATGGAAAATGTTTTGTAGAACAACTAAATTAACAGTAATGAAAATTTTCAACTTAAAAACACTAAAATGTACGAAATTTCACCAGTTTTTTTGGTACTTTCAACATACTTTTCAATTTAAATGTATGAAAATTAACTTTAATCAAGTTTCTTTCTAAAGAGCATTGATAGCTAAGACTTTATTCTTTCATTTGGTATGTTGGAATCAAAAAACCACATTGAGATTTAAAAAATATAGCTAACCAAATTTGGCAATAAAAAAAAACATAGAATGATGAATAACTCACTTAGCAGTCATTTCCGACCCTATGTTTCATGGGGATTTTTTCATAACTTTAGGAGCCCCATCTACCCTGAAAATATGTAAAACCCGGAACCAAACACCCTGTATATATATATATATATATATATATATAGCGATTTTATACTTTTGTTGCTATTGAAAATTTAGTCGATTGTTGAATTTATGTATGGGCCCAAATTAGGCCAACATTACATTTTCCCCTTTATCCTCCGATTGAATTCTGGATACTTCAAATAAATTTTACCATATGATAACACAAAATAATCAAGATATACAAGGTAGTAGGCGATTTCATCGATAGGTTGGTTGCTGTTGAATATACTGTAGGTAATGAATATATTTACATTTCATTCCGAGTAAATCCCGAATAACTTTATAAAGAACTAAAGGAAGGGCTAAGGTGTCTTTGGCAAAAAAAAATTTCCTTAAAATTTCCCATTGATACCCACTTTTGATGATTAAAGGCCATAATGTCCCTTTAAACTCATAATTTTAGAGATTAAAAAAAAAATAACAAAAAAAAAAATGACACAAAACATGCCTTAACAATTTTTAACTTCTAATATGGAGCCTGAAGTTCTACTCAAATTTATACTGAAGCTCTCCACAGAAATACTCTGAAATTTTTCTCAGAACTACTCTGAAATTATCCTCAGAATAACTCTGAAGGTCTCCTCATAAAAACTTTGAAGTTCTCCTCAGAACAATTTTGAACTCCTCCTCAGAACTACTCTTAAATTCTCCTCAGAATTACTTTGAACTTCCCTCAGAACTATTCTGAAATTCTCCTCAGAACTAAGTTCTCGTCAGAACTACTCTGAAGTTCTCCTAAAAACTAATCTAGATCTTCGATGAAGTTTTCAACATTTTCCTGAAATGTACAAAGTTGTCTCAATATTCTCTTGCATATCTGTAAACTTTCCCGATAGTCAGGACTTCCCTAAAGATATCTCTACTCCCCTGAATTTCTTTGAACTTCTCAATTAATTAGAGTACTCTTACCGTAAGCTCCCGCAGTTATTCTGATATTTATAACTCTTCTCCAAAGCTCTTGATATTTCCCAACGGTTCATGGTACTTCTTCAAAGCGCTCCCAAATTTTTTGAAGCTGATGGAAATTCATAGACGATCACTGAACTTCGGAGAATTCCAAAGCCCCTTGGATAGTTTACAAGGATTCAGATTTATTAGCTATTCAGAAAACCTTCTTCTTCTTCTTCTTCGCATTTCAAGCTTATTGCATATGGCATATTAGCTTATTGCGTGCTCTCAACTTAGTGTTCTAGATGCACTTCCACAGTTATTAATTGAGAGCTTTCGATGCCTGTACCATTTTTGCATTGATATGATTGTGTGGCAAGTCCAATCATACTCTTATGCCCAGGGAAGTCGAGAAATTTTCCAACCCGAAAAATTTCTAGACCGAACCGGGAATCGAACCCAGCCACCTCCAGCATGGTCTTGCTTTGTAGCTGCGCCTTTACCGACTGAGCTAAAGGAGGCCCTGATCAACTACTCAATCAGATAATCCCTCACATATTTCTTCACTGTGTCAACTGAAACAGAGATTATTCAAATAACCGTATGACTTCATGACGATTAGCTAGTTTGAAGATATCCAACTGATTGAATGTACAAGAGATGACTCTCAAATATGATGTCTTCAAGTAGATCAAGTATTATTCTGAAGAGCTTGGACTGATATAAAAAATCAATGACGTCTCGTAAGCATTCTGTTAAGATGCAAGCTAGATCAGGGATTATTTAAAAGATCTCCAGATGATCAAAAATTATATTCTTTCAAATATTTTGTTTTTATTACTTTTCTTGTGGTTGATCAGGGATAATTCATGTAACTGAAATAAAAAATCAAACGACGTTCTTCAGATCAGTAATCACAAATGAATTTTAATTACATAAAAATTATTTTAATATTATATTATCCGCGTTGCGCACCGTGATCCAAATCTTTGAATTTTGGGCTGCTACAATAAGCTTACAGGGTTTTGGTCATTCCACGCAGTTCCCGTTGACGACCACCACCAACAAGCTTGTGCACCAAAAGTATACCCAACTGAGGATCGTGTTCGTGACACCAGAATTAGACTCAATATGATTGAACACATTATTATGATCTAATCATCTTCTGTTGCTGTGTTTCGAGGTCAGATTAAACAGAAATAGACTGATCCACCCTGGTTAAAATAATCAAGATAGTAAAGTAAAATGAATTTGTTTGTCTTGATTCTTTTATAAATAATTGTTAATACTTATCAACAGAACCATACGAAAATCAGTCATCCAAACTCAAAATTGTTATCAAAATAATCCATTTTACGTGGTTTGTTTACGTAAAGCATGCAAAGGAAGAGTAAGTCTTTCTTCGGAAGGGAAGTAAAGCCGTTGGCCCCAGTCCATGTGTGTTGAATTCCACGGGCCAATGCCTAGATTTGTACCTTTACGTAAGAAAATCACTATCCGAAAGTTTCAGCTCGTTTGGTTCTAAGATGAGCTGGTGCTTTTAGTTTAGATTTTGAATGGGGAATTTAAATCAAATACAGTCAGGAATCCTTATTGCCGGGGTAACGGGGGCGTGAATAAGGAACCGCGAATAAGGATACCCACAGCTTATAGGATTTTTACTAATAGGGGCTGTGGTGCATTATCTCATTTGTTTCAATATATAGAGCTATACTGTCTTGGACAAAGTTGTTGTACTGGGATAGACCAACATTGGTCATTGGATTCAGGTTTAATTGGGAACTACGCCGCTAGAGGCGCTTCACTTTTATGTTACTTATGACGGGCGCTATAATATATGGATCTTAGGTCCAACATAGAATATTCTGTGATCCTGGCCATATAGAAAGTTACTGTCTTCAGCAAAGTTGTTAAAGTGACCAAGTCCTGTCGGATGGTGTCCATATTAGTTCAGAACTCTCTCACTACGCAGCGCTAGTGTGCACATGAGCTTGCTATATAAGCTGTATCTCAAAATCCTAGCCATATAGAAGGTTACTGTCTTCAGCAAAGTTGTTCAGGTGTTAATGTCCTTTTGTATGGTGTTCATATTAGTTTAGAACTCTCTCACTACGCACCGCTAGTGTGCATGTAAACTTACTATATAAACTGTATCTCAAGAACCTGACCATATAGAACGTTACTGTCTTGAGCAAAGTTGTTCAGGTGACCAAGTCCTTTCCTTGGTGGTCATATTATTTAAGAACTCCCTCACTACGCGGCGCTAGTGTGCACATGAACTTCATTAATATGATGTCTGGAAAGGTTGTTCATATAAGATATTGCTGTGCAATGTGAGGACACGCAACGGAAAAGCGAAGACTTGTAGAGATGCTGTTAATCAATTTCGGACGCCATTTTGAAATCCAAGATGGCGGTCATCGATTCAAGAAAAATTGTTAAATACCCTACAATATGGGTATTTTCGGAAAGGGACCGACGTGTAGAGGCTGGAAATCGATGCCAGACGCCATTTTGAAATCCAATATGGCGGCCATCAGTTAAAAAAAAAACTATCAAATATGCAACAATATGGGTATTTTTGGAAAGGAGATGACGTGTAGAGGCTGGAAATTGATGCCAGACGCAATTTTGGAATCCAATATGGCGGCCGTTGGTTCAAGAAAAACTGTCAAATACCCTACAATATGATTATTTTCGGAAAGGGGATGAAGTGTAGAGGCCGGGAATCGATGCTAGATGCAATTTTGGAATCCAAGATGGCGGCCATCGGTACAAGGAAAACTGTCAAATACCCTACAATATGGGTATTTCCAGAAAGGGGACGACGTGTAGAGGCCGAATACCGATGCCAGATGACATTTTGAAATCCAAGATGGAGGCAATCGGTTCAAGAAAAACTGTCAAATACCCTACAATATGGGTATTTCCCGAAAGAAGACGACGTGTAGAGACTGTAAATCGATGCTAGACGGCATTTTGTAATCCAAGATGGTAACAATCGGTTCGTGAGAAACAGTCAAATGCTCTAAAATATGGGTATTTCCGGAAAGGGAACGACGTGTAGAGGCCAGAAATCGATGCCATTTGATCGTTGATAAAAAAGAAATTGAAAGTGTTCAGCATTGCCTTAACCAAGTGTTTAACTGCGATGAAACAAAACTGTTTTACAAAAAAAGCTTCAAAGACCTTATATCTCAGAGCATCTGTAAACAATGCCGGTACCGAAAGGGGACAAACAAGGGTTCTCAATCATGTTTTTCTCTAAAGCGAAATTTACAGGAAGTAAATCTCCTTGGCCATTATCGTGACAACAAGAAAGGTTGGATGACCCGAAAATTATTTGAGGACTGGATAAACGACTGCTACTCATCACATTTGCGCAGTCAAGAACATTAGCTTCAAGGCTTTGTTGCTCCTTGATAACGCTCCGTTGCATACGCCCACCACAAGCAATCCCAACATAATGCTTCTATACATGCCACGATCACGTCAACCCCTTGATCAAGGCATCATCACAAATTTCAAGCTGAAGTATGTCAAGAGAAGCTACAGTTTTATTCTGGAAACAGCCGAGAAATTAACGAAATTATAAGAGATGAACCGGCTACAGCAGATGAAATTGTTAGCGAACTGGACCCATCTACAATGAATATCGATTATATGTTCATCTCACCACGGCAGAAATCGAGTTAAAAATAAATCAACTCTCCGAGTTCGAAAACTTCTGCACATTGGACAGTAATGTCGAACAGAGTGCAAAAATTCATAATTTGCTAAGGGAAGTCGAAACGTTGCCATATTGCTCAATGATACGTTATACACATTATTAAAATTTTACGCAATATGCTTGGTAAGCATTATTCAGGAAAATTAATACGAGGCAAGATTTTGAGCTTAAAAATACCCTAACACATTAATTAGACAAAATTCATCTTCCTAGTGGATTATCGGGGTGTACACGGTCCACGTTAACTGTGCTGAACTGATACAAGGCTGTCCATAGTCCCTTCGAAAGCCAATTGCCACCATTTTGGATCCCAAAATGGTGCCAGACATCGATTTTGGGCATATACACGTCGTCCCCATTAATAGTTTACGTTAAAGCAAAGGCCGCCATCTTAAATTTCAAAATGGCATCTGGCATCGATATTTGATCTTTACACGTCGTTCCATATCCAAAATAAATACCCATATTTTGTAATTTGACAGTTTTTATTGAACCTATGCCCGCAAGCTTTGATTCCAAAATGGCGACATGAATTGATATCCAGCCTGTACACGTCATCCCCTCTCCGAAATACCCATTTTTTAGTATTGATTTCCGGCCTCTACACGTCGTCCCCTTTCCAGAAATATCCATATTGTAGGGTATTTGACAGCTTTTCTTGAACCGGTGGCCTCCATCTTGGATTTCAAAATGGCATCTGGCATCCATTCCCGGCCTCTACACGTCGTCCCCTTTCTGGAAATACCCATATTGTAGGGTATTTGACAGTTTTTCTTGAACCGATCGCTACCATCTTGGATTCTAAAATGTAGCCTGGAATCGATTTCCGCTCTCTACACGTCGTTCCCGTTCCGTAAATACCTATATTGTAGGGTATTTGATAGTTTTTCATGAACCGATGGCCGCCAAATTGGATTCCAAAATAACGTCTGGCATCGATTTCCGGCCTCTACACGTCTTTTTTTTCTTTGGTTTGTTTTTTCCGTCGATCTTGTTTTCCGTGCTGAGCACCAATGCTACCGACGTGCCAGGAAGGCAGCTCCCACACCTGGACCCTACCTATCGACCCATCAACTCATGAACCGGGGACCAACGGCTTTACTTCCCATCCGAAGGAAGGCGTGATCAGAGATGTTATGCCTCAGAACATCCCGGCGGCGCCGACTGGGATTGAACCCAGGCCTGTTGGGGTGAGAAGTAATCACGCTTACCACTACACCACCGGCGCCGTTGGCCTCTACACGTCGTCGCCTCTCTGAAAATACCCATATTGTAGGGTATTTGACAGTTTTTCTTGAATCGATGACCGTCATCTTGGATTTCAAAATGGCGTCCGAAATCGGTTAACAGCATCTCTACAAGTCTTTCCAGACATACCATATTAAGGAAGTTCATGTGCACACTAGCGCCGCGTAGTGAGAGAGTTCTTAAATAATATGACCACCATCCGAAAGGACTTGGTCACCTGAACAACTTTGCTGAAGACAGTAACGTTCTATATGGTCAGGTTCTCGAGATACAGTTTATATATGAAGTTTACATGCACACTAGCGCTGCGTAGTGAGAGAGTTCTGAACTAATGTGAACACCATACAAAAGGACATTATCACCTGAACAACTTTGCTGAAGACAGTAACCTTCTATATGGCCAAGATTTTGAGATACAGCTTATATATCAAGCTTATGCGCACACTAGCGCTGCGTAGTGAGAGAGTTCTGAACTAATATGGAAACCATCCAAAAGGACTTGGTCACTTTAACAACTTTACTGAAGACAGTAACTTTCTATATGGCCAGGATCACAGAATATTCTATATTGGACCTAAGATCCATATATTATAGCGCCCGTCATAAGTAACATAAAAGTGAAGCGCCTCTGGCGGCGTAGTTCCCAATTAAACCTGAATCCAATGACACAGTGTTGCTCGTGTTACATCCGAAAGAGTTGAAATTTTCAGAAAGTGGTTTTCTAACCTTATGGCACAAATCTGGGGGTTGGACCGTTGAAAAAAAAAATTATATAAAAATTTTCCTCCATATAAATGTCCCTTCCTGCAGATTCGATTGCCATCAATGGATGGCAATGGATGTCCGTCGATGATTGGCACTAGATTCCGGAACAGAGACCGACGTTAAGAAGAGTCAACATAAATAGATTTTGCACGCAGAACGGCTAAAAATCACAAAAAAAAAGAAAAAAAAAAAAGATTTTGCGCGCATGCATTATGGGTAGGAATATGGAAAAGCGGCAGTGGTACAGCGGTAAGCGCGATTTTAGGACATTGCGCGTTTGCCGCTATGCCGCTGTCATTGTGTTTAGCGCTTTACTGTTGACGTCAGTATGCAGCACGCACAGCACACTTGATCGCCTCGTGGATTGACGGGCTGATAAGTGTGACCAAGAAGAGATAATCAAAACCGAGATTCACAACTTTCTAAAAACAAACATCCATTCTCCAGAAGAGCTGGCGGATATTCACTTCTGCTACGGTTTCGTCAACTGTACGGCAACGGCAGCCCAGCAAGACTATGGTAGCAGGTTCCCCAACCGTTTCCAAACGCAAGTATATAAAAAAGTTGTGCGATGCAAGTTTTGAAGCAAATTTATTTTGACACAGGAACCTTCACGTTTGGACGGATGAGTGCAACGTCACCCGAGCAGAGTACTTCAATACCCACAATGACCACACGTGAGCAACCCAAGAGTGGTCATCGTACCAAACATATAATTGACTCGTTAACGTTGAAATCATAGATATATGTGATCACGCATGAAGTAACATAAAAACACTTTGAATATAGATATATGTGATGTTGTCTGCTCGATAGGCCCAACAAGGGCGATTAGGCCGAAATAATAATAGAGTGTGTCGAAATTTTTTGCATAGTTCTCAAACAAAGGTCAATTGATCAACAAAGTTTGGATATTAGTTTGTATTACAAAAATATTTGATTTATATTTGATTACTAATAATATTATCTCCAATTAGATCTAGTAAGAATTACAATTCTGAATATTTCTAGTAAGAATGTTCATCTGGCTCCTTTTGTTACCTTTAGTTCAATGTAAAATTAATAGTTTTGTTGGAAAAATAAGAGTATATTAAGAAGCAAAGCACACATGACCCGATGGATACATGTGTATGAAAAAAAAAATGTAAAAAAAAATCTACGGTAACCGATGGGATTTGAACCCACAAATCCCATTCAGTAAACGGGTGCATTACCAATTGGGTATCGCTTGTTCGCGAGTATCTGGCTAATGATTACGTAGTATTCAAATTCGATTCCCACGATCCCATTTAAATCGCGAATTCTCTACAATATAAACACTCGTCTCCTCCTAATCACGTGTGCTTGTACCGCATTGATATGTCATCGGATTCACTTCGACATATGCATGAAGGCAGAACAAATGGATTGTAGCTTATGAACTAAACTATCGTACCAAACGTATGATTGATTAATTCACGTTGAAATCATTGATATATTGGAAATGTAAGATAGTTTCATGACTGTGAATTGAATTAAGATGAATCCATCGGATGAATGATTTAAAGTTTTTTTATTAGTAAATATTATTGAGTTGTTATTCACTTTTATTCTAAGCACTGCATATCCTATATTCATTTCGTATAAATGATGTTTCAACTCAGATTTGATGCGGTACAATAACTCAAATAGCGGAACATTTTGGTGGTCTCATGATCCGTAAAACAGAATGTTCCACATGCAGAAAAGAATCCCATTGGAAGGAAAAGTTGCAAACAACCGAAACAAAAAACTTCAAGGGCCTATGCTCAAAGATTCCATTTTCCGTCATTCGTGCTGACCTATCTTGGGTAAAGGAAATATTTTTAATATGCAAATTTTTGTTCGCCAAAAATATTTGGGCACGTGGGTAGAAAAACAGCATCAGAAGCAGATAAAAGGAATTCATGTGCAACCAAATAGAATTAAATGTGTATGGAAGGTTTTAAGCTGGATCATAACCCACTAGCAGAAAATGCTCAAACTTGGTTGCGGTGCTTGTAAAAACTCTCATTTTCATCATGTATCGGTTACGTACTTTCAGCATTGTAGAACAATTTGTATCGTCACTCAAACAGAAGCTCATCAATTACTCAAGAAAACAATTACTTTCTGCCTTGACGCCAGTATATGTATAACACTGCTAAGCATTTCATGCCAATTTCTGCCGACACCTTCTTCTCGGTCGAGAGCGAGTGTAAAGAGAAGTGGCAGAACTCTTGAATTTAGAAACGGTAAGTGCTACACTTCTCGAGGATTCTGAAGCATCACTTCAACTCTCACTTCCAGCATCCGATCGGCGTCATCCAGGCACGCTTCAGCGACTATGCCAAACACCGGGAGAGGTTATGTAAATAAACATTCCCGTGCTTTCCGCGTGCTAGTGTTCAATGTGTGAAGCTACGAAACAACCGTTTAATAACCATCAGAAACCAAGCGCACTTGCTACCTCGGGTTGAGTTGCGGTGGAACGAGAACCGAAGCTTTGAGGAGTACGAGTACCCAAACCGTATCATCGAGTAGAGTCAAACATAATTGAACTCCTTCCTAACACTAGGACTGGATTGAACTAGTAGTTCGTTGAGCTGCAGAGCTGCCAAGTATTTGCATTTATCGGTAGGATAAATGTTTGAACATGCAAAATAAATGGCTCGAACATCAAATGTAAGGGTGGATTTCTTAAATCCTCTGCATTTTTTCGAATGTACCGACAGCTCTAGCAATGGAATGTAGCGTACAAGATAGTTTTCCCAAAATGAATATTTTCGTATAAAACCTTCACGAGATGATTTTCTAGTTTCTGTGCATTTCAGAAAACAAACTTTGTTCGAAACATTCTTACATAATTATTTGATAAATATTTCGACGACCACATTAGCAAATCAGTTCATGTGGTGAAAAATTATAAATTCTGTATACATTTTAAGCACATCTTTAATAGAATCATACATTTCCCGGATGGGTGAAAATTCTTCCAACACTGCTGCCAGGGGCATTGTACAAGAAGAACAATTTTCCGGATTTCGCCTCCACTTCATCCGTCATTGTCTTCTGCTCATCGTCATCGTACGCACATTTCCCAAGCATAGTTCTCAAGCAATATTGCTGCCGAAGTGAGCTCAGTTTAGTTGCTCCTGATAATGGTATGCTTCAAGCTTTGTAAAGTGAGAGCAATTTTCAAGTCGATTTATATTCATTTAGGATTTAATTAACAGAAACCTAATCGTCTGAGCGAAGCATGAAAATTTTATGAATGCTACCCAACACGTGTGCAGGCTTCCAAAATTTGGGCTGCTATGGAGTAAAGCATAAATATGAGCGCATAGTAAATGCATTGAAATCAGCCTGTGCCACAAAGTTATGTCAATCCTGTATAATTGGCTTCGTAAATTGTTGTAAAGCTTTGTCAATGCCTTGGATTCGGTCGTTAATTCATATTATCAATTTAAAATATCGATTTACTTGGAAATAAATTGACTGGAAATATAGCACACATCAACAGGTTGAAGAATCATAATCTTCGCCTTGCATTCCTTCCGAATTGGACTTTTATTAAATTAATTATTTCCTTCCAAACTGAGTTAACCGCTTCGTTTATGTTTTTGGGTACGGTAAATCTTTTGCAACAGCAAAGAGCTAAAAGATTTTATCGTACCAATCTTAGGAAAAGTTTTTCTTCCCTCTCTGTACCACAGCATCACAGTTAGTAGCTGAAGAGAAGTGTCGATAATAAAATTAAGTACCATATTGCTTTGCGGTTGTGTTCTCACTTTTGCCCTTGCCCTGAGTCTTGATTTTGTGACTCCACAGAGGAAACCCGCAAAGTTTGCAGTAGACACGAGATAAAGTTAAATGTTGTGCAAAGTGTTTGCAGGAGCCTTCGCCTCAGAATTTGCTACAGGATGGGCGAAAAGAGCGGCAGAAAAGCAATTCCACTCGATCAAGTTACAAACGTGTCTTACGGATTTTAATTTTCCAAACCATCATGGATTAAAAACTTGCGGAATTTACTTTCTTTCTCCATCCTCTTCACGCATTGTCAGGATGCCCGCCTTTCAGATCAAATTGTTCCCAACTGTAGGGTGCCCAGTTGGCCATGCTTTCAAGATGCCTCGGTAGTATATCTTATTTCAAGGCTGACTGGATACAGTTTGGATAGCAGAACATGAGTGTCTTATTCTTCTAAAAACCTCATTTCACTACCCAGTGGCTGTCTGTCGTTTGGTTGGCTTTCGGCGTTGTTGGTCCGATATAGCCGAAAATCGCGTAATCTCGCGTTTCATTTCAGAAAACTTTACCCTATGCCAAGCAAGTTGCTCACAAGAAGAGAAAATTGGAAGATCGTAGCAAGTGGCTACACTTTAATGTAATAAATAACTCGGAGGAGATTAAATTTCCTTCAGCGAGCTTCATCTTTTCGTTTTGGTATGCAAACATTTGAAAATTTTCTCGATCCCACTAGGAATGCTGTGTTTATTAAATACTTCTGGTAAAACTTTACCTCGGATGCTGGGGTAACGATTATAGAGCAATAAATAACTTCGCTGAAAGAACGTTGTGGTAGTTGTTGACCGATTGATTATCGCTATTCAATGTAAAAATACAAATCTGACAAGATTCTAATCTTGAATGATATAGTAGATTTCTTTTTGCTTATCGCATATTAGCTTATTGCGTACTCTCACCTTTTTGTTCTAGATGCACTTCCACAGTTATTTAATGAGAGCTATCGATGCTTGTACCATTTTTGCATTATGAGTTTAATTTTGTGGCAAGTACAATAATACTCTGTCCAGGAAAGTGGAGAAATGGTCCAATCCGAAAAAAAAATCAAACCCAGTCATCACCAGCATGGTCTTGCTATGTAGCTGCGCCTTTACTGACTGAGCTATAGGGGGCCCCGAGGTCCCAATGCGGTGCCAAGATTGTTTACATAATTTTGCTTGAAAATTTTACAGTACGAAGGATCTGTTCAACATATTTTTTTAATCTTTATTTAAGAGATTTTTAGTCATAGCATCTGTCCAACAATTGTTTGATACTTTGACTATATGTTTTTAGTATTACTTCTACGTGAAGTCAACGATTTACATAGTTGAAGATGCTAATTTCAAATAACAGACTGTAGTGGTAATTTTTATATGATAGATGGAGTAGATGAAAGCATAGAGTTGATAGTTCCGTTAGAGTACGGCAGTGTGAAGATTGTATATAGATATTAGAATAGCGAACTAGGACAACTAGGACAACAAACCGATTTGTACCTTCCAATTGTTTGATGTTTTTGAGCGTCGCCTAGACCTAGGTGTATCGGAAGTGATAATATCGCTTACAAATCAAGGGTTTAAATAACTCGATGAACTGAGAAAATGTAGAAAAGCAGCAATACTGCATGTGTGCAAATGCAGATGCCCGTAAAATCCCATACTCTCATTGCCTCTTTAGCCGAGAAATGGACACATGAGCTTTGAAATTGAATAGGGGAAAAGTTGGCTTCGACAATACCTTAACCTATTATCGTCAGGGGGTAAACAAAATCCTAGAGCACTCAAATTGTTGCTCTGTGTAGTTGCTCTGAAACACAATGTATCCACATGCTAAAATTGAGCTCTCAACGACGTTGTTTACCCCCTGACGATAATAGGTTAAGGTATTGCCGAAGCCAACTTTTCCCCTAAACATTACGTAGTTAGTAATTTTTGAGTGTCTCGATTTTTCCCGAGATTCCGATAAATAAAATTCCGATTCTCGGGATTTTTTTTTACGTTTGAGAAACAACTCAAACAACTCAACTCTACTCTCACTACCTTACATATCTTCGGATGCGAACCAGCCCCAGGCTGAAAGCCTCCCTAATAAAGAATACCTAACCTATCCTACCTTACATATTCCTCTGTATTCTATCCGGTTTGTCGCACTCGCTGTCTTCCTCAAAGTTGATACCGATAGGGGTAATATCAGCATACCTAGAGTTAATATTTCCCAGAGGTTCTCACCATCTCGGGAGTCATGAAATACAAATTTGGTTTTCCGAAAAATCCTGGGATGCCGGGAAATACTGCCATATTCGCTGAAAAATCCACGCGATTTACCTCAGATGAAAAGGCCGCAGCACCCAACGTGTGTGTGTATGTGCGTGTCATCTTCTATCCCTCACCCAGTCGGGGGCGTTGGACAAGTAGAACTGCGAATAATTTGATCAAATCTCATGCTCCGTAATAGTGCCCTTTGTGTTGTGAAGACTAGTACTTCAAAAAGGGTAACTTTTGAGGCAAGACAGGGTGTCCTCAACAAGTTAAGGGAACAGGATGCACTAGATGTCCACAACAGGTACAGCAAAACATCACATAGACGCCCTTATTCACACTAACTACTAAGGGGGTAGAAGGTCAAGAAGAGCCACCGCCGCCAACTAAAGCTTGAACCAGGTACCTGGGACTCCCACGATATACCCGCGGCATTGGTCAGCAGACGATGCCCTGTGCGTATTTAGTATGTAATATGTTTTATTTATATACACAAAATGTAGCCATGCGTCATCTAAACTATAATTTGCATCACCACAAATACACTTGTCAACAATCTTCAACTGGAACGTACTCACCAAATCACTTCACCAAGGAACGCATATTTTGCTCTAGTCATCCCTAAGCAATTCCTCCTCCAGTGACTCCAACCACACAACAACCAAATATTATTTTTCTTCGCTTTTCTTTTTCAAGTCACTCCGTGCACAAAAGTAATGCACATTGCAAAACCCTAACAATAGATCAGCGCCGTTCTCATCACCGCGTAAATAAACTGAAATTAAAATTTTCACTCGCGATGCCACACATTTCTGGTCCGGGAGAAAAAATTAAACCACGCAGATAGCGCCAAATCTTCTGATGCTTGCAATTTTGCAAACATGATGAATCATGTTTTCTTTCTCGATTCTAAAACTTCTCGGAAAGCGAGAAAACCACCACTCACACACGTATAACCGTCCGGGAGGCAGAGTGCCAGGGCTAATTCGGCAAATGCAGCCGAAAACTATGAAAGCGAATGCACGCACAAAACAGAGAACAAACTTAAAACACAACCGTATCCAAAGGCGTTCGAAACTCCAAAAGGCCGCAGCACTCAACGCACCCAATATTATTTGATTTCTGTTATCACTAGGACTCTTGTGGCACGGCCGTTATTGCTAGGCATACGCCACGGGGAATCATGCACAAATGCACGCCGCGGTGTTTCCACGTGACATACCGTCCTGATTTATATTTCGGACACTTTATACATATACACTAGAGTATTTCTAAGTGGTCAATCCAGTGTTCACTCGGCTGTCGACAAAAGCAGGCCACTCTCGATGTGTGCCACGCGATCGTCTGTTTTCTGGGCAGCAACCATTGTGTGGTCCTCCTCATTGTTCTTCATCAGCAGTTCTTTCGGTCGATGCGTCGTCGACTTTGGAAAGCAACCGTTTCGTGATGAGTGTGTGAGTGCTGACCACGTTTTGCGTCCATTGCTGCAATGGACGCGCTCTGACCCTCGTTGGCGTACAACAATTTGCCATACAATGAAACTACTGGAAGCGGCTCCAGTTCTGATGGAGGATACTTTTTGGATAGCGGAAGATAAAGTGTTTATTGTGTTGTACCTTTTGACTATAGTTTTAAGATGTTTTGTATAGTTACCAAGAATCCTCGGCTCTGTAAAGTTAATTCGGTTGAGCCTAATCAAATAAATTAATGAACAAAAAAAAGTGGTCAATCCTAGTATTTCAAACACTACCCTACACAAATTTTAAGTAATTTGATTCATGGGAACCCCTCGCTCAAAGGGCTTAAAGTTTGTATGGGGAAAATCGAAAAAATGTATGGGGGAACGAGCCAGTTTCACATTCGTGATTCTAGGAGGCGCTGTAATTGGTCAATTTTCTTCGTGTACAAAATGTAAAAACTTTCAAGTAATGGGAACATTTTGGCTCAAGACCAGATGTGAATCCGAGTTAACCCCGAAAAGTTATTAGCGTTTCAAATAAACACCACCTGCCTTACTTCTGGCGAGGTCCTAACACGCTTTGTGCGGTTTTTACTTTTAAGAACAGGCATACAAATAGCAATGTTAGCATGGGTCTAACTTTTTTGTTCCACCATGAAATTTTCTGAAATTGTCACACACTAAGTAGAACAATGTTTGAAATCATGCTCTACTGAAAATTGGAACAGATTGGCTAAGTAGTTCCCGATAGGTCATCGGTGGGGGCGAGGGGTGCTGGGATGGTACCAGTCGTCTAAAACAAGGTTATGCCGGAGATCCACAACAACAGGCAGCTATGGATAGTCCTGATTAATTTTTTAACAAAACTAACCCACAACTTGGTTCTAAATGCTGAATGTCCACCATAAGGCAACCGGTGACCCGGATGAACCTTAAACTTGATTAGTATATATTTTTGATCAAAGCAGGCTTTGATTATTCTCTGAAACTATATGAAATGAAGTAAAATTGTGATTTTTGATACATGTATTAGCTGATCATTGACTCCCAGTGGTCATCAGCTCTATATGACCCCCGGTAGATCCGTAAAATTGATTGCTTTGTAAATTTGATCAAAGTATGCCTTGATTTTATGATGGGGCTTCATAGCCTAGTCAGTAAAAGCACGGTATTGTCAAACCGGAGGTGGCGGGTTCGATTCCCGGGGTCGAGGGAATCTTTCGGGTTGAACATTTTCTCGACTTCCCTGGGCGTAGAGTATCATTGTGCTTGCCACACAATATACAAATTCATGCATTGGTATTGGCATCGAAAGCTCTCAATTAATAACTGTGGAAGTGCATTTAGAACACTTAGTTGACAGTACGCAACAAGCTAATATGCACTGAACAATAAGCTTGAAATGCAAATAAGAAGAAGAAGATGTCTGCAACTATATGAAATGTAATATAATGGTGATTTTTGATATATTTTTTTTTTATCTAGTTCGTTTATTTGTAAGGCTCAATCGCGTTAGCTTTACGGAGCCGATAATTCATTGTTCACTGTGTGTAACAAAATTCACTTAATTCTATGTCTAGTAGGAGTTGGGCCGATTACTCGCGGCTTACTCGAGGTTAGAAGGGTACATTTTCGAAGGATAGGATCAGGGGAGGAGCTTGGGGTAGGGTTTCGTTGTCTCATCAGAGCGTTGTCGCCAGTATGAACGGTAGTGCTGTTCTAGCTTCGTCCGGAGTTCGACCGGTTATGGTGGGTGACCAGTGGGCGACGATGAGACTCATCGAGACGGGGGGACAAGACAAACAAAAACTAATAAAGAGAGACAAAAGACAAAAGGAATTATTTTTTTTTTTTTTTTTATATAGACTGGACATTGGTTCTATATGGCCACCAGATGGTCCACCGGAAGATCCAGAACATCCGTAAAATTTATTTTTTCGTAAATTTGATGAAAGCTTGAAATGCAAATAAGAAGAAGAAGATGTCTGCAACTATATGAAATATATTAAAATGGTGAATTTTAATATACTAGCTGGTCATTGGATCTAAGTGGTCATCAGATCGCCCGCTGGAAGTTTCGGATCATCCGTAAAATGGATTGCTACATACAATTTGATCAAAGTATACCAGACATTCAGCAACTACATGAAATGTAGTTAAATGGTGATTTTTGATATATTAGCTGATCATTGGCTCCAAATGGTCACGAGATGGTCCGCTGGAACACATCTGCTCTCGTACTGAGATGAAGTCACAGTAGGCGGATAAGAATTAGCTGATCGCATTGTCCGACACGTCCTCAGACCGATCAAACATCATTACTTCCACTGCTCCTTCACCTGGTTTTAAGCCCAGAACAGTTCCAACGAAACTTTGCACTTTCACATAGTTCGGCTGTTTTGCTACATCGCATGATCTATGCGGAATTTGTTCCCCCGGTGCACCATCGCAGAGTCGTAGCGAACACAGATAAGTAAAATTTTCATTTTCTCAACAATGCATTGCTTAAAAATCTGTATGATCAACTTCAACCCATAATTGAAAAATTGCTGTTGAAATCTAATTTTAATTTAAAAATAATCCAAACATGGTAAACGAAATTCGTACATTAAGAAAGCAATTGCTTGTACAGATTTAAGAGACATTTTTTTTGCCAAGCATATGGTTGGAAAAATATTCAGGTTTATCGGTAAAAAGTGATCAACTTTCCCACGTTTTATCGTTCTATTTTTTTTCCGTGATTTGTTTTCCGTCGATCTTGTTTTCCCGCCAGCTTTACTTCCCTTCCGATCAGTGATCAGAGATGTTATGCCTCAGAACATCCCGGCGGTGCCGACTGGGATTGAACCCAGGCCTACAGGGGTGAGAGGCAACCACGCTTACCACTACACCACCGGCGCCGCTATTTTATCGTTCTATTCTTCATAACACAAAGGGCACCATTAAAAACCATGAGATTTGATGAAAATATTCGTATTTCTACTTGTTCAACACTCAATAGTTTAAGTAGATTATGATTAAATTTTCAGTTTGATTCTAGGGTTTGTTCACTTTATTTCAAATCTTATCAGGTGAATTAATTTGGGTAACTTATTTTGACTTTAATAAATAATATTACTAGAACTGCACCAAAACACGTATTTTTGAACGCACATTCAGAAATACTGCATCTTAATTTCTGTTAAACTTTCTTAGAGCTAAGCTATTAACTTCCGAAATTCGTTGAGTGCTTCCATTTTTCTATAAAATTAAAAGGCTAGTATTATGTTATAAATCAATGATGTTTCACTCGTCTGCATTTGTTGCATGCTGCTAGTACAACATGCCAAACAGAGGAGTAATTATTGCTGAATATTCCAAACCGTTCAGCTTAGGACTAAACTCAATGTACTAAAGGGAGGTGTTGTGGAATTTTAATGGATGCTTTCAAATACATTTTTTTTTTATATACTGAATGCAATAAATTTCCAGTCAACTATTATTTTGCACTTCGTTTAATCATTTAATTCCACAAATCTACCAAGACCAAGACAAGCTTTCCACGCCTCACAAAGTGAATGCAACAGGTCCCATCGTTCGTAAAACCCAATTTGCTTAATCAAATATTTGTGTCGAAGCGTTTTCGGTCGCTTTTATTAAATTTTACTCATACATTGCACGTTCCGAGGGTTATCAAACAGTGAAACTGTGAAGTTTATTCACAAAAACCCCTTTCCCTCGTTTATTGAATCACTGCTCGGGAGAACATGCCCACTCGCCATGCGTTAAATTGGATTAAAAGCATGTAGGAACGACTGACTGCCGTGAATGTGAATATCACTTTCAAGGATTTCTCGTTCCAGGTCTGAAGTACTAGGAATCCCATAATTGAAATCAAATGAATAGGGAAACATGCCAGCTAAAATTTTATTAACCTATTATCTTCGTTTGATTATTTCCACTGGACAAGGAATTCCATCCGAGCGTGAACAGTTTTGAATATGAGATGCAATTTGCTTTCCACTTGATGTTTTACCTAGCATTCAATATCATCCTCATGGCTTGCGGCATCAGTGGTTTCGAAAAGGAAGAGCGTTCTTGGAGGGTAATATCCATAAGGAAGATAGCAGCAATTTTCTTAAGAACCTAATCTTTCTAATGGCTTTCTATTCCACTGTGTGGGTATACAGTTGCAGACCATGATATTATTTGTATATTACTGGGGATTAAATGGATCTCATCTCGTGAAGGAATATGCTGAAATAAAATTTGAAAACATAATTAAATTGAGGTCTAAAACAGATGGTAGAACAAGTAAATGCAAGGAAAAATACCTGTTCATATTTATGTTGTACGATTGTTGCCTTTTCGTGATCCGATAGAAACAATCATGACTAATAGTTGAAGAGTTTTCGACAAATTTTCAGACCAGTTGGAATCGCTTTTGCATCGTGAGAAGCAGCACAATTGCCACACGCGTTTCCTATCCGACCCCAAAACTTTATCTTAAAAAGTACAGTTGCTTAGGTAGTGTTTTTAAAACTAAGCGAAAAAAAGCCTAACGTAACAGGGAAACACAGAGTTGTGGAAACGCGCTTACCGTAGATGGACGCCATAATTAATCAAAGACGGATTTATGTAAAACCACGCATACACTTAACAAAAAAACGTAGCCTCTAAATCCTTGAAAATGGTGAAATATATCACCGAAACGTCGGAGAGTTGAAGCAAAACAACGTTTTTGCTGCAGTAAAAAGACTGAAAGAGCCGGTAAAGATAAAAAATGATCCCGATAGATCAAAATAGCAATCTCAAGGTTGTAGGCTTATTTTCCGTTCTCGGCATGGATCTTCTCAGGTCGGAAATTAAGTTGAGGTCAATCGTATTTTTCCTGTTGTAGCATACGTAACCAAAATTAAGAAGGTGTACATTGAAAAGAGTTTCTTAATGATATACCCATAATTATTCGGCAGTTTATCAATCAACTAAGCTGAGTTTTTGTAAGAGATTAGTTTATGGTTGACACTAATTATAAACAAGCTTTATGTCCAGTTGGTTAAGAAATTTACCTTTTTTTATTAAATTACTCATTTTACTCTTCGGGCCATGTTTTCCCGCTTGGGCACCATCCAATCAAATTATAACTTTCCAAAGCTGCAATTTTGGTTTGCAGTGAGTGCCACTAAACGGGATCAACCCGGAAAGCAAAATTCAAGCAAAAAAAAAGAAGATTACAGAAAGGTACCGTTGTTTGCGAATCTAGTTTTAGCCGGTTTTCTTATTTCTCTCAATTCCTAGCTGCCTGACCTTTGGTTGTAAGAATATTGACCGCAAATGATATCTTTATTCTTATTAACCAGGTATCAAGAAATCCAAATACCGAATAAAACTCCATCCGCAAACAACGGTACCTCTCTGTATAGGAAATTTGTACCTTAAGATTTTGTTTCGTGATTCCTTTCGCTGCATTTATCTCGTTTTGAGCGATAGCCATAACTGTTGTTTCCTCCTAGCTTGGAGCAAAATGATCCGTAGATTGCTTTTGGTGCAAGAAACTTGCACTCTCTTTTTTCTGTGATAACAGCTCTTGCTCAACGATAGTTCGCTGAAGTACTTTTCAAATGTTGAAATAAGATTTTATTGCCTCTTCGAGAATCATCAAAAGGAAGACACTCCACCAAACGATCCGGTCTTGCAACCGATAGGATCCGCAAAGTAGCCGGTGCAATGTTGCACTTTTTTCATTAGACCGATATCGAGTGAAAAAACATACAAGCACCGCAGGAGACGTAGAGCTAATCGAAACTTTATCCGGATGTTCCCTCGGAATTTCAAGCACCTTATAAAAGTACGGAAGGGTACGCATTACCATCCATCAAGGCCACTTTTTCCATCTCATTCCACCAACAGAAATGTAAACATAATCATGTTTCCGTTGTCGGTATCCATCGGCTCTCAGACCTCGGCATCGCCGTGTTGCGTCTCGAAGGATCGGCCGATTATAATAAAACTTTTCTTAAAGTTTTGTGTTTGTATAAATTTTAAATATTTATGAGAAAAAGTTTTCTGATTATTTTATTTATTCTCACTGTTCAAGTCTCTTCCTAGCGTGAATATGAGATCGACCGAAAAGTTGATTGTCTACACTATTTGGACGTTGATTCACAATTTGATGAAGCAGCTAAATATGATATTTAAATGCTAGCAGCGGTGGGTTCGATTTCTTGTTTGGTTTCTGATCTTGCCGTGCTGATTGTATCCATACTTGTCAGATATCATTGCAAGTCAAAGTACGAGACATGGGATAGGGTTTTTTTTTTATTCTGCCACCCTCCATACACTTTCTAATTTCTAAAAATCATGAGGTGCACAGCAAAAAAATAATTTTGATATCACATCAAAGTGGATGCACTACAATCATGTCGAAAAGTTCATGTAATTTTTATGACCACATAAATAAACAAATGCAGTAAAAGCAGCGTAATGTCAGTTCATGCATTGTATTAATGATAATTTTGTCCTTTTTAGCAAGTAATATTACACCATATTTTCGACATGATTGTAGTGCATCCACTTTGACGTGATATCAAAATTATTTTTTTGCTGTGTGACAGTTTTGGGTTTTTATCGCGTTTTATTTAAGTTTTCGTTCGAAACTAAAATTACGTTCTTGGAAATCTTTTCATTGCATTCTGATTGCCAACCGGAACACAGTGAACTAATTTTCTTTGGCAGAATTGCAGGGTAACGAAAAAATTGCGTTTGAATTTCCAAAAAATAATGATGTCTACTTTCCCTTTAAGATGAAAATTAATGCTTTTCCGTTGATACTGAATCCACATCTGTTCAAACCAGACCCAAATTCGAAATGCGCCAATACCAACAAGCATTGCAAATTAGAAAAATGGGAAGTATTGAAATTTTTAACATATTCGTAAACACAATGTTATTGTATAATTGTAATAATTCTACTAATGAAATGACAACTTCAATTCCAAGATTCCAAGTTCAGGGTAGTCCTACTAATGCTCAGAAAGGTCTTGCCGTAGTTCAGGGAAGGCCTGTCAAACTTCAGCGATGTCCTGATGAAGTTCAGGAAAATCCTGCCGAAGTTCAGGAAAGTCTTTCCGAAGTTCAGGGAAGTCCTGCTAAAGTTCAGGGAAGTTCTACGGAGATTCAGAGAATTTCTGTTGAAGTTCAGGGAATTTCTGCCGATGTTCAGGGAAATTTTTCCGAACTACAGGGAAGTCCTACCAATGTTCAGAGAAGGCCTGCCGAACTTCGGGAAAGTCCTACCAATGTTCAGATAAATCCTGCCGAAGTTCAGGGAACTCCTGCCGAAGTGATTTATTAGATTTTTCGACTGGTACGTATGGAGATTTCTTTTATATGGCTTTCTCAGTCTAGGGTAATCCAAAAAGGGAAATGCAAAACTGACTGTTTGGATAACCCTAGATTGAAAATGCCATATAAAAGAAATCTCATGCCGAAGTTCAGAGAACTCCTTGCCGAAGCTCAGAGAAGTTCTACCGAAGTACAGGAAAGTCCTTCCAAAGTTCAGGGAAGTCCTGTTGATGTTCAAGGAAGTCCTGCCAAAGTTCATAGAAGTTCTGCCGAAGTTCAGGGAAGTTCTGCCGAAGTTCAGGGAAGTTCTGCCGAAGTTCAGTAAAGTTCTGCCGAAGTTCAGGGAACGGCTGCTGAAGTTCAGGGAAGTCCTTTCATATCAATTCTTGGAAATCAGGGAAGTCCTGTCAAAGTTCAGAAAAGTTCTGCTGAAGTTCATGGAATTATCAATTTATCTTTTAAAATACAAAGATATAGCAGAATACCTTCATCAATAACGTTGAAATTTTCACAGAATATCATGAAATACTTGTGAAACAACTTGTGAAAATCGAGGATCATATTTTTGTTCCTTGATTTGATTTCCGTCGATCTTGTTTTCCGTGCTGAGCACCAATGCTTCTGACGCCAGGGAGGACCCTACCTATTTACCTATCAACTCATGAGCCGGCGACCAACGGCTTTACTTCCCTTCCGAAGGAAGGCGTGATCAGAGATGTTGTGCCTCAGAACATCCCGGTGGCGTCAACTGGGATTGAACCCAGGCCTGCTGCGGTGAGAGATGATCACGCTTACCACTACACAACCGGCGCCACTCAAGATCAATTTGATTTAAACAATATATTATTTAGCAATGGCAAAGAAGGGTGATTTCATAAATAGTATAATTTATCTTATTATCTCTAAAAATATCCGGATACATCAGAATACCTTCATCAAAAAGGCTGCAATTTTTACAAAATATACTCAAACACTTGTGAAACAACTTGTTAAATTTGAAGATCAAATTGGTTTGAAAAACTATTTTATTGATCAATGGCAAAGGTAGATGATTTCTACAACATTTGAAGATATAGTTCAATTTATCTAATTATCTTTAAAAATACCAAGATATATCAGAAAACCTTTATCAAATAGGCTGATATTTTCGCAGAGTATCCTCAAATACTTGTGAAACAACATTTGAAAGCTTACACATACAAACACTTGTGAAACAACATTTGAAAGCTTACACATACAAACACTTGAATTGTTTTTATTATTTCACAAATAAACGCGTTTCCAACACGACTTAGAAATACTCTCAATTACAACTTAAAAATATGTTTACTACTAATTTCCAAGCTTTTTCGTAATGGAGGTCTTACGATAATGCATGGATGACATTGCCGAATAGCATCCGTTTTCAATTATCGATAATTTTCGCAAAATATTTCGAATTGAAATACCAAAAGATATCTTACAATATGCATCTATTATTGCTAATGAAAAACGCGCGGGCTTGATCCTGCTGACAATGAATTTTGTGAAATACAGTTAAAGAAATGTGGTGTTCTTATATCATCCACGTTTCAATAGACCGTTTCATAGATATAGAAAATCAGAGGAGGTTCAATTTGATCACTTAAATATCGAGGCAGAAAACCGTTAACTACTTTAAAAATGAACACCATAGTCAAATATACAACTTTGCTTCACCGACAACCATCTTAAAGCGCACTGGAAGTGAATTTATTACATCTCAAAATCAAACTCATTATTTTATTCAGCAAGCACTGTTTATTGATATTTGTGATTCATTAACCAAAAATTATATGGAAAGGCAAAAGTCTACAAGAGGATATATGATTGAGTTGCATAGCTGATTAACGGCTGAATAAGCCATTTTTGTACAGAAGAAGCATATTTTTGCCTAAATAAGCTCTTATTCTGCTTACAATGAATGTTTGGTATGCTATGTGGCTATGATATAGATTATCAATATAGAACAGTTATTCGGCTATGCTAAAAGGTGGTACAAACATGCCTCAAAATAGCTTGCACTTACTCGAAGTTTCTCGGACTAACTCGGAATTGCGACAACGAGGTTGGTCGATTTGTTTGTCTCAATGAACACACATTTGATCCATTTTGCAATTTTCTTTATTTTTGCGGCAAAATGTTTATAAATCAAATTACAATGAATCATTATGTCAGGCTATTTTTCACATAGATGGCGCTGTTCTATTGGTAGTAAGAAATAGAAGATCCCCATACATAAATTAGGAAAAATCGAAAAAAAAATAAGCTATTGATGCATATTCAGGTCGAAAAAAGTTAGCAACAACGTAAAGAAATCATCCATGGACTTTGCCGAACAGGAAATTAATGTTAAACAAGCTGAAACTAAATGAAAAAAATTGTCTCCCATACTTTTTTAACCGTTTTACCACCAGTCCAAAAATTGAAGATCCCAAAAATTAAATTTTTGAAACAAAATTCACTCTCACGAGCTTAATCTCTCAACATGCCATGTATTTTTATGACACTCGATTTGTGATTTCCCTAATACAGATTACAAAATAGAGTACCTGACACTGCTTAACATGTCTGGTATCTATATATATTCAGTTTTATTAACATCCAAAGTCCCTCCTTTTTTACATATTTTGCACAATATATACTTTCTGCGCCGGTGGAAAATCTTGTCAGGGGCGGGAATTAGAAATTATTTATTGTGAAAAATATAAAGAAAGGAGGGACTTCGGATTTTTTTTGCAGAATATGTAAAACAGAAAAAGATGTCAATCTTAATGCATATATTGAGGAATCTGACATGTTTTGCACTGCACTGTTCTCTGTGAACAATTAATGGAATACAGATTATGCGTAGTTTCCGATAGATGTTACAGTAAACAACAGCAGTGACATCTGATGGAAAATAAATGCTAAAGCTTGATAAAATGATTAATTAGAACTCCATAATCACTTTTGTCCTTCAAAGTAGATGAACAGGGTTTATTTAAGGCAGATTTTGTAATAACGTGTCTTGTTACGCAGATTTATCAACTCAAGACCAACAATTGAAATGGTCTCAACTCCATTTTGTAAACAAACCTTGTAAGGCCATTTTCTTGTGAACCGAAACCTACATTCACAAACCTGAACCACAATCGAGTAAAGCAGAATTTCCCCTACCTGATCATTCTGTTGTTTTGCCTTTGCGGACTTCGGTTCGCGAGAAAATGCCCTTACAAGGTTTGTTTACAAAATGGAGTTGAGGCCTTTTCAATTGTTGGTCTTGAATTATCGTTATTATGTTTACGCTGATTTTTCAATTAGCGCCAATTGTGGATAATTTATAAATACACTGGAGAGGGAAAAAAACCGCGTAAATTCCGGAATCCGCGTTAAAAAAAACCGCGTAAAAAAAGACCGTGTAAAAAAAAAACCGCGTAAAAAGCGATTCTAGTGTATAATGATAAACCGCGTAAATTCTGATATCCGCGTAAAAAAACCAAAACCCGCGTAAAAAAACCGCGTACATTCCGGAATCCACGTAAAAAAAATCGCGTAAATTCCGAAATCCGCGTAAAAAAAACCGCGTAAAAAAAACCATGTAAAAAAACAACGTAAAAAGCGACGCCAGTGTAACTCATAAGGCCAAGCTAGTATGCTCCTATTGTTGTTTATTATTAGGCATTTCATGATTTCATGGATAATGATGGTTTTGCATATTTCCTGAAAAGCTGAATTAATTCGCAAAGTTGTTCAAAAGCTTTTCATGCTTTTTGATAGTTGCACGATGGAATTAGCTGTAAGACTAGCAACGATGTAAATTTTACCATTAATTTTTTTTTTCTGTTAATGTCAAACGGTACCAACTTAATTTCACACCTTTTATTGCTTTTTCCTATGCTCAAATAAAATAACACCATTCTCCAGAACGATAAATACTGAAAGAGTGGCTTTGTAATTGAAACATAATGGTTGCTTTCTTCCATCCCATTAGACAGACGATATGAGCCTCAGCTCTTAGTAATGGAAAATTTACCGGCCCTACTTTTAGCCACTAAACGATAGCACACTGACAAACGCCCCATTATGCGAGTCAACAGTCCAATAGGCCAAATATATCCATAATGTAATTCACACATTGAGCGCGCACCGTCATGTTTACTTTCACTTTCCCTGACTGGAATAGGGTAAGTGCACCAGTTTACGTCATGCAATATCCATGTGATTTGTGGTCGATATAACATGAAGCAATTATATGTATGCCACTTTCAAACCTGAAAATAACTCGAAATATTTTCATAATATAGCTTACAATAATAATACATAATAGGTGCCATTCCACCTTTGCTTCTTTTATGCCTACATACTTCCCATTTTCAATGCAGTAGTGATGAAAAAACGAAAACCGTGCATCAACGGTTATTTTTTTCCTTTGACCAGAATGTCCCACGTGCTTATCTCTTTTATGGTGGATCGGAGTCAAAAGCGCAATTTTCCTGTTTATAAATCTTTTTCCACTTCTCCCCAAGAGCTTGCTCTTTTTGTCTGCTTTGAGGGTTCATCTTGCGTTTTGAATGCCCAAACAAAGGCAGAAGAACCATACAGTGGATTTATTTCCTTGGATGATGTACTGAGTGGGAGTCCAGGCAATGAAGAATAGCGAGGTGGATGACGAGGGGCACTACACAGTGGTATTTCGAGCATTTGCGTGTAATGATGGACATACCTATATTTATGTTTATTGATAAGTCCGTATTTAATTAAGTTTTTTAACAAAAAATCATAACCATTTGTCGGACCCCTCTCATTCTTCGGTCCATGAGAAAGGGAGGTGTAGCACTTTGCAGAAAAAAACACTCAAGTGTTCAGTTGTCACAGTAAATCTTTTCATAGCTTTTTGTTTCACAGTACGTGGCATGTGATGATGACAATGTTAGTTTAGCAACGTTCTAATCAAACTAGGCCATTGATTGAGACGGTGTATGATAAAATTCAATGTGAGGATTTACAGATTGGTCAGTGAAATCACACTCTAATAAATGTCTAGCGAATAGAAACTTCATGCTGAACCTCCCCTATCCTTGTGTTTGTAAGCCATCAAGATTTATATTAGTTTGATGTGTACATCCTGCGTAAAACTTTCAATGGGTTCACATATAATTAGATTCATTGATTCAAACATGTTTGGATGCGTTCCGATGCAGTTGATCATGGACCAATACACTTTAAAACCGGGTAGATATACTTTTACATGGTGTAAATGGATGAAGCCCACTGAATGTGTTTATGTGAAGGGTGCTGAATGGCATGATTTAACGTGAAAATGTTAGGGAACAACAACGGAGAGATTCTGATCAGTATTTTCAGAATGTTTGAGCAGTTGACTGATTCACGTTGACGGTCTCTTTTCTAGACGAATTATAGTCGCTTTTGATAGTCAACGTATTTTTTTCAAAATGTATTTGCAAGAAATGCCTCCCCGAGATTTTTTTTGGGAACTAACTGTTTATGTTTAATAAGTTTTTCTGTCAAACTTGTTTAAAAACATCTAGATTCCACTTATTAATAATCAGTTATAAACGTGTTATAAACACGTTATCAGTCAATCAAATGGTTGGAAAAACTGAATGATTGATAGACAATAAAATACCTGATTAAAAACTAAATGTTCCTTTATCAAATTTACATACGGCCTTTGTAAAACCTAGGATTTCATTCTTGCTTCAGAATGATGTTACCAGTGTTACTTGGGTAGGAACCTCTCAAAGCTAAAGGATCGATAAAACTACACCATGCTGGAGGCGGTTTGATTTCCTGACCATACATAGGCATAGCCAGATGGAGGCAGGGGGTCGACTGCCCCCCCCCCCTAAATTCAGCAACACAAAGGCTTTCGGGGAAATGGCGTTCGGTGAAATGGCATTCGGTAAAATTTTCCATAGTAAATTTTTTTTTTCACCCATCCCTAGCTCGAAACCTGGCTACGCCCTTGTGACCATACACATTTAAAATCGATTCTCTAGTAAAGCAGAAAAATGCTTATCTGAAACGGCAACTCATAATTTTGCAGATAAAATTATGTTAAAAATATGTTCTCATTGATTCTTTTACACATTTAGCTACAGTTTTAACATACAATCCGAATGTATCGAAATCTGACCAAGAAATTTGCGAAGGTCATCAGCAAACACAAATATACAGTAATCTCTTGGATTTATTCGGTAGGTGGTGCAATCCACCCACCGCTGTTTCTCGGTTTTGTCTTTCATCCAATTACGCTGATTTTTTGTATGTGATTAGTTTCAACCATAACCTAGATATCAGCTCAATTGGTTCAAATACAGCCGAGACATAGCGGTGAGTGGCCGTTACCACGCACCGCATAAATGGAGGGATCACTGTAGATAAATATAGCGGTAAATTATCTTAATTCGGTTGAAATCCCTATAAAAAAAACTTGAGAAAATACCATAATCAGTAAATAAGCTACTGAGAATTCGGCATTGGCCTCATCAATTACTCAATTACCGAGGTTTTCTTATGCGAGTATCACATTTTATTACAGAATTGAAAAAAAAACATGCCTTATTGAACATGTGAGATATATGGAACTAGTTTTAGGTATTGATTATTGAACCAGTTTAGGTATTGATTATTAAACAAATGTTACGCGAAAGTTGTGGATTTCAAAACCTGAAAAGGGTGCAAGGATGATGTACACATCCATGATCTTTTCCGCAAGTATGCATCCAAAGTGTTCTGTTTTCAAGAACAAGAATTATTAGGTTGTATGCTTTCTGCCCTACAAGAGTTCGTCTTCGAACTTACTGATTCTATGATTTTTATGCAGCTGCTTGCTTGATGCTGATGGATACTGCCGGCTAGAAATTAATTTTTTTTTTAATTTATTAATTTATTTGAAAAGGCTCAACCGAATTAACTATACAGAGCCTATGATTCTTGTTTACTATACAATACATCTTGAAACTATAGTCAAATGATACAATACAAATTTTAGCTTCCGCTATCCAATAAGCCTTCGGGAGCCGCTTCCAGTGGTTTCATTGTATGGCAGTTACACCATCGTGGGGAAAAGCGCTTCCATAGCAGCAATGGACGCAAAACGTGGTTAACACTCACACACTCATCACGAAACGGTTGCTTTCCAAAGTCGATGACGCATCGACCGAAAGAACTGCTGATGAAGAACAATGAGGAAGATCACACAATGGTTGCTGCCGAGATAACAGACGATCGCGTGGCACACATCGAGAGTGATCTGGTTCTGTCAACAGCCGAGTGAACACTGAAAAGTATCAAATGTTAAGAAAACAACGTTAAACTCCAGTACTCGTGCCACCACTGGATGTAATATTGTAGTTTTTTATTATGCGGCAGTATTTCACATTTTCTTATTTTGAAACACTAACACAAAAACATGTCGTCGAAAAAATTATTTTATTTTGTTTTGCCAAACAAGCGCATTTTTTAGGAGATTTTCAGTAAAAATTAACAACTTGTTAGGTCATTTTTATGATCACGAGATCCTCGGCAAACATATATTTTTTTCGAGATTGCCGGGTTAGCAAATTTTCCAAGCACTCAGCGGTGCCAATCTTGGCAATTTATTAGCCGAGATTTTACGGAAAAAAAACTAAGAGTGTAGACCTTTGTGTTGGTTATTATGTCCCAACTGGAATTTGACACCCACCATCAACTTAACACTTTTTGAGCACATTAACAGTTCAGGGGAAACATGTCAGAAGGGTATAACTCGAAACGTAAACAATGACTTTGAACGTCGATTTCTCTTGAATGACCACACACCCACGGAATATGACTACACCAGCTCATAGAACAAACATTTTTCTTTCAGATGATTTAGTTAGTTTGAGTGGGTGTGTTGTCATTCGTAAGAAATCGACGATCCAAGGCATTGTTTACGTTTCTAGTTAGACCCTTCTGACATGTTTCCCCTGAGTTGTTGTTTAAGAGCATCCAACGTCATCATTATTTTTGTATTCGTATACTGTGGGGAAACCAAGCTCACACCTTCACCAAGGTTTTTCATTATACCATGCGCCGTTTAAGATTAGTCTAAAGGAGGCACCGTAAAACAATACAATGGGCATATTCCAAAAAAGTACCAAGTAGTACCGATTTTAAAACAGCGTGGATTCAAACAATTAAAGTATTGTTCAAAATGAGATACTTCTTCTCCCACAATGTTCAACAACAGTAGGGCCTCCGGATATACAAGCTAATAAATCCACGGCATACCATGACAAAGAAGTCTGAACCAATTTCTAGTGCGGATAAGGAATTGGAAAAATATTCAGCTTCTTTGATATACGAAGTAAAAATGAATCGTTGGTTAGAGAAACCACATAAGTCACATTGCTATCGGAAACGCATTTTTTTTTAAGTTCTTCGATCCGCTTGAGTTAATACACCTGCGCTAGATATATGAAAACAAATTAATAAGAGAAACTGCTTCAAACTAAAATTCCAAATAGTTATTTATTGCAGAAGCACAGAAGTCCCGGTTTTGTTGTTTTTCAGTATTAGCATCGAATGGATTTCTGAAATTTGTCATACAAAAGATTTAAATTGTATAAGCCATCAACAGTGACCAATTTTTAAAGAACACTGAGTTGAGAGCATGCGTAAAGTTCCAGCAAGAACGTTCTATCCAAAAAGATGGAACTGAAATTGTTTGCATTTAGGTGTATCATTTCAGTCTCTATCCCCACAGTTATACATACCATTCTTCTCGTACCGCATACCATTGCCGCCAAAGCAAAAAGAGCATGAAACGTAATCCAAACAGACAAACACCCATCTGATTTTACGATTTGTCTGTACACACATATCCCCACCCTTCTCGAAAATGGCATCCCGTTTCTCGACAATCAGCTATGAAGTAGGTTAGGTACGATGAAACGGGAGCGAGCGTGTAGGGAAAATCATCGAGGATTACAATCACTTTTCACTTTCAATTTCGATTTTTTGTGCTTTTACGACTGATGGTTTGATTGGGGTGAAAAGTGGTTGATAGCTTTGATCATCAGGAAATTCATCGAATGATTTGGCAGCAGGAGGTGAAACGTTCGGATGTAGGTTTTCATTCCTAAAGCAAAATGCAGGATTTTAAAACCTTGAATATTGCTTCAGGATACATTTCGAATTCGTTACGGAATAAGTCCTATATGCAGTAATATTTGAGCTCGTAATTGAATATTTAATACAACATCATTTGGTGGGCTGTAGAAAATTCCGTCAAATCACAAGACTAATTAGTGCTCCTGCCTTGCTAATGATGGGAGGGAAAGTATCCATAATTCAACTTCTTCGTGGAGAAATTAAATGGTTGACGACCGAGATTGCTTAGCTGGCACCGGTGGTATAGTGGTAAGCGTGACTACTTTCTCACCCCAATTGGTCTGGGTTCAATCCCAGCCGAGGTCGGTGGGATTTTTCTGAGGCATAAAATTCTCTGGTCACGTCTTCTTCGGAAGGAAAGTTTCCGAAGTGCCGTCAATGGATGATAATCGTTGTCCGTCGGTGATTGGCACTAAATTGCGGAACAGAGACCGACGTTAAATAAAGGAATGACCGAGATTGCTAGACTTAGAATTATTAGTGGGAGCCACGTCCGTTATGAACCCATCCCGTACAAAGTTACAGATAGAAACATCTAAGCATCTAGCCTGTGTACCTCTGGGTGTAGGACTACCTCAGTGTAGTGATTAATTTTAACAAATACCGTCTTCCAGATTTTCGGGAATCTGATTTGATTTTCCGGGATTAGGTAAAGACTGTTCGTTTTATAAAGTGGACATTAGACCATCCCTTTTTTTAACGGGAAATTGTATGGATTCAACATCTTAAAATATTCGTATTATGTTGAAATCAAACATCACATGATTTGGTCTTGTGCTGAGCATCGTGGAGTCAGATCTGAGCTGTACGATTCCCTTCGGGCTCCAGCAATGTAAATAAACACGAGCGCTTCACGAAGAAAAGCGTGGGAAGTATTGAGATTGGTGTTGCATTTAATTTTTGAGGTTGGTTGTCTTTATTAAGGAGATTTTCAGCCAGACGCTGGTTAACTGTTGAGATTTAAATAAATATAATTAAATTAGCGTATGAAACGTGACATTGGACTTGGAATATTATTGTTATTCATCAGCTGAATTCTCGTTGTGTTCTCACGAAATATTTGCTCCAGCACAACGAAATACATCTACATAGGCTCTGTTACAAAGATCGGTGTAATTTTTCAAGATAGTAAAATTTGTGAAAGAGAGATTTCACTCATACATGATAGGAAGCTATAATCACAAATTGAATAATTTTGTGCAACGCGTAGAATATACCCTCCAATGTGGTACATTTGGTTTCACTCAGAGTTGTCAAAAATTGAGACTTCAAATACTTCCATTGAATAGCGATACTACCGATACGGTTAAAAAAGTATTCATTTTACCGTGATGCTGAAGCAGACGACAGTTCACAGTCCAAAACCTCAAAATTGCTGCAAATAGGCAAAAAACAGTTGAAATAGATGTTTTTTAGCTGTACGAAGAAGACTTGACAATCAAGACGTCGCAAAAAAGAGTATTGTAGAACCAAAACCAATGCACAATGGTCCCAAAGCCGTATTTAGGAAGACAAAAATAGTTGCGCCCAAACCGTCAGTTTAAGGTATATGGTTTCTTTAGAAAAGTTGCTTCATATTTTTTGTTCAATCTTTTTATGTTCGTAAAATTAGGGTGGTCCATAAAATTTGTGAATTAAGGATACAAACTTTTTTATTATTTGAGATAGACCAAAGCAGTGTTCTTAACAGTTATAAACAATCAATTCAAAACAACTTTGTTGAAGACACATTGTTTTTATCTCTTATGATTCATGAGTTAAGATTTTTTTTAAACAAGCAGGTTAGGGTGGCCACTAAAATCGGTTTTCTTTGATTATCTTTTCATGCGTTAATTTTTCGTAAAAACATTGTTCTGATTACATTTAGAACTTTTGATGACGCATAGTTTTGCTCAAGAAACTAGGTTACTATCTTTTTTGATTAGAAAGTTAATGGCTTCTTTCTTCGAAAAAATGACTCTTTTCAATTGGCAATATCTCAAAATGGAGCAAACCAATTTTCAAACATTTAATTTCTTTGGAAACATCTTTTTTTTTCTTTATTATAGAGATTTTAAGCCATATGGCTAGTTCATCTTTTCATTGGAAACATCGTTTTTTCTTCATTTTTGGTAAAAATAAACTGCAAGAGCTTTTTCTGTTTAAAGCATTTAATTTAATTTAAAAGAAGTAATATTTTTCAGCAAAAACTAGCCATAACTTTTCAAATAAAACAGATATCAACTTAACATAAAAAGTCATAAAAAGTTCTTGAAGTGTCTAGCATAAAAATTTCACGAGAAATGAACGTATAAAAATATATTTAAAGAATGCCAATTGTCAAGGGGCCACCCTACCCAGCTTGTTAAAAAAACATAACTCATGAACCATAAGAGATAGATATATGGTGCGTGTGTGTATGTGTGTGCGAGTTGATGTGCTTTGAAAAAGGCATTGTGAAGCTTGCTACAGTATACACCGTAGATTATATAACTTAGAAACGGATATTTTCCAAAGAACACTTTACTTGTTATTCCTAATTTCAACACTTTTCGCAAAAAATCGCAAAACACATTAAAGCCTATCTGAAAGCTAACTTTTCTAGCTATTTTTTGGTTGGTGGGCGGATGTGTCCGTCATATGTTTTGCTTAGTCTAAATGTGAAAAAAAGTATATTTTTGCAAATTTGTCACTTAAAACAGTGCAGACACTCTTTTTTACCATCCATTTGACGTGAAAGTTTTATGACATAAAAACTCTGATGCTTTATAAAATGTGCGCATTACTGAAAATCGAATGATACATAGTCACGATAGATATGTTAATGTATTGTTTTTTTGCCTTCACCAAAATCATTCAAAATCATGTGTCATCAGGTCTATTTTTTTTTTTAAATTTGTTTTAATCTTTGATCGGAATTTTCAATGAACGATTTTCTTTCATTTAAATTTGTGAAGACGGTAAAAACAAACGTCCCTCGCAAAAACGGATCACAATTTACATAAAAGAGCGTTAAGGATCCACATAGCTTTCAGCTCTAATTCATGAAGTGAACATTTATGTGGATGTTCTTGCTCTTCCTGATGACCAGCTAAATACATACATTTAACTCGAGTCCTATTGGTTTAGAGCAAATCGCAACATTTAAAGTTATACTTCTAAAAGTGATAACTTTTACGGATGTTCCAGATTTTTCAGAAGTCAGATCGGCTACTGTTGTTCTGTTGTTCTGTATGCTTTTTAGGTTTTTGTTTTGCCATCGCTGTATTTTTTGTTTTGTTTTTGAAGTGATCGTTTTTCTGTGATATTTTGTATTATTCCAGTTAGCTATACAAGTGCAAATATTTAATAGTGGAGGCGAACCAGCCTAAGGCTGAAAACCTCCTAAATAAAGCTAAATAATAATAATATAATAATATTTAATATAAATAGATTAAGCTTGAATTTGACCTCCGATCAGGGTGCTGTCTGACGGAGGTAATAAAAAGTAAAATTGCCATATCCGGGACATTACACCTGGTTATTACAGAAGTAATCTTTTAGATTTACTGTTTGCTAGTATATTAAACACGTGGCTCGGTTCAATGAAATAATCCCAGTTAATTAATATTATAGCCAAGCCAGAAAGTCACTGGATTCCCACTAGTTTTATTTCGTTTCAGTGTAGAGAAAGATTTATCCACACTGGATGTAAAACTAAGTGCTCCGAGACTGAAAAGTTCGTTACTTGACGAAAAGTACGTTTGATTACGCTGAATTACGCGTCTCTTTATTTCAAAATTGACGCTCGTATATGTCAGTCTTAAAGCATCTAAATTTACATGCATTTTTCTAAGTGTGTAGACAGTGCAGTGTATTTAATTATTATATGCGATGTTGTCATAATCCGTAAAAAAGATTTTAGCTGTACTTTGCTCTTTGTACTGGTAGTCTGGGGTGTACAGGATATTCCGGGAAAAGTCCGAAAAAACATCCGAGATATGCCTGCTTAAGGCAGACAGAAGGGCTTCTGGCGGAAGTCGGAATTTTGTTTTTGTATATCGGCTTCTTTATCGCTAAATGAGTAAATTGACACTAGTCTAGGGTTCTGCTGGTGTATTTCCTGAGCAGAGATAAACTTTCTCATTTTATAAATGACTCTCCCAAATTACTGTCAAAACAAGTTATATCTACCACAATCTCAATATCGAATTGGAAACTTTTCATATTTTCCAATCAATTCCATGCTTGAGTGTCGTTTTCCATTTTTCCGTTATTGAATTAGTGGGTGGACTCTCTTGTCTGACCTTGTTAACAAAGTATTTCAGTGATCCTACAAAGTATCGTGCTAGAGCCGAAACAGCACCTCTAGAACAACATAAAAGTTTACAAGCGGATTATTCAATTTGTAATTGAGCTTATACACTTTCCGTCTAATAAAACAAGAAAAATGAAGGATCAACTTGTCTTGTCGCAGCGTGAGCAAAAAAAGCTGTTCGTTCCGTGAGCGCTTTTGGGTATTTTGTGTCATGTTTAGTTTCGGAATAGTCAACTTTTGGAAGCTTGAAGGCGACCTTCGCTATTTCGTTTTATTTTGTTTCCTGCTGCAGCTGATGTTGCCTTCGTAAGAATCGGGCAAAGAAGTATGGCTGTGCTTACTCAAAAGTTTTGGAAATTGTGATGCTAGCTAAAGCGCTGAAAATAGCACCTTTCTTGTCAGTTCCAGTTTGCTTGTTATCGAGATGTAAAAGTAACGTTTCTGGAGAAAACTTGCTTTGGGGTATCAGTTCAATGCTGAAAGAATTTATTGGAATATCTTAAAAAAAAAATGCAGTAGCAGGCGTAACAATTGTATACGGCACAAAAGTTTTGGTAAATAAAGCTTGTAAGGTCCACGCAAAACATTCATTTTTACTATGGTTCTATAGCTCAATATCGAGTTAGTGAAATTAGTGAAATTTTCGATTTTCACTACTATCACTCGCATATGCTTTTTCACATTTTTATCTATCTTCAATTGCTACCAAACTAATCGTAACAAAAACAGGCTGTTGGTCATTGTTATATCAGGCACATACACAGACACTGCTCTTAATAAGTATAAATTACTCCCCTCATTGAATATTAAGTAAAATCTCCCATCATTGAATATTGAGATATGATTGGCGTAAACATCGAAATTGTTCACAAGCTGCTATACAACATTGTGGAGTTTTGCGATATTGCACCTCAATTTTCACGAACTACATTTGCGCCATATTGATTACCTGTGCAATTTTTCATACAGTGTATTAAAATCAGCATTTGGATAACTTGAACCAAAGTTAGAGCGATCTTGAACAAATTTAAAGTTCTTCCATAGTAATCCCAATACAAACTTCGAACCATTTGCACGACCTCTAAAGCTTCATCAATCTTAAAATTTTTTAGCACAGGCTCACATACTTTGGGGTGGCCTATAAGATTGCAAACATTTTTTTTAACGTGAAGCACCCTACACGGTATGAAGAAATCATGTAAATTTTGACGATATATAGCGCACACGTTAGATTTGGCGTAATTTTACATAAATCTGCAATATGGTAGGTATACAATCTTGAAAGCAATTTCGCAATTTATGCCAACTTTAGCTCAAAATTAAACGAGAGGATATTTTACGTGACTGTTAAAATTAAGATTTTGTCTGTGTAATGTACTGCCCCTTCTTGCAGAGTTCAGTAGATTTTGTTAAAAAATATTAAATCGATTTGTGCTACAGCAGAATTATATAATTTGATTAACAAGATAATAGATCTGTTCCCGTAATTGTTTTTTTTTGCAATTGCTGTAAGTTGCAGCAGATTTGTGTAATTTTATGTGAAAAAATAATATATTGCATAAAGCATAAGAACAGAAATAAAATAAAGATGAGGAAGTATCTTTTGGGAACATGCATGAATGACGTATCTTTGCAGGGTCTGCAGAAGTTGTGATCTGCCATTTATGTGATATAGCAACATACGCTACGAGTAGGGAGATCCTAATTTTTTCTAAGATATGCATCGTTATTTTTGGACAGTCCATTTCAAACGTTATTAATCATTAACCGGATAAATAGAATTAATGATACATTGTAAAATGTCGACTTCATTTTCAGTTTGGAACTCGAAAATTAAAACAACTAAACAGTTACTAACAACTATCCCACGTCTTACATCAATGTATGTATGTACCTACTTCATCGAAGTACATGAATCTCGACACAATTGTTGTGAAATATTTACCCCGTTCGTTTGTCTACTCGAACGACTAACTTAAAACTTCAACTATGCTGCATGGCGAAATTCTCATCAAAGAAATGCTCCCCTCAGATGGGCGTACATGGATACGTCAAGTACAAGTGATTTATAAAGCTAAAAATTATTCAAATTTATTCCTCCGACCCAACTGAATGGTTTCCGCCAGCCAGACAAACCAACATCGGATAGCGATCCTTCTCCCGTTCAGTCTCCCTTCGTCTGGCATTCATGTTTTTCAGAGGGTGGCACTTCTTGACTCCTTCAAAGTGCTGTTGATCCATTTCTGGTGTTTACATTTGTATACCCAATTTGAACTCCTGCGAGCATGCCACCACCAGACTCCAAACCAGCACCCTCCTTCGTGCCACCGGTCGGTTCTCATCGACACACAGAAAAGAGGAAGAGTTCAGAGCCAATGATTCCGGAACAACCGAATGGATGTCGTTCAGAGATTAGGTACTTCCGAGACGTGTTTACCGAGTGTGATCCGAGATGGGGAGATAGGACGCACATCACTTCTAATAATGCCGCGAGATACAGTCTTGGAGTGCAGCACCAGCAACGAAAAACTTTTCCACGAAGGCGGAGTGGACTGATTTGAAGGATGATTGCCGGAGAGGGTGGTGTTATGTACAACTTTTTGTGAACGTTTTTTTTAAAGATTAAACTGCAACCCAAAAACAAAATTAATTGTTTCAAACATCCCTTTTGTTTTGGATCGATGGAGGAAGTATCGATTGTTGATGTTGTAATCCTGTGGTTTTTTAACTATTTTATATCAGTACCATGGGTTCCACTTACGACTATTTATTTATTTATTCTACAACGTCTTCCGCTATGCTGTACAGACTGATAATTAAAACTTAACTTAATTATCTAAAATGATCTGGTCACATTATAGTCATATTCAGAGCTAACTTCGTTAAATCTTCGGAAACACCTTTCTAGCGAATGATTTTCTCCAAAAACTTTTCGGTGCCTTCTAATCCACAAAAGTGGCCTTTGTCGTGAGCTGCGTGCATTTTGCTTGTTACACGAAAGTTTGCTTGTCACAGAAGATGTGCATAGTCCAAGTGCTTGATCAATACATTAAATGCAAACAATCTCTGTATGTAACTCCTACGTTGGTGAAGAGAGTCGAAACTAATCAGTTTGAATCGGTGTTCGTATGGAGGCAGTCGATGAGGGTGAAGCATCGTTGAATTCTTTCTAGCCCGTCAGCGTGTATGGCATGATAAGTAGCCCAGCCCCAACAGGGAGTAGTAGAAAACTTTCAGTGCGCAAATATCACGAAATTCAGCATAGTTTCGGCGGATGAAAACCGGATGAAATATGTTCGTTGAAATTCAACTTACAATCTATCGTCATTTCTAGGTCTTTAATAGTATCGGAACATACCAGCCCAACTGAATTGATTGAGTAGTGTAAGATCAGCTACGGCTTCTATCTAAGCTATATAACCTTGCATTTTATAGCGTTCATCTCTATTATTTTGAAAAGATACCAGTTTGATAAAATTACAAGGTCTTGTTGTAAGGCAGTGCAGTCAGCCATACATGATTTTGGAAATGCTGTAGGTAAAAATTGTAAAATTGTAAACGGTGACATAGATCGTTAACGAAAATAATTTAAATTAACGGACCAAGACCCAACAAAACAATTCGGTTGAATAATGGCTGAATAAGCCATTCTTTAGCTGAAGAATAATAATTGTGCCTAAATAAGCTCTAAATCTGCTTGCGATGTTTGTTACGCAGCTTTGTGGAACACCAGATGGTAGCTTCCGGAACACACGAATCCAATCTGCCGTGGTGATAGGAGAGTAACCAATCCACAAGCCAACCAAGAAATCCTAATCACTCTAACTTTTTACGCGTTAACTCGTGCGGTACCTTATCCGACGCTTTAGAAAAGTAAATGTAGATACTGTCCGTGATATCCGTTTTCAGGAAAACCATGCCAGAATTCGGAAATGACAGGTTAAGTGGAAGTATATATTTTTTCGTGGATCATTGATTCAAATTGAAAGTGTAGACCCTTGGAAGTTAGTTACAAACGATAGTAAGCTATCCACCAAATTAGAAAAACGTGTAAAACGCAACGAACACTCCTATTTGTTACTCGGAATTCAAACGATGACTCCAGTCAAACGTTTGACTTTAAATGATCTTTATTTCTTGTATTTGTGTGGTTTACATGTATGACTTATCAAGTGACAAAGATGGGTCTTTTCAACTTTAGTTCTTTTGAAATTTCAATTATTATTCATTACAGTTCCTAGTCCTATCACTGATCTGACCTGTTAAGGCCTGTTAAGAGAACCTAACCAACTTTATATAAAAATTTCTCATCAAAGCATCTTCTGATGTATTGTATTTTTGCACAAACCTAGTATTAATGTCAGCAGTTTTGAGAACTAATTTAGGAACGTTTGACTCTAGGATGGAGATCGGAATTTCTTGTATCGAAAGGACGATCAAGAACCATCTTCAGCACTCTATTCTGAGCGACCTGGATTTTGTTCCTGTGAGTCTGTGCACATGATCCCCACACCGGAGCTGCTTAGAGGATCGCAGGTGCTATGGTTTGTTTGCAGACAGCCAGTTTTTTCACCCTTGAGAGGTGGGATCTGCGGCAAATCAGCGGATACAGACACTTAACTAAGGCAAAACACTTGACTACAGTTTTCTCTACATGCGAACGGAAGAAGAGCTTTTCTTCGAACAACATCCCGAGATAGGTTACTTCAGCAGACCCTTGTGCCAATGTCGGAAGTGTAAATGCTGTAAAGCAAGGGGCCCAGCAGACTGCCTTGCCGTTCTCTTGCTGGGATGGAAAACGTATCATCGATTGCATTTGCTTTCTCCTGTGGGGTGATTAAAAACCGATCGTCCTCATTTTCGACTCTGAGAAGTGGAACGGGTTTGGGATGAGTTTTCAGGGCCTTGGCTACCTTCCAGAATGGTCTGGAGCGGTCGTCCAGATTCTGGACAACATGCCCGAAACTTTCATTTCGGAGTGAGTCCATTCTGGAGGCAATCTGCCTGTTCAGATCGGCCATTTCACGTTTTTTTTGTCCAGATCTCCAGTCCTCTGAAACTGGCGTCTACTCTACGCACATTTCTCAAGCGAATCAGTAATTGGGTGTGGGAATCAATAGCAATAAACTTACCCCTCACAGGAACTTGTCGAACACATGTCTCGTCAGCCACGGATATGGCCTGTTGGAGTCCTTCCAATGCCCGGTCGATGTCATGTACGGTGTCGAGCAGTGGATTTTCATCGATGTTGCTGTCCACCATTCGTCCGTAGTGCACCCAGTTGACATGGTATGGTGGTAGTCTTTACGCAGGCAGTTTCTAGCAGGAACCCCGTTGACACCGACTTCAGTCACCACCGGTTGGTGGTCGGACCTGAGATCGTTGTGTGCCTCCGGCTTGGATAGTCCGACGTTCGACAGGAAAAAGTCCAGGGTGGAGGGATTTCCCGACGGAGAGATAAAAGTTGGTTCGTCCGGAAACTGCACAGTGTACAATCCATGAACAACAATAGACATACGTTCCGATTTCGCTGGTAGTCCAAGCTTCATGGTGGGCATTCAGGTCGTCCCCACCGATGAATCGAGAGCTAGTACGGGTGATGGCGGTCAGGTCGTTCTTGAATTGGATTCCTAGTCCGTTCTTTGCGGTACACTGGCGTGGGCAATAAACAGCGATAAACCAGACGTTTTCAGTTGGTGATTCCACCTCCACACTAACGGCCTCGATGATAGAAGTGCGGATGTGGGGCAGGATGCAGAACTTAATTCCTTTCCTGACGATGGCCGCTACACCACCCCCTCTGGAGTTGGTGCGATCAAGCCGGATAATGTTGTGGTTAGGCAACCAGAAGCTGTCGCCGGACTTTAGATGGGTCTTGGTTAGAAGACGCACGTAGATGCTGTGCTTGTGGAGGAAGTTGGCAAGCTCAATCTGCTTAGCTCTTATAGATCAAGCGTTCCAGGTAGCGATAGTTACTATCCATACTGGATGATGAACTTTCCGAGAACTTGGATTTGTACGGGCTTATTGCGGAACTTTCGTAGAGTATCGGTCATGTTGACGAAAATTTCCATCAGTTCATCTGCTGAAATTTTCGTCTGACCTGATGGCCTTCATTAGTAAACCACTTGACCTGCGATATTTTATATTGAATTTGATGAAGTTTGCATCATTTAACCGCTTCTTGAAGACGATTTCCCACGTCCGACGGTCATTTTTTTTACAGTGGTGGTCCTCTTTATCTGTAATATGCGCGCGAGGCTAAAACAGTAGCGGAATACTCAAAATTTCTTTGTTTTCATTAAAATACTACTCAAGTTAATCAAAACCTAAAATCCAACAACCCAATAGTGACGAACATGAAAGTTCTATAGAGTGCTACAAACTTCTCAAAAGTACTATAGACTTGTCGAAAGTTCTGCGGTCTTTTCGGAAGCTTTATACACTGAAAGCAAAATATCGTTTATACAGCGAAATCGCTCGTTTGTTTTTCGAATTCATTCGTCGTTTACTACAAAAAAAATAGGTTCGTACATGTTTTATGTAGCTAGTTTTATAAATGAATGATAGTGTGTTAGTGAGTGTTAAACTTTATCGTTGGAAGCAATAAATCATGTCAAACAAATTTAAAAAGACTGACTCGACACGAACCATGAGCCTTACGTTTGTCAGACCTGTGCTTTATCTTCCGCTCTATCTATGCTATAGTAAATGACTAAATGAGGCTAAAGACAAATAAGAAGCGCTCATTAAACGATAGCTCGATTTCGTTTATTTTTTCTGTGTCTTGCTTGTATTGGTAAACCGAAAATATTTCAAGTAAAATAGCATGCCATCTCCAACATCACAACATCAACACAGGGAAGACAAGGAGAGCAGTTGTTTGCTGGATAGGCCGATAGGCCGAAGTGCAGCGCCATGGAATTTCAAAAACAAATGTTTTAAATTTAATTGATGTTAAAATGAAGTGATTTTAATAAAATTAGACTGATTTCAATTTGCTCATGTTCTAAGATCTCACAAATTAAAACTAAGAAAATATTACTATGAGACGTCACGGTTGATGCATGTATTCATGATTATTGATGTCAGCGGATCCTCATGGATAGGTTACATAATTGAAGAAATGTAAACTGTGTGACGCAGGTGACGCCACCGCCACCGAGCATAATTACCCCACACGACACCGCCGACCATTTTTGAATCGGCGCACACCTCTAGTCTCACAGTTCAGGATTAGGTGAGTTTATTGTCCAAACTCAGTTTTAAAATATATTTGCAGAATATTTCTCTTAGTTGGAAAACTTCGATAAGGTTTTACAATGTCCCGAACTTTTGTTATATAACAATGTTAAATCATCGGCAAGATCGAGTTCCTCGCTTTCTTGCTCTTTCACTAAATATCTTCCTCCGCCTCCATCGTTGGAATTTAATGAAATTTAAGTGTGATTCTAAAGTTACAGTTTCAATTGGTTTACAAATTAACATACAGTAATGACCCGAGTTTGCCCCTTCGAGCATCAGATTTTTATCTTTCAATATTTTCACCTAACCGTAATTCCAAATATTTCTCAATTAATCTATAATAGGAATGTTTAAGATATGCTTTGGTACAATACGACCAGAAAAAGCGCAACAGTTTCGTAGCAAATAAGAAAAGATTTAAAAAAGGGGACTGACAAATTCGGGTCAACACTGTATCTGCAACTGAAGATCATCTTGTACAAAATGGAAACGATGCACATTGGGGTATTTATTAATTCTAGCTGGCCAAAAATATTCAACCACTCTTACTTGTCACATACATGCTTGGCATGCACAGTTGTACACACAAACTGCTAATTTGTTAATACCTTTTCACTCAGTTGTTGAAATTAGCTCTTCTTTAAAGTAATTGATACATCAGGATCACAGTTTACTATAGATATGCAAAGAGAAGGTAGATCTTAACATTTGAATCAACACCAATACATTTTTACACGTTAAGTCCGAGATGTGAAGCGAGCATTTCTCACTTCATTTTTACAACGTAAAAACAAATACAGTTTATTACTAGAATAGAAATGTACTTTTTTTAACGTACCTTTAACAAGCTTAAAGTTTATTCTATCTACTGCTTCAAAAAGAACCATGTTTCGTCAACTGTGTGCAAAGTTATTAACAAATGAGCAGTTCGAAACTGTGTATGCCAAGCATGTCACATACATACTTTATTCACGGATAATAAAATTTGTTGGTCAAAATACGGCGGAGTCGTATTTTGGAGGGTGAGGGGTGGGGTTCATTTTAAAATGATGTTTTTTTTTTAATTCTAATTCGTTAAGTATTCTTCAGATTAAGTTACCGTCAAAGGAGGAAATTTTGGGAACAAATAAAGCTTTAAATAAAAA
Source organism: Ochlerotatus camptorhynchus (assembly GCF_037179485.1). Classification (NCBI taxonomy): domain Eukaryota; kingdom Metazoa; phylum Arthropoda; class Insecta; order Diptera; family Culicidae; genus Ochlerotatus; species Ochlerotatus camptorhynchus. The sequence continues at coordinate 437,346 of NW_027041209.1, forward strand.
AAAATATTAAAATATACTTACACCTGCGGTCAATAAAAAAAACACCAAAGGCAGATTTTTTTTTACATACTAGCCAAATTTGACATGCTGTAACTTTGTTCTGGTATGATCAATTGAACTGAAATGTTGACACCGATCTACAAACATGCTGAATTTTGCGTGAACAAAAGGCCAAACTTTTGGATACTCCTGTCGAAAATTGGCGATATGGTCAAAAATGTTTAAAATAATAGCATTTTTGAAATTCGAATATTTCAAGATCCTTATATTAAATTATTTTTCGTGCACGCAAAATTCACCATAGTTTAGTTCTGCATAACAATTTCAGCTTAATTGATCAAAACAAAACAAAATTACATCATCTAAAAATTGTCCAATTTATATGAAAATCCGCCTATGGTGCTGTTTTCTTAGCCGCAGATGTAATTTTTTTTAAGAATATAAAAAATTCAGTGTTCATTCGGCTGTCGACAGAAGCAGTCCACTCTCAATGTCTGTCACGCGATCGTCTGTTTACTCAGCAGTAACCATTGTGTGGTCCTTCTCATTGTTCTTCATCAGCATTTCTTTCAGTCGAGGCGTCGTCGACTTTGGAAAGCAACCGTTTCGTGATAAGTGTGTACTGACCACTTTTTGCGTCCATTGCTGCAATGGAAGCGCCTCGTTGGGGAAGCTGCCATAGAATTAAACCACTGGAAGTGGCTCCCGTTCTGGTGGAGGAGGCTTATTGGACAGCGGAAGATAAAATGTTTATTGTGTTGTACCTTTTGACTATAGTTTTAAGATGTATTGTATAGTGAACAAGAATCCTCGGCTCTGTAAAGTTAATTCGGTTGAGCCTTATCAAATAAATTAATTAAAAAAAATTGAAGTTTTTTTTAACGTTTTACAATCAGTCATTGTAAAATAAGTTCAGCCAAAAGAGAACAAAATATTTGTATTAAGATATGAGATTTAAGGTGAAAGTTGATTGAATCCACCAATGACCGCTATTTTGTTTATTTTGCCTTGCCACCTCGAATTTTTGGCGGTACAGATCACAGAAACTAAAAGGATTTTGTGTGTCAAATTATAATCACTATTTTGCTGCGCTGCAGCAAACATGTCATTACAAATTCATGTACGGAAACTTTGTAGTTTCTGAGATTCGTGCCGCCAAAAATTCGAAGTGGCAAGATGAAGAGAATCGATCAAAGCAGATTTGAAATGTTCATCGAGAAACAACCTACAACCTACTCCGATTTGGATGAAACTTTTCGGTAAGAGATATTATTTATTTTTTACAGGTCAACAGACCATTTTGACTCAATACTAATCTTTGAAAAGGGCATATGTGTTTTCACATATTTACAAAAATGTATAACTATAAGGTCATTGATTTTACAAAAAAAATATTCTACGAAGAAGTTGTAGGGAATCGAAGCGAAGTCATTAGCAGTGCTGTAGTAGAGTGTAGTTCCCGATAAACGAAAACCGTAAACGAAGGGTAATCTGAACGTTAAAATTATTCCAAAAATAATATGGGGTTATTCTTGTCTTTAAAGTACTTTTATGATATGTTTTTGATATATATATTATCACGACAGCACTGGTTAAATTACGGGCTTTATAATAGTACAGTATAAAGCACGACATATCTTATTTGAAAATGTACCATATTATACATACCAGGCTACTATATATCCTTTAGGTTAATGCTAGCAGGACGAGATATTGAAATCAGTTAAATCATAACGAATGAAAGATTTATTACTGTCATATTCAATGCAACAGTTCATAAGGCGCAGAAAACTCTTATCACTCGTAGAACATTTGTTTAGGCCAATAGATGACAGAGCAGAGAACCAAAAAGCAGGAACGCTTCCTTTTCTCCTCATGCCTAAAAAGTTCTAATGTCATGATCATAAATTATACGCTTTCTGGTTCACTTATTGGAAGAGCCGCATGCTGTTGAAAAGACGCATTTGGTCCACTCGTCCCTTTGAAAGGATATTCAGCAAGCATGAAGAAAGAGTACGTACCAAAGAGGAAATGTGGGAAAATCAACAAATGGTTTTTTGACTAGTTTTATTGAATCTCTTTTTAAAGAAGCTGAATTTATAACATTCGTCGTCCTTCAGTGAGAAGCGCCTTATATATATACTGCTCTTTTTTTTCGATCTCAAACTGAATGTTAAGAATCCAGAAGAATCATGTAGATGAATAAAGTTGAAAGTCACCAACAGCACTCAAAGCATTTCCCACACTGGTGCTACGGTAGTTCTACCTTTTCAAGCGATCCACAGAAAAAGGAGAACAATTTGCCACCACTTAAATCCAATCTGCTCCTTAGTCCATTTACTCGCGCACTTCCAGTATCACCAATCCGTTGCCGGTTCTCCAGTTTCATGGTGGTAATAATCTCAAGCTTCTCGACGACAACCGTGGCGGGTGAAAATGATAAACCCTAAGTTTGCCATCAACAGTTTGTTCGCAGTGCCCTGCATAGGAGGAAAAGGACTACACTCGACGGTTTGGCAGTGCGTTTTCAACGAAGGATGGGATATCGAGGGCTATAAATTTGTTCGCACCATAAAAAGAGCCAGGCAGCACGTTGGCATAAAATTAAATTTAATTTGAGAAATTTCCATAAAATTCAGATTTTATAACGCAATGCTATCCATGTAAGTGGATGGTGAAAATCGGACGCAGACCACGTTTTTCGGAGCGTGTCTGCGTGGACGCTAATTTGTCCCAAGTGTATGCAAAGTTGTTTTTATGACATCACTTTACATGACAGAAAATGTTTGCTCCCTGTAAACAGAGGAGGGCGAAATTCCTAACTTATTGATCATATTTAAAATGAGAAATTTGTATTCCTAGTCCTTCAATCATAGATAAATGTGTCATCAACAGCGAATCCAAACATATAAAGCTACCAACGATACAGACAAAACGGTTGCTACGACCATGCTTGGCATGCACAGTTCTACACATCAACTGCTCATTTGTTAATAACTTTTCACTTAGTTGTTGAAATTTATTTATAGTCTAGTATAGTTAGAGGATCATAGATTACTATAAACATGCAAAGAGTAGGTAAATCTTAACATTTGAATCAACACCAATGAATTTTTACACCTAAAGTCCGAGATGTGCAGTGAGCATTTCTCACTTCATTTTTGCAACGCAAAATCAAATACAGTTTATTACTAGAATTAAAATCAACTTTTTTTTTACGTATCTATAACAAGCTTAAACTCTATTCCATTGACTGCTTCAAAAAGAACTGTGTTTTGTCAACTCTGTGTAAAGTTATTAGCAAATGAGCAGTTCGCGACCAAAACTGTGTATGCCAAGCATGGCTACGACTACCATGACAAACTCGCTCTGTAACATAGCTCGATCGGAGTGGTAAAAGGATAATGATATATTGCTTGCCTGCTTTATTGCAATATACACGGAGGAGTACATGAGTTCAAATAACAGACTTAAAGTGGTCATTTTATACGAGTGATTTGTTTTCCTTGGTTTGTTTTCCGTCAGTGCTGCGTTCCGTCCTTCTACCAGAAATTTTAAGAAAATGAGGCAATACATTTCATATTGTTAAGGCCTATCATAAATAATAAAAAAAAAATTACCGGAGCTCAAAATGAAAAACTTTAAAATAGTAGGGTTAACTACCCCATTTCCGGCCTATTAAGTAAAACCCGCACTTAGTCTTTCTTAATCTAGCGCAGTTTAGCACTAAACAGAATGTTATTATTACTGATGGCTTCCAAATTTATTTACCTTTCCGTATGTACCGTAAGATTTGATAAAGAGAAACCAATCGTTGAGATATTGTCAAAAGTCGAACACTACTTCTTGACGCCAAACTCGGCCTACGGATTCTAAACTCGGTCTAACGCATTGAACCTCCATTGAAAAGCCAATGAATTCACTTCGGCCTATCGGATGAAGATAAAAATTGATTCAGTTGGAGCGCTTCTTTTGTTTTTGGGAATAATGAGTGCAAACCTTCATATCACGCGTTCTTATTGACTGCGTTTCGTAGGTTATTAACTAAAGTATCGTACCAAACGCATAATTGACTTGTTAACTCTGAAATCATGAATTTATTTAAAGTTTTCTTCTCGATAGGCCTAAAATGGGCAGTTAGGCCGAAGTAGTTCTCTACCCTATAGGAAACGTCAATATAAACCGCGTGAATGATGTGATCCATTTAGATAATAAAAAAAATCGTGTACTATTACATTAATTTTTTAGTACTTGTAGTATAGACTTCTTAAAAACAGTGTTGCACTAGATAAATGACTTATAAAGACCGATATTCACCATTAACTACATTATAGAAAAAAAAATCTTATTTATAGCCTGAACAAAAACCTTTGTTGCAATACGAAATCTTCAAATTATGTGATTTCAAGTATCTCGAGTTTTAATCTTAAAAATATTCGTCCAGGATGAGAAGCATTTTTCTAAGCTCCAGATTTTAAGAGGGTTTTATAAAGTCCAAGATCATTCCTATGCATGTTAAATTTATTACGTATTATTTCTGATAATATTTTACAAATAAATATTACATAAGCCACTCTTCCGTTTCTGACGATCTATCCTATTCATAAGGTAGGATACATTTGATACCACTCCGGTTTTATGAGAGTGAGTGTTAAAAAGCGCGTATCCATTACTGTTTTTTTTTTTTTCGTAAAGAACTGCTGCTGATGAGCGCTTTCTGGTGGAAAATGAAAAGCAAACATTCAGCATCCTCTCCTCCCGTTTAAGTGACGACCACGTTTCTTCGGTGCTGTTCCATACAAGAAGCAATGAAAATGAGCCATGACAAGGTTCATGACTGCTGATGGCCCAGAAAGGATGCCCGCGACCAGCGCGGCGGGATGAGAAGAGGCTCATCTTTGCCACAGAACAGTCTTGCGGGTCGACAGCACATAAAATATGCACGAGATAAATATCTCTGGTGCGAAAATTGTTTTAGATCCTAATAAATGCGATTATGCGATTTACTTGCGTTGTGGCAGAAGCGAGAAATTAACGATGAGAAAAAGCGCTGGAATGGGCGATTGTGAAGTGTGTTTGTGTGTTTGTCAATACTATGACGAGTATCTCGAGAGAGCAATCCAAGAAGGGCGTGATAGAACTCCAACGATGCTTGTGTAATTGATAGCCGCCGAAAGCGTTTTAATTTTTGGGATTATTAATTGGTGTGTTGTGTGAGATTAAGTGCGAAGAAGATAATGACTTAAGCTAATTATGCCATTTTGTATAATGAACTGATGGATACCGCGGAATTCAACTGAAGTGATTTATATAGAATTAGTGTAGCATATTTAAACGGAATGAATGGCTTAATTTTAATCTGCAGAGAGTTAAAACATTTAGCGGCGCTGGTGGTGTAGTGGTAAGCGTGATAACCTCTCACCCCAGCAGGCTTGGGTTCAATCCCAGTCAGTGCCGGGATGTTCTGAGACATAACATCTCTGATCACGCCGTCCTTCGGAAGAGAAGTGAAGCCGTTGGTCCCCGGTTCTTGAGTTGATGGGTCGATAGGTAGGGTCTAGGTGTGGGAGCTGCCTCCCTGGCGTCAGTAGTATTGGTGCTCAGCACGGAAAACAAGATCGATGTAAAAAAAATCAAGGAAAAAAAGAGTTTACACATTTTAACCGTACTGGTCAAATATTTCTGTATGGTTTTTAATATTGTTATGGCCCTAGGCTCTTTGGAGCAATCACTCCAAGCTTATTTTATTTAAAACTCTATTTTAGAAATTTTTAGCCACAGGCTAGTTCATCTCTTCAAAGCTTAATGAATAGATAAGGGTTAAAAGTACAAGAAGCTCTAGTAAGTGAATACAAAATATTTGCGCAGCGTCTTATTTTTTCACCAATCACATATGTCAAAATATGAAATTATGAATTTATTTAAAAAAAAACTTACTACCTACAATTTCTTTTAAGGAAAACTGTACCTATAATACTTTATATGGACGATTGCCTACGCGGGGTGAGGCATGAACCACCCCTTATCTGTTAAGGCACGGTATAACCGAGCCGGAGGCGGCGGGTTTGATTTCCGATCTGGTCTTGAAAGTCTTTCGGGTTGGAAATTCTCTCGACTTCCTTGGGCATGAAGTATCAATGAGCTTGCCACACAATATTAACACTATGCATTAGTTGTTATAGAAAATTCTAAATTAAAAACTCTGAAACTGCTTCGAAGAATACACAGTTGAGATTATGCACAAGCTTTCGTTAGAGTATCAACGCCAGAAAGATAAAAATATGTTGTCATTTTTTGGGTAAATAGTCATATGGCATGTATTTTTTGAAATTCTTAAATCCTTTTTGATTATTTTATTCGCCTTACGTGGATTTCCATGTAAATTATTTTTTCTAATATTACACCACAATGAAGTACAGAAAGAGCTGGAACAGAGGCGCAGATCGTGAGAAGTAATGGGGTGAGAGGTAATCACGCTTACCATTACACCACCGGCGTCGCTTACGTAAACAAACATGTCATGTAAAATTAGGTGTTCCGAGACTTAAAGTTTGTTACTCGACGAAAAGTACGTTCGATTGAGCTGAATTTCGCGTCTATTATTACTCAATTTTATGTCAAAATTGACGCTTGTATCTGTTAGTCTCAGAGCACCTAAATTTACATGATTTTTTTTAAGTGTGTGTGTAAAGCATTGCTATCGTCACACTTTACTCCTCAATAATATAACTGTCCAACAATCAACAAATGTATGTATGTATGTATGTATGTATGTATGTAAGGTAGCCACCATCCTTTCAAGACTTGTCTTGTATGCAGCTCCACTTAATAGCAAGATCAATTTGAGCTACCGATCTGAATTCACAATATCGCTGTATGAAGGGCCAAAAACGGAAGGGCGGACCCGTAAGCAGAGACACTTACGCGAAATCCACGGGAATTTAAGAATCTCCTTCCAACGATACACTCCAACAAATCGAGTAACACAATTCGCAATACTTATTAAGCTTCCTACTGGATGGTTTGTTAAGAAGGGCGCGTCAATCTCCCTGAAACTGTTGGAGTAGAATTCACATCACCACAATCGAATCGGTAGGATAAAGAAAATGATAGTGTTTATTCTCTCCTAGACTCCAGCTGTCAATCATACCATCGTCCAGCTTCAGTTTGAATGATACCCTGATGCTCCCTCCCAACCCAGTATTTATTTATATAATGAAAATATATGCAATGGAGAAATAATATATCAGAACATTAAAATATGGCATAATGAAATACATTTATGTGGATAATATAGTTGCTACTGCAATGAAGAAGTATTTTACATATAATAAGATGCAGCTCTATACCTCCTCAGCACACAATGGCGGGTGGATGCAACACTGAAATGTATAGGATATATAATGCAATTAAATCTATTTGCTCGAATGATACTAACAATAATGCTAAAAATTGTGATGAATAACTAACATGACGAGAAATAACCTGCTTAATAATTATATACATATAATATTATTTAATGTTGTTCTTTCCTCTGCTTCATCAGCTTCATATTAATTTCGATGACTTGCTTGGGTTACTGAAATATTAAGGTAATAGTAATCATGCAATGTAAAAAAAAAAAAAAAAAAAAAATAATAAGTTTTGTTATTTATAAATCATTGATCGTTGGTAGCATCTAGTCTAAAAAGGGGACCTGTATAATAATTATATGCATATAATGTTGTATTATTGTTGTCATCTGCTTAATTTTGAAGTATATGAGTAATACAATACAATAAAATACATCAAGTGAACAATAAAATGGTGCCTTTCTTTTCTCATCCTGTAAATGCATTGTTATCAAGCAACGTTTAGATAAATCAACGCCTAGCGCTGGAACAATAAGACAACACGATGGCTTCCCACATGCGTAAGGTACAAGAAAAGATCCCAAAGCCCGCGTCCGACACACAAAACCTGCAATTTCAGCTTTGACAGAGCTACAATGAGCGATTTTCTGATCGCCTCTTCGCGAAGAGTGAAGAGCAAAGAGTAAGTGAGATAATGACAAAATCGTTCATTGTGACTCTTATGCAGCAACATTGGCTGGCATTATGAGCATGCATGAGCATGATTGACCGCCCACGGTTGCTACTCTGTTATTGCCAGATCAGCTGTAATTACACAGAGAACCAATAGACGATGCTTGGGACTAGCAATCATCCTCAATGTGTAAAAACTGGTGATCTCAAATTAGGCAATACCAGCGCCAGCCGCGCCTGAACGCAGGTCAAGAAAGGAATGGGTAGGAATGTGTTGACGTGACACTCGCTTTGATGGAAGCCGAGAAATCCTCTGCACTTCTACGAGGAGTCACTGGGATGTTGGGTAAGAGGGTAGGGTTTGCAGCAAGGTTCGTTTTGGTAAACGATAAGCTGAATTGATGTTTAAACGACAGGGAGGGGTTACTGTATAAATAAATAAAAAGGAATGATCTCAGCCAAATAACCAAGTGGAGCTGCACCAAAAGAAACCGGCCAAATTCATATAATATTATAATAAAATAAAAAGTAAATAACAATGATAAGCTATTTGATACACCTTCTGGTCCTTCAGGATCTACAGGACAACTTTTTCTAGAAATGAAAATTATAGTTATATAATGATAGTTATATAGTGATATAATGAGATTTTAAAAATGTGAAATAAAACTAATTTACTAGTCATGCAATATATAAAATAATGTTAAATAAACAAGTATTACAAAATAAAAATAAGCTCGATTTCAGTTAACCTCAATACATTCAACTGATTTCAACTTCTGATATTTTATTGGAATTGAAACAAACACCCTATTATGCACCATGGAATTTCTTAACGCAATATGGAATGCTTTTTTTAAAATATTGGTAAACTTTCATAATGCATCAATAGTCAGAAAAATCGAGGTTATTTGGACAGTTAACAGTTTTTATGCAATTGTTATCATGCATTCCAATGTTTTTTTGTATTTTCCTGAACGAAGGCTGAAAATAGTGAATCATTATAATATTAATCTAAAAATGTCGAAGAGCTGAAAATAAACTTAAAGATTTAAATCAATGCGTCCAGCCTAAACGGAGGGCTCGCGAACACAATAAGCTTCCTCATCACTCATATTCAGAATTTGATTAAATAAGTATTTACAACTATACAAATAAATATATCAATAAGTTATGTAACTTTCTATCCTGGAAAGGAAAAATTAAATGGTTAACTGTCCAACAATCAACAAATGTATTAAAAAAATGTGCCTACAGAAACTGCAAAATAAGGTTATGAGATCCATCTTGAGATGTAACAGGCAAACATCGGTAATCAGCTTGTAAAATACAATACCCAGTTATTGGTGTATAAAATGCCAAAAGGACTTACACCAGACTATCTGAATCTGAGACATTCATAATTAAGAGACAAGGTCTGCTGATGATGTTGAAGTAGCATTTATTTCAAAGTATCCACGCTAAACACTATTCTACAAGGAAGTACACTCTCACTCATTTTGTAGTTTCTTCATTTTGAAATTCATCAATTAACATTATTAGTATACACATACATTCACACATTCACAATTTAAAGTAATTATTTCCAGATTTTAAATCGAAAATTTCCTTGGTAATACATTTTTACTGCATTAACTTACTTGTGTTCTTCGTAGCATTTCACAATTTCAAGCAATCAAACACACGAAATTAATAAAAACTGCTTTTTAAACCTCTAGGTGAACGAAATAAAACACAAAGAAAACCACTTCGACTCCACTAACGAACGTAAAACTATCATTGAACAAGCGTTGCCTGATGTATTGCCTCTAGCAATTAGCTTAAGTTTATCAAACAAAAAATATGAAGCTTTTGCTTTGATTAGTGAATGTATTGAATGAAGAATAAATATCAAAAACTGAGTAAGTAAACCTAAAAATATTTTTTTATTGACTCAAGATACAAGGGGTACAAGAGATGTTAAGCATTCAATCAAAGCGTTTTAACATCTTCACGTCTGATCACGATTACAGAGTTGAGAGAAAATGCTATACTAATATCAAAACGGATCTATTGTGCGATAATTTATTAACTAAAGGAAGTTCGGAAGAGGATTGATTGATAGTTTTATAATAGAATATGGCAGTGTGAAAATTTAACAGAAGATGAAATTGAGCGAAGGGTCATTGATACGGCAATACTAATCAAATGTGCAATCCTTTGCCTAGATCACTAGATGTGTGGGACTTGAGGTATTTCCCAGCGCATTTGACTTGCTCATATACTTTCTGCGGCGAGAGATAATTCTAGTGATGTTCATCACTACTTAAATCCAACTGTTGTCAGAAGCATTTTCAAGCGATGATCTTCTTCTTTATTGCAACCAGTGCTGATAAAATAATTTTTTTTACACTCAAATAAGCTGAAAATGAAAGTAACCTTGAACGATACACCAACTATCTGCATGAATTTGAATTTTAACAAAATAACATGATCTTGATCAAGGAAACCGTTGAGTTTCGAAGTCAACAATGGTTTTTGTTCATTCAAAGATGCGTTTTCATTATCCCCTGTTCTGTTTTCATATCAATATTCAAGCCGGCGCCGTTGGTGTAGTGTTAAGCGTGACTGCTTTCTCACCCCAATGGGTCTGGGCTCAATCCCAGCCGAGGTCGGTGGGATTTATGAGACATAAAAATCTCTGGTCACATCTTCTTTCGGAAGGGAAGTTAAGCCGTTGGTCCCAGCCCTTGTGTGTTGAATGGGTGCGCAGGTGTGGAAGCTACCTTCTTGTGCACATTCGATTGCCGTCAATGGATGGCAATCGATGTCCGTCGGGTATTGGCACTAGATTGCGGAACAGAGACCGACGTTAAATAAAGGAAAGAAGAATAAGAAGAAGAAGAATAAGACGGATAATAAGAAGAAGGTACAATACATTTGTTTAAAAGCCACCAAACAAAATCTATCACACAGCAAAAAAATAATTTTGATATCACGTCAAAGTGGATGCACTACAATCATGTCGAAAATATGGTGTAATATTACTTGCTAAAAAGGACAAAATTATCATTAATACAATGCATGAACTGACATTACGCTGCTTTTATGTGGTCATAAAAATTACATGAAATTTTCGACATGATTGTAGTGCATCCACTTTGATGTGATATCAAAATTATTTTTTTGCTGTGCAGAACGCATGAAATGAATAAAGGGTGATACGGTCAAAATTTGGTCAAGGGAAAACGCGTGTAAATCGGTGAAATCGTTTATTTAAAAAATCAAATTAAATTTCTTTTTCAAGTTCAATTAGTATAAAATTCAGGAAAAATATTTAGTTAGGCTTCCGCTTTTCCAAATCCGAATTGCCGGGCCTTACGCTTGACCCCTGCCATCAGATTTTGTACAGCCACCTTGTCCACCTTCTTCGCCGCAGAAAGCCAGTTTGCCTTGAACTGCTGCTCGCCCTTAGCAGTTTTTTTTTGGTCTTCTTTAGGTTCCGCTTGACAATAGCCCAGTATTTCTCAATTGGGCGGAGCTCTGGCGTGTTGGGAGGGTTCTTGTCCTTGGGAACCACCTGCACGTTGTTGGCGGCGTACCACTCCATGGCCTTTTTACCGTAATGGCAAGATGCCAAATCCGGCCAAAACAGTACGGAACAACCGTGTTTCTTCAGGAAAGGCAGCAGACGTTTATTCAAACACTCTTTCACGTAAATTTCTTGGTTGACAGTCCCGGAAGCTATGAAAATGCTGCTTTTCAAGCCACAGGTACAGATGGCTTGCCAAACCAGATATTTCTTTGCGAACTTTGACAGTTTCATGTGCTTGAACACATCTGCTACCTTTCCCCTTCCTTTTGCCGTATAAAACTCCTGTCCCGGAAACTGCTTGTAGTCGGCTTTGACGTAGGTTTTGTCGTCCATTACCACGCAGTCAAACTTCGTCAGCATCGTCGTGTACAGCCTCCGGGATCGCGCTTTGGCCGTCGTATTTTGTTTATCATCGCGATTTGGAGTCACTACCTTCTTGTAAGTCGATAGTCAGGCTCGTTTTTTGGCTCGATGCACGGTTGTAGACGATACACCCAGCTTATTTGCGGCATCTCGGAGAGAGAGGTTAGGGTTTCGCTTGAAACTACCGGCAACTCTCTTTGTCGTCTCAGCGGCTTCCGGTTTTCGATTTCCCCCCGATCCAGACTTCCTGGCTGTCGACAAACGTTCCCCAAACACTTTAATTACATTTGTAACGGTTGATTTGGCAACTTTTAGCGATTTTGCCAACTTTGCGTACGAGTAGCTCGGATTTTCGCGATGCGCGAGTAAAATTTTGATACGCTGCTCTTCTTGCTTCGACGGCATTTTGACAACTGAAGAGTGAATTCCAAAATCAAAATAGGAGCAACATTCTACACACACACACCTTCAAAATGAGGGGTGTTCAGGTTTTTTAAATGCAAAATTTAAAGAAATACGTCAAGTTGATATTGACCAAATTTTGACCGTATCACCCTTTAGTTACACCAACTTTTTCTCAAAAACAAAAGAAGCGCTCTGAGTGTTCACTCGACTGTCAGAAGTAGACAACTCTCGATGTGTGTCAGGCGATCGTCCATTGTGTTCTCCTCATTGTTCTTCACCAACAGTACTTTCGGTCGATGCGTCGTCGACTTTGGAAAGCAACCGTTTCATGATGATCACTTTTTGCGTCCATTGCTGCAATGGAAGCGCTCTGCCCCCGTTGGCGATACTGCCATATAATGAAATCACTGGAAGCGGATCCCGTTCTGGTGGAGGAGGCTTATTAGATAGCGAAGATAATGTGTTTATTGTGTTGTGTATTTTGACTATAGTTCTACGATATTTTGTATAGTGAACAAGAACCGTCGGCTCTTTAAAGTTAATTCGATTGAGCCTTATAAAATAAATCAATACTTACACTTACAAAAACAAAAATAAGAGCGCTGACCGAATCCATTCCATTTAAGGTACTTCATACGTACGCCAAGGTAAATTCAATGGTGTTTCAATGCGTTTGAACGGAATCAGGATTCGTAGGCTGAGCTTTGTGTCATGAAAGGGTGTTAGATTTTCCAAAATATCTCGACAATTTGTGACTCTTTATCAAACTTAACGGTATGTATGGCAAGGTAAATACATTTGAAAGACATTTGCAGCAGAAACATTCCATTTTGTATAAAAATCTACTCGGAAAAGAGAGACAAAATGCGAGCTGTGCTTGGTAGACTCAAAATTAGATTTAAAGTCATATAAGTCTAGCATTGTCTCCCACCCTGAGATGGTAAGATTTCCCTCGCCATTTGATATTTTTTTATTTATTACATTTATTTATTTATATTTAATTACATTTTATTTATTTATATTTAATTACATTTGGAAAAAATCCATAAAATCATGTGAAAATGGGATATAAATAATTTTAAATGTATCCGTTGTCAAATGATTATATTGGCAGTGGTCCAAGGAGTACAAATATCCCAAAATACGGGTTTGCCTCATGATAGATTTTGATGTGAATGAAAGGTACTAACCACTTCTCAGAGTACATCAAAAACATAATGTAGCTGATGGGTTCTGGGTACTCACTATGACACCAAGTTATCATATTTCCAAAGTTTGTTGATCTTATTATTCCTATTTATATGATCTGATATGTAGTGTTCCGATTTCCACGAATTCCCGAACGATTTCCCTAAGAACAGATTGCAATTACATCACATGTGAACGGATACATCTCGAAAATTTTTCATTGATCTTATCTTTTCTTTTATTGATTACTCAAAACCCATATTCGTGAACGGCAGCCGTGAACCATAGTTCGCGTGTAGAAGGAAATGTACACCGGCTCTCGTTCACGAATATTGGAACGGATTTTTTTTTCGATTAACCTAGTCTTATCGCTAATATAAATTTACAAACCGTATGGTATAGATTTTTTGAATACAATTATATCATACCGAACCATATTCTGGAATTCACGGAACTGAATTATGGGAACACTAGAACCGATTCCAATGTGGAAATATATCAACAGAAGTATCTCTAATAGTTTTCATTGACCTCATCTTAGGACAAAGCAGTCCTAAAGCCTGGTTTTTCTCTAATGTACACAAAAGTCGTCTCGATTCAATTCGATTTATGGCTGCACGTTTCCATCGCAGCAACTCAAATCATAAACTATTGATCAATTCTTATAGAAAATTTATCACACTTTCCAGATCCAAAATAATATTTTAGATTAATTTTTTTTTTTCAATTTCAGTCCAAAAACTGTCAAAAAGTCAAGCTACAAGGTGGAAACGTCCCGGTAGAATGTGTCAGATGCATATTTTAATCATAAGCTGTAATATAAGACAAGCCATAAAACAGTCGCAAGAAATGGTAGTCACGTTCGTGGCGAATTGAATTTCCGTTATAATGGCATGTTTACTGATGTTCCAGACAGCCTTCGTATTTGCTTTCAATAATTAAAATCTACAACCACCAGTGTGTCACCTTTGACCACTGGCCCAACTGTACATGCCATGCTGGTATTGACAACAGACTCAACCGGCAACATCGTGGACATCGTGGAACAGGGTCATGAAATCTCGGTTGCGGTTATGCTGCCGTCCAGCAATCATTGGATGCTCGATTTTAGTAGTATTTAATTTTCGAAAATTTCCACACAACCTAGATTTCACGCCATCAAACCCAAAAACCAATAACCACAAACACGCTCTCTCTCCGAGCCTGCAGTCCCGATGTGCTCCTTTCAATTTCATGCTGGCATTGTTGTACCTTTCTACCTGTACCGAAATCGGGTTGATACTCTGCAAACATTTCACCGTTTGTCCCCTCTGTATGATCATCGACATCACCACCCTCTGCTCGACGTTTAACGAGTTGTGCAGCAAAACTGTTTGAAGGGATACCTGATCTCAGGAAGGAAGGAAGAGCGGAACATGTAGCAGTCGTATTATAGTGCAGTGACACCAAAAACATGCCATTGATTCGTACTACATGAAGTTCTCACAATTTCGATTTCGATACATTTATTTGACATCATCACGTAATATGTCGGTGGCGGCATTGGGAGGCAATCCAGTCAGTGTCCCAGTCAGCTAAGCAATGCTTAATGCTCTATAAACTACAACGACGACCGTGTCCTACTGCTCCGTTGCTAAATATGCATGTTCCTACCTACCTAACCCACCTGGCATGGATTGCACAAGCTGCATTACCTAGTCGCGAACACGAGACAGAGTCATGGGAGACGGCAGTCAACTGCAAATTTATTTAACATTGATTTATCGATTAACCAAACCTATTGTGAATTTAGTGCATGTCAGATATTGTCAAGAGTGATTTGCTTTTTGACGGTACAAATTCAATTATTATTGACCTATAACACTCTGTCACCAAAGGTGAAAGATTTTTATCGTCACTTGAATGCTCAGTAGTTATGCATATTTTTTTTTATTACGATAACGATACTTTAGAACTTAGATTCTGGAATAATTTCATACATTTTCACTTGAAACGCCAATTCCCTTCCTGGGAAAGCATAGAAAACCGCACACTGTACAGACGAGAAACATACAATTCTGTGTGTCCAATACGAAAGAGACGTTAAATATATATATAAAAAAATTAAATTCCACCGTTTTGCCATGTTGAAGAAATATCATTCCAAATCTATCTAATAAAGTTTAAAAAAATACATTGTTTTTGATCAATGACTAACTGCATGGAGGATATTATGTAAATCTGATGTCTCATAAAATTTT
Source organism: Ochlerotatus camptorhynchus (assembly GCF_037179485.1). Lineage (NCBI taxonomy): Eukaryota > Metazoa > Arthropoda > Insecta > Diptera > Culicidae > Ochlerotatus > Ochlerotatus camptorhynchus. Next base: position 453,140 of record NW_027041209.1, read on the forward strand.
AGCATGCTCTATTTGGCCTCCGCTCTCGAAAAAATCTACCTGTCTAAAAGTAATCCAAGAGCTTGATAAAAATGGATTAGATTTTTTTTTAAATACTGCTTTAAATCTCATACGTTTAAAACATACTCTTCTTAGACGTATCAATTCCTGCAGAACATAATATTTGTATAATATTCAGATATAACAGTATACGTGTAGGAAATAAGAGGGGAGCAGAAGAAAATTAATATCATTAATAAGTTGTAGATGTGAAGAAATAACATGTAATTATATTGCAATGGTGTATCATAAACAAGAAATTAAAGTTCATACGTGATTCCAAACACTCATATATACACCCAACCGAGGGATGTAAGATTCGCTTACAATTATGTGGGATTCATCATCAGAGGCTGTTAGTGGAGACCGCATGAACCGAGGATGCAATATACCTAGCTGCGGTCCAATGCAAAAAAAATGGAGACCGAAAAATGTAGAGTGTATTAGTGAGGTAAATTGAAAACAGGCTGCCGGCTGGACTCGAACCACGAACGTTGCAATTATCAGACCTGTGCTTTCTTCACTGCTCTCTCCATGTTTCTGAATAAGGATAGCCTAAAAGCAAAGATGAAGCGCTCATTTTCTCGCATACTCGACATCGTATGCTTTTTCTGCTGGAGAGATTCGAGGCAAGTGTGTGCGCCGTTCTACAATGTTCTACAATGTGCGTCGTTCTACAAGCTTACTGGTATAGTCGAAAGCGTAGATAGAACACGAAATAAAAAAGGCAAAAAACCATTACATCGCCTGCATGGTCAATATCTAACATTCGTTGCGATGTTCATGAACAGAGGATGATAGGAAACGGAACTAACATTCATTGTAATATATTTTTGGTTTGCGTGTAACATTAAAATTACTACATAAGGCTTGTACTCGAAAAAAATGCAACCATTTTTATCCGTGTGTAACTTTTTTAACCGTGGGTAAAAATTGATGAAAATCTTATACCCAGATACCTAGTTTGAAGTGAATTGTTTACATGTGCAACATTTCATAACAATCCGTTCAGTGGTTATTGAGATGTCATCGAAACAAGAAGAAAAACACCGGAGAATTTTGCGCGCCGTCATGGAAAATCCGACTGCGACCCTGAGATGGATCGGAAGACAACTGTGAATCTTTCATACAACTGTGTCTCGGCTGGTAAAATCGTTTAAGGAGTCCCAGACGACCGAGCGGTGGGCTGGAAGTGGAAGAAAATCAAAGACAGCTGACCCTGTGAAGGTCCGGAAGGTGTTGGATTATTTCAAGCGTAATCCGAACCTTTCGATTCGCGACGCGGCTCTGAAGGCAAAGTGTTCCGCCTGGTTCATTCAGCAAACCATGAAACGAGCTGGGCTTCGTGTATTCAAGGTCCGGAAGGCGCCGAACCGGCGTGATCAACAAAACACAGCGCCAAATCCCGCGCAAGGAAGCTGTATCGAGAGTGGTTAACGAAACCGATGTGTGTGGTTATGGATGACGAAACCTACATCAATTCAGACGCAAAGCAGATACCGGGGCTGGAGTTCTACGTTGCCAAATCACGGTTTGATGTTCCGGAAGACGGTCCCAAGGAGGCGAGACATTATTTTGGCCGGACCTGGCATCATGCCATTACGCGCGATTGACGTTGGATTGGTACAGAGACAATAACGTTGTTTTTGTACCAAAAACCACCAACCCCCCAAATTCACCAGAGATTCGTCCGGTGGAAAAATTTTGGGCCATAATTAATCGTCCAAGGTGTTTAAGAACGAGCTGGAGTTGAAGAAAGAATGGATGAAAGTGACCAAAAAGGTCGGCTCCACCATTGCACAAAATGAAATGAGGGGTCTTAAGAGAAAAGGTGCGGGCTTTCAGCGATGGGAAGGAAATTGAATAAAGTAATTATGCTGAAACATAATCCATATGTATTAATTCATTTCCTTGAAAGTTTCAAGAAAATCTGACTTAAAATAAAATTTTGGCGAACACTTTTGTCTGGTGCATTTTTTTTCAAGTACAGGCCTTATATTGGAACATTCCACCATCTATGATTCACCGCTGCGTAATAAATGTAAAATATAGAAATAAAGTAGTCTTCTGACGTATCGCAGCACGTAAAAACGTTTTTTTTTATTATTTGTCCCCAAATCTCTGCCGAAACCCCGTGGAAACCTAAGCCTTTAGCGACATTCAGGATTGTGGCCAAGTTCGGCAAGTCACGACAATAAGTAAAACAGATAAGTATGCACCATGTCAATAAATGCATAATTGCTATTTAATGTATTGCTCTAATTGTTGTGGATTTAAAATAATGGTTAGCTATAGAGGGTCTTGTTATATCTTTGTTTTAGCGCAAATTATTTTTTCACATGAATGATGAAATTAATCAAGATCCGGACACATCCTTAAGATCATCGGGGATGGGAAGTATTGTTAGTTTGACAGACGATGTTGCTAGAGGCCAAGCATACCTCTGCATCTCCACATCTATCATGTGAAAGGAATATGTGCGGTTTTAGTCGGCTAAGAAAATGACCCACTTGAAGCAGCAATATTGGAAGCTGCCAAATCGAATAATTATGAACTGGCATTTAGTCTACGTCCTCAATATATGTTGCTCTGCTGAAGTATAATCACCCAAAGCTCAAATCAAGCTTCATTTCCCATTAGGGTCAAATATCATAAAAAAAATATTAAAAAAATTTAACGGTTTATTGGTCAACATCGCCTCAATGATTAACTTCACCCAATATTACGGTACTATACTTCACCCTACCATAATCCTTTCTAGGCGGGTTCGTATTGGTGCGATTTGCTGTGAGAATTTTTTCGTTTGCTGTAAGAACTGTCATTCGAAAATAAAAATAAACAACAAAACGAAAACAAACCCTACGCATGCACGGTAAGAATCAAATACCCATTTACGACTAAAAGTTATCCCATTTTCAATAAAGGAGCTTTACTTAATGAGTTAATTGTTTTAATAATAATGAGTTACAGCTAACAGTAGCTAACAAATATTACTTAATGGGTATACAAAATTACTCATTAATGAGTAGTGCGTGTGTTTTTTTTTTTTTGGCCAATGGGTTAACTTTCAGCTTGGAGAACTCAATTGATGAGTGCAAGGATGGATTTGAATTCATGCACTGATGAAAATGAGATAGGAGAGCGGGGCAATGTTTACTAAAAATGAACACCAAATGTTCATGAATAATGGATAATGAACATTTAGTGTTCATGATTGGTAAATATTGCCCCGCTCTCCTGTCAATTTTTCGTCAATTCATGAACTAAAATTCATCGGTGCACTCGTCCATTTAAGCAAAGGCACCTGGTAGACCTTTAGCAAAGATATCTAATCAACAACATATCTCACTAATCAATTCCCTGAACAATGGATACACCACCCTTATGTGGTGATCATAGTGCCATCTGGTGGGTGCACATCGAAACTGTTGAGAGATCCATACCCGCTTCACCACCAAGGCTCAATAACTGACAGGTATCAGCATGACAGACGCCAGCGCCGACGTTGATGATCAGTAGAGGAAAGTGGACGATATCATCCTTGATATCATCATCATTATATTGCGATAGCAAGATTCACGCTTGCCGGCGCCGGTGGTGTAGTGGTGAACGTGACTCACCTCAATGGGTTCAATTCCAGTCGAGGTCGTTGGGATTTTTCTGATGCATATAATGCCATTGGTCCCGGCCCATGTGTGTTGACAGGTGTGATATCCTACGGCAGGTGTGGGTGGAAGCTGCCTTCCTGCACATTTGATTGTCGTCAATCGATGGCTATCGGTGATTGTCACTAGATTGCGGAACAGAAACCGACGTTAAATAAAGGAAAGAATAAAAATAAGAAGATTCACACCTTTTTTGTGATTGCTCCGTTTTTCAATTATTACCACTTTATACTTGAGAAAACAATCACACATCCAAGCTCGCATCATGATGGGCTTGTAATATGTTTTGCTTTCGAGTGAAAGAGTTTCCACCGGTATCACTAAGCGCTGCAAATCTTCAATAGTAATTGATGATTTTCGAAGCTGTTGCTCAAAATAATCTTTATAGGCATGGAAAATACCTCGGAAAAAACATTCCCACGTCTAAATGAATTAGACATGGAAATGCAACGTATCGAATCATTGCTAAACAAACGTAATAAAATATGCCATCTTTCTTGACCAACGCAGAAGCATTCTATTTAAAAAATTACTATTTTATAACTCATCGTCATTATTCAGCTTCGGCAGCTTTCGTTTGCGTTTGCATTCGCTGGCGTTGACAAGCTGAGCAATGCATTAGTTCCTAAGTAACTTTTATCGATCTTCATTTTCATCGACTTTCTTGATTTTTCGTCGTATTAGAAGCTAGATAATAGCTTCTTTCATCGATCTGTGTACTGAAAATAGCTGTGAATATCTTAACATGTCCGTGAGGTTGTAAAGAGAAAGTCGACGAAGAGAATCTGCCAATGTTACTTAGGACCTAATGCATTGTGCAGCTTAAAATATCAGCGAATGCAAATGCAAACGGAAGCTGCCGAAGCTGAATGATGACACCACTCCGTGTTTTGATTTGCGCTGTACCGTCCGCTCAGTGGTGTGGGTTCGTACATGCATAGATGTTGGTTTGCGTGTTTTCTTCGAACGCTGCAGTTCATCGTTGTCCCGTCACAAACCGTTTGGCGCTGTCATCTGTCTCTATAAATACCAAAGAGTGAAGGAGGTCTGGATAGGGTCAATAGGAGGACTACAGCCCTCCATATTGACTCTTTTTTTCACTATCTCGATGGATTTGAAATTTAAACTGGTCTAGTTGGCAAATCTTATTCCATAAGATAATGAACGAGTGCACCGATGAATTTGAGTTCTCTCACTCGAGAAAAAATGACACAAGCTGCGGGCAATGTTTACTAATCATGAACACTAAATGTTCATTATTCATGAACATTTAGTGTTCATTATTCATGAACATTTAGTGTTCATGATTAGTAAACATTGCCCGCAGCTTGTGTCACTTTTTCTCGAGTGAGTGAACTCAAATCCATCGGTGCACTCGTCCATATGCATAAATAGCGGTACCTTTTGATTAGAGTCGGATCCTTGCGATAAATGCAAGAATGAAAACTGTAAAAACATCGAATACTTTTATTTTCTCAATAGTGATGGAGTAAAACGATATGCAATAAACTAAGGACACGGGATATACTACAATCAAATTATTGGTCGTAGTGGTGTTAGGTCCGAACAGAGAATAGAAAGTGGTTCAGATCGATAATACACCATCCTATATATATATATCTCGCAGTTGTCAACATAAACGGAAAGATCAGTCCCGTTCTATCTTCCCGCTCAATTACAGCAGCTTACAGAAGATTATCAACTTCCATGGGGATCAGAAAAATCAATCAACGTTAATCCAGTTATCTCTCCTACCAGTTTTAATATTAATCGAATTTCCTGGACGCGTAATTGGAAACCTGTCGTGGCTCTGCGCTTAATATGACACGACTTGTCAAAGAGCAACCGGAAAAGAAAGCGACAATCTTATTATGAGTTTTCAATGCTTTAATGAGTGATTTTACTTATTCAGACACTATCTGCTTTCAATGGATTCGCAGTATGTTCAGAACTCAGCAGAGAGCAAATCTGGACAAAAAGTAGAAAGTTGAAACGAAAGCCCATTTTAAATCAATTTGCATTTGTTTGATCACACAGGAAAAAAGCTTATCAGAAGCAGCATCATGGCTTTTTTATGCTCGTTGCGATCCGCGGGACGGCAGGAAGCAAAATCGTTGATTATTACTGGGCAATCGTTTGGCGCTTTCAGCAGACAGAGCTTTGAACGTAGTGGCAGGCCAGATACAAACAAAGCAATAAAAGTAAATTGCTCACATATGAGTTTCATGGCTCAATGATAATTAATTTTCATTTATGCCTCGATTCCTGGCATATAGTCGCTTTGACTATATAGTGGCTTGAAACTGCGGCACCTCGTAATATGTGAAGGTTTTCTTTTTTTTTTGCTCAAAAAACATCAACAGATGCGCAACGGAAAAATCACTAGGAAATGAAACGCACTTTTTTCTGATAACAGTCTTCAAATGTTGATCATTTTGATTATTAGGTGAATTTGCAGAAATGAAGCGAAAATAATTTGATTTGACGCGGTAATATTTATTTGCATCCTATGAACGGTGGGGTCGGATAATGGGAGAATTTTACTGCCTTTGATGAACAAAACAATTAAAAAAAAAAAGAAAATTTCCGTGGCAAATCTGTACCTTTGCAATAGCCGTACATTTCAAAGTTGCAACTCCGTAATTAACTCTTCGAACACCAAACTGAAATGATTTATCTTAGATTATATTTATCCATTTTCTAATGTTTTTATACCGTTGGAAAATTTATCAACTTGTTACGCTTTTGTTTGAATTGCTGGTTTTGCAATTGCACCTAAAACACAGATTATTATTTAAAAAAAATACAAATGCCAGTATTCTGTCAGTAATGCAATTACAAATTTGACTATATAGCATTCATCTTGATATTGCTATAAGTTTTCACGGAAAATATGCATGCATTATGCAGTCAGTTTTAAATTACTAAATCGGTCTGTCTACCAACTCGACAAAAATGTAATACTTAAAAACAAACAAATAAACAATCGTACCAATCACCATTTTACATGACCAATTAAAGCGTAAGAAAGGAGAATTAATATGCTTTCCAGCAAGATAATACATCCAAATCCTTTGAAAGTTATTGAATGTATTTCAAAAATAGTGAAAAATGTGAATGTGTTGCTCGAAAAGTTAAAAATTCGGTATGAAGGTTAAATTTCGGCATGAGAGTCCCTAAATTTGGGCCTGCAAGACGTTGCTCCAGACAACTCAGTGAGTCCAGCTCCACTCATCCACCCCTGCAGTTAATCATTAAAGACAAGAAGCTTCCAATTTTTCGACGATAACGCAGAAACAGTGAGTTATGATTTCAATAAGGCCCACTACAACAATATTCCCAGACAACCAGAAGTCGTATAATAATGTACAGACAATATCATAAATTGCTACAGTTTTATCAAAATCGCATATAAGAATGGCATACCTCGCATAATGTTTAAGTTAAATCGTATAGAATGCAAATTTCCGACCAATATGCGATGACTCATTTTTCTATCGTACTGTATCACAAATTAAATCGGATTACATCGTAAGACTTTTCAAAATGAATTTGTTATTACAGATTAAATCGTATATGATATTAAATCAACTCGTTTAAAATTAAATTAAAATATGCACGTATATAGCCTCCACTTTTGTACGTATAAGACATTTCTTTGCATTATATACGAATTGTTTGTTTGTATATATGTTTGTATATCACGAAAACAACTTTGAATATACGTGCATTCTGGTTGTCTGGGTTATTACTATTTTGAACACACATGATTGGGAAGCCCTACTAGATCACGAGAACGCCAACCGTGTTTCTCAAACATGCCATAGACCGCCACGTTCCTAAGAAGACTGCTAAATCTTCCATGTACCCGCTATGGTAAAGAAAAGAGCTGCATTTCGGAAATTTTCAAGCACAAAACACTTCTGCTGAAACAGCACTATCTGCGTGTCAACCATTGTTACCAAAAATTGAGTAAAGCTTACTTTTCTGTTTACCAGCGCAACATTCAAGCATCCATGAAATCTAATCCAAAGTCCTTTTGAATGTATGTTTGAGGTCAGAGGAAGTTGGATGACGCTGAAGCTTCGGGTGGTTCGGAAATCTGCCAACTGTTCTTTACAAAATTGGAAAGTGTTTTTTTCAAACGTGTCGCTTTAGCCACAACGGATTACCGAAGCTGCTTCAAAAGTTCCAGCAATAGATGTAGCCATATACTCCTTAGATGTTGATGACTCCATGATTCTCGAAGCTGCTCCTAAATTGAAATCTTCGACTTCACTTGGACCCGATGGAATTAATGCTATTCTGATGAAGAATTGCATCGATAATTTACTCACACCTCTACGTCACATCTTTCAACTCCTACTACGTACCAGCACCTTTCCATCGCTATGGAAGACAGCTTATATGTTCCCTGTCCACAAAAAGGGTGACATTTACTGGGTTATTATATCGAAATAATTCAAATTTCCGAAGATCAGCATGGTTTTTTGTCAGAAAGATCAACTACTACGAATCTTCTTGGCTTCACTACGTACGTTGTTCATTAATTCCTGTTTTTAACGTCGGTCTCTGTTCCGCAATCTAGTGCCAATCGGACATCGATTACACCCATTGATGGCAATCGAATGTGCAGGAAGGCAGCTCCCACACCTGCGTAGGATATCGCACCCATTCAAACACACATGGGCCGGGACCAACGGCTTTACTTCCCTTCCGAAGGAAGACATGACCAGAGATTTTTATGCCTAAGAAAAATTCCATCGAATTCGGCTGGGATTGAATCCAGACCCATTGAGGTATTACGTACGTTGTTGACGAAATGTCTGAAGGACTGCAGACCGATGCTATCAACACAGATTTGTCATCCGCTTTCGAAGAAATCTCAGAAATGAGACGGATGTAAGCCGATTTGTAACACACATCTGTAACGCAAAGTTACAGCAACTTGAGTGGGACTAAAATCAGTCCTATAGCAGTTATCTCAACCGGTTTGTGACAATTGTGCTACTAGAGTGTGACAAACATGATGATACTACCATAGAGGTAACTTTAAGACTAGTAGGTCCCGAAGAAACGTGCTCAACTTTTTGGCTCAGCTCTGGTACTCTCTTGGGTCCAAAACTCATTTTATCTGTCAAACTTTCATAGCGAATCAAAACAAACATAGTGTAGTACTAGAATTTAAACTAGAATGGGGTACGCTTATAGATGTACTTGGGATCAATACGCTAGTCAAGTAGTGAGCGAATTTGAACTCGATAGTTTCCACTGGTTGGTACAACGCTAGTACAATCATGTCTGTTGATGATATAACCATAGAGGTAACTCTAAGACTAGTAGGTCCCGAAGGAACGTGCTCAACTTTTTGGCTCAGCTCTGGTACTATCTTGGGTCCCAAGCTAATCGATTCACCCCTCGAAACATAGTAAAATCCAATAATCCCTCATTTTATCTGTCAAACTTTCATAGCGAATCAAAACAAACATTGTGTAGTATTAGAATTTTGGCTAGAATGGGGTACGTTAATCGATTTACTTGGGACCAATAGGCTAATCAAGTAGTGAGCCAATTTAAAATCGTTAGATTCCACCGGTTGATATAACGCTAAGCTAACAAAATAAGCGAATGTAAGTAATGGGACTGGTATGTGAGTAGGGTAAACGCTCCTATAGTGGCGACACGTTATAATTGTTAGGTTCCTATAGTTGTGTAATGAGTCTCCATGCACAACTATAGGAACCTAACGCTTCTAACGTACCGCAACTATAGGAGCGTTTCCCTACCTTTGCGTTCGTCTAAAAAATAACTCGCATTTAAGTCACATCTGGTTTCATTCCACGTCTTATTTCGAAAGATCAATGCTATAAACATATTCAAGATACCAACAATAAATTTATGTTACAATTAAACTAGTTCATTAGAACTAGATTTTATTACAAGAGCAGTAAAATCTCCGAAGAAACTCACGCTACTATTTAATAACTACTATTTAATTCAACTTTATAACTACTTTGATCGCTCATCCATACAGTGTGAAAACTTCTACAGTATTTAGTACCAATGTAAAACGTATTAGTACCATAGAGGTAACTCTAAGACCACTGGGTCCCGAAGAAAATCATTATTATTTTTGGCTCACTCAGTACCAGAACAACGGTCCCAAGCAGTCCCAAGCTATTTCACTCACCCCTGCATGTTCTGCATGAATCCACACACCCCTGATGTTATCTGTCAAACTTTCATAGCGAATCAAAACAAACATAGTGTAGTAATAGAATTTCAACTAGAATAGGGTACGTTAATCGTTTGCTTGGGACCAATAGGCTACTAAAGTGGTGAGCCAATTTAAAATCGTTAGTTTCGTATTGATTGTTGTTAGTACTAGATACTGAATAAGTCTGAATGCATTTCATTAAGCCTTGTTTGAAATAAAAAAAAAATCTGTCCACGACAAACGTTAATACCAAAAATACAATACTCCCTCTTCGTTAGCTAGATCTAGATCTCCAAAAATTTTGTTTATTATAAAATTGCAGTTAGAAATTTCAGTTGCGTTTTTTTAACTTTCAAAGAATCAATTGTAAATCTAGCTCGAGAATTCTAATCACGCTGCTCGAATTAATCTTGATCATCGGAAAAATTTGCCACAGTGGAACCATTCAAGCAACATTTCTCATTTTTTTTCTTTCACTACCGTCATTGTTCCATCTTTCAGTTAATGTCCAGCTCTCATCATCCATTGGGGCGTCTTCCTGATGGCAGCGCGTTCAAAATTTGCATTTTTATCCAATTATGAAATTTATGTCAAACTTAATTACCCTCAGCTGAGCTGGCAACGGAGTGAATCAGCAGTTAGCAAAAACTCGTGAGATTCAGCTCACCGAATGCTGCAGGACAGGGATAAGAATCTGCTGCCTGTCTGCATACTTATTTCTCACCCCCTTCCAGGGTTTCTCCTTCCGAGATGGTTTATTGGTGATGGTGTGAAGGTTAATGAGTGCACCATAAAAGAGGGCACTGTTTTCTTTCCTACGTGGCTTTTCCTTGTCGTTTCATTTTGCACTCTTAAGGTATGTGGCTGTGTAGTTCCTGGTGTTTCCCTCTGATCGAAAAAATGTCCTATATTGAGAGAGTCTTATTTTTTGTTCGCCAGAACCTTAACTGAAGTCAACTCAGTGTATCGAAATTAGGTACGTAGGACACTGTTGAGGACAACCAAGAACAATTCCTTCGCATTCACTATTGTAACACAGTAAATGAGGAGCTAAGGGGAACGTGTCGCAAAAGAATTCTCTTCGTATTGCTGTCACGTACTTTTTGGCGCTGTAATTTGTCTTGACAATTTGGCTATGGTACGAAGGAAAAGTTTAAATTGATTTCTTCTTGTTCATTAGAGTTTGAAGAATAATTATTGATTTTTCTTGACCCGATATACATCCAAATTTCGATGCCGTTCAAAATCTTTAATATCCATTGGTGACTACAGATTAAACTACTCCGTTCCATTTAAACTTTAAATATATTATGTATTTCATTGAAACATTCTCCATCCATTTTTGCGCATATTAGAATGGATGATGAAGGTCAATTTTAAATATGTGTTCTTGACTCACTCAATTTGATTCTCGCTCTTTAGTTCATTGTTTTGAATCGATTCCAGTAATTCCAGTTAACAACTCTTCCAAAATATTCAACATTATTTTGCTTTGCTATATCATCTCGTTTACATCTTTAAAGTTTAATGCCTTCACAAGAGATGTATATCATCATGTATCTACTCTTTTGATGTGTAAAAAGGTTAAAAGTCCATCCGACTTTTGAATGAAACTTTTGCTATCACTAGAATCACCTGCAAAGCTTTTATTCTAATTACTTTCCAAATTCAGTCCACCGCCGTACCACCGAGTAATGCTAGCAAATTATCATGAGCGTGCCTTTAGGACTGTACTGGAGCATACCAACAACCTATTGAGTGCAGAATAGTCGGTTTGAGTTTATCCTTTTCCTTCCGGTGGGCATAGTCAAACGGAGAAGCCAAGGAAACTGTTCGTATTCTTGTTCGTCGCCGGCTATGCAAAGGTATGCTGAATCGGTAGTGTTAAATGATAATATCGTCCTGATTCGATTTCCTTTTCCGTCTGGTGCTGCTAAACTCGTACTGGGCTAGACATAACCAAAGTAGTATCCATGAATATGGATAAGAGGTTGATAAACTTTTATCTGTTTTGAGTTTACTCAAGGATTGATTTTTACACGATGCATGTGTAGATTCAAAGTATTTTTTTCACATATGTATATATAACCGACAAATGCACTTTTCACAGGGATTTCAATTGACAAACTTGTGACCGATAGCCAAAAAGTAAATAATTCTTCTAGGATATCGTCTGTATATTTATGCATCAATTTTTTTTTCTTCCACTCCCGAAGTTTCGGTAATTTATGTCACCATTTTCAAGGATTTCAATAATTACAATTTATAAATAGTGTTTGAAATATTTAAATGTACTGTGTTTATTCCCGAGCAAAGTTTGGCCTCAAAATGACAGTAAATTGAAATCAAGTTTTGATATCAACATCAAACTGAAATCCTAATTTGATTTAAGTTTATGCAATTGACAAATTTGATACCAAATTTTGTTTTCATTTTGCTGTACATTTGCTCTTCAAAAATATGTTGTTGCGGGTTTGTTTTCATTGCCTTAGCATAACATCAAATTGAATACTTGTTTTGTTATCAACAGGAAAAATGGATATCAAATTTAGTTTTCAGTTTGCTCTCACTTATAATAGAAATAGTTTTCAATGTGTTGTCACAGAAAGATTTTTTTGCTCTCAATTTTGATATTTTAACCGTTAAAACGGCCAAAACGACAGCAGCCTGAGTAATCATTATCAGCAAAATCACAACATCAAATTTAGATTTCAATTTGATCCCAGACTTTGCTCGGGTACTCACTGGGGTTAATCAATGATCGTCTCTACGAAGATTCCATGCTGTACTAATGATACTTTTCTTAACTTATTTTTAGTACTTAAGGTCATCTCAATTAAAAGAAGTATTAGTTTTACATAAATATTACCATCGATAATCTTAATTCCTTGTATACTGTAGTACCTAACTCTGATTCCAGGATACTAATGGATACTAAAAAAAACTTTTTGAGGTTAATTAGGGCGCTTCATAAAAAAAAGTGATCAGTGGCCGCCTTCCAGTTCGATTCATAACCCCAAAATTTGGTAAATATTGATGAAGGTTTGTATTCGTGCCAATGATTTCAATTTTGTAAAGTATTAGTATAGAAAACTATTGATTTTCACTTACATTGCTCATTGGCTTCAGCTGTCCAAACCAGTGCTGTCATGGTTAATATAGAGCTGGTAACAAACTGATGTTTCATATGTGCGCCCCACTTGTTATTTAGGAATGTTTACACAATTTATTTCTCTCGCATTCAAATTAGGGTCCGGGTAAAAGTTGTCAACAATCAACTCGCCATAAATTTTTTAAATACTACTTTTCAGATGCCAAAACGCTACGATGATTTAAAGGGTGATACGGTCAAAATTTGGTCAATATCAACTTGACGTATTTCTTTCAATTTTGCATTTAAAAAACCTGAACACGCCTCATTTTGAAGGTGTGTGTGTGTAGAATGTTGCTCCTATTTTGATTTTGGAATTCACTCTTCAGTTGTCAAAATGCCGTCCAAGCAAGAAGAGCAGCGTATCAAAATTTTGCTCGAGCATCGCGAAAATCCGAGCTACTCGCACGCAAAGTTGGCAAAATCGCTAAAAGTTGCCAAATCAACCGTTACAAATGTAATTAAAGTGTTTGGGGAACGTTTGTCGACAGCCAGGAAGTCTGGATCGGGGGGAAATCGAAAACCGGAAGCCGCTGAGACGACAAAGAGAGTTGCCGGTAGTTTCAAGCGAAACCCTAACCTCTCTCTCCGAGATGCCGCAAATAAGCTGGGTGTATCGTCTACAACCGTGCATCGAGCCAAAAAACGAGCCGGACTATCGACTTACAAGAAGGTAGTGACTCCAAATCGCGATGATAAACAAAATACGACGGCCAAAGCGCGATCCCGGAGGCTGTACACGACGATGCTGACGAAGTTTGACTGCGTGGTAATGGACGACGAAACCTACGTCAAAGCCGACTACAAGCAGCTTCCGGGACAGGAGTTTTATACGGCAAAAGGAAGGGGAGAGGTAGCAGATGTTTTCAAGCACATGAAACTGTCAAAGTTCGCAAAGAAATATCTGGTTTGGCAAGCCATCTGTACCTGTGGCTTGAAAAGCAGCATTTTCATAGCTTCCGGGACTGTCAACCAAGAAATTTACGTGAAAGAGTGTTTGAATAAACGTCTGCTGCCTTTCCTGAAGAAACACGGTTGTTCCGTACTGTTTTGGCCGGATTTGGCATCTTGCCATTACGGTAAAAAGGCCATGGAGTGGTACGCCGCCAACAACGTGCAGGTGGTTCCCAAGGACAAGAACCCTCCCAACACGCCAGAGCTCCGCCCAATTGAGAAATACTGGGCTATTGTCAAGCGGAACCTAAAGAAGACCAAAAAACTGCTAAGGGCGAGCAGCAGTTCAAGGCAAACTGGCTTTCTGCGGCGAAGAAGGTGGACAAGGTGGCTGTACAAAATCTGATGGCAGGGGTCAAGCGTAAGGCCCGGCAATTCGGATTTGGAAAAGCGGAAGCCTAACTGAATATTTTTCCTGAATTTTATACTAATTGAACTTGAAAAAGAAATTTAATTTGATTTTTTAAATAAACGATTTCACCGATTTACACGCGTTTTCCCTTGACCAAATTTTGACCGTATCACCCTTTATGTTTTACTTGCCCTTTTTGGGGGATATTAAATTATACCTTCTTTCGTTCAACGCTCAAAGCTTTATTGTTTTAAACTAAAACAGGTCCTGATGAAGATCTCAAACCATAAATAACCGATAAAACTGTAGTCAGCACTTTTTAGTTGCGTTGCGTGTGTAACGAATTAATTCGTAGATTGCATACTGGCAACTGCCATGTACCAACTTTATCGTTCTTATTCTGATTGCTCAAGGAAAACTATTTTGGAGTGAATAGTTCTCCAATCAAAGTTCAGAATAGAAAAAGCATGACCATTACCATTGCCATAAAATTTGCGTTCATTCATTAAGTTCCCTGAATTTTCAACGTAGTACCGTAAAATTGATAAATAGCAGATCTTAGATCCATGCCAACTTTAGAGCCATTTCCCCTATTCAATAATTTCTCGACGCCTCTTGAAAAATCGTGCAATTATTTAACAAAACTGTTTTGAAGTTCTTTGATCTTCCTAGAAATACTCGAAACATCCCGGAAATAATTAAACTGCATAAAACTTCTCTGGAGTTCTCGAGACTTCTTAGAGTTTATCGGAACTTCTTTAAAGTTCCTGCAATTTATTTGAAGTAAATTGAACTGCCCTGAGGTTCTCATTCCTTGGAACTTCTTTCTACAATTTTTGAGATCCACCCTGAAGTTATCTCATCTTTCCTGAAATTCTTGCTACTCTTCTTATGATGTTTCTTATTTTAATTATTGACTATCCATTTCCTGATAATTATGGAAGTTCCCTCATGACTTCTCAGAACTGCCCGGAGTTAGATTGATTGGTTGTTATGATGTTTTGCAAAACATGTTATGTGATTAATATTTAGTTTGATTAGGCTCCGTCTCTTGCGGTTTTTAAATTCCTATAAATGTATGAAATGTAATAATATCAACTAAAGGATGAACCTGTAAAAAATTGGACGGCTTAAATTTGGTGATTTTTTTTTAAACGTGTGTTTGAAAAACTTGAACACCCCTCATTTTGTAAGACGATATGTTGCCTTCATTTTTTATATATAATGAACGATGAAATATACGTCAAGGAGGATTTCAAGCAACTCCCGGGTCAAAAGTTTACATGGCTACAGGAAAAGGAAAGGTTTAAGATAAGTTTAAGCAGAAAAAGTTGTCAATGTGCCCAAAAAAATACTTGGTTTGGCAGGCGCTTTGCACCTATGTGCTGAAAAGCGAAATGTTTGTGACAACTGTTATTGTCAACCAAGATATTTATGAAAAGAAATATTTCCAAAATGATAGTAGCCTTTTTTGAAGAAACACAGTTGTTCCGTGCAGTTTTGGCCAGACCTCGCTTCCTGTCACTCATGCTTGGCATGCACAGTTTTGGTCACGAATTGTTCATTTGCTGATAACAAACAGTTGACGGAACATAGTTCTTTTTGAAGCAGTAGATATAATAGAGTTTAAGCTTGTT
Source organism: Ochlerotatus camptorhynchus (assembly GCF_037179485.1). Classification (NCBI taxonomy): domain Eukaryota; kingdom Metazoa; phylum Arthropoda; class Insecta; order Diptera; family Culicidae; genus Ochlerotatus; species Ochlerotatus camptorhynchus. Next base: position 469,155 of record NW_027041209.1, read on the forward strand.
ATTGATACTTAAAAAAATTAGATTTTAATTTAAGTAATAAACTGTATTTGTTTTGGCGTTGTAAAAATCAAGTGGGAAATGCTCGGTGCACATCTCGGACTCTAAGTGCAAAAATTCATTGGTGTTGATTCAAATGTTAAGATTTACCTACTCTTTGCTTATCTATAGTAAACTATGATCCCAATCTATCAATTACTTTTAAGAAAAACATATTTCAACAACTGAGTGAAAAGTTATTAACTTGTGAGAAGTTGTTGTGTACAAATATGCATGCCAAGCATAATGTCACCACGGGAAAATGACTCAGGAACGGTAGACTGCCAACAACGTGCAAGTCGTACCCAAGGACAAAAACCCTCCAAACTCGCCGGAACTGCACCTAATTGAAAAATATTGGACAGTCGTTAAGTGGAACCTCATGAAAACTCATGAAACAGTTGGAAATGAGAAACTGTTCAAATAGACGTTCAGCATCAAGTAAGGTTGATACAACAGCGGTAAAAAATCTGATGGAAGTTGTAACGTAAATCCCGACAGTTCACGTTTGGAAAATCGGAAGCCTAATCAAATAATTTTCCTGTATGTTGTAGTCATTGAAAAAAAGTTTGATCATTTATAAAATTACAAAATAAGTGTGCACTCAATCATGATTGACCAATTTTTGACCGTTCCACCCTTTAATCTTGAATACTAATATTTGCCATTAAACAGTATTTTTTATGATAAGCTGCGTTGTTTGGGAAATGTGTCGCCGAAGACGGAGACACTGTGCTCCAAATTGTGTTCAACGAATGGCTATTCCTATGCCATCGATGTCAAACTCCGCTGTTTAGATATTCTTGCACCTTCGACATCCTCATCTGAACTTCAGTTTGGTAGATCACCAGCGCTCTGTCTGTTATTTAACATTGACTAGTATTTGTCTGACCCTACATACTGAGCTTGCGGTGACTGATGAATCGGCGTCTCCCGGATGCTCATCTGGACTTCAGCTTCCAGCGAATCCGACACGCTACACGGCTGTCGACAGAAGCAGACCACTCTCAATATGTGTCACGCGATCGTCTGTTTACTCGGCAGCAACCATTGTGTGGTCCTTCTCATTGTTCTTCATCAGCAGTTCTTTCAGTCGATGCGTCGTCGACTTTGGAAAGCAACCGTTTCGTGATGAATGTGTGAGTACTGACCACGTTTTGCGTCCATTGCTGCAATGGAAGCGCTCTTTCCCTCGTTGGCGAATCTGCCATAGAATGAAACCATTGGAAGCGGCTCCCGTTCTGGTGGAGGAGGCTTATTGGACAGCGGAAGATAAAATGTTTATTGTGTTGTACCTTTTGACTATAGTTTTAAGATGTATTGTATAGTGAACAAGAATCCTCGGCTCTGTAAAGTTAATTCGGTTGAGCCTAAACAAATAAATTAATTTAAAAAAAATCTATACGACCACCATCAACCATCAATCGCAACGCGAAGGGGATTATCCCTAAATTATGCAAGGGTTTTTGAGTCATTATAAGAACCCCCATGCCACCCCTGTAAGATACTAAAAGATTTTTAGTTGACCCCTCCCCCTAAAATCTTAGTATGATTCCTAAATTTTCAAAATATTGAGTTGGAAACATTTTATATGAATAAATCAGTTCATCGTATGCTCATTTAATGCTAGTTCATAATTTAGAAAATATATGCTGCCTCTCCTTCTATTGTAAGAAAATGTAAAAACATTGAGACACACCTCCCCCTCCCCTATCATCCGTTACATAATTTGTGGATGACCCCATGTACTAAATATTAAATAATCATGTTGCCAGAGTAGATTCAAGTTGTAAACTTTTTTGAACGTAAGCTTGGATTGAACAAAATTTCAACGAAAAAATGCATTTGATTCTTCAACAATTAATGACGTTTCCTTTCACCTTATTTAAACAGTTCAAACTCACTGGAAGTGCAATTTATTGGATTTTATAAGCATGAAAAGAAAGAGAAAATATTAAGGTTAATTTTCATGTCCTCGTTATTAAGAATCCAAAAATTAGGCCTAATAGGTACAAATTTTAAAATCAATAATGATAAATTAAGCACCTCATTAGGGGTATAACATGAATTTACATTAAAATAGCTAACCAACGAATCGATATTGTTCCAGTTCTCGGTATTAGAGATAGCCTTCGAGAAAAGGTGAAATTTCCCAGCCTATGAGGTTTTAAAACTCTCATAAAATACATCTTTCAAGTTGCCAAAAGCGGATCCAAAGCCATTAGTCGTTCGGAAGCTTTTAATTTTACTCACACTAGTTTTAACGAAAACTATCTTAGGTCACGAATATAAAAAGCACGCCATCGATTCACTCGCCGTTGTTATGCTCTAGTTCGGACGATATGACGCAAAAAAGAGCAAAGGTTTAAATTTCCGGCACTTTTTGTGTCTTTGTTTTATTAACTTACGGCATCTAACATCAGCATGCCATGCAAGGAAAGTGCATGCTACATCAATATCATTTTTAATGATGTTAAAATCACATGAATTAACAAATCAATCCGTTATAGTTCGCTAACGGTAAAATCAAATAAAATATGAATTAAAAAGAAGAGATTAAATACAATAGCTTCGAAATAAAAATTGCTCCATGATGGCTGATAATCAGTTTTTTCAGTGTCGCATTTGACATCAAATATATTCAAGTAAGAGCATGCAATGAGCTTCTTGCCTTGACTAATTGACCCGTTCCAGGAGGCTATTTTTTAAGACTTTGCACATCATAGTTGCTTCTACTCCGCTACAGATCAGAACCTGTGAAATTTTTTAGAAAATCACCACATGATATGAAGCTTGGGATTAAATTTCAATCTTCAATGAATGCATTCTATTGATCAATACTGACGCCGAACCACGTCCTCATGGTCTTTGGAGAGGAGAGAAGGATGATTAATTTGACAATCATTGCTACTAGAGACCAAGTTTATTTCTGCATCTCCACAATTGCCGTGGGAAGGATAGTTGTGTTAGTATGTCAGATTATTTTTATATCAGGATGTGGTAAGTAATGCGGATCAGTAAAAGCAACAGACTGGTTTTATTTAAATCTAGTGGGAATAGAATAAGCCATAGTGAAAAAATGCAAGGAAGTATACGAGCCTGGGATTGAACTCCAGACCATCTGCTCAGCAAACATAAACGGTAACCACTAAGCGAGCCTCGTCCATTGCATGAAATTATGCACCACCAAGCCAAATTTTGATTCAATTTTAACGAGAGATTTGAATATGCTATCTTATCCAGCACTAAAGTCTGGAACGCGAAAAAATTGGTCAACTTCAAATTGGTGTATTTCTGTTAAAAATGCATTAAAAAAAACCTGAAATGCTGCAATAGGAAGTTGAGTGTATATACAATGGTTATGATGAGTTTTCACCGTTTGTTCTACAGTTTTCAAAATGACATCCAAGCAAGAGGAGCAGCGTGTCAAAATTTTGCTCGCGCAGCAAGAAAATCCGACGTTCTCACACAAAACTTATGTGAAGGTGGATTCCAAGCAGCTTCCGGGACAGGAGTTTTATACCGCATCAGGAAAAGGGAAGGTGGCTATCGAAGTTCCCGAAAAAATATCTCATCTGGCAGGCCACATGCATGTGTGGTCTAAAAATCGGCATTTTCATTACTACGGGAACCATCAATCAAGAGATCGATCTACGTCCAAGAGTACCTGGAAAAGCGGCTACTACAATTCCTAAAGCAACATAATAGACCTGTGCTGTTCTGGCCAGACTTGGCAAGCTGCCACTATGGGAAAAAGGCAATCGAGTGGTACGATGCGAACAGCGTGGTTGTGGTACCCACAGACCACCCCAAGCAACACACTCCCATCCAAATAAGTTGCTGCAACTTGATTGTGACTGGAATAAGTTGAAAACAAGTTACCACGACTTTTCAGTGACAAGTGTGCTGCTAGGGAACTCCATCCTATCGAACGTTATTGGGCCTTGGTAAAACGGAATCTAAAAAAGTAAAGGGTTGTGTCCTAGACACGACCGCAGTATGACGTAGAACCACACAAAATTGATGTTTTTCATGCATTTTTGACTATTATACTTTATCTTAAAATTTTCAAGTATTTCAATGTTTCGGTTATGGTTGACTCAAAACAATTTACACATTTTTCTTGACAAATATCCATGTGAAATTCTACATGATTTTCATTTGACCACACATAAACAGAATCCACTCAGAAGTACACATGAAATTTACACGCAAATGAATAGTATGTGTGGTCACGCATGGTTTTTATATGTACATATTGTAAGTATGTGGCCGACACATAGATATTGATTTGTTAGGAGCGGTATTTGAGGGGTGGGGGAGGGGGTTTAGGAAAGGTTGTTGATGAGTGGTGGTGGGGGGTTAGGAGAGGTTGTTGAGGGAGGGGAGAGATTGTTGTGAAGGGGGGAGGGGGAGAGATTGTTGTGAAGGGGGGAGGGGGAGAGATTGTTGTGAAGGGGGAGGGGGAGAGGTTGTTGTGAAAGGGGGAGGGGGTTTACATCATTATTGTGGTCACGCCGTGATCCACCTTTAGCCACTGATTTGGTCCTGCTTACTGCAGGACCAAGCAGTGATGCCACATTTTTCGAATTTAGATCTGTATTTTCATCGCAAAAAATCTTTTTAAAAATCTTGCTCACAATAATCTGTATAATTTCCGTTTTATGGTCTCAGTGCGGATTTACGTAAATCTCCATTGAGCAAATTCATAGTTCAAAATAGTTCAGTTTGTTCTAAGTTTAGAATCATAAAAAATTACTAAAGTTTCATTGGCATAGCTAATGGGGGTGACAAGGGGGCCAGGCCTCTTCAGAAATACAAGTGCGGCAAACTTTATAGAAGTTTTGCGAATTTCGTAGCATTTTAATGAAGTTTGCTTTCTAAAGAATTTGTCTATTTTTAAAATCTTGAAATCCCACAATCTTGATGTGTTTTGTATCTCTTCTACAGTGAAAATTTTCGTAATGAATTACCCAAGGGAAATGTCGGCTTCGGCAATACCTTAACGTATTATCGTCAGCAGGGTAAACAAAGTTCTAGAGCACTCAAATTTGGCCAATAGATGCTCTAAAACACAATGTATCCACATGCCAAAATTAAGCTCTCAAAGACCTTGTTTACCCCCCTGACGAAGTTAAGGTATTGCTTATTGGGTAGGAGAAGTTTGATGGTGGGGGGGTAGGAGAAGTTTGATGGTGGGGGGGGTAGGAGAGGTTTGATGGTGGGGGGGGAGGAGAGGTTGTTGAGGGGGGGGGGCGAGAGATTGTTGTGAAGGGCGGAGGGGGTTTACATTATTGCTTTTCCTCACGCCGTGATCCCCCTTATGCCGCTGATTTGGTCCAGCTTATTGCAGGACCAAGCGCCACGCCGTTCGAAGCGACAATGAGCAAAAGCATGACAGCAGCGCTGTTTTATATCTTTTCCGGTTCAGAACCTGATAGGATTTTCCGCAGTTTTTTATGAATGGGGCGGAGCAGAAAGTTTCTTTTGTGCAGAATATGTAAAGTAGGATGGACTTTGGATGTTAATATAATTGCATATATAGAGGCACCAGATATGTTTAACCGTCAGTTGTGTGTAATTCACCAACTGAATGTCATCAAACATGTCTTCAATGCAATTTTTTGTTCAAATTTGGTAAAACTTGGTTTTACTAATGATTGTGGTTTGTTTAAAATTTATTTCCCGGAAAAAAGGGATCTTCAAAGTCTGTCTCGTTTTCGGGTTATTGTTGAGGGGGGGGGGGGTTAGGAGAGGTATTTGAGGGGGGGGGGGGTTAGGAGAGGTATTTGGGGGGGGGGGTTAGGAGAGGTATTTGAGGGGGGGGGGGGGTTAGGAGAGGTATTTGAGGGGGGGGGGGGTTAGGAGAGGTATTTGAGGGGGGGTTTAGGAGTGGTATTTGAGGGGAGGGGGTTTAGGAGTGGCATTTGAGGGGGGGGGGGGTAGGAGAGGTATTTGAGGGGGGTAGGAGGGGTTTGATGGTGGGGGGTAGGAGAGGTTGTTTAAGGGGGTTGGGGCGAGAGATTGTTGTGAAGGGCGTGTGTGCTTTTCCTCATTGTGGTCACGCCGTGATCCACTTTAAGCCACTGATTTGGTCCTGCTTGCTGCAGGACCAAGCGCCACGCCGTCCGAAGCGTTAATGAGCAGTGGCATGAGAGCAGCGCTGATTTATATCTTTTCAGGTTCAAACAGAATGATGTGCAACCAAGTGGTATTCGTTTATGATGACTGGGTTTGGAAAAAAGGCTTATTTCATGAAATCAGTGATAAAATTATCATTTGTACATTTTCAATAGTTTAATTACAGAAAAATTGGAAAAATATTTATTTCAACAGGTTCGTAATGTAATATCCTATCGATTGGCGTATTTGGATTTTAATTTCATCTATAAATGACAAAGTTACAAGCGTTCAAAACCTAACACTCCTTCACCACACATATTTTTTGATTTGCACCCCAGTATAGTCGACAAAGACGTAGTTCTACGTCAAAAAAAACTAATAAATCCATGGAAAAGAGCAGCAGTTTAAATCTAACTGGCGTTCGGCGGCGAATAAGGTCGATGAGAGCACTGTGCAAAATTTAATGAAAGGGGTTAAACGGAAGGCACAGAAGTTCGGATTTGGCAAACCAAAAGAATAAACGAACATTTTTTCCTTTAAATATATGAATTGAACTACCAAAAGAAAAATAAGAAGATTTTTGTGATATGAATTTTGACTGCAAGAAACGATTTTTTTGTCGACCAGTTTTTGCGCGTTCTAGTCTTAAATTGGACTTTGTAAATTCAATTTTCTTTATCATATCATATCATATCAATTTTTAGCATTCCAAAGGGCGTATATTGGAAACTGCAACTGATTCAAATGCTTTTGACTTTTTTCGCTAGTTTCAAACGAGAAAATGGTCTTCGAAACATTGAAACGATGAAATTCTCCTGAAATCTTTGAAAATTGATTCTTTACAGCGTAGACACTCAGATTTACTATCCTGCCTATATTTTTGTAGTAAGAGGATGCGATGGGCAAGCGTCTTGAATAACCTTCTAGAGAAGATTCTAAAAGCAGTTCTAAAAGAAACTTGTTTTGGAAGCTCATTCTAGACTAGCTGCCGTTTCATACATATCGAGTCATTTCAATGCCAGTTTTACCAAATTTAAAGTTTTATTAAGTACTAAAAAGCTGCTTTAAGACATGCATAAATCCCTGGTCAAGACTGCTTTGCCATTAATGCGTCCACCAAAACCTCATCAAGACTAGAATGTGTCTAGTTGGCCCATATTGGAGAAAATTCTGAAGGGTATATTCTTGAAGCTCTTCAAGATTGATTAACTGCAAAAAGGTTGTATGACGAATGCATTCAGAACCATTTGAAAACCGTAATTAAGCTACAATAAAAACTATTTGGCAATAATAAAAATCTTTTTCAAGCCATTTTACCTAGCCGCTTGTTAAATCCACTAGAAAACTCATCATTCAAGATAGGAAAGGATTCATTAATACCATCCGATCTTAACAATATAATTAAAATATAAAACATCGAAAAATAAGAAGCCTGCACTCGGAAAATATTGATTTTACTTATTATTTTTAATTGAGGAAATAAAATTAATTATTCTTCTTATGGATCATTCAGCTAAATTGACCAAAATAAAGTCATATCCAAGGAAACATACGTTGAAAAATGAAGATTGTAAAAAGCAAACAAAACAATTGAATTATGGGGGTGGCATAAAAGTTGGTATTCATGGCCCATTTGTGAAAAAGTTAATCCCCGAATAAATACCAGGGCAATACCAGACGGGATTCATGGGTGCCCTAACCTAATTTTCACGATTCGGCAGGTTCTGCAGAAATGCCGCGAATACAACGTGCCCACACATCATTTGTTCATCGATTTCAAATCCGCATATGACATAATCGATCGAGATCAGCTATGGGATATTATGCACGGGTACGGATTTCCGGATAAACTGACGCGATTGGTCAAGGCGACGATGGATCGAGTGATGTGCGTTGTTCGAGTATCGGGACACTCTCGAGTCCCTTTGAATCTCGAAGGGGGTTACGGCAAGGTGATGGACTTTCGTGTTTGCTATTCAACATCGCGTTAGAAGGTGTGATCAGAAGAGCTGGGATAGACACGAGTGGCACGATCTTCAGGAAGACCATCCAACTTCTTGGATTCACTGATGACATTGACATCATGGCACGGAACTTTGAGACGATGGCGGAAACGTACATCAGACTGAAGGCTGAAGCTAGGCGGATTGGACTTGCCATCAACGCATCAAAGACAAAATACATGAAAGGAAGAGGTTCTAGGGAAGACAATGTTAGCCTCCCACCCCGAGTTCAGATTGACGGTGACGAAATCGAGGTGGTCGATGAGTTCGTGTATTTGGGCTCACTGGTGACCGCCGAAAATGATACCAGCAGAGAAATTCAAAGACGCATTATGGCAGGGAATCGTGCCTTCTTTGGACTCCAGAGGACGCTCCGGTCGAATAGAATTCGCCGCCGCACGAAGTTGACTGTCTAAAAGACGCTGATTAGACCGGTGGTCCTCTACAGCCACGAGACCTGGACTATGCTCGTTGAGTACCAACTGCGCCCTTGGTGTTTTCGAACGGAAGGTGTTACGTACCATCTACCATCACGAATTGCACCAGCTGCTGAGAGAACCATTCATCTTCCACATTGCAAAAATTGGGTGACTACGGTGGGCTGGGCACGTCGTATGAATGCCGCACAAAGACCCAATGAAAATGGTTTTAGAAAGCGACCCAACAGGAACAAGAAGAAGAGGCGCACAGCGGGCAAAGTGGATCGACCAAGTAGAAGGCGACCTGCGGACCCTTCGCAGACTACGAGGTTGGCGAAGTATCGCCATGGATCGAGTAGAGTGGAGACGACTTCTTCGGACAGCAGAGGACAACAATGCCTTAGTAAGGTAAGGTAAGTAAGTTGTGTAAAAGTTTTTTTGCTTTCATGAAATCTCTAAAAAATTCATTAGTTTTTAAAATGGCTTTTATGAAGAAAACTTGCTGTATGAATTGTATTAATCTAAAACCATTTGGCTTGATCCTACTCGTTCAGATTTATGGCAGTATTTATGGAGGCAAAGTTGCCTGCAAAAAATAAACATCAAAGTTTGTTTACCTTTCGATAGTAGCGCTTTACGATCATTGAAACAAGGGTTTTCTCCAGCATTCTTCCAGGCGATTTTCCGCTAACTGAAAGCTTCAGTGGTTTGCTGTCAGTACTGATGCAAGTTATTCCGATCGTCATCCATACGCACGATCTGGATAAGGCTGGTCTGATTTTAGATTGTTTCATATAGGGGAAATGGATGTAATGTCGGCCTAAATGCCGCTAATTTGGGCCCATACATAATTTCAGCAATTGACTAAATTTTCAATAGTGACCAAAAATATCCATTAGTACCATCCCAATGACGCGTTCATCTGGATAAAATTGATAATCAGCAGATTTTTAGCGATGGGCCCAATCTTAGATCCATAGGCCAACATAAGAGCCATTTCCCCTACGAGATGGTCAACACCAGTCAGAACTTGATGCCAGTGCCTTCTACAATGTTTTATGAATTCGAGGACCAGATGCTCAGCCGTTGATGGTACAGGTTCAGCTGGACGAGCTGGTTCTTCTAAAGAAATACATATAGCTGAAATCAACTTCCCTTCGGTCGTTAGCGTCGCTTGAAATTTGTATCTTACTTTGTCTAGCCTTTTAATTTTTCTTGTCATCAATTTTGCTTTTAATTTCAAACTGTAAACAGTGTAATTGTAAAAAACTTTTTAGCAACAATGTATGCTTTATGCTCTCGTTTTAAATCGAATGGTTTTATGGTAGGTTTTAGAATGATAGAACACATATATGGAGTGTTTTATCAAGACATTAATTTAAAGAAAAATACTAATGAAGTTTATGATGAAAAAAAAAAAAATGATTGATATACTGAAAAAATGATTGAGAGCAATTGTTAACATACACAATTTTGGTCACGAATTGCTCATTTGCTAATAGCTTTGAACACAGTTGACGAAACATAGTTCTTTTTGAAACAGTAGATATAACAGAGTTTAGGCTTGTTATAGATACGTTAAAAAGTTGATTTTTATTCTAGTAATAAACTATACTTGTTTTGGCGTTGTAAAAATGAAGTGAGAAATGCTCGCTGCACATCTCGTACTTTAGGTGTAAAAATCCATTGGTGTTGATTCAAATGTTAAGATTTACCTTCTCTTTGCATATCTACATTGAAGTTAAATCATAATCTATCAATTACTTTAAAGAAAATCAAATTTCAACAACTGAGTGAAAAGTTATAAATAAATGAGCAGTTGGTGTATACAACTGCGCATGCCAAGTATCATTGAGAGCTGGTTTAAATTTATTTTTGAAACAATACAGTGTTTGTCTTTCTCGCCAGACTATAAAAGGTTTTCAAAACAGAAAATAGCTGAATTACCAACTAGGAATGTTATACACTTTGAAATGCTGTATTTAAAATAAATGGATTGTACATTGCCGTTATAAAAACATTATAAATCAGAGAGGATGCCAAACGACTGCCGAATTGTTACTTTGAATGTTCATTTGTAAGCAGTCAGCAGAATTTTGGTTGGTTATAAGTTTATAAGAAATTTGAAAAATATGTATATTTAAGCGATGTCACTTCACAAAAATTAAGGTATTATTTAATTTAATAAATGAACTAGTATACAATCATTCTGATACTTTTGATTTTCTAACTGCATAGAGAGCTCACAATTAATAACGGCGGAATTGCTCCAAAGAACACAAAGTTAGGAGTAGGCGTAAGCTCATGTAACACCGTTAAAGCCAGGAGGAATAAAAAGGTGCCATACATCAAAAACCATCAAATAACAACGTGATCACATCATCGTCATAATCAGCTGCGTCTGTGTCAAAAGTAAGAATATTATAAAGTGGGAGAGCTTAGCATTTCTCATTTGCTTGTAAATCAGACCAACACCGTGTGGATTAAGAGGTTGCCTGAACACTCCAATTAGGAGATTAATTCAAAAGCCGCACATCAAATTCATCTCACACACAACAAACCACAACACGTATTCATGAACCGTATATGGCATAACGATAATAATAGGAATACAATGTTTGTAGTAATTAATTGCGTCATTCCTGTTCAGAAACAGAAGACTTGTAAATTATAACTATATTCTAATATTCAAAATTATCGGTTGCTTACGGAGCTCATCATTTGTACAATTTTAAAATGATTGTCATTTCTATCAACTCAAAAGTATGATTTAATCTTGAAACTAATTCATCTCAATCATCTTAATATAAATGTCTGTGTCTCTAAAACAAGACTCCAGCCAAGAGCCCTTAAAGTTTGAATTGTGCATAAATGGTGAACCCACTTGAAGCTGCTCAAGACAAGGCTCCCACCACGCATCTTGTCGACCCTTCAACACCCTCGGTATCTCACACGTAATACGTTATCTACTGCGAACGACCACCTCTCTACATATAATCCAACTTCCATCAGAAGGAGAAAGTGGTAACACTTGTTGGCAATAATGGGAACAATAAATAGAAAAGCAAGACACTGCCGTTGAAAAGGTGCTCGGGAAGTCGTCTCTTTGAAGAGGCTCTTGACACTTGTGTGTATTTTCCTGGTACTCCACACAGCAAAAAAATAATTTTGATATCACGTCAAAGTGGATGCACTACAATCATGTCGAAAATATGATGTAATATTACTTGCTAAAAAGGACAAAATTATCATTAATACAATGCATGAACTGACATTACGCTGCTTTTACTGCATTTGTTTATTTATGTGGTCATAAAAATTACATAAAATTTTCGACATGATTGTAGTGCATCCACTTTGATGTGATATCAAAATTATTTTTTTGCTGTGCACAAGGAACATAGCACGGCACTTTCTTGTACTTTGGTTTCCCCCTGGATTGTGGTTTTCTTCATCGGTGGCTGTTTGACTCTTCCTACATCTCGTGCTAAGTGGAAAAGTGGAAACAAATGAAGATGATGAAATTATACTAGTGGGTCGCTCCCACCATGCCCGTTTTTATGATTAAATAACTTATGAAAATTTCATTACATTACACACCGACATTTCGTCTTATGTTAACATCATTTTGTGAAAGTATGAAAATTCAATTTCAACACGCACTTCGCATTGCAGTAAAAAGTTAGTTTTTTTTTTCTAAAATTTAAATGGCTTGAAAAACAATATTCAACGTGAACCTTTCGAGATAAAGATTCTTTCAGAAAATTTGCTCCAAATTAAGTTATAAATTAATTTCATGCAATTTTCTCATACCCGCCCTAAAATAGGACAGATGTTCCAAACACCCAGTGTCCTATAAATACACACTTAGAAAAATTCATTTAAATTTAGGTGATCTGAGACTGACATATACGAGCGTCAATTTAGACATAAAATTGAGTCATAACAGACGTTCGTCGAGTAACGAACTTTTCAGTCTCGGAGCACTTAATTTTACATGACATGTTTGTTTACGTCTCATCCTTTATGTCAAAGATGGATTCCGTCACGTGTAAAGTTAGTTATTTCTAAGCTTGTAGCACAGTACATAGCTATTGAGCAGTTCCACGCCAAATGACGAATCGATCTGACACGACCTTCTCCGATTTGCTTGAAACTTTGCATAATAGTTTGTTATGGTCAAAATTCACATTTTTGCTAAAACTCGAGTATTTTTAAACTTCATCAAAATGTCGTACCCGATATTTTTCAACAAATCATAACTCGAAAACGTCACTTCAAATCGAAAGTTTAATCGTTATGTTATAGGAATTTAAGTGATTAAGATTTTAAAAAATCCACACAATTTTCTTAAAAAATAGAACTCCTACAAATTGAAAACATTATAGAACAACAGCTTTTAGTACAAAATTTAAATCTTTTATTTGTACACGTTATCGTGTGAAATTTTGAGCAGAAAACGATTTTAGAAGTCTAAAAAACAGATCTCGTTTTCGTTTTCAATCACAATAGGGGGCCATAGGGCCAGGTTGCCAGTGAAAAATCACTGTCCCTGTACCAAGGTATATATATATATAAAGTGACTACTTCCATATTGATATATGTATATCATATATGTATATATATATATATAAGTCACTGAGTAGCCTCAAAATAAAAATATCATTAAGGTACTGCTGTATTTCAAGATCCTCATTATTTAGAAGGATGATATCATCAGCATAGTTGATCAGGACTGGCGGCATAGTTGATCAACCCGTAGCTTGGCAAAAAGAAGAAAATTCGAATTACGTCATCAACAAAATTCCACTTACTCATTTTTAATTTTTGATCAAAATGCCGTTCTCCAACGGAACTATCAATTCTAAAAAATCATACCTTTCACTATCCCCAGCTAGTTGTCACTTAACATCAGGTTTTGACCATAAAGCATCTCTTTCAATGCTTAAAAAAATATGAACATTGACTTTGATGATCGAAGATAATCAAAATTTATGCTTACTATTCCATATCAATCAATGTTTTGTTTCTAGTGTTCAACTGCAGTGTGGTCCATAGACAAGTACTTTATTATAAAACTATTTAATTGATCAACTCCTGAACATCTCGTACAAATAGAATCTACGGCTAATTATATTTGCGTGCTCACTAGCACTGCTTAGCAGCAGAATTCTAAAATGATCTGTTCACCAAACAGATCTTCTTACCAAAATTGACGAAAACATCACCCGTCTAAATAATCAACTATTGAGATACAGCAGCACATAATATGTGCATGCGAGTTGCACACAAGCACCACCTAGTGAGAAATCTGTCAACCCGGTAGCTCTTGACCGCTGATAAACTTTTCTGAAGTTTTTTTTTTTTTTTTAATGCGATGTATTCTTACGCTTTGATAGATCAAAAATATTGCAATTTATGAAATATAATGAAGGATATCTGTGATCACATTAACCCCCTTTTTCGGTAGTGTGGTGGGTACCCCCGCTTCCAGATTTCCTCGACCGGACTCTGGGAATCGAACCCGCTTCCTGTGGTTTGGTAATGCCGTGCCTTTACTGACTAAGTTATCTGAGGCCCCTATGTAGTTTAACAAATGAATGTTTATTTGTACGTTTATTCAAATTATATTATATATAAATTCTACATAAATTGTAAAACTAAATGTTTTGTTCCAGATTGACTTAAATCATAATGAAACTCTGAAATAAAGTGAAATCTTCCCTATGACTATAATAGTTTTATTGAAACTTATATAATCATATAATTCAATGAGCTTGAGTAATTCAATGTTCATCCAGCAACATAATGACCACCATAATCATGGTTTTCGTCTCAAGCTATGCCGCTAAACCTAATAGCATGTGGATTCAATATATCTTACCTGCCATTTACAATATAAAATTCGTTAACACGAAGTCCACTGAGCATGCATGCAAAAAGTCGATATATTATTTAACCATTTTCATTTTGACTCGCAATGTATTTCGTGACAGCTTATCCATTCACTTGAAATCGGATGAAGAACTGATGTGCTTTCAAACCGTTACCACTAGCAAAGGAGGCAGACACAGTGAGATAGCTCACGAAACGCGCATTGTAAACCGCTGCCAGTGCTTCCCAAACCATGTTTCGTCACCACTAAACGTTAGATCTCCTCCGAAGCTATGCACTACATGGAGAATAACGAACCGACCAAGACCTCGTGGAAAGTTCTCAGCCAAAAAACCGCAAACCGTATGTACACACTGTACTGGAAACAGCAAATGTAAAAACACATACGTTGAGGGGAAGATAGCTGAAAAGCATGGGATGGAAAAATGTTTGGCGCAGAATGAGCCTCTGCACTAAGTTTGCTTTTGTCTTATTGTATATCTACTCGAGTACAATGTGGCTAAAATAGGTGGCTTTTACGCCGAATAGCGAAACAGGAAGGAAGAAGGAAGGAAGGCCAGTTTAATGGGGGTAAAGGGAAAACCCCGTACACTAAAATAGCAGCCGGGAAATGAAATGTGAGTGTGTAACAAAACGAATGAATGTTGCACTATGTGGTAGGGCGCAAAATGTGATGGATTCACGGCAGAAATGTAATGTAGGATTGCATTTGCGGAAGGAGCTGCCAGGTCACGAAGGGTCTTCTGTGGAAAGAACTGCATCAGAAGCGCAAGCACTCATGACGAAACGTTTCCTATTACGAATCTACACGAACTTTGCTCCACTCAATCCTCACTTACTGAAGTTTTCTTAGGGGTTATTCGTGAGTTTTTCTTTTATTGGTTGCGAAATAAGGTTTATTTTTTCACGTAGAAAAATGCTCAGCAAGAGTGCCCTTGAAAGGGTATGAAGGGAAAATGTCGTCATACTATTGATTTACGTAATTAAAAGACGTTAATTATATATGCATCAAGTCACTATTGCAAATTTGGTTTGAAATAACGATTCCATGATATTTTCACTGCCAGCTTTTTAGAGTTATATCTCATTTGTTTGCAGAGCACTTTGCACCAAAAGGTTCATAAAATACCATAGAAATAGCTTCGGAAAAGCAGGCAGAAGTGAGAAAGGATGGAAAAAAGTCAATTTGAAATCTTCAAGAAAGCGTTCAGCTTCAAAGCGAGCCAAAGTGCTAGTCGAGCTGAAGAATCATCTTAGAGTAGGATACGAAAAAGAGCACGTCCGGCGAGCATCAGTGCAAAGACTATGTGTACGACGCTGGCTTTCATTTCTGTAGTGCATTTCTCGGTAAATATTGTTTAAACAAATATAAATAAGATTGCTAGATGGAAAACTATATTGTGATAAACAAACCGGAACGAATGCGATTCACATAAGTGGAGCAATAGGATTGAGTGACTTTCATCTTTTGGAATCTGATGTTTTGTATTTGAAAGCATGAGCATAATTATAGAATGAAAAATGGACTTCATGTGAATATCATTTTAAATAATCCTTTCAAAGTATTGGGGATATTATGTTCAATTCCACTACCAATTGTCCAACAATCAGATTATTATTTATTATTTATTAGCAATATGACTAAAATGAGACCTAAATTCATAGGTACTAGTGCGCAAATATCCGGATAATATAAACCCGAATACCCAGATTAGCATACAGCATTTCCCCGAAGAGCATGCTACCCACTGAGTTCTACCTACAGCTTTTTTCTCGGCAGGTTTTAAACCAACTGCTCTTATTTTCTGTGAATTTCAAGTGACTAATTCACCATCGACGCTACTCACATGCAACAAATCAGGGCGACTGGTTTAAGGTCTGCCGAGAAATCCCAGTAGGTAGAACTTAGTGGGTAACGCACTCTTCGGGGAAATGCTAAAACAGCTAAATGTTTATAAAGTATGAATCAATTTGGTATCAATGATTTGTTCAGAAGATCATTATTCTATCTAACAATAAAAATAGTATTGTTTACATGCAGTTATTGAAAACCAAATCATGTATAGTAAATATATCATACGAAAACTGCATGCAAATACTGCATATAGGCAAGGAGTGTAGCAAGAAAGCTGTATTATTTATATGTTTATATCTTCAGGATTAATACTTATAAATATGAATTTCTATATTGAGTCGTTCTTTTGAATTCGAGAAAAAGTCATTTATACAGTACTGGACAAAATAAATCATACGCTCAACCCTAAAAAGTACATTAGATCATATTTTTGCTATTTTGCACGCAATTTCAGCGGTATATTGAGAAAAGTTCAAGTATTTCTCATGGTGCATTCAATTAGCTGAATGAAAATTGTTATAATATTCTGCTATTTTTGTAACAAATTTAAATAAATAGGGGAATTTACGTATTCTCGGCAACCTAAGCAGCGACCTTCTTTCTATAGCCTTTTTCTCTAAGGAACGCACACATGTGCAGTATTGGTTTGTTTACAATCTCTTGCTGCCAGCTGCTCTAACAATTTCAGTCGAAAGAATTGTCAAAACTGTTTTGAAACGCTTTTACAAAGCTCCAATCTTCTCTAGTGAGAGCGAGTATTGTCGGCAACCAGTTTTTCTTCGGCAACCGTTCCATTTGAACTGCATGTAAATCTGCTGTTCTATTATCGGCAACTCGAAATCAGCTACAATTTGTAGTGCGTGCGTTTCATTTCAAGAAAACCTTGCTAGATTGGTTTTTCTCAGTGGTAAAAATATAGTCAAATTGAAGCTGAAAGCATAAAGAATCGTTTGCATGCATTCAGCGAAGCGTTTTCGTAAGAAAATCTAGTGAAAATAGTGTTTCAATTTGGCATGCCGAAGCCGTCATTTCCCCTATATGCTCACTTTTGTGCTTGGACAAAATAAATCATACACTCCTAAGATTTTATTTTTTAGCCATCGAATAAAAACAAAATCTGAAGATTTGGCATCACGGCGTAATATTTGACAGTTCTTGTTCCGGGAAGCGTGCGCATCGCACCATTGTGTTTTGTTTGCGAAATTTGAAAAGTGAAAAATGTCGGGAAAGCAGATTTCACTCGATGTTAGAAATTTGGTGATTCGCGATCGTGAAAAAGGAATTTTTTTTTTTCGGAAAATTACCGATCTCAGTTGGAGCTGTTCAGCACATATAGAAAAAAGTACGAAACACGAGGAATTGTGAGGAATTTATCCGGACAAGGACGTCATCGTGCGACAAGTAATCGTGATGACATCAGAATTGTTCGAATTGCTAAGCAGAATCCGAAGTATTCGTCGAGGCATATTGTGGAATCGATGGATCTCAATGTATGTCGACGTACTGTTCGCCGGCGACTTAATGAGAGCGGTTTGAAAAGCTGTTTGGCATCGAAGTGTCCTTTTATCAACAAGCGGAACCAACGGAAGCGACTGGAATTTGCTAAAAAGTACGCCGGAATGACTGTGGACTTCTGGAAACGAGTTCTGTGGACGGATGAGAGCAAATTTGAGTTATTTGGACAGAAAAGGCGATCAAGGGTTTGGCGAGATTCCGGTGACGCTCTTAAGGAACCACACATTCAAAGACGGTTAAACACGGAGGCGGAAATATCATGGTATGGGGAGCATATGCGTGGTCTGGTGTTGGAAGCTTGGCTCATATAAAGGGAATAATGACTGCAGATGTGTACATTGACTTGTTAAGTGAAAATCTGGAAAATTCGCTACTGAAAACTGGCCTGGAATCCAATTACATTTTCCAACAAGATAATGACGCAAAGCACACAGCAAAGAAAACAACGGAATTTTTCAATTCAAATCGGATGAAAACGCTGGAATGGCCTCCCCAATCTCCCGATCTCAACCCAATGGAGAATTTGTGGTCTTACTTGGACAACAAAGTGGATAAAGCATCGGTTTCCAACAAAAACGTTTATTTTGAAGCACTTGAAGCAGCGTGGGAGAGTATCGATTCAGGATATCTACAAAACTTCGTCGAAAGTATGCCAAGACGGTTGGAAGCAGTGTTGAAAGCAAAAGGTGGTCATACCAAATACTGAGAGTGTTAAAATGTAAGTTGAAAGTTGAATTCAACCAGAATTTTCAATAAGAAATCAGGCGTATGATTTATTTAGTCCAACTCCTCCTTTTACAACTTATAAAGCGTGATTGAGAAAGTCATACAATTTATTGAATATTCTATACCTGCAAAATTTTAGCGAAAAACATACAGAAGTATTGCAAAGCAAACCATTATTGTATGTTTGAATCTACCTGATATATCGAGCTCCAAAGAAAAATTATATGGGTGTATGATTTATTTTGTCCAGTACTGTAGTTTGCTTAGTAGCATTGTTTCATATGTATTAGCTCGTTTGGTTATTTTTCGCTGCCAATTGTAACATTTACCATATCTTGATCCAATGCTATTGCTATCATTAACTCAATTTTGTCAAATGAAAAAGTATCAAGAAATTTTAATCCTGCAGAATTAGCAAAAAAACTTTGCTATTCACAGTTTTTTCAATCATACGCATGAGTTAAGATATAATTGATTGTAAGTAAGAGACGGTATGGGAAAAGTGTATTTTTCTGTTTGGCCCCATATACGGCTAGCTAGTTTAGCTAATTAATTATATCTTAACTCATGCGTATGATTAAAAAACTGTGAACAGCAAAGTTTAAGGAAATTAATTGGGCTTTTTGTTAAAAATATTTTCAAGATTGAACACTCACGAATAACATCTCAAAAGAGCGAAAATTTCTCAAATTATGCGATAAGTGAATTTTAACCTACGAGTATCTCGAAAATAACAACTTTGGGCAATATAAGCATTATCAGCTTTTTTGTTGTAAATTTAATGTGTTTAAATGTTAACACTATTTTAAAGATATTCGATAACTGTAGGTGGTATTTTCGAAAATACTTATTTTTTCAATAATTCATAACTTTTTTATTTATTATTTGACCAGCAAATGCACAATGTCAGTAGTTATTACTTTATCTAAATTACAAAATAAATATAAAATGATAATTTTGATTTTTTTTTTAATATTATAATTTTTTACAGTGTATATTTTTTCTTGGAAGGCACAATACTTGTCCGCAATTTCTTCTAAGACACCATCTCGATCAAACAAATCGTTCACGAGATATATATTTTTCTATTTATGCGTATCATTTTTGCATAAGCCCTTTTCAAGTGTTAGTCGTGTGCAAAACTAGGGAACCATATATGTAAAATAACATGTTGGGCAATAACAAACAACTGTGCAAAGTTTCATCATAATCGTAAAAGGTCGATCCGAAACAATTTGCGAATCTGTGTGGAACTGCTCATTTATAAGACCAAAGCATGACAAACGCCTGACTTGAATACAGTCAACCTTAATTGAACTTAGACCCGCCCCTGGAGATATTTTAAATTGAATGAAATTATAACATTGTGTCCGAAAGCTTAGATTCAAGTCCAAATAAACATGCAATGCAACAATTTAGGGAATATTTGTAATTTTTGCAGAGCTCAATGCTGCAAAAATATCACGCACACTATATAGCTTTTATTAGTATGATTCTCTAGGTGTAGTACCAATTGAGCACACTAATGGGTGGAGCACTGTACTTGCCCAGCTACAACTGTTGGAATGTCATATGACAAGTGAGTACATATCCTGCTCACCAGAGCAGTTTAACAAACAGGCAATCCGTTTTCAATCCTCTAAATGTACTGCAGCATTATTTCAGCATTCAAGTGCGAAAGAATGCGTTCGCTGTGAAAATTTATGCGCCTATCACTCATCTTGTGTGAACAACAGAAGGAAGAAAATCCAATGCTGTCTGTTTTGTATGGCAATAAATAAGCAATTGTAGAACCGGTTGGTTAAGTCCTCTCCTACATACTACAAAAAATTCTCATATTGTGTATCAGCTCTCCCGAGACCCTATTCCAAGCATAGGGTTTTTCTAACGGATTGTTATTTTGTACCTCATGCTTGAAATAGGGTCGAAGCCGTTCTGCCCCCTACGTCTTTGGGGCAAACATGAAATAAATAAATGCTGCGAATATACTCCATTGATTTTTTTTTTTCCGTCGATCTTGTTTTCCGTCGTACTTGTTTTCCGTCGATCTTGTTTTCCGTGCTGAGCATCAATAGAGCTTTTTGACGTTTAATCGACGCACACTACTGCACCATTTAAATCGAACGAGGGAAACAGATTAGTGGGAAAACAAACCGTCAATTCATTGATGTGCGCTAGATAGAGAAAGACGATTAAACGTCAAAAGGGTCTATGCTATCGACGCCAGGGAGGCAACTCCCACACCTGGACCCTACCTATCGACCCATCAAACTCATGAACCGGGGGACCAACGGCTTTACTTCCCTTTAGGCCCTTCCCTTTAGCTTTAGGTGTGATCAAAGATATTATGCCTCAGAACATCCCGGCGGTGCTGACTAGGATTGAACCCAGGCCTGCTGGGGTGAGAGGTAATCACGCTTACCACTACACCACCGGCGCCGCTATGAATATATACTCATTCGCGCAACCTAACAACAGATTCAGTTCAGCGCAAAATCGAGCATTTATTCGCGAGGAATCGGTGATTGAAGCCATTGTTTACAAAAACTGTTAGGGTAGGATGGTGCAAAACGCACCGTTTAAAATCGTCAATTGCTGGCGTATGGAAGGTAAAATCAAGAAGAAAGTAATGGTGTATTATTCATTGGCATGTTTTCTACGAAGATCGAGTGATTTAGAACTACAGAACGATAATTTTCATGATTTTCAAGTTATTTTATAAATTGGTTCCAAAATGATCGCGGAGCAAAACGCCTGTTTCATGGTGCAATATGCACCACAAAATTGGGCAAGACGCAGGACAACATTGGGGTAAAATGCACCACATTATAGACAAATCATAACCCCTGAAAGTAGATAATGCAAAGGGATGAGGTATTTCAAATGATAATTCCTTTGTGTTACATCAGAAATAAGGTCTCAATAGAATGTTAAACTGTGATTCATGAAGTAAAACATCTAAAAAATATACGAAACGTGAATTTGTTCAATTTTTTGCGATATATGCTGTTAAAAGGTTAATTTGCAGTCGATGATTTTAACAACTGTGTCATGCTTTGCATAAAATGCTATTTTTTAAAGGAATCAGTTGGTCAATATATGATTTTATGATCAAGAATTGTTTGTGAAACCTCCAGTTGAAAACAAACATAATCCGTTACCCGAAAAATGCATCTGAGGAAAACTTATCGCTGTTATTTCTATAAGTGGGCATTTTACCCCAGGGGTGCCTTATGGGCACTTCTCCCTTACGATGATTGAGTTTTTCAGCAGAATCTTTACAATTGTTATCTAAAGTTGATTGCTTTGCATCAGCAAAATAGCCATCCTCACCAACAAACAGATTTCCGAACGAGTGTAAATTCTTCCAACCAAGTGACTCTGCAGGTAGACTCGGAACTTCGGAACTGACAGTGACAGCAGTAGAAGGAATGAAGGATAAACTGAAAGGCAACGGAACAATTTTCTCTACCGAGGGAGAAACCGATTGAATGCGTAAAACCCGAACTCTATCGATTTAAAAAGCCGAGTGAGACATTTGTTGGTTCACTGATTTAAATCAGATGAATTGTCCATAGACTTTTTACAGTGCGAGACGCTTTCGTTTATGTGTTACAGTTAATACCATTCTCCAAGAAATTCTTTCTGCAAAATTCTTACTCAACTCACTCAGCAGAATTAAATTGTAAAAGACTCGAGTGATCACCATGCAAAACATAATAAGCTAGGAATCATCCACACTGCTACACTCAAAATCATTCATGTTGCGCTCAGCTGTCTGGTTTGCTCAATTCTGTGTTCATCAAAGAAAACAGAAACAATAAGAATATAAAAAAATATCAATGCGACTGCTCGTTCCTGATGTAGTATGCGTGTGAGTGAGTAATAAATGCAAAATAAAAATTGAAATGCAAAAATATCAAGAAATAATTTTTGATCTACACAGCAAAAAAATAATTTTGATATCACATCAAAGTGGATGCACTACAATCATGTCGAAAATTTTATGTAATTTTTATGACCACATAAATAAACAAATGCAGTAAAAGCAGCGTAATGTCAGTTCATGCATTGTATTAATGATAATTTTGTCCTTTTTAGCAAGTAATATTACATCATATTTTCGACATGATTATAGTGCATCCACTTTGACGTGATATCAAAATTATTTTTTTGCTGTGTAATGTTCGGAGAGTCAATGTCATGTACCAAACGACTGAGTTCAACGAAATCAGAAAATGTCTGCGAAAAAAACCCTGAATAATCCACCTACCGATGACAAGTGTTCTTTTCGTGTAACATGAAATAGATTTATTTTATATTCTGCTTTTAATATGTCATTAAATTGATTGATTTATACAACATAGCAATAGCTTGATGAGATAAAATTGCAAGTGTAACATTAATTTGCTATAATGTGTGCTATTCTTAAGATATGGTAACAACTGACTTACTCAGTTATTGTCCCATAGATTTTATAATATTATACATTATATCAATCAATTTCAACGCATTTTTTCATACTTTGTTCTCCAATTTTTGTAATCCATTTCACGTTATCTTTGGTGCAATTCTGTCTAAATAAAACTTATTATTGTAATGGTATTCTTGTAGAACCGTAAACCGGGGGTACATTGATCGCTGAGATAAAATTGATCGATAAACCTGCTGAAAATAAGTTCGTATTTTTTAAGAATTATTATTAAAAAGTGATTGAAAGGCACGTTTTACAAATATTTCTCAATCACTTTGTTTTAAAACCATTGACAATTCTTCATTAATCTGAGCTTCTTTTTTATTCACTCCATTTAAAGTTTATAATAAACATACATGCACTTCCACAGTTATTAATTGAGAGCTTTCGATGCCTGTACTATTTTTGCATTAGTATAATTGTGGGGCAAGTACAATCATTCTCTATGCCCAGGGAAGTCAAGAAATTTTCCAAACCGAAAAATTGATAGGCCGAACCCGGAATCGAACCCAGCCACCTTTAGCATGATTTTGCTTTGTAGCTGTGACTTTACCGACTATGCTAAGTACACATTTGTGTGCATTTTAATATATTTTCAATGGAATACCAGCATGGAATTGTCTGTGCATTACGATTTTAACAGAATCGGTACTAATGAATGTTAATCCTTGGTCTGGGTGTCGTTTAAGATGCCTTGACCTAAACGTTAAGGACTCTGGCTTCGGGTCATCATAAACAAGGAATACATCGTTCAAGGGCTGAAGGCCCTAAAAATAAAGGAGATTTTCGCTTGTTCGACAGATGACGACTTTCCCGTCGTCGACCGGCTTCGTCATAAGGTAGCGCCTGTGCATCGGAAACATCTTCACAAACTACAATGCCAGTTTATCACCACCCCGGTAAAACCAACCCGCCATCGCACTACAGCCGACGTACGGTAAACGAGCTGTCAGACCGCCATCTCGCGGTAGTCATCGGTAGACTAGTTAGTGGTACCGCCATCTTTCCGACAAGGTTAGCCTTGTATCATCCGCCATTGCCGGAATTGATCCGGAATCTCAGAAAGGGTTAGAACCGCTATCTTGCCGATCGGCCTTTTATCGTCCGCCATCGTCGGGATCTTTCCGGAACCGCAGCGAGCGCTCACTGGACTGCAGTCGTCGTAGTCGTCATCGCCGTCAAAGGGATGTACCAGAAAATTAACCACACCATAGTGCATAGTTAATTTGGAGAAATACAGTGTTTAAGTTGATCAGCTCTGTGTTTCAAATAATTTGAAAGCTTCATTTCCTCTCAAAAATAACATGATATTGTGGTGTGGTATTGTGGTTAAGGCAACGAATCCAAAACAAATAACAAACTAATTGTCAATATAAGCTAATGATAATAGTAATAAAGTTATATTCTTAAAGTAAAACAATAACAATAAAATAAAATTCATAACACCGAATACAAAAAGAAACCCAGTACATGAAACATTGCCATTTTCAGATTTCGTGTTGTTAGTTTTCTTGAAGGTCTTTAGTGTAATGCTATATTCGTCTTTCGCTTCGTATTTCTACGATTTGATTCCTTTTTTTTTTCACTCTCTTTTTTTAGGAGATTTTC
This sequence comes from Ochlerotatus camptorhynchus, assembly GCF_037179485.1. Classification (NCBI taxonomy): domain Eukaryota; kingdom Metazoa; phylum Arthropoda; class Insecta; order Diptera; family Culicidae; genus Ochlerotatus; species Ochlerotatus camptorhynchus. The sequence goes on from NW_027041209.1 coordinate 493,809, forward strand.
AGTCGCAGGCTGGTTCATCGCCGTAGTTTCACACGATTTGATTCTATTTATGTAAAAAAAAAACAAAAACCAAAATCTCTTTATCGAGTGCAGAGTCTTTGTGATGATACTTTCCAAACGTGCGTATCAATAGAAATAAATCAAATTCAATGAATTAATTAAAAATCTGATGATATCTACTGCGACTAAATCCAGCATTCCTACTAAAAAAAAATCAAATTCTGTGCTTAATCATTTCTAATAGCAAGAAAAAACAGCTATGATTAATCTGTCAATATGCTTTTACAACCTGATTCAAATGCACTTTTGCAAAGCATCAACATTGATCTGGCAACATTATTATGCATCTTTCCAATGTGGTACAGATCCAGCCCTGGGACCTGGTAGCCAAATTCAACTACCTCAAGGTTTTGCCAAAGCCCAGGGAGTTATTGTCGGGGAGAACTTCAGCTTCAAAATAGTATGCACAAAACCAGACAATTGATTGAGCCTGTGCAAATAAATTAATTTACAAAACAAAACAAAAACCAAACCATTATGATTTTTACTTGAATAGAACATTTCTCGAGAAAAAATATTTGGTACACGTGGTAGCTTTAATTAAAACAGCAATCGTCATATTTTTTCAAGTTTCACTACTTTCGAATAACATTTTGCCCACAGGAACGTAGCGTCATGCTGTCAGTTAATGAGATATCCAAACTCAAATGCAGTGCTAAAACCAGACCGTAACATAGTTGTTGATCATTCACCAATCACATATTCAATTTTAACTGCATTTGGGGTCGATATCTTCACTTGTGTTTCAGTCTTAAACCATATCCAGAATGTTTAGTAAACTATCATTGATTAAAGCAAACATACAGTTGCATATGAAAACTAATAAATAATACAGAAAAAAAATTAAAATGCTCCTTGATAATCACCCTAATGACCCATAAAACCCCGGTAAAAATCCCTTAAAAAGTGTGAATGATCCTTAGAACATATAAATATGATCCATATTTTATGTAAAATTAAGCATCATAAACTGCTAAATTTCTAAAGAATGAGCATTGATATTTACACGGTAAACATATTGCAAATGATCCATAAAACATTCAACAATGATCCTTAATCTAATTAAATTGATCCATGGGTAACTTTTTCAGGTCCAATGATCATTCTTAGAAGTACATTTTTTTAACTATTGTAAAATTTTACACAAAATATTTTTTTTTAATAATTTTCACCGGGGTTTTATGGATAAGTTGGGTGTTTTTCCATTGTTTTATTGATCCTTCGAAATTCTAAAGGTGTATAATTCAGGCTGCTCTTGATGAAAATTCGAAATTCTAAAGGTGCATAATTCAGGCTGCTCTTGATGAAAATTCGAAATTCTAAAGGTGCATAATTCAGGCTGCTCTTGATTAATGTTTCACACAGGTTTATATTTTGCGGTTATGAATGTTACTGGAGAGTGACTGCAATAAATTTTTCCTTTTTTTTTTTAATGGGGCATCCCTAATGCCATGTGTGACCACACATACTATAGTTTATCAGATTGGATTTGTACTTCAGATTGGCTCCTGCATGTTTTTGATCTCCACAATTGATATCATAGTGGATTTATATTGAAATTGCGATGTTGAACTACAACAATACTTTTGCAAGGATCGAAACCAACGGATTTGTCTACCCTAAAACAAATCATAGAAGTTATTTTGATCTCGTCTTATGTGCTACTTAGCTATTTCTGTGAAGAACGTAAGTGGCAAAATGAATGATGGAAAATCCAATATTAAATTCTTGCTGTGGAGTAAACAACCGGACGTCCTTCTAGTCGTACATGCTGTAGTGGCAGCATTGCCAGCGAATTTGTTGCGAAAAGTAAACATAAGAAACTGACACGTCCATCCTTTCGTGCATAGCCAGAACCAACCGCTCGAAGGCAACAGCTCTCTGGGCTCCTTTGAAACGGGTGAGATTTCTGTTGGTCTATGGAGGAAAAAAAATCATCTTGCTTTCATATATTGGCCCCCGTTTGAATAGTTATGAACCAAGCGAAAGCCTTGGGGCTGGTTTGAATATTATCCGCAAGATTGGCTAAACAAACTTCCTTCTAATAAGCTGCGGCATTGGAATGAAAGGAATTTCATTTTAAGTAAATCATCACAAGCGAGATGATGTATAAAATTTTAATCATGCCATGTTTGCGATTCGCTGCCCTTTGCTGGGGAGTTTGTTCGAAAACCATAACACGAAATCGGCAGATTTTTATAGGCTGGAGCCTTAACAAAATTTCGGAACGATAAGGATCAAATTCCACTCAGCTCTCAGAAAGACAAAAGTGAAAAATTCAAATTCATCAATGGAGAAGTACGGTGATTGCACTTTGCTACACAACAATGAAGCAATGTCTCCATTTCTCAAGTTAGATCCATTTTCCACTAAAGAAATGGAGAGGAATGTTTAAAAAGTACACCGCTAATATTTGGTGTAAGGATACTCGAATTTCTGATTGTATAAAATATCCAAAATGTGGTGTTTCGCAATAGGAAACTTAGTAGCAATCTGATTGAGCAACAGAAAACAAACTGGGAGATTTTTTTAATCCGCCCCGGTTTACTTTTATTGCCATCAAGGGTACAATAAAAGATAAATTTGCTTTTTTCCACTTTTGATACTCTCACACTGGAGTGACGGTCGTAAAAAAAGGTAGAAGAAAGCTGTGGAAAAGTGTGAAAGTTAACTTCAGGAAGTGTGAAATAATCAAATGGAAATGGAAGAGCATTACTACTTCTTTTTTTTTCTTTTTTACACACAGAGACTGCTTGCATATGGTGCGTGTGTGCAAGGAAATGATTACATTATCATATTTTTGAAGAATTGTCACCGCCGGCCGTTAAGCTTCTTCGTCATGCTTTAAAAAGAAAAGTTCGGGGCTTGGTTCAGAGTATTAATATGATTTCCTTTTCAATTTTCCCATTGTTTTATGATTCTACATTATCTTGCACGACACCATAACATGGTTATGCGCAGTTCTTATGTCGTTTGTCATTCCGTTGTGCTACGACGGGAGTTCAGGACATCCAACACTCGAAAATCTCTAAATAGGTACATGCCTGAAAGCCCTCACGACTTACATGTAACAAACGTAGGTATATTCTTTACGAGTGAGAATTACTCAAGAAGTAGCCAATAATTCAGTTTGATTTGTTTCAACTGGTTTCGGAGCTACATACGCAAGGTATCCTTTTTTGATAACGGAAGATATTACGGTTATGATGAATAATAAATTATTTCCCGATGCGTGTTCTCTTTTTTTCTTTTGTAGCGCAAAATTTATTGTTATTCCAATAATAATGGTATGGAACCTTTAGGTGAGAAGAACACTCTCTGAAACTTTATCTAATCATGTTTTTATTACTTCATGCATGAAGTTAACGATTTACATAGTTGGAGATGCTTAACGTCAAATATCAGGCTTACAGTGAACATTTTATACGATAGATGAAGATATCAAAGTATGGAGTTGATAGTTCCGTTAGAGTACGGCAGTATGAAAATTGTATATGCCAGTCGTGGCAGGGGGATACCCGTCAGCATCCCTCCTCAACGAAGGAGTTTGGTAAAGGGATGATCAACCCGAATCGTACCTTGCTCAAAATTTTCCTTTGCTCGCTTTCTACTTTCTATATACAATTTTCACACTGCCGTACTCTTACGGAACTATCAACTCAATACTTTCATCTCTTCATCTCTTCATGACCCCTTTAAGTCTGATATTTGACGTTAAGCATCTGCAACGATATAACTCTCTGAAAGTTTCAGCATATTTGTTTACAACCTCCCTTGGCTCAGTCGGTAAAGGCGCAGCTATAAAGCAAGACCATACTGATGTGGAGGCGGCTTGGTTAAATTCCCTGTCCGGCTAAGGATTTTTTTAGGTTGAAAAAACTGGGCATTGAGAACAATTGTACCACACACAAGGCGTGTAATAAAGAACCAATTTTAAAAATTGTGAGTAAATTTTCGAACTAAAATACGCTAGGTAGGTTGCTAATTACTAGATTTTTTTTTTCATTGATTTGTTTTCCGTCGATCTTGTTTTCCATGCTGAGTACCAATGCTAGCGACGCCAGGGAGGCAGCTCCCACACCTGGGCCCTAACTATCGACCCATCAACTCATGAACCCGGTACCAACGGCTTTACTTCCCTTCCGAAGGAAGGCGTGATCAGAGATGTTATGCCTCAGAACATTCCCGGCGGCGCCGACTGTGATTGAGCCCAGGTCTGCTGAGGTGAGAGGTAATCACGCTTACCACTACACCACCGGTGCTTGCTTGCATTGACGTCAATACATAGATATTGACAATATTTCTGTATTCACAACCCCAATATTGCTGTCAATAATTCCACTTCGCGTCAATATATTGATACGTGTGAGGTTCGCTTTTGTTGTTGTTGTTGACTCGTGTAAGTGGGACTTAAAAATTGGCAATGAACCATGGCTAAACTTTCTTCCGGAATTTCATCCAGTTAGCACATAATGGAGCTTTCGGATTAGATTTCGATGGTTCCAATCTGTTACTTTAGGGTCGTATCAGAACAGTAGACTAGTTGATAGATGGAAAAGTGGTAGAGTTGTGCCTCCAAGTCAGTCAGCCCCAGAAAATGTTGCTGCTGTTCCGTGCGAGCTGCTTCTTCGATAATTGGATTATGTATTGTAAATAGTATGTTATTACGTATAGTAACCAGAATTGAATAGATAATGCTGTCGGACTACTAAAATAGTCCAGTTGCTAAGGCCTGACTTCATAGATTACCACCGGGATTCTCATACGATTAAAATCGAACCGGTAACATTTTCTCAACATGTGCAGAGCTGAGGGATGATATACCGCTTGATACTACTTGACACTAAATTCGAAATTGAATGTGTGTGTAAAGGTTGAGTGATTTAATATCTGGACGCACTGTTTATTTTACTGCAGTGTTCGTAGAGGCCGGATCTGGAATGTTTTGACAACAGTTTGGTTTGAAATTTTTCCTCGTTCAGTGCTGAAAAGTTCGTTGCGATTCATTTTGTTTAAAAGAAGTAATACCTGATGGAAGACGCGAAATTAAATGAAAATTAATTTTGGACATCCACTTGGAAAATCCGACGTGGTCAGACGCAAAAATCGCGAAGTCGTTGAAATTGGCTAAATCGACCGTGTGCAAACATTTGGGTGAGCAGCATACTATCGCTCGGCAGGATTATAGGAAGCGTCGTAGTGGAACTAAGGATAGGAAGCTGCATTTCAAGGTGTTGAGAACGGTTAGGGAAACCCAGGGCTGTCTGATTATGATATCGCCAAGAAATTCAATGCCAGCCAAAGCTCCGTCAGAAGGATTCGTCAGCGAGAAGGTTTTCGATCTTATGGGGTCAGTAAGCAACAAAACAGGATACTGAAGCAGAATCTAGTGACCAAAAGATATGCCCAAAAATTGTACAATGAGGTTCTTACAAAGTACAAAGGATGCATCCTCATGGACGACGAAACGTACGTGAAGATGGATTATTGGCACCTTCCCGGACAAAAATTCTATAAAGCCACTGCACTGGTCGAGGTGATGTCCTTAGCAAGTTCAAATTCGTTTTTTCCAATAAATTTGCAAAAAAAAAGCTTATGACCTGGCAAGGTATTTTCAGTTGCGGACAAGATTCGACGGCCAACCAGCCATCAACATCTCGGCATGATCCGCCTAGGGTGCGGTGCATCACTCGCGTCAATTCAGAGGCCCCATCACTGCAGGAGATTGAAGCAGCTACCCGAAGCATGAAATCCAACAAGGCTCCAGGGGTCGATCACATATCAGCAGAGATGCTCAAAGCTGACCCCATGCTATCCGCACAAATGTTGCATCAACTATTCTGTAATATCTGGGACACCGCGACTTTTCCGGCCGACTTGATGCAGGGCATCTTAGTGAAGGTCCCAAATAAGGGGGATCTGACTGTGTGCGACAATTGGCGAGGCATCATGTTACTGTGTATTGTTCTCAAAGTTCTGTGCAAAGTTATCCTGAATCGGATACAGGAGAAGATCGACGCGACCCTCCGACGGCAGCAGGCAGGATTCCGTGCCGGAAGATCTTGTGTGGACCATATTGTCACGCTCCGCATCATCCTGGACCAGGTTAATGAATTCCAAGAGTCCCTTTATTTGGTATTCATTGACTACGAAAAAGCTTTCGACCGTCTCAATCACGAGAATCTGTGGGGCGCCCTGAGACGCAAGGGAGTCCCGGATAAAATCGTCAACCTCATCGAAGCGCAGTATGAGTTCTGCATAACGGAGCCTTGTCCGACCCTATAGGGGAAGTCACTGGTGTGAGACAAGGATGTATACTATCACCGCTACTGTTTCTCATCGTAATCAACGAGATCATGGTAGGTGCAATTGACCGTGTACCGAACCATGGGCTGCTTTGGCAGCCTATCACCATGGAGCATCTCAACGACTTCGATTTGGCTGATGATGTTGCTCTACTAGCACAACGGCACTCTGATATGCAGAGTAAGCTCAGCTCAATGACCTAGCCGAACGCTCCTCTGCGGCGGGTCTCACCATCAACGTCAACAAGACCAAATCGTTGGATATCAACACGGGCAACCCTTCCAACTTTACTGTAGCGGGGCAAGCAGTGAAGAAGGTCGAAAGTTTCCAATATCTTGGCAGCCAAATAGCGTCGGACGGCGGGACCAAGAGCGACATAGGTGCACGAATCAAGAAGGCTAGGGCTGCCTTTGAGAGTTAAACTATTTCACGTTTAGCAACTGCAAACACAGCAAAATTGTTTAATACATTAGGTATAAACAACAGTTTCCTCACTGTCCCTGTATCGTCCTGGATCAATAATGAAGCCTATATTCATGGTAGGAACATTATCGATTATTTGAAAGTCGTGAACGACCACGCTGAAAGGGCTATCCGGCAAATTCATGATTATAATCGTAATGTAACTCAAAACGAAGAAAGTTTCCAAGTCTTCTTGTGAACGTTAACTTCCACGTTAACAAGAAAAACCTAACTGACTTGAATAAAAGTACAAAAGTACTATTGTTGATAAGTATTCGTCATAGTGAGGTCATAGTCGAGAATTGGAATTTTTGGATTAATAAATTTTCCCACAAATATATTGAACACTAATATAAGATTTAGATTTGAAAAACTATGCAGAACAACTTTGTCAAAGATCGCAAATCGATTAGACATTTGCGATCAGTGATTTTAACTTTTATTTTCAGGCCAAGTGCGCCGCGCATACCGTATGCGTGGTGCAGTAGACCAAAATAAAATGGTTGGCACAGAAGTCCGATCAAGTTGCGGTTGAGAGCAACGTTATTCTGCATAGCTTTCCCAATTAAAATCTCAAACCTACAGAAAAGTATTGCTGTATTTGTTTAAATTAAATATATTGTTTGAGTAAAATCCAAATGTCTCAAATATATCTCAATATATCTTTGAGATATTTTTAATAATTAAAGTATATTTTGTGGACATTTTGTATAATTGATGACATTTTGCGTTCACTTTCGCATTTTTTAGAAAGTTAATGTAGAAAAATATTTATCTTTGTTCAAATTTCATGTGATATATATTTTTAGAATTCTAAAAATTATATCATTGATCTGGAAAAGATTGGATTGATCAGTACTGATCAAAGAAATATGATGCAAGGATTTCACGCACTTTTTATAAAGCTTCGTATGCCTCAATTGTAGATTGAAGATGTACACCTTTTATTACTTCAACAACTATTCATAAAATTCTACGTTCGACAACTTGGCCCAAGACAGCAAACCTCTATCTTGTGAAGTAAAATATTATGTATCGCTGCAGCATCTTTGCGGCCAAAACATGAACTATTTTATTCACCAAATTGTAGTCCAAACTAATCCAAGAAACTCTACTCCCAGAGCGTTATTTTTCCTGCACGATTTAATGTCTTGCCCAATGTGTAGTGCTGCCAGATATTTTTAGTTCGCACTTGAAAATTATAAACTCAATTTTCTCTGTATGAATATATTTTTATTTCAAATTTGATGGCACCATATTTTAAATCATAAAAAAATATGTTGCCCTCTTAACTATTTGGTTTATAAATGTTTGAAAGAAACACAAATGTAATATAATACGAAGAAAAGTTTAGTTTACAGTGTTGCCAAATAGGTATTTTATTTTGTGACTGAAAACTTTTAACGTTTTTTTAGTAGATGCAACTAAATCTTGATAGAGCTGGAATTACGACGTAACAGCTTTTGTAAACAATGACTTCTCTCGATGATTTCTCGAAACTCAAGGCACGCCCACGCAAACCAACATAACCAACGGGAAGGGAAAGTCTTCCCCTACCAGATGGTTATGTTGATTTGAGTGAGCGAGCCTTGGCTTTCTTAGAGATCATCGAGAGATGTCATTGTTTACACAAGCTGTTACGCCCTAATTCCAGCTCTATCTAGAAATATTTGTATTGTTAACACCCTCATGATACATAACCTTTTTTTACATAAGATAGAATATCTGACGCAAAGTCTTAAGCATGTACATGTACATGTGAATTAGAAAATAAAGTGTAATAAACGAAATGAAACAGATTTTCAATTATTTTGGTGCATTTTCAAAAGCAATACAATTTATTTAAGAGCTATTCTTTTGAATAAATACAGAAGATAACTGAACAAAAATTAGTTTTTTTATTCAGAGATAATGCAATTATACTTTTTATTTAATTTCATTGTTGATTTCTATTGTCTAATATCTTAGACAAACAGACACATCCTGTCACATACTAATCATCGTTCAAAAATTCAACAAATACTTTAATTTTTTGATAGTCAGTAGTGTAGGCAGCTCGCATAGCGCTTAGTAAATCTATGTAGTTTATCGTTTGAACACTACCATCATCTGTTGAGCATAGCGTCCTCCACAGTGCAGATGGTGGCATAGACAATGTTTTACAGTTAAACTTTCTAAAATTGAAACATTTGGCCGTATTTGACTTGATGACTGGTCTGCTGGCTTAAAGTCCAGAATATACTTTTGCACTAACACATCATGTTTTTAAGGTACCACTCTCTTTGTGTGGCTGTACCGCTCGACATACGTGTATGACACCAGCAAAATTGCAGCACAAAAGCTCTCTGCTTACTGAAGACACTGAAATATCACCAAAGTAAGTCTGAAACATCGAAATGCCGTTTTCATATATTCTGGAAAAATGTTCCTTAAGAATGCAGTGCTTTCTTGAAAATCACGAAAAATAAAACATACTCCCCTTGATTTTTTTCAAATTTGGAGTTAAATAAACTTCACCTCCAAATGTTTTCCAAATCGGAAGGAAGAGGTAAATTTCAACTTCCTCGGACACTTGGCGTAAAATGATCCTTATATATTGTAAACAAGATACCCATCGAGGTGCATAAGGTAGCAATTTTAGTGTGTACATTCTTAATATATTTTGTATGCGTTTTTCTTGTGATTTTCATTTTTTACTGTTATACTAAGATGCTTAGAATCGTCTTTTTTCAAACGGTACTTGTTCAAGTATTATATCATATCATATTTCGTAAAACTCGTCTACAAAGTTCCACCATTTTCATCATTCTTAAAAGTCGTTTGTCAATTACTCTACTCAGCCTATTGAACCTATTAACCCAGTCGATGACTGAATGTCTCTTTAATAACGAAATAAGAAGAAGAAGAAGAAGAAGAAGAAGAAGAAGAAGAAGAAGAAGCAGAGAAGTATTCATGAAGATTTTTCAATACCAAATCTAAATACCCACTGATGGTTTACATCCGTTTCGAATGAACTAAATTCTCCTCTTGTAGGGGAATAGTTTAAATAGACGTTAATAGACTTATCCACTGATTGTTTACACGATTTACATTTGATTAAGCTCTAAACTAATGAACAATTGAAGAACATATTTCAAATTATTGATATAATCTGGCACGTCACTGCTTCTGCGCCGCTCATATATTAAAGGTTTCGTCATATATTGGAATACTGAATCTCCTGTTTGAAAACTAGTAACCTTCCATTCCTTGACAGAAAATATTAATTAGCATAAAAGGATGCCTCCGTGTACTGTATGCAAAATGTTTAAAACATTATTCAACTTCTTAAATATTTTGAGAGAGTTGAATAAATTACGCTACCGGAAACTTTTCATGGCTAATGCAAGATAAGACCATAAAAAACACGTAGAAAACTTCGTTTTCAAGATTGACATGCTCCGAAAATGTCAATATTGATTACTGTCCACCTTGATTTCTTAATCTTTTCATGATTCTGCCGAATGCCTCAAACCTTTTGCTGACCCATCTACTGACGACTTATCGTCTGTCTGCCTTGCCTACGGCATCAATTTGACTGGTCGGCATCTAAACCAGTGGTTCCCAAACTTTTTCAGATTATGACTCACGTTTAGGAATTTTATAAGCTCGCAACCCACCAATGTTAAATTTAAATGATCATAGGGTAACATGATCTTAAGAATAAAAACTCATGAAATTTTAACGGCTTAAAACGTCAAAACAGTCAACAAATGCATAGAAAGATCAAATAGCTAGAAACGGCCAAATTGTGATAAATCGACAAATCAATCCAAAACGGCCTCAAATGTGCGAAAATGAAATGAAAACACTGAAAGAGTTAGCTTAACGCATGAGTGGTATTGAAACAATAATGTAGTATTTAAAGCAGGCTAGAAATTGCTCATCACAGCTAAAATGCTAGTTTTCGTAGTTATGAAACTATGGGATACTATAATGATAATTTTTATTAGTAAGAAGCAAGAAGATGTGGTAAAGTTTGTGTATGACATATAAAATTAGTCAATTTTGCTTTCAGAAGGTCACAGCTAGCGATTTTATGATTGCTGATTGCTCGCTCATCGCGTTGCTCATCGCGTTGCTCATCGCTACAGCTAATCGCTAGTTGTGACCTTCTGAAAGCAAAATTGACTAATTTTATATGTCATACACAAACTTTACCACCTCTTCTTGCTTCTTACAAATAAAAGTTATCATTATAGTATCCCACAGTTTCATAATTACGATTTGTAATGAGCAATTGCAAGCCTGATTTATAGTAGATAGAAAACCACGTTATAACGTTGAAAAAAAAATCGACTCCAGACCTACTGACCAAAACAAAACAAAAATGGCTTTAAATCGCGAAAAAGCCTCAAAACGCTAAAATTACTTCTAAAAACGTCTTGAACACCCTCAACATAATCTCGAAAACACTGAAATAACCTTAAAAACTTCAAAACATTATTATTATTTATCTTTATTAGGGAGGCTTTCAGCCTGGGGCTGGTTCGCCTCCAGACTTCAAAACACAAAAAGGCCACACAATCGCTAAACAAGACTCAAACGGCGTAAAATTGCATTTAAAACGCAAAATTGGCCTCAAAATCTTATCAACATAAAATGCCCTAAAAATGCCATAAATCATCCAAACAAGTCAAAATGACCTTAACTTTCCAAACTGGCTATTTATGCCAAAATGGTCTTGAAGTTTATTATCCCAGAATAGTATTAAAATCACATAAAATCTACATGCAATTTTAAAAACTATGATAAAGTTGGCTGAATTTCTGCGACCACCGACCCACCGATGAGTCGCGACCCATAGATTGTTTTATATCTTTATTAAGAAGACTTTCAGCCCTGGGCTGGTTCGTCGCCGCTTGACCCATAGATTGAGAAACGCTGACCTAAACTATATAGAGCAGAAGACTCCGGACACATCGCAAGTGTTTCCGCTTTGAGTTTTGAAGAAGGACGCAATATTAGCAGTATCACTTACCAAGGCGAATTTGTGCTCAGAACGTATAGCGGCTTCGTTATTTCCACTCTGATTCCTGCCATATCTTTCCGTATTGATGAAAAATTCATATCGCACACTTCTGATGTAGGAAATTCTCGAACAAACAGTAAAAGAAAACATCAAAAGAAATCTTGCTCGAACTCGCGCTTGTCGATACTGTTTGATTAGAACCGTTCTGCTTCGAGGCAAGGCTATGAAAATGGCATAACCTTATCTTTGACACATAAGCAAGCATTGTTGAAGCACAGATATTTTGGAAGAGATTAAAGTGGATTTTGCATTAGTTGATTCTCAGTGGCCTGTTATACAAAATTATAGAATAAGCATGTTGAAATAAAACAATTAAATCAATTTGCGTAATTAATACCATTATAAGAATTCGATTAAATTCGAGTGAAACAAAAACGAATTTTTCTGCCTTATCTGATTACTCTTGATAACCCATTTAGAATCAAAGATCACGTCATCCCTGATCTCATTCAATTTGTTTCGGGAAATGAACTGACGACATTAGGTTCATCCAGTTATCGCATTTAAAATTTAAATTTCACATCATTTTTATCCCTAAGCACAAGATGACACAAGATCTTCTTCGCTTAACCACATCTAGCGAACGAAGAAATCTTCAAAGTCATGAACGAAAAAAAAAACTTCCTCTCACGTACACCTATTTTTTGCTCGTTCTCACTTTTCTCAAGTACCACACAGAGCGAGAATGTACAACAATTCGTTCTTCGATGCTTCTTTGATGAAGGAATAAAAAAATTACTTATGCAAAAAGTTTCCAAATTAAATTTACATTTTTCCTCTTGTCTTGGCGTTGTTCGCAGCATACTATCGCGCTACCACCTCTAATGCCTATACCAACTGAGTTCGACCACCAAGCTCTGACAGTGATACGTGCGTAGGAGGAGACAAGTTTTTTTTTTCGTTCATAGACATTTGGCATGAAGAATGTAGCAGGATCTGACTTTAGTGGAAATTCAACTTACGTGTGCCAAGTTAAATTAATTTAGCCTCTATTTATATTTTTGCACTTGATGATTCATAGAACGACAGCTTCTTCGCGTTTTATATTAAAACTTTATTATTTTGTTCAGATAAGACTAGAACCCTTGTGTCAAGTAATAAAAAAAATCACCCACAAGAAAAATGTCAACACATACGGAATACATACAGTGCCTGTTAATCACCTTTACGAAAAACCAAAACGCATGTACATCAAGCGTAAGTATAGATATCTGGCATCCTCTGCATATGTTTCATGCAAAACATCTCCCTGGAAGTTTTTTTTAGTGCTACTGTCTTTTCAAGGTGGAATTTAACTTGATTCAATAAATAAAGTTTTAGTTATGTTAAATTCCCTTCGTTTTTGGACTAGCGGTAATGTCAACTCAGACTTGTAAGTCAATGTGTTCGTGCTGTTAAAAGGAGTGGCATACAAGACAAGATCTTCCTAGGGATGGGATGGGAACTGCATTACATTAATTATATTAAATTATATGAAAGGCTTCCAACGATCAAATTGAATTAAGATTGAGGCGAAATTGTCGATTTTTCGCGAATCAAAGCTCACCCTCGCAAACAAAAGTATTCCAAGACAACTGACGAATCGATTAGACCTTAACTCCTCCAATTTCCCTGAAACATAACAAAATTGTTCTCTATGAGCAATTATTCAAATTTGTGCTGGAATTCGGCTATTTTTACTAACGTCTAAATTTTCTATGAAGTATTTTTTTTTCAACAATATGAATACGTCTTGTCTCGAAATCCGTCTGAGACAAAGTTGTAAGAAAACAGACAAACAAATATACACACTCTAAAAATATTCAAAATATTGTCAAAAAAATAAAAAAAAATATGAAAAACTCCAATAGCAAAAAGCGTATTTTGATTAGTTTTAAACTTATGTTCATTTTAAAGGCCACTGAGATTAACTGGAAATTGAACCAGATTGCAATCATTTTGACCGAAATTGGGATTATTCATACACTGAGTAAACAGTATTCATGAATTGAGTACACGTAACTCATCGAAACCCATCGCCAATCGGGTTTCTCTGTTCTGGATACCGCTAAAGCAACCGATGACGTTATTGTGTTTGGTGACTTCAATCTCCCGGGGATTTCATGGAAAAAAAATTGCAACGGCTTCCTCTATCCTGATATGGACCACTCTGTCATCCATTCCAACGCTTCGCTCCTTCTAGACAAATTACAGCTCAGCCACTCTTTCTCAAATCAATCATAGTTGAAGATGCTAATTTCAAATAACAGACTGTAGTGGTAATTTTTATACGATAGATGGAGTAGATGAAAGCATAGAGTTGATAGTTCCGTTAGAGTACGGCAGTGTGAAGATTGTATATAGATATTAGAATAGCGAACTAGGACAACTTTTAAGGAAGGTACAAATCAGTTTTTTCATCTCTCTTTACCAAACTCCCCCTTTGGAGAGGGATGGTGAGGGGTGTCACCTTCCCCCCCCCCCGCCACCACTGGCAAAAAGAGATGAAAACCGACCCGTTCAAGTACCAACTGTGTGTTTGAAACAGTTCTACCGATTTTTACCGCACTTCAATTGTTATTTGAAGGAAGGCATCCAGTAGTAGGTTTGGAAATTGCAACTATTGTTTACCCCTACCACGATATGTGCTCCTGTCATCGTCGACTTGACGATCTCGAGGGGACACGGGTGGGGTAGGTGTTGCTACTGTACCTTTCGACCATTGACAGTAATTGATGGTATGCTCCCATCCAGAGTTATGTACTTTGACTATATGTTTTTAGTATTACTTCTACGTGAAGTCAACGATTTACATAGTTGAAGATGCTTATTTCAAATAACAGACTTTAGTGGTAATTTTTATACGATAGATGGAGTAGATGAAAGCATAGAGTTGATAGTTCCGTTAGAGTACGGCAGTGTGAAGATTGTATATAGATATTAGAATAGCGAACTAGGACAACTTTTAAGGAAGGTACAAATCGGTTTTTTCATCTCTCTTTACCAAACTCCCCCTTTGGAGAGGGATGGTGAGGGGTGTCCTAGTTCGCTATTCTAATATCTATATACAATCTTCACACTGCCGTACTCTAACGGAACTATCAACTGTATGCTTTCATCTACTCCATCTATCGTATAAAAATTACCACTACAGTCTGTTATTTGAAATTAGCATCTTCAACTATGTAAATCGTTGACTTCACGTAGAAGTAATACTAAAAACATATAGTCAAAAAAAAAAAAAATCAATCATGTTATTAAACAGAACAACCGCAGTTCGGATCTTTGCTTTGTAAGCGCCCAGAACATAGCTCCTTTCTTATGCGAGGTGCCCACTCCTCTGGTGAGACTGGATCGGCACCACCCGCCGCTACTGGTGACGTTAAGTACTAAGCTGATGCATGATTTTAATATTTCACCTGCCACCTTTTCCTACGATACGCAACACCGACCATGGTAGTATCGTCGAGTTGCTCTCCAGTTTAGATTGGGACGACTTATTGGACACCATTGACATTGAGTCTCAAACTATTTCCAATGTCTTGGCATATGTCATTGACAGACACATTCCGAAAAAGATTAATCGTCATACAACCATGACATACGAGTGAACTTCGTTGACTGAAATCCAGAAAGAGTGCCGCTTTTAGGAAATTCACCAAGCACCGCACACTATCCTTTCAACGACACTATGTCAGGATCAATCACGAACGAGTTGCGGTGCTTTCTTCAGTATCGACGTAAATTTCAGAGAAAGCTTCAGTCACGTCCCAAGCAGTTTTGAAAGTTTGTCAACAAACAGTTGCTCTCTGAAAAATTTGCTAGTGTCTTCACGGACGAGAGACTGAGTGACGACCATGCCTAACTGGCTGCCAGCTACGTTCCACTCCCTGGCCAAACCATGAGCAGTATTGACATCAATCCCGAGATGTTTTTCAGGGCTTTCTCGAAACTCAATTCGTCGTACAATCCGGGTCCTGACGGAATTCCATCGGCGTTCCTCAAAATGCACTTGGACAGTTTGCTGTCTCCACTGCTGCATGTATTTCAACGGTCCGTGGACGTCGGCCATCATGTTGGAAGCTAGCGCACATCCCAAGTAACAATTCAGTAACCATTTGACATCCACTCTGATTTATGATGGTTTTATAACGGCAATGAACAAACCAATTAGTATAAATACAGCATTTCAAAGTGTAAAACATTCCTGCTTAGTAGTTCAGCTTTTTGCTGTTTTAAAACCTTTCATAGTCTGGCAAGAAAGTCAAAAACTGTCTTGTTTTTAATAATAAATTTAAAACAGTTCTCAATCCCTCTTTAAAACTGCTATGTAATGAAAGCATAAATGTCATTAGCAATTGTTAATTAATATCTTGATAAAATACTTTAAAACGTGTTCTATCATAATAAAAGCAACCATAAAACCATTAGGTTTTGCATTAGAACAAAAAGCATTTATTGTTGCTTTTTAGGCTTTTTAAAGTGCATCATAAACTCCCCAATTACTCTGTTTACAAATTGAGCTTAAAAGATAGTTCCTCATAGTTAACAAAAGCCAATTTTATGACAAGGAAATCTCGAAAGATAGACGAAGTAGGATGAAAAATTCAAGTCAATTTCAGCAAAACTTACTTCTTTAGATGAACCAGCACATCATCAACGACTGACCATCTGGCGGAGAAGAGTAAAGCGAGCGGGACCTCGAATTCAAAAATCATTGTACAAAAGTTGAAAAACATACCTGCCTTCTTCAGATCTTGCGAATAGATGACAATCGAAATAACAACCGATTCTTTCGCCGAATACAATCGCTGCTATAGAGTTCTCCAGATGCACAAAAGTGTGCGTGAGACCGCGCGCTACCTTTTTAAGTAGTTGTAATATCGCGATACCTTTTTGGGTCTTCTTCTTCTTCATTTTCATATATGGATGTTGGATTTTAGTGTTCGTGGGATTGCGCTTGGAGATCTCTATGGATCGGAAACCAGCTAATTTCCGCTAACAAACAGTTTCATTCTAGCGTACATCCCTGCATCGTTGGATGGTGTACTTCTGTAACCACCCGGAAAAAGGGGATCTTTTCTGTTCGAAATGCAAAATTTTGCAAAACATTATCGCAAACTATCTGAGTAACTGCTCCCAATCCATCGGGAGAAAACTGCCTAGAAGAACCCTAGATCGCACAGCGCAACTAAACATCGAAAGATAAACAAACTTTGACGTTTAACTTTTTGCAGGCAACTTTGCCTCCATCAATGCTGCCATCTGCCATAAATCTGAACCGGTTAGGATCAAGCAAAATGGCTTTAGATAAATACAATTCATGCTGCAAGTTTTCTTCATAAAAGCCAATTTAAAATCTTATGAATTTGTTAAGGATTTCTTGAAAGCAAAACAACTTTTTCACAAATGACCCATGAAAATCAACTTTTATGCCACCACCATGTCACAATTAGTTTGCTTGTTTTTCACAATCTTCGATTTTCGATATATAGTTCCTTGGATAGAACTATATTTTTGGTAAATTTAGCAATGAGCAGACATTTAAATGCGAAAATCAAAAAAAAAATTTCAGCCTACCTCGATCTGAAGAAATTTTTTTTTTTTTTATGTAAAATAATTAGTCAAATTGACGTTTTACGAGGGTGGACGTATTTTTTCCGATGTTTTCACGTACATTTCACATAAAATTTGATTAGTTACTTAAAACTTGGCCACCTAATGAGAACTATTGTAATACAATTGAATATTAAACAAGATTTTTATACCATCAGTTTCTATTTTAATTATTTTGATATGATCGGATTCATAAATCCTTTTCTATCTTGATTAATGCTTTCCTAGTGGATTTAGTAAGCAGCTAGGGGAAATGGCTTAGAAAGGGTTTTTATTCTTGCTAAATAGCTTTTGTTGTAGCTTTCAAATGGTTCTCAATGCATTCTTCATACAACCTTTTGCTGTAAACCAATCTTGAAGAGCTTCGAGAATACACCCTTCAGAACCTTCTCCAGGGTGGGCCAACTAGACATATTTTAGTCTTAATGAGGTTTTCGTGGATGCATTAATGACAAAATTGCCTTGACCAGAGTTTTATGAATGTTGTTTTATAGTTGCTTTCATAAAACTTAAAATGTTACTTAGGATGTTTCCAGTACACAAGAAGGGCAACAAACAGAACGTTGGCAACTACCGTGGCATCACTTTGCTTAGCGCTGTTACTAAATTGTTCGAACTCGTTGTTATGGAACCGTTAAACGCTCACCGTAAGCCGTACATTAGTATCGTTTTCATGGCTGGTCGCCTCTAACTTGCTGTGCTTTACTTCCTACATCTCTAACAGTATGTCGGATCGTGCTCAGACGGATATCATTTAAACTGAATTATCACCGCATATCAATCGCAAAACTGAACAGGCATGGTATCCACGGCTGCCTTTTGCTATGCTTTCAGTCGTACCTCACCGATCGCTTTCTTACTCTTATCATTGGTGATCACCAGTCTTGTATTTTCAGAGTAGTCACCTGGGCCGCTGATTTTCTCGATTTACTTCAACGACGGGAATCTGGTAATTGAGGGATCACGATTAACTTACGCAGATGACCTTAAACTCTTCCTTCGAATTCACTCAATTGAAGACTGTTGTTTCCTTCAACGTCAGCTGAATGTTTTTGGTATATTCTGAATCGTATGGAGGTTAACCCGTCCAAATGCTCGGTTATCTCTTTATCGCCCAAGAAATAGACTTTTATGTTCAAGTATGTTTTTTTAGGCACTGACATTGAGCACGTCAGCCAAATAAAGGGGAGGTTTACCGGCCCGAAATAAAAAAAAAAAATTCCGGTTCGTTACGTTTATCAAACATCCAAGAACTTCAGTTAGATTTTTGTCAAAAATTACATGCAAGACTATTTTTTCTATCTTATCATGAAAAAAATTGGACCCTCCGCAAAACCAAAAAGTCGACGTTTTATGGTTTTTTGATACCTTTTTTCAATATTTTTAGAAAAATCAAAACGTAAATATTTTTTTCGGAGCGGTGAACTCCCCCAAGAACCTAAGTGTGATTCTGGATACACAACTCTCTTTCAATCAGAACATCTCGTATGCCGTGAACAAAGCTTCCAGAATTCTTGGGTTTATCTTCAGGATTGCCAAAGACTTCACGGATATCTACTTACTGCCTTAAATCGTCGTACTGCTCATTGTCGCGATCCATATTAGAATACTGCTCGGTTGTCTGGACTCCTCATTACAACAACGTAATGCGCTACGTAAACTGCCGTGGACGGATCCCTTCCGATTGCCTAGGTACGAAAGTCGTTTGCAACTGATCCATGTGGAGCCCCTGTCGGTCCGAAAAGATATAGCAAGGGCATTGCTAATTGCTGATGCCCTGTTCTCCTTGAGAAAATTGACATCAGAGCCCTAAGGAATAATTCAATGCTGCACCTGTCCATTAGACTGATGTAAAATTTGAAATTTTCACTCCACAGTGCTCAAACGGCTTCAAATCAGGTCCTGATTAGCCTCCCAAAATTTAAACTCATTTGGTAAGAAACTGGCGTGGCACAAACTATTCAAAGTTTCTATGGGAAAACCAAACTTTTTGTTCATTGTCTTCTACCCATTTTCCATATTGCTTTTTCGAAAATTTCTATAACTATTCTTACGAAAAATTTTCTATGCTACAACTTTGCGGAATATCATTTTTCAGCCAAATGTCAAACTAAATTGTTATTATTTGTTTAAGAGATTGATAATCTTATGACATGATCAAGCAGCTGTTCTGTGGGCAACACTTTATTCTGCAGTGTGACATAGTAGTCATGACATTTGTGCTCTATTCTTCGCACCAGAAAAACCAATGTTGCCTGCTGAACAGTTGAAAGAGCATAATCATAAGACATCAGTGACTTGAATCATTAATAACTTTTGTTCCTTACATTTGATTGTAAAGTGGTTTTGAACAAAGTTGTAGAAGAGTAAATTTTCTACAGTCACTGCTATCATTTTTAAAAGCATAGTGATGTGGTGAGGCCTCCCTTAGCTCAGTCGATAAAGGCGCAGCTACAAAGCAAGACCATGCTGGAGGTGGCTGGGCTCGATTCCCGGTCCCAGGTTCCCGGTATTTCGGGTTGGAAAATTTCTCGACTTCCCTGGGCATAGAAGTATGATTGGACTTGCCACACAATTAAACCAATGCAAAAATGGTACAGGCATCGAAAGCTCTCAATTAATAACTGTGGAAGTGCATCTAGAACACTAAGTTGAGAACACGCAATAAGTTAATATGCGATATGCAATAAGCTTGAAATGCGAAGAAGAAGAAGATGTGGTGAATTGTTAGATAGATATGAACAAAAACATAAGTTTTCCCATAGTAATTCCCATATAAACTTGAAATGGTTTGTGCCAAGTCAGTTTCTAACTAAAATAGTTCAAACTTTGAGAGGCTAAGCAGGACCCAATTTGGAACCATTTAAGCACTGTGGAGAAAAAATTTCAAATTTTGCATCAGTCTACTGTCCATACAGCGAACTAATTATAGCATTTTCGGCGCAATCGGTGGGTTACAGACACTCTTCAATAGGATCTCCGCACTATTTGATTTTGACCTAACTCGCCAGCTACATCGCCAGAGTTTTAGTTCGTTTTTTTTTCTAGATCAGTTTAGTTTTTTTTTCCTTGGGGGAAAGATTTTGCAACGCCAACTAGCGCTGAGCTTAAGATAAATCCATGAACACAGCATTGCTATTGTTTCTTTTAGGTTTTATTTGCACATTATTTTTTTTTATTTGCACATTCTATTAGTGCTTTTTTTTTTTTTTTAACTCTTTATTTGTTCCAAATTCAAAATAAATTACATTTCATTTTTAACCTAGGTGCTCCAGTTACTACAGTAACTTACCAGCCTTAATTGTTATGTTGTATATCTAAGTGTTTTTACATTGTTCCTGTCTTGGCAATTCAGTATTTTAAACAGGTTTTTTTTTAAACCTGCATGTCAGTATAACAATTGATTTAGTTTTTTTTCCTTTGTTTGGGATCTAACACCACTGCGACCATTAATCTGATCTATTGTAGTATACCCCGTGTCCTTAGTTTAGTGCATGTCATATTACTTCATCACTATTGAGAAATGATGAAGTATTCGATTTTTTACAGTTGCCATTATTGCATTTATCGCAAGGATCCCACTCTAATTGAATGTTCCCACTATTTAAACCCTTCGGAGTGTTGTTGAAATACCCTCCAAAGGCGCGCCCCTTTTTCAGTCAAAATTGGATTCCTTAGCAACAAAATTAAACAATGACACTGATAATGACCATGCATCAGAACCCTAGTCTTAATCACTTCAAACTAGGGAACAACGAATATAAGAGAGTTGGTTGGAAATGCTAACATGAAGCTTTAGTGTGATGATTTATTAGCTAGAGAATGATCTTTAGAAGAGTGTAGGTGGATAGTTCCGTTAGAGTACGGCAGTATGAAAATTGAATAGAAGTTGAAAATGAGCGAAGGGCCATTAAAGCGACAGTTTTCAAGATAGACGCACATTTTTGCCTAGCCCGTACGATGTACGCGGGGACTTGAAGTATGTCTCCAAGTCCACAGGCAAAAATGTGCGTCCCTCTTGTTGCTCATAAACTGACTGCGGCTGTGGAATAGTTCTAGCGACGTTTTCATCACTACCTAAAGCCCCACGTCGCGAGAGCATTTCCAGTCGATGGTGTGTTATAATGCAGTTCTTCTTTACCCAACTATTGTGTTGCTCCTCTCGTCATGACCAACGTGATCATCTAGATAAAATTGATAAATAGCAGACTTTTAGCGATGAGCCCAATCTTAGATCCATAGGCCAACATTAGAGACATTTCCCCTATGTCATAATGTCATTCAAAACTAAGTGCTAAAAAGTGTGTGTAACTCGTAGCAAAATGCGATTTTTCTGCACTTGACGTAGCTATCCAACTCGGCAAGCATCATTTAATAAACTACGACTCGTGCTGAAAAAATCATCTTTTGGCAGCTTCTTACTTAAATAGCAATTTTTCACTCAAAAGTTTGATGAGAAGTTGCACTTTTCGGTACAGTAGCACTTTTTGGCACAGATATTTTAGATAAAAGTTGACCGTTACATTTATTATAAAGCGTGTCGATAATCAGCACTTTTCGGTATAGTGTGGCAAAAACTTAATTTTCCCTATATAGCAACCTAAGCTTAATAAACGTAAGCACCAGTAGCTCCAACAACACATTGAAAATAAAAAAATTACCACGATGTAGAGACCAACACTTGACCGAAACCTTCTGTACCCAAATGCTGCGAAAACACGTCAAACCACATAGTAACACATATTTTCTGCCAGCCATGCAGCTAACGGGTCCACGTTCTCGAAAATACACTAACTTTGTGGCTTTGGAAGAGCTCGTGTACCCTCTGCCATGAGTACATGCATGCCTTCGAGCCCGGTTGAATGGTACTGAAAATGCGGTTAAAATATATTATCTGTCATTATAAATCATCAAAAACGCTCATTGCACTCGTCTCCTCGCCCATTCCGTACGAGTACGCGTTCATGTGAACTGAACGGGAGTTCCGGAAAACTGCGGTGGTGTAATAAAATTTTAATTTGAGACTTATTTCATTAATATATTACTCACCAAAGCAAGGTGCCAGAAGGATTTCTTTTTGTTCTAAGAAGAAACGAAGCTGTAAATTTTAGGAGTGAAAAATTTACTCCTATTCCTCTAATAATTCTGAGGAAATAAATAACTCACTTCCAGATTAATGTCGAGAAGTTCATGAAATTGATTTATGTTTGTAAATTCTTCACTTCATTTACGTATGATTTCTGTACCGAAACGATACGTACTTCAATATTTCATCAACCAAATGAATTTGAACATGATGAATCAGGAAAATATTTATAATTTATAGAAAATTTCCTTTTCCAACATCGTTCATCTTATGGCAGCCAAGATTTCAAAAATCATTCTTATTTTTTTCAATTTGCTCTACCCGGTGTCCCTTGCCCCTTGCTAATAAACACGTGCCGCACCCGATCACGAAGTAGTATCAAAAACTATTGTGCTCCGTTATCGATTTCAACTAGCCGGACGTGATTGGCATGCTTTATGACTACTTTTCTGACCGGCACCCTCTTCTTTCCTTCCTGTTTGGTTATTGTGACATTCGATACTCTGACAGTAGAAAGTGTACCACCCCCAATGAATATGAGAGACTATGGGCAAACCAAGTAAACACAATATCCAGACGAAGAAATTATACGACTTCCAGGATGCATATAAAAATCATATAATCGGAGCATGCAGGCAACTGCGTGGTGTCCCAATTCCAACCTGCTATCAGTTTGCTCTTTGCTCGTACCAAAGCAATAAATTTATGACAATATCATATTCAATTTTACAGCTCTCGAGAACGTTCGGTAGTATATTTCGTTGTGGATGGTGGAAATCGTTCGGTACGAACATAAAATTTAGGATACTTTATATGCATAACACTTGCTTTTTGGAGAACGTGCCAGTTTTTTTTTGTTTGCTATCATCTAGTTTGATTTAACACAAGTTTTGTGAGTCGATAATTTTACAAAGATTATTTTTCCATCGGCAGAACCAAAAGTATCGTTTTTCGTCTTTAATGTTGTGAGAACAAGATTTTTCATAATCTTAAGATATGAGACAAGCGTACAGGTAAATGCTTTGTAGTTTAAATAAAGCAGTTGGATAACAAGCCGTTATGAACCAATACTTGCGAGTCAGATTAAAATACTGGAAGTTATTTCTAGAAGACTAAATTTGTAAAAATAATTGTTTCTATGATAGTTGCGAGCTTTAATTGATCGTTTTATGAGTAGCAAGTAAATCACCAATTTCAAAAGTTTGTTGAGGCTATAATTCACCAACGATTGGAATTAAAACGTTATTGAAACTCCGAATTTGATTTCATGAGAAATACCCACAATAAAGTGCCAACGACCATCTTGAATTTCCTAAATGAACCGTGTTTGGTATTACTACGTCCCTACTAGGACTTCACGTCGGTCTTCAACTTAGTGTTCTTTCAACACTTACGCGGTTTTTAATTGAGAGCTTTCTAAGTCTGTACCATTATTTTCATTGCAAGTCTATCTCGATATAAAGTAACTGTCACTTTTGACTTCCATCGTCGATTTCCCGCAAATTATCATACAAACAAGCAAAGTAATATCACCATCGGACAGATGAGATAATTCCCCATTTATTGGTAATATTAATTTGTAAGACTGTTATTAGCGAGACATTGACGATGGAAGTCGAAAGTAACAGTTACGTTATATTAGCATATTGCGTGTTCTCAAGTGAGTGTTCTAGATGCACTACCACAATTATTAATTGAGAGCTTTCGATGTCTGTACTATTTTTGCATTAGTATAATTGTGTGGCAAGTACAATCATACTCTATGCCCAGGGAAGTGGAGAAATTTTCCAACCTGGAATCGATCTCAGCCACCTCCAGCATGGTCTTGCTTTGTAGCTGCGCCCTTATAAACTGAGCTAAGAGAGACCCACTCACTTCCACAGTTATTAATTGCGAGCTTTCGATGCCTGTACCATTTTTGCATTAGTTTAATGTATTCGTATCGGTATTTATTCTAGTTCACTTAAATTCATCCACCTTTTTCTGTTAGTACAATATGTATGAGTATATAAATAGTTTTAAATAAATGGTTCTCTTAGTTATCGTTACGCGCGGAAATATTTTTTGGTTTGCTATTGGACATTGTAAAGTCAATAGCATAGCAATGTTTATTGTACATTACATTGTACATAAAGTCAATAGTATCGCAATGTACAGTCATCATTTGGACAGTAGGCCCAAATTTGGCATAGTTCATACGATGATAATTTGTATAAACTTAATAAATATGTTGCAGCTGCCGTGATGGTTTCAGGATATAGACTACCTGAAAAAAACCTTTAAAATCAGGGAATATAAGGGAATTTATTTTTGTATCTGCAAAATCATGGTTGTTAATTTCAAATCATACATAGAGTAATGAACTTGTCGTTGCTCAATGCAATGTTGCATTTTTGCAAGTTATGCCAAACATTACTCAAATAAATCGGTGTTTTGATGATTTTGGGCCTAATATAATTTCCCACTGGGTTGGTCCATTTCTGAGTTGATCTGATATCCTGAGGAATGGTAAAAATCCTTTTCCATAGACGCTGGACGATACTACACCGTTCGAAAAATTTATGTAAATTTCTGCGAGATATAGCGCACATAAAATTAACGCTAGATTTGTCATAAATTAGCGCGATATTTCGTGTAAATTTAAGCGCAATATCCCATAAATAAGCAATATTGTATGCAAGATTGTAAGCGATTTCCTTGTTTATGCCAAGTAAAGCTCAACATTAAACGAAGGGAGATTTTACGCGATAGCTAAAATTCAGAATTTTTTCTGTGTAGTTGCTGCAAAATTATACCTTCGAGTAGATTGGTGCGTCAAATAACAATCCATTGAACGCATTGGAGCACCTGTCAGTAAATTCAAGAATGATAAAGAGTTTAGAGTAGAGGATGTTTTTTTTCTGAATACTTGTATTGTTTTAAGCCGAAGGCAGAATACTTGTAGTTCTTGTTTCTTATTGTGTTCTCAGGCTGATTAGTTCAGCGAATCAACTAAATGAGAATTTATGATACTGGTTTTGCCTGAATGGCTTTATTGCTTGGAGTCAGTGCCGTATATTGGAGGGGTTCTCAGACTCAGAGATATCAATCATATCCATCTCAATAATATGTTTAAACGAATAAACCGTTGGTTAGTTCTGTATTTGTATCGAATACTAAAGCTTTGAAAACTCGAAACAATAAATCATACAAATTAAAACTGTCACATATACTGTCTGATTACAGAAGAACATTAGCGGGACATAGCATGGCCAAAACCTCTAGAGTCGTGGGCATAGGTTTTACAGTCTTTGACAAAGTTACTCGGTTTATAAAGCATCAATTTTTTAAGGTTTCTATTTAGTTCTTGTTCTCACCTCCTAGAATGCACTCGATTTTATCTTTTAAGGGGTTACGCCTACCTGCAAACTTTCAAAAAATCGATTTTTTTTATTATCCTAATCGAAAGTATATAAAGTCAAGAATATTTCCTCAAAAGATCAAGTTGATCCGATAAAAATTGTGAAAGTTATGCGACGTACAAAAATATTCACTTATAGTGGACTAAGCCCAACTTGAAACTTTAAACGCGATTATCTCGGAATCATATTTTCAAAACCGGTGCCAAAAATTTCTCGAAATGTATACATTCGATTCGTCCGATTCGTTTTTATTTCTGTTCAATACTGTTTTGTGCAGTCCACGATCTTTCGGATTTCGTCTCATTTAATTTCGGTTTTTTACAGCCGATCAAAGACAAATTTTAAGGATCAAAAATCGGCACTTCAAATGCAATGCACATTTAATTGCAAGGCCGTCATTTTCTAAAAAAAATTAAAAAAAAACCGAACGATCAAGGACTAGTTTAACACATGCTTAACGATTTGGCATGGTTTTTTTTTTATTTCAGATGATTACATCACAAACCGCAGTTGGCACCGCAAAAAGCGTTTTTTAGAAGATCGTCCACGGGGAGCAGCCGTGCGGGGCACCAGGACCCCGTTTTTACAGCATCGACTGATAAATGTACCATTTAATGTGTTTTCAATAAACGGCAGAAAACCGATTTTCAATATGTTGCGTCGTTTTCGAGAAAAAAAAATCCAAACTTTCGCTTTTTTTCGGTCTTGCAGGTAGGCGTAACCCCTTAAATAGAACCTCCTAAAAAGATAGTTTTCAAAAGGCTGGCTTACATAACAAAATGCCGCATTAAATGTGTTTTCATTATTTTTTTACGTATATAGGTGAGATTGTAGAATTGAGTTACTTTGGGGTTGGAATAAGATGGAGCAACCAGGTTAAAGGAAATAATATATTAGTAATCCATTTCGTGCGGCTCATGAATCACTTACCAGATTGTGATCTACATTTAACTGTTTTTATAATGTTTACGTTCGGTAATTTTTTTCAACTAAGTGTCTGTTTTATCCAATGCACTATGACTTGAAACTGCTCTCTTCAACTTCTACTCACAAGGGTCAGAAGGATCCCTGACTATGCCCCTGGCTACTGGTCAAGCCTACGGCAGCCGTTCGGGGTGGGCCTTACAATGGCCTCTTTATGGAGAACTGATAGGGTCGTTTTTATGATTGGTCACCTAGAAAAATTCCAACGTTTCAAGCACCTTTTGTGCTAATCTTTGATTTCCAGGTTATGTTCTATTTTCCATATCGAAGTGGACAAACTAACAAAGCGGAAAACAAGCAGAGAACATAGAGAGAACTTTCAAACAAACAAATAATTTTACGAACAGCATAATTTAGTTAGACCTTCCATTTCTTTTATTTTGATGAAGCTTCAATTAGAGTGTATAGAGTGGTGAAAAAAGGCAAAAAGGGTTCATTCTGTACTTGCGCATTTATCACTCCATCTACTAGTTACTGGAACTCGTTGCGGCCGCGATGAATCGGTGGTCGACATTGATGAGATGGCAGGATGGGCTCACGTGGCGGCGTCGGCAGAACGGACCCCCGTGGCGGCGTCGGTAGGTTGCCAAAAAACGTACGCAGCTGTGTAGGGCTTCCAGACGACGGGGGGATTCCAGATGCGGTGACAAAAGGGCCTTTGTGTAACGGAGGCCAGCGTTTCACTTCGCTTTGCCCGGGGAGTGGTACCATGCGCGCGCGCGAACTACCGCGAGTGTCTCACACCAGTCGAGTGGAGTTTTTAACGC
Source organism: Ochlerotatus camptorhynchus (assembly GCF_037179485.1). Lineage (NCBI taxonomy): Eukaryota > Metazoa > Arthropoda > Insecta > Diptera > Culicidae > Ochlerotatus > Ochlerotatus camptorhynchus. The sequence goes on from NW_027041209.1 coordinate 521,541, forward strand.
TAGATTGAACGGTCTTTAGTTAAGGTCCAACGGTTCACAATATAATTTTCGGCGTTTTATTAAGCCACACACTGACCGCTCATGCACTCGCGTCGTACTAGTATGAATAACACTTTTGTTCCAAACCGTGGACCAGGAAAAACGGCTCACCACACTAACACTAACTCTAAGACTAGAAGGTTCCGAAATAACGTGCTCAACATTTTGACTCAGCTCTGGTACTCTCTTCGGTCCCAAGCTAATCGATTCACCCCTCGAAACATAGGAAAAACCACTAACCCCTCATTTTATCTGTCAAAATTTCATAGCGAATCAAAACAAACATAGCGTAGTACTAGAATTTCGACTATAATGGAGTTCGTTAATCTTTTGCTTGGGACCAATAGGCTAGTCAAGTAGTGAGCCAATCTAAAATCGTTAGTTTCGTATTGATTGTTGCTATTACTCCCCTCGACGGATGGACCAGCCCTTGGCGAGCGTGTGGTGACGCTAGTCGATCACAATTTCGATCTCTAAGATCAGAAAGCACTTAACTTTTTTTAAACTCGAAACGATTTGTTACGTATAACGGGTGACTTGCCACGATCTTCACTCATCCGGGCGAATTTCTGTAAAAGAGAGCGTCACTATGGGCCCAAAATCTTTTTATAGATTTTCTGGAACAGCGACACATCAATAGCAACCCATACAGAATAGCCGCGTACGTCGGCTCCTACATGACTCAGCGTCGGTGGTGATGACAGCAACAACCAGAGCTGCCAGGTGGTTTTATAAAAAATCTGTATCCACTCTATTAAAAAATCTGTATTTTCTGTATTGACGATTTTTTTTCTTAATTATTCATGTTTAGTTGTTTTACAAATACAGTGCATACAAAATAACCATAAAAAGTGCTTAACCACCTATTCGGGCTATCGTACTAACCATACGGGATATAATTGCGCCATTTGTGATATCGTCCGTACTTATTTATAAGAGTGATATGAAGCCGTTTGAAAATGTATGGAGATTTTAGTTTCTATTCATTATCTTCCTGATAAGCAGTTTTAAATGCAAAAAAGTGCACGAGTTCATTACTATTTGATATTTTTAAAAAAAAAATTACAATTAATTACATCATTTGTGTGGTAGTTACACCGAAAAGTCGAGAGATGTCGCCCCGCCAGTGCTGGTAAAATCATTTTTGCAGTATGGAGAATATCAGAAAGTCCGCAATTTCTTACGAAATACATTTTCAATGCAAGTAAAATGTTTACGAGTACTTGTATTTGTACCATTTTAATGTACTCGGGCACTTTTCTTGTATTTAACATACATGCTTATATTGGAAATATTCAATTAACACTGTAAATCCCCATACAATCTCAAATCGTTTACTACCAGCTCCATATGCATCCGAAAGCGGTTGGCCCTCTGGTTGTGAATGCTATCAAAAACACCATAACATGATTAATTGTCGATGGAAATTTGATAGGTTCCCGAGCAGAGGGTGAGAACAAAATGAAAACAAGAATTATGTTGTTTTCATTATTCCTGATAACTCAAATTGATTTCATTTTGATGGAGTTGATGGCTAACAGAACAAAAGATATGCGAAGAATATCAAAATTATAACATATATTGATATTAGTGAGAACTGCTTGATAACTTATTTTGATATAGATTTTTTTTTTCTTAAGCATTTTATAAAAATCTGTATAAATCTGTATTGTAATTTAAAAATCTGTGATAAATCTGTATTCTGTATCGGGTCTGTATTAAGATTAAAAAATCTGTATAATACAGATAAATCTGTATAAATGGCAGCGCTGGCAACAACAAACAATTATATTGGATAAGGTTGGTATTAAGGCTCATCAAAATTTGAATTTAAATTTTAATAGCAAGATAATCGAATTGCTTGTTTTCCTTGTATTTACATTTACTTTAATAAAAATAAATTAAACAAAAACGGAAATAAATTTAATAAATTACTACAAATTAAATATTTACAAAGCCGAAAAATTATACCAACCTTAGGCTAATAAACACTCAATATTCATCACTCAAACACATAACGTGGAGTACTCAAAGGCAAATATTTTATGTTTAAACATTTACTAACAATATAATATTTCCAATATGTACATTTTTCTAAATTAAGCTGCCCCAGAAATCAAAGAAAGATTTTAACCGTGCAAGCGTTGGTTACAGACTAAAAAGTAATCTCGTTTGTTTTTATTAAGCCAGAACTGCAAACCTGAAGAAGATGAGTTGTACAAACCAATCATTGACATATGGACTGAACCCAAGTAGTATTGTAAGTTTTATCAAGGTTTTAAAGCATTCTATAAGTCCAAATCCTAGGCAACAAGTCTGTGATAAAAGCAAAATTTGCTATTTGGGAAATTGGTTTCACTAAATGTGGAAATAATCCTCATGATATTTATTTCCATGATGACGAGATAGATAGATCAAATTGAGGGATGCTATAAACCAGACTTATTTGGTTACTGTTCATGAATATTGAGCCCGAAATATTGATGAAAATTGATATCAACACTTGTATAAACAAATTCGCAAGTATATGGAGTTTCAAAAATTTAGCTTATTCAGTTTAAATGTGTGTTAAAATAAAAGCAGTTTTGAAAAAGAAAATAAAACAAAAAAACATTGTCGCAAGTAGGGGAAATGGATGTTGTGTCCATATGGGCCCATACATAAATTCAGCAAGCGACTAAATTTTAAATAGCGACCAAATATATCCATTAGTACCGTCCCAATGACGTGCGCATCTAGATAAAATTGATAAATAGCAGATTTTTAGCGATGGGCCCAATCTTAGATCCATTGGCCAACATGAGAGCCATTTCCCCTATCTATTTTTATTTAATGCGTGCTAGAATTTGAAAATTGATAGCACAGTATAGGGGGCCCCACAATAAAAAAAATGAGACCCAAGGGTGGGTAAGACGGTTGAGTAGCAATTTAATAATTTAATACAGATTCAAAGATACGTCGACAAGCATTACCTTTACGGCATAGAGTAGCTATATTGAGTATTCTAGGTCTTCACTGTGAACCGGGTTAGCTCGTAAAATTAACTTCCCAGGGAAGTTTTAGTTTTTGATGTTGCTGCCATTTGATGAAATTTATTTATTTCAGGTCGCATTTAGTTTCATGCCATTTACAAAACAGGACATGTTCCGGACGTACATATCCGGAGCCAGTTTACGATTCAAACAATATTTAAAACATCTTTGAAGCTGGACGCGCCTCTGAATGAAGCTATTGCAAATTCACAACGCACTTTTAATGTTTGGATGTTGATGATGGTAAACGAAATACATTCTAACCTAACTTGTGGAGTGCATATAATAAAAATTGATTTTGTACTAACTCTATTCTTTCTTCATATGTGATTAAAAAAAGAGACCAAACTATGCTGAAATATTCTAGTATTGATCTGAAAAAGCAATGTACAATGTTTTTATCGTCGGGTCATGATAGTTATAGCTGAAACGTTTTATAAAGCCTAGCGTGTTGTTGCGTCTATTTATAGTTGTATTATAATGATCAACGATTGTAAGTTTAGAGTCTAAGAAAATACCTAAGTCCCTAACTTTTTACACTTTTCAGCATTATTTATTAGGTAATTGTTATATTGGTTATGTTTTTTTTTTTTTTTTTACTAAAGGCGATTGAGTATTTGTTTTTTTACATTCTGTTTAGCAGACTTTTGTTCCACCAATTGTATAATATCTGTATTTCAGTTTTAATGTCTTCGTCATTTTTAATTTCTAAAAAAAAGTTTCATATCAGCGTAAATTAAACTTTTAGTTATCTATGAATGAGGCGTACGTCGTTTTCAAATAGAATGAATAGAAATGTGTCAAACAGTATAAGGGGAGTTCGATCCATGAGGTGTTTACTGGGAAAAAAGATCAATTATTCATATTATCGAGCAGTATTCGCAAGAAAATGGAGCAATAAATTTCAGATAATTCAAGTTGAGCATTAATAAGTCGCTATTTTTTTAACCATCTCTTTGACAGTCGTGTTCAAAAAATTATTTAATAATACCAAAGAATAGAATCAAAATGCGTGAAGATAGCACATTGCACGAATAAAAAGTAAAAAAGTACAATTCTGCTATTCCTAGATGATGTAAAATTCTAAAATTCTTTCAGAATGCAACTAGCACTGCATTCTGAGATGTCCTGTAAACTGAAATTAATCAACCAACACTGCGCTACAAATGCCGATTCACTGCAGCTGACATACTAGACCTCCACAAAACGACACTACACTCCATATCCATTTTCCCATCGCATCGTATCTGAGTCGGTCAAATGGGAAGCGACGACGACAACGACGGGTGCTGACTTGCTACTGACTACTGCAGACGAATAAATTGTTTAAGCTTTATTTATTTTGTGTTTCATTTAGTGTGCTGAATGTTTGCATCTCTGGTGACCAAGTGGAGTGTGTTCTGTGGTTTTCTGTCTATTTTGGACGCAGGACAAGTTTTTGTACACACTAGGGGCCGACGGCTAGAAAGTGCCTTGTGAAATGGTTCCCTATACTTCTGGCTGCAGTTGCCTTCAAGGAAAGCACAAAGAAGCACTGCTCGATGGTGTTTGTAATTGTTCTCTCCGGCTCCGAAAAATTAGAACGTCAAACACATTGTTATGGGGTCAATGTTGTGGGAAAATTATTGCCCGAAATTTGAGTAGAACAAATTTAAATGCAAAATTGGTCATTTGACAAGCCTTTGTCTTGCATTTGCAACCATAACGAGTTCATCTGGTAGTGATTTACTAAATAATTTATACCTTTTCAACCTACATTTGTAAATCGTTTGCTTTGATAGGGATTCTGCGTTGTTTTTAGAAATACGTTGGAGAAACATTTACCAGTAACTGATAATGGAGGTGCAAGGTAAACTTAAACAATCAAACTTTCCGTGGCGCTTCTTACACCAAAATCGCTTGCTGAAAATTCCGACTCTGTTGCCGTAGTGGAGCAATTAATTACGCAAATTAAACTATATTACATTACGTTATTATTATTGCTCTTGTAGAACACAAATTTGAGCTGTCGTTCGGTTGCGTCGTGTGCAGGCAACCGTTGGCATCGAGAAGCAGGAAATGTTGAATTAACAACGGGCGAACCGAGCGACTAATATTGCGAACACATGCAGCAAATGGAAGAGGATGGCGAAAGTTTTCCTGAATGTTTCACACCCTTAAAACGACTCCACGACTACGGATGTTGAGTGCTATGTATAAAGTATACAGTATGAGAGCGAACTGGTACCAAATTTAAATTAACTCTATCCCTTTTATTTAAGCAGTATCGACTAAATTCTAAGGAACATAAACGAAGGAGTTCTAACGATTAAGTCAGGCATCAGGCAAACTATCAAAAAAGACAAACAGGCATAACACTCGGTGTGATGTTCGTCGTTTATGCATTTAACGATTGTTTTATTTTTTATAATTTTTGACACAAGAGTGTTATAATGACTATAATAACAAAAAATAACTGGGAGAAAAGGTACATAATTTATTTCAACCTTTTTTTTTTTAATTCTTTTTTTGATATTGTACATTTTTTTTATTATTCGGCACTGATATTATCACTAGCAAAATCTTCTTCAACTTCGTCGACAGCTTTCATAAGTTCTTCTAATGCATTGCAGTTATCATCACCGAATGTTGAGCAGTTTTCAGAACCTTCAGGGGCACATACTTTTTTTAAATGTCCCGATAACGTTGTATGGTGGAAATCTTGATGGTACCTCTCTATGTATTACTCGTATTGACTTTTGCTTAAGCCAGCTTCAATGAACATACTAAATGCTTCTTCAGGTGACATTATTGCACGTTCATCGCTCAGTTCATTAAACTGCTTTGAAGGTCTCCCTCGTTTCGATGTTGTAAGAACATTCTGCTCCTTTATGGCAAAACTAGATTCGAGCCAACTTCGATAATCTGAATCAAATCTTTCTTTTTTCGTTGAGATTGACTTCACTTCTCCTTGTTGTTGTTTATTGATTTATTTGATAAGGCTCAAACGAATTAACTTCACAGAGCCGAGGATTCTTGGTCACTATACAATACATCTTAAAACTATAGTCAAAAGGTACAACACAATAAACACTTTATCTTCCGCTATATAAAAAGCCTCCTCCATAAGAACTGGAGCCGCTTCCAGTGGTTTCATTATATGGCAGTTACGCCAACGGGGGTCAGAGGGCTTCCATTGCAGCAATGGACGCATAACGTGGTCAGCACTCACACACTCATCTTTAAACGGTTGCTTTCCAAAGTCGACGAAGCATCGACCGAAAGAACTGCTGATGAAGAACAATGAGGAGGACCACGCAATGGTTGCTGCAGAGTAAACAGACGATCGCGTGACACATATTGAGAGTGGTCTGCTTCTGTCAACAGTCGAGTGAACACTGTCTTCTCCTTGTAGGGTTAACTACCCTATTTTCGGCCTATTAAGCACAACCCGCACTTAGACTTCCTTAATCTAGCGCAGTTTAGCACCAAACGGAATATTATTATTACTGATGGCTTCCAAATTTATTTACCTTTCCGTATGTACCGTAAGATTTGATAAAGAGAAACCAATCGTTGAGATATTGTCAAAAGTCTAACACTGCTTCTTGACGCCAAACTCGGCCTACGGATTCTAAACTCGGCCTAACGCATTGAAACGCCAATGAATTCACTTTGGCCTATCGGATGAAGATAAAAATTGATTCGGTCGGAGCGCTTCTTTTGTTTTTGGGAATAATGGGTGCAAACCTTCATATCACGCGTTCTCATTGACTTCGTTCGGTAGCTTATTAACTCAAGTATCGTACCAAACGCATAATTGGTTTGTTGACTCCTAAATCATGCATTTAATTGAAGTTTTCTGCTCGATAGGCCCAAAATGGGCGATTAGACCGAAGTAGTTCTCTACCCTATTTACTGACGAATTTGTAAAATTTATCATGCAGTCGTGTTTGCTTTTCCACGTGGATATGATATTTTTTGCATGGAATTAAAAGATAAGAATGAATACTAACCACTCATAAGCTTAGATGTGATAATTATGCGTAAATAAGGGAGATGATAATTTATTGTCACACGCAAGCTTACAGCTGAAATGTAATAAATAAACTGCAATAAACTGTTTGAAAAAGAATGGTCTCTACCGTTGGCTTAAAATTTACATGTACACGACCACCTGTGTGCTGGCTGATTTGGTTTGCCCTGGACGATAGTTTTACAAAAAATGTACATTTGCCACCACTGATCCCGATGTTCTTCAGGATGTGTACATCAGCCTCAGAAATCTAAACTGCTTCCATAGTAATCCCCATGCAAACTTCAAACAATAGTTTCAATCTTGAGAAGGGTCCTAAAATATGTGACAGTACGTGTAATTGACGCATCCAGCAGTAGCAGTGCTTTCGGCGTGTGGCGTTGAAAATTGTTCTCCAGTAACAACGAAAAGCTGTCTGCAAGCAGCGAGCTGCAGAGCCCACATAAGCCCACATAATGTATGAATGGTTTGCCACTAAATGTTGAGATAATTTATTGATTATTGAATTATCACACTGTAACCATGAAAAAGCAGCATGTGTGTGAGTTTTTGCCAACACATACACCAGGGCTAGATAGATCTCCACAGGATCTATAGAATCCACGCAATTTCAAAAAACAAAAATGCACAGCATTACGAAAAGAGGTCAGGTTTCGACCAATAGCAGATAGATTTTAATTCTAAACAAACCAAACGATTGGAAATTTATCTATCAATCTGCTATATGAACACTTAGTTAATTTTCAATAGGTCACTATTGAAAAATACCAAATGTCCAACTGTTGTAATGGTGATCAAAATTATCACCGAATGTCTGACAACAGCGCATTCCCTAACACAGACTTAAAAATCGAATTCGATTCGGTCCCACTGAACGGTGCTCATTCAATCACCGTAAGTGGTAGTGTCCAGTCCAGCAGCAGCAGTAGTAGCAGCAGCAGTAGCAGCAGCAGGAGTGCTTTCAACAACAACAACGAAAGGCTGCCTGCAGGCAGCGAGCTGCAGAGCTCATATGAGCAACCATAGAGAAGGGGGAAGAAGTCCCACCGCTAGGCTAGGATCGGAATCAGTAGCTCGTCGTGCTCAGCTCAGCATTACTCAACCATCACTACAAAACGGTCCTTATCAGGACCACCATAAATTTGTTAATAGTATTATTTGGACATTTGTCAAGGTCATCAGTTCCCGCAAGCAGCCAGTTATCAAGGCTACCTGGTCTCTATAGAAGGTGTGGAATTGTAGGGCCGAATGTATTGGTGAGATTAATCATCGTCCGACCATTTTCCAGAACACTGGTAGGAAGTGTTAAAAATCCATATAGAATTTGAGAGAAGTGGGAATAATTCGCTTTGGGTGTATATTCAGTCCCCAGAAAGCCAATAAAATCAAATTTGTGAGAAAATTAGCTCTTACGAGTTTAATCTCTCGAAGTCCCTCCTTTTTTGCATATTCTGCACAAACGATACTTTCCGCCCCGCCCCATTCATATAATTCGGAAGGAAATCCTGTGAGGGGTGAATTGAATGCACTTTAATACCAAAATGCACAAAACTTTAATATTCAAAATACACCTTTTAAAGTCGGGTAGATGAATCGAAAATACTCAAGTTGACAGTCCCTTGGATTCTCTTCATCAACTTTCTCTTTGAAATAAATACTACAAATTTGATACGCTTACAAATAAAAAACGGAAAGAGTTAAGGGGGATTTCCGGTTCAATTGACCTAAACTTTGGATTTTTTTTCCAGGGAACTGGTAAGAGTTAGAGACCTGAGTTTTTTGTCAAATCTTTATTCATTCTTGCTCTACAACTGGGAATTTTTTCAAGTCCAAAAATCCAAAATGGCGTCCAATATGGCGGCTGCCCGGCGGGTACTTCCCAAAACTGCGAGCAGCCTAGAGGTCGCAAATCGTCACCTAGAAAGAAAATCAGCTCAGTTTCTTGAAGAGTATAGTTCAGAGAATGGAATGAACTAGAATCTTTGAAAAATATCAAAATTTGACAAAATGGCGGTAACTAGGTAAATGACTTTTTTTCAAATGCCCACCATTTTGTCAAATTTTGAGATTTTTCAAAGATTCCAGTTCATTCCATTCTCTGAACTATACTCTTCAAGAAACTGAGCCAATTTTCTTTCTAGGTGACGATTTGAGACCTCTAGGCTGCTCGCAGTTTTGGGAAGTATCCGCCGGGCAGCCGCCATATTAGACGCTATTTTGGATTTTTGGACTTGAAAAAATTCCCAGTTGTAGAGCAAGAATGAATAAAGATTTGACAAAAAACTCAGGTCTCTAACTCTTACCAGTTCCCTGGAAAAAAAAATCCAAAGTTTAGGTCAATTGAACCGGAAATCCCCCTTAAGATAATTGGTGATTGATCAATTAAAAGAACTAAATATTCACATTTGTTCCGTCTACTAGCGGTCCTACGTCAAACTTCCGTTCATGCCCCTAGGTACAGACCCTGCTACTTTTTTTTATTTTGAAGAAATCTCAATAATTTTGCATTTAAAAATTAGAATTTACTTGCCATTCTTACAGGCGCTACTTTTCTGTTCATATTTGAATAATATTGAAAATATCATATCAAGAAGACCTACAACTTTTCCAGAATCCAAGCGACAGATTCAGTAGCGCTGCATTTGAGCGAAGGTGGAAGCAGCGCATAGAAAAATAAGCAAATACACAAACCTTTCTTCTGAGGATGTAATATTTGCTATCAAATTCGTTCGAAGCATTAACCTTTGAGCGGCAGATGACGCGATTGTACCTGCCTCATAGTGGTCGTACGAGAAAATGAAAGATTCTAGATCTACACGCTAACTTGAAAGTACCCATTAATGGTTGAAAAAGACCCATTTTGAAGAAAAGTGGCTTAACTCATTAAATGAGTAAATTTTTTACCCATTAATGAGTATCTGTTACCCATTAATGAGTAATTGTTAATCATTAATGGGTAACAGATACTAATTAATGGGTAAAATTGTTTAATCATTAATGAGTAAAGCCACTTTTCTTCAAAATGGGTCTTTTTTTACTCATTAATGAGTACTTTCAAGTAAGCGTGTAATGCTGCTTCTTCATTCTATATTCGTTCTACGAGTTTCAATTCCATCCTAACGCATTGAAACGCCATTAGATTTTCTTCGTCCTACGGATAAACGTAGAAAAAGGGTATTCGCTAGGAGCGCTTCTTTTGTTTTGAGAACAATGAGCGTAAATATTCATACAATGCGCTCTAATAGGATTTATGTTGTAGCTAATGAACTAACGCATCGGAACAAACTTATTATTGATCTGTGCACGGTGAAATCATTGATATTATTTATCTTTTCTGATCGATAGAACGGAAATGGGCGATTACGACGAAGTAGTGCTCTACCCTATGGGAAAAGCGTGACACAGGGGTAACAAAATTTCAAAAGCATGTGGATGTATGCTCTTGACCTTAGTGATTGAATATACTTTTTTTCTTCTAAATGATGCACCCTTGTCAGGGCTGGCAAATGTCATTTTCAAAGAAAGATCTCACGCGATATTTACAGAGATACTTCAGTCACTATCATCGGATGATAAAACAATGATAGAGATTTTCAACAAAATCTCATCGAATTTGTTGTCATGACAGAACGTGACAGTGTTAAGATCATCATAATTACAAGCTCAATTATTTCTATTAAAGTAACTTGTACCGAGGAGATCTTAATAATGTAATCACTTAACCGATTACAAACAGTTGCTTATTAAATCAGTTAGAAATGTTGATGGCATAAGAATTATTTTCATGAGTGCCTGATCATTGGAAAATGACAAGAAAGCAAATGATACGTAGTTTCGTCTCGTGATAGTGAGAGGACCTGTTTTCTCATTGTCAAATGACGGCTGTGATATTTACCAGCTCTGACCCTAGTAGCCACGTCACACTCTAGGTGATAAATAGGGGATAGATCGGTCGGCAACCTAATGCGACTGATCCCGGCACTTTGGAATCTAAATATCGGTGATGTGAGCCGGGCCTAACCAAAAAATAGATAGTTCGTCCTACGATAGATCCAACTACGACATGGTTGATTGACCATAGGGAAAATACTCTCACTGAATAGGCGATTTATCCAGCAACAGGCCAACACTCAATTTCCGTTAATTCTGCTGACGGCTGAGACTCATGAGAAATCCTTTGATCCGTAACACGGCTGGTGATAAATTTTACCTTTTATGATTCAATAAAATATTCATAAAAAAAAGTTCCAGTTACTCTTACCTCTTGACCCAGACTACTAATTCCTCGAGAACTTCTTCTGATTAAATATTCGTGACATCGATAATCTCGTGGATATCACATAAAATTTTCAGCACCATTTCAAGACATCACATCGTTATCCGTTTCGTTGCACATGGTTCACAAAAACGAAAATCTCTCGCATTCCAATATGCTTCTTGACGTGTGTATCAGTAAACGAAAGAGAACAATGTCAAACCGAATCGTATAAATTGTCTAGATTTATGTGCCAATCCCCCTTCTTTGTAACGAACACGGTCGTCCTCGAACAGGAGACCTTTACACGAGAGATCTGAAGAAATAAAAACACCCAAACTCTGTCTCGGAGTTTCACGCGAGAAAAAAATTCCCATGAGTATAAAACAATAAAAATGTTTATTTTTGTTTAGATTTGTTTTCGTCTCACTCCCATCCGTTCAGAATACAACTTACACAGTCAACAGCTACCAGATTTGCTCTCTGAATGGCAAAAACCGGAGAAGGCACCCTTGCGATTCGTGACTTGATTTTTCCGGCTCCACACGCAGCTCCAAATCGCAAAAGTCATCATGTGCGAAAAAGGCGCATAAACGCCGAAGCTCAATTTCATCCAACATTTCCCCGATGGAAAATTAAAAAGTTTTCCTTTTTTGCCGTGGTATCTCCCTTTTCCTTCGCTTTTCTCTAGTGGGTCCCCCTCTGGCCCAGCACAAATCAACGCAGCAAAATGAAACACTTTTCCGGCCAGACTAGACACAACTGATTACTCCTATATGACTACTGCCCGACGAAAGCCCTTCGGCACACATTGCAAGTGTTGTTATTCAGCTCAAGTTGAGGGATAGCTTTGTACCCATATCTACAAGCAAAAGCCAATGCAGGACGGGCGGTTCAAATTGATATAGTAGGACGTGTAGCGAAACAGGGCGGTGAAAGTTTTTCCCTCAGCATGTGTTGGCTTTAATTTTAGGTCTGCCAATTGCGTGTAATTGGAAAATTAGCATAATTCAACGACTTCAATTATGCAATTGGTTTATTTGTAAAGTTGCATGTTATAGACCAGTTTTGCAGTTTTAGGCGAATAGCAAAATTTGCTGAATGGCATAATTTAGCATTCTACAACGCTTAGTAATATAATTCACTTTTTTTTTTTTTTTTTTGATTACCAGCTGCAACGACTCCATCACTATAATTTTGAATGGAAAATATGTTTTACTGCTCACTTACCATTACTCACCCATCACGGTAAAAACGGCAATTCAAAAAGCACAAAATACAAACACGACCGCAAAAATACTAAACTCAATCAGTTTGCATTCCATCAAACGATATTCACCGCGAAGCAAGGTCGAATTGATACACTAGTATGATGAAAGCTAATGATGAGGGATTGGTAAACACTCGTGTTAAACCAGTTGAGCCATCGTCGGATGCATATAAATATTTAAAGCAAACGACCCGATATTGATCACTTGTTCCTTCACTGATATATTCAACATATTCGCAAATACTCTTTCAAAGAAATATTTACCATATAGCCTATCTAGCTGATGCTGTGTTGAAGATTTTAAAATGCTAAAAAGGAAGTTCTGATGGAAAGTCATCAAACAGGGCCAATATAGAGTTCATCACCCTAGTCCACTGATCCTAACCTAACTACAGAAAACCAAAACCGCCATCAGTGCACTGAACTGGACATTTAGAGGCCATACGCCGTCATCACAAACCGCCGTTAAGTTGGATAGATTGGTGTGGGAATGTGAATGGTGAAATATTTCAACCCTCGTAGATTTTAATCAAGCTGGCTAGTTGGGGCTGCATCCTGCAAATAAATGTTTACAACGGAGAACATCCCTTTCACATCGGTTCCGGGGTTTCACACACTGAAAAGCCGCATTCAACGGTAATAAATTCTGCATGCGGTGATGTCATATTGTGAGATACTTGCTGGTATATATTTGGTGGACATTTGGTGTGCAAAAAGTGTTCCGTTGATTAATATAAAAAATACATGTCTAGCAGAAGCATGGATAGGATTCAGCTTTATATTTAAAATAAAATCTACAAGAACTCCTATTCAAAAGAAATATGCTGTGGTTGTGAATGTGACAGGAAATTACCAATCCGAGAAATTCCTTGAAAGGACCGGGAATTGAATTCGCCGTCTCAAAAGTGTAATGTAGTTCTATAGCCGTGCCTTTATACCATCAACAGACATGATTGTATTTTCACCACCGAGCAGCTCGGCTTACTGAGAAATTAGCAAATTAGCAAATTTATACCTTGATAATAGTGACACGACTCGGGAAAAGTTTAAATGAAAATTTATTGAAGGAAGGGATCGGGACCTAAAACCACTGCGACCAGTAATTTGATGAATTGTAGTATATCCCGTGTCCTTAGTTTAGTGCATGTCGTATTACTCCATCAATATTGAGAAATGATGAAGTATTCGATTTTTTTACAGTTGTCATTCTCACATTTATCGCAAGGATCCGACTCTAATTAAAAGGTCCCGCTATTTATACCCTTCGGAGTGTTGGAACACCCTCCAAAGGCGCGACCCTTTGTCAGTTAAAATCGGTTTCCTTAGCAATAAAAATTAAGGAATGACACCGATAATGACCATGCATCAGAACGCTAGTCTTAACCACTTCAAATTACTTCTTCTTCTTCTTCGCATTTCAAACTTATTGCACATCGCATATTAGCTTAATGCGTGCTCTCAACTTAGTGTTCTCAATTCTAACAATCCTCACCCAATTAACCAATGTACATAATAGTTAAAAATGTTTTAAATATTTGCAGTACATAAAAATTAAAATCAAAAACTGCTATTATTTTGAACAATTTTACATAGTGTCTCACTTTCTAGCAGGTGCTTCCAAAAATTTGATATTTTGTAATCATAAAATTGAACATGTTTGTAGTTCTTTGGCAAACGTTTCAGCTCAATTGATCATAAGTTAACAAAGCTACATTATGTCAAAGTTGACCATTTTGTATGGAAATCGGAATGCGCTGCTATTATATTGAACACAACTTTAGTTGAGTATTGTGGGGGGGGAAACCATTACAATTTAGAAAATCGGAACTGATAGCTCTTGGGCGGGACGCTTCGGAATGTTTAGAAAAAAAAAGGTCACATGCTTCATTCAGTTTGGGATACATTATTAACTTCTTTCAAGACCGTAATTTCATTTGAATAGCTTTTTTAACCAGGTTAAATAATCGTCACGACGGTTATAGCTTGTTATGATGTAAGAGTCACGATAGCCCGAACAATGCATAAAGAAAAAATCTATTGAACATCGCTTGAAAGTGGAACTTAATGAAGGGCTAAGTGCTTTTTCGTAGTTTTTAGTTTTCGAATTCGAAAGATCGCTTACTGAGCAGAAAAACGCGGTCCCAAGTCCATTCATATTAAAGAAATGTATGGTCAATTCGCCTGTTTATCGTGTATTTGGCGAAACTTGTTGTCGTCGTTGGTACCAGGTTTGAGCATGAGCATGAGCATGATTGACCGCCCACGGTTGCTATTCTGTTATTGCCAGACCAGCTGTAATTACACAGAGAACCAATAGACGATGCTTGGGACTAGCAATCTCCTCAATGTGTAAAAACTGGTGATCTCAAACTAGGCAATACCACTCCGGCCGCGCCCGAACACAGGTCAAGAAAGGAAGGGGTAGGAATGTGTTGACGTGACACTCGCTATGATGGAAGCCGAGAACACATCTGCACTTCCACGAGGAATCACTGGGATATTGGGTAATAGGGTTGGGTTTGCAGCAGGGTTCGTTTTGGTAAACGATAAGCTGAATTGATGTCCTAACAATCATATAACGCGAAGGAGATTGGGATTGAACCCACGGTCTTCTGCTCAGTAAGCAAAAACGTTTGGCACTAGGCAGACGAGCTCCTTTTTAATCATCGAGTTGCTGTTATGTTATGCTGTTGTAGTCATGTTAACAAATAAAACGATTGACGAATCTTGAATGTGGATGGGCTTGAGATTAGACTCATGATGTTCTGCTCAGTAAGCAAAACCGGTTGCTCTAAGGCCACCGAGCCCCTCATATCACATTAAAGCGTTACTCAAGTTTTCATAACTATTCAAACCCGGCACCGACGACAACGAAAAGTTTTACAAAATACACGATAAACAAGCGATCTTACCATACATTTTTAATATGAAACGACCTGGGACCGCGTTTTTCTGCTCAGTAAGCAAGCCACTGCAACCGACGATCTTTGAAATCCTAAAACTAAAAGCTTCGAAAGATTACTTAGGCCTTCCTTAAGATCCACTTTCACGCGACGTTCAATGTTTCGATTTTCTCTTTACGCATGGTTCAGGCAATCATAACAAGCTATGACCGAATGAAATTCAAATGAAATTACGTTCTCGAATTTCACTTGGCATGTAATGAACAATAGAAATACGCGATAATTCATATTTTCAGCGGTTGATGGACTACGACGGCGATTACGACAGCGACTACGACGGCGCCTACGATAACGACAACAGCGAATTTGTAACTTACCATTTGTCTAGGATAAACACCTTTGCCCGGCACCTCCACTGGTTCTTCATGTCCGCTATCTGTCACTGTTTGCAAAATATCTAATAGCAATTACCTTTGTTGTAATACTTCCTGTATTGCCATGGTCATTTGGGAGGAGGGTAGCATCTAGTGCTTTCCCCAGGAACCGTTCACGGCCACCAGCTACCACCCGTCCAGTCTTGGGCGTATCCAGCGAGACATCCTTCAGCTTACTCACAATCTCCGACACTCAATGCAAATCGCAGGCACACTTACACTAGTTACAGAAAAAAACACACCCGTGCAAAGAAACGGATCCAATAAACGTCACTCTCGCGAAAGCACACCCGTCGTCGTCGAACGGCAAAAAAAGGAATCGGTGGGCAATTTTATGATACGGATTTCCACAATCAACCGGGAATGCACGAATTTTACCACACCAAACTGCGAAACACGTTCAGAAGCACTTTCCGTACACTTTCGTTCGAAAACACTTAATTTTTTTCAAAAATAGTTGCGATTGAACCAACATCATCACCGCGTAAATAAACTAAAATCTAAATTATCACTCGCGATGCAACAAATTTCTGGACCGGGAGAAAAAATCAAACAACGCAGATAGCGTTAAATCTTCTGTTACTTGCAAACATGATGAATCATTTTTTCTTTCTCGATTCTAAAACTTCTCGGAAAGCGAGAAAACCACCACTCACACACGTATAACCGTCCGGGAGGCAGAGTGCGAGCGCTAATCCGGTAAATGCAGCCGAAAACTATGAAAGCGAATGCACGCACAAAACACAGAACAAACTTAAAGCACAACCGTATCCAAAGGCGTTCGAAACTGGACCTCTCGTCGTTGGTACCGGGTTTGAATAGTTACAACAACTCGAGTTACGGTATAATGTGATATGAGGGGTTCAGTGGCCTTAGAGCGACGGTTTTTGTTTACTGTGCAGAACATCATGAGTTTAATCTAAGGCACATCCACATTCAAGATTCATCAATCGTTTTATTTGCATGGTAATAACAACAACTTGATGATTGAAAAGGAGCTCGTTTGTCTAATGGCAAATGTGTTTGCTTAATGAAAAGAAGACCGTGCCCAAGTAACCAAAAGTTCCGCATTCAAAGATTAAAATAACTTCCAAGTTCCATAAAGCTCAAATAAAGTTCCGGCAGAACATTCAAGTTCCATAAAGTACGAATAAAGTTTCGACAGAACTTTCAAGCCACATGAAGCAATCCGCACAAGTCTTTATTAGTAACAACATTTAATGTATGTAAATATGAAATGATCAGTGGCCCTAATAAATAATAATTCTTATATTGGCAGTGCATCGATATTCTATCCAAACATAAAAAATAAATAAAAAGTAATTTCCAGGATTCGAACCCGTGTATTCGGCATGCGATCTACGAACGCTAACCACTGCGCCACAAATGTGTTGGAATTCCATTCGGGCAAACACCAATTTAAAATTCATCAAGGTGTTGTGTTTCGTATTCAAGTCAGTCAGCTGGCACTGAAAACTTCAACAGTAGGCGGGACAACAGCTCACTTTATTATATCTCAGATGACGCAGCGGTTCGTGCTGAGGCTCTCACGCAGAAGGACTGGGTTTAATTAATTCTTCAAACAGCTCCAATTCTACTACTAATGCTGATAAATCAATACACATTAATAACTGCCTTTAGAAAAAACTTTCATAAAAGTGCGAACTAAATATAGAATTGTTGGTGTAGAGGACAAAAACCTTTTAAAATTTATTTTTTTAAAGTTCCGTTCAAGTTCCGCCAGAAGCTGCTTAGAATGCTCTTCAATTATGATACCGGAACTTTCAAGTTCTTATAACGACTTAAAAATGAGACTGCTTAGAATTCCATAGACCACCTCCAACCAAGCTGCTTAAGCCACAAGTAGCCTTTTATCAGAACGTTTGGTTACTTGGGTGGGCCCAATCCCTAGCTCCTTCCTGCTATATGATCGTTAGTACATCAATTCAGTTTATCGTTTACCAAAACGAACCCAGCTGCAAACTCAACCCTCTTACCATAGGCATAGCCAGAGGAGGCAAGAGAGAAAACTGCCCCCCCTAAACTCAGAAACACAAAGGCTTTCGATGAAATGGTGTTCGGTGAAATGGCATTCGGCCAAATTTTACACATTATTTTTTTCGCCCCTCCCTAGCTCGAAATCTGGCTACGCCTCTTACCCCAAATCCCAGTGATTAATCGTGGAAGTGCAGAGGATTCCTCGGCTTCTATTAAAGCGAGTGCCTCGTTAAGATATACCTACCCATTCCTATCTTGACCTGTGTTCAGGCGCGGCTGGCGCTGGTGTTGCCCAGTTTTTTTTTCGGTCACTATTGAAAATTAAGTCGATTGCTGAATTTATGTATAAGCCCAAATAAGGGGCATTTAGGCTGACATTACGTTTATTTCCCCTATATCTTTTTAAGCGGTAAACTTGGAAGAACGATTGGTTTTAAGCTTAAGGCTGGCTAATTACAGATCATTCGGATGAAATCTTTCCAGTTAAAGTAAAAAAAAATAATTGAGGAGCTCAGCTGGCTGCCACTTTTGCTTACTGAATAGAAGATCGTCTGATTAAGACGTGTTTATCGGAAATTCTTCCCAGTTTTTGTCGTCGTCTATGAGGTAACCGCCGGGACGGAAATCTAGTAACAGCAAGTTGAACGGGAACTTCATCGTATTTTTTTTTTATTTCAGAAAATATAGGTTAAATCTCAACCTCTTTCACATTATAGAGTTTTAGTGTGAATCGGATTTATTCTTAAAATGAGATAAAGCGTATTGAAATTCGGTTGGAGGAACGAGAATTTAAAAGAAATAATATTCGAGTTTTAGGAAAGACGCCTTGATCGGACATCTATAATAAATCCTTCTCAAGAGAATTTGTTATCGTAGTAACGTTGAACAGGAACTTGTGGTGACCGATTTTGCTTACTGAGCAGAAAATCATAGGTTCAATCCCAAGCTCCTTAACATCAGAGTTATACTTTAAATCGACTTTCTTTCATAATATGATGTAAAGGGTAACTAAATTCGGTTGGAAGGCCAGGTACGTAAGAGAAGTAAAATTTGAGTTTGAGGAAAGACGTGTGATCGGAAATCCATATAAAAGTGCAAGTGCAAGTGCATGGTCCCATGGCCAACTGCCCAAGCTTACCTACAGGCGTATATAAAAGCTTGTAGGAATACGCGGAGCACTTGACCTAAAGTAAAAGGTGAATAACTTTTTGGACAGAAGTCAAATTGGTTTACAGTCTTCGACAACGTAGTTATGCATAGTTTTTTAAATCTATGGCTCAGGTTTGTTAAAAATTGAGCATTTTTTTAATTTTTGACAAGCAAATGAATAGTATCGATCCGTTTCCCATACATTTGCCATTTCAAACATTAAAGTTCTCCCGCAAATCCATATCAAAACTAAATTCAATTCATTCAAATTTGGCACAGTTGTTGGAAACCTCAATACCAGGGGGGTTGTAGTTCGTCATACAAACGTCCCAACGTCGTCGATTATTTTCAATCAGCGCCCAGCCGTGGTAATTTTTGATACGACGCCGGTATAATTTTTATACGCCGACACTTTTTAATTATCGAAGACGTGTTTCTCGCCAACCACTGCACTAAACAATACACAGAAGCCAAGATATTGGTATTATTACTATAGAACGGAATTTTGGAATCTTTCAACTAAATTGTATAAAAAGTTGTTGAAGCTGCTGCACACACACAGTTCGAAAAGTAGTGTAAATTTCTGTTCAATATGATGCACATAAATGGAGCGTCATATATCATATAAGTTTACATTATATATCATGTAAAGTTCTGGCACATTTCATGCAATGTAGCAAATATTGAATACAAAAGCCCATCTTTGTAAACAACATTGTTTACAAGTTGCTCGGTTGTGTGAAATTAAATTTAAGTTTACGTGAATGAATGTTTACATCACAATTAAAATTCAGAATTTTTATCTGTGCAGGTCATTCCTTTGGTTATGTAATATTACATTGCACAATGTACACAGAATTTACGAAAAAATACATCAATGGAGTAACATTGTATCTTGGTTTTTTTTTTTTTCCTTTGGTTTGTTTTTTCCGTCGATCTTGTTTTCCGTGCTGAGCACCAATGCTACCGACGTGCCAGGAAGGCAGCTTCCACACCTGGACCCTACCTACACAGTTCGAAAAGTAGTGTAAATTTCTGTTCAATATGATGCACATAAATGGAGCGTCATATATCATATAAGTTTACATTATATATCATGTAAAGTTCTGGCACATTTCATGCAATGTAGCAAATATTGTATACAAAAGCCCATCTTTGTAAACAACATTGTTTACAAGTTGCTCGGTTGTGTGAAATTAAATTTAAGTTTACGTGAATGAATGTTTACATCACAAGTAAAATTCAGAATTTTTATCTGTGTATCGACCCATCAAACTCATGAACCGGGGACCAACGGCTTTACTTCCCATCCGAAGGAAGGCGTGATCAGAGATGTTATGCCTCAGAACATCCCGGCGGCGCCGACTGGGATTGAACCCAGGCCTGCTGGGGTGAGAGGTAATCACGCTTACCACTACACCACCGGCGCCGTTATTGTATCTTGGTTGATCTATATTACAATTGTTTTTGCTGTGCAGTTTTGTAGATACGACCAGATCATGTTTAGGTCAGAGACTAGAAGCGATATAATAAATTACATGATCAACACAAGAATAATGGAGGTCATAATGAGTTACCAGGACTACATTGATCACATACGGAAAAGTTGGAAGTACCAAAGCCAATCATGCGAAACTTAGTCACATAATAGATCAAAACCAATATATTTCATTATCGATACAAAGTGCCCAGGTCTAATGGCCATAATCGTAAATGTTCCGGGAATTCCATGGAAAGTGGCTAGATTATGGCATTTGCTTAAATCTACCATGTGACACCATGTCCAATACCATGAGAATTTAAAAGTCATGTCACTAGCAGTATCGTCAAGTGGCAAGAACCATGTTAAAATGTGTTCTCTCTGGAAAGTAAATAGATTCGGACTAAAATTTTAATACCAGGGATTTTTTACTATCACACAAAATGAGATCAAGATCTAAGAATTTTATTAAATTGTGGCACGGGTTGAGTTAATAGTTTCTTGCACAAAAAAATATCAATCACTTAGAGATGGTAAATTTTCCCGGAAATGATACCCATCATAGTGATAAGCCTATGCACGTCGCCGCCGAATACAGTCAACGGCCTCACGCCACTACGCCGCCGCCGCCGAGGTAAAATGGATTCTACGTAGCCGCCGCCGATGAAAGGACCGGCTACTGTCGACGCAAAAAAAAAATTGGTTCAATTATTCATCATAGGAAAGTTTGTTCTACGAACGTCAGTTTCTTTCAAAATTTCGATTTGTAGTCTCGTTTATGCAACAAAGTGAAGCTCGTAGAACCAAATTGTCAAAAATTAAATTCGATTCTTCCTGGAGAATGTAAATCAATCCGGAAAATCATTCTCAAATCTCATTCATTGAGCCCTCCAGAGAGAATAAGCTCGCGTGCGAATCTAAAAACCAAAACTCATGCATGAGATAATCATGCATTTTGACTCATTCACACTCACATAGCATAGCATAGCAGATGCGATTGCAGAAAAAAAAAACACTTGGGATTAATGTTTTTTCCCACACACACATTAAATCTACAAAACAAGCATCGCATTATACACCTGGCCACATCCTTAAAATCGCAGGGGAAGGGAGGGAAAGGTCATTCAACATCTACACAGCAAAAAATTAATTTTTTATATCACATCAAAGTGGATGCACTTCAATCGTGTCAAAAATATGGTGTAATATTACGTGTCAAAAAGGACAAAATTGTCATTAGTACAGTGCATGAACTGACATTACGCTGCTTTTATTGCATTTGTTTATAATTGAAGTGCATCCTCTTGGATGTAATATTAAAATTTATTTTTTGCTGTGTACTTAAGAAGGTGCGGGAACCCATACTACCTTCATAGATGTCACTGGAAGGGAAGAGTTATGTTAGTGGGAGAGTGAATTATTAGGAAACTCTATTCGTCAACATAGAGCATTTGATAAACCACTTATAAAAATGGAATATAAATAGATAATATGAAAAGATCTCACCCGAATGGCCACATTGCTGTCACACGGCAGCCTAGTCCTGATTCCTTAATGATCTTAAGATAACATTTTCATGTGTTTTGATGTGTTGTATGAAGTGTTAATTTTTTTTCATGTCAGATTTTAGGCTCTTCCCTGGGGCATCAGAATTAGAGTGTGATCAATCTGATCCTGGACACTTAATACGACCTAAACTGATCAAGTTTGACAAATCATGAGACATAGGGCTAGTACATCCCAATTTAAACCTTAAACCATCCTTCGACTCAATGTACTTAGAGCACTTCCACAAGTGGTAATCGAGAGTTTTCTAAGAATACACCATTCTTGTATTCGTATATTGTTGAAACACAACGACGCGCTACCCATAGAAATAGAGAAAATCACCCCCTTTGCTGGAAATTGGTTATTATATAATTTTAATATGAAGTACTACATCATATGCTAACTCTAAAAGTTAAGGAGTTAAGCGCTCTTCCTTGCAATCAATCATCCGTGTATAGGTGCGTCAGACGGCTTGAATTCAAATTATCGATCGGCGTAGATGGCCTTCATCCAAGATATAAAACGTTATTGCAAGGAATGTGTCCCAAAAAAATTAAACTGCAACGGCCGGGGTGTAAAAATCTTAAAATTATCACGAGCAAACAAACTACTGACCGTCTGACACCGTACGTGCTCCACCAACGAAAATTCTCGTGGAAATAACAACATTCCAACCTTCTGAAAAGAAACAAATTCTTCCCTCGACGAAGACTATTCGGATACTGACAGGAATCCTGAAAATCTGCCCCTATAAAAAGTCCATTCACTATCGTCACGTGGTGAGTTCCTTCGGTTCAGTTGCATTCATTGAAATCCGAGTGCAGCCGAGCGCTCCCCACCAGCGAGTAAAAGTTCATTCGCTTCAACCCCATTGGTGGGGACTAGCTGCTCCCCCTCTGCATAGTACCCCATCCTGGAGAGGACGAAGAAGTAAAGTCATTCGTGCTCTCTCGTTCGCACGTTTCTTCTTATCACTGATGAAAAATATTGGGGCGTTGAGTTTAGTGTCAAAGCACGTGATTTATATTTGTAAATTTGTTTAATTTTTTCTCTCGCGCTCTCTTTTTGCCGTACTCTCACGCACGGCTTGTCTGAGGTCATTTAACCATATTCCCCAGTTCCTGGTGTGGATGAAAAACAAAGATGTTTGGGATACGCCGATAACATTTAAGTGGAAAGTTTAGGCCATTGGCTGCACAAAACAAACAGTTATTTCTAAATTCGATTCAGTTAGATGTTACGCACCCAAACTAGAATGAAACTTTTCAGAGTTTTAAGTGAAGAGGCATGGATGTCAACTCATGTTACCCTACCTGATATGCACACATAAAAGGGAGAAAAAAAACTTTGTTTGGAGCGGATGTCAAGGAAAAATGTTAAAGGAATTTTAATTTTCAGCGTTATTCATACGGCAAGATACTAACGTTGTCAACACAAGCATGGTTGCGAGTGTGAAAAATGTCACTTTCTATTCAATTTGGCACTTATGTGGATAGTAAATTCAGCATAAATTTTAATAAACTGTGCATTACAAAAGTACACGGATAGAAATCAGCTTTTCGCCAATTTATATTATTGATTATTCATAAAATTGATAAGCAAAAGACATAAAAGAAAGTTGATGAAACAAATAAGCTGTAGCATGTATATGATTTAATCAATTTTGAATGTGATGTATGTATTCACATAGGATATACATATATGGTTTCCCAAATAGAAATATTAATCTAATGTATTGGTCAAATTTCATAAATGAAACACATGAATAAAAAAAATAGTGTTGGCAAGCGATACGTATTGTGTTTCTGTAATTATGGCCGAAAAAGTGGGGAAACTTCATATAAAAACTTGCTGACCTCTTACAACTATAAATTTCTACGGCTATTTTTTTTCAATTTTCTTCTTATGTGATAAGCTTAGAAGAATCGTTTGAAGGCTGTTCATAAGCCGCGTAAACACATTATGGGTTGGGGGTTGGGGTCGGTGTTTGTCTACACCGGGAGGGGGAGGGGGATCTAAAACCACTCAAAAATTGTCTACGTAGTTTATGAACAGCCTCTTAGGTATATTTTTTTTCTTTTTAATTTCAGATTTTATTAAACCAATTGCAACTATTGGTTTCATTTGGTTTCGTAGATAGAAAAATACGACCTTGCAAATTTGGAGTTTGGGACAAAGATGTTGAAGTCTAGAAAGAAACAGCAAAATTTTGCCTCAAGTTTCCTGGTTTATATAGGAGGACCATGCGAACAATATGCAGTATTTTTAGCTGACATTGCATCGATCCATTACGCAAGAAGGACGACAAATGAAATCAAGCGCTTATCGATACCTTTTTTTTTCCTTTGATTTGTTTTTTCCGTCGATCTTGTTTTCCGTGCTGAGCACCAATGCTACCGACGTGCCAGGAAGGCAGCTCCCACACCTGGACCCTACCTATCGACCCATCACAACTCATGAACCGGAGACCAACGGCTTTACTTCCCATCCGAAGGAAGGCGTGATCAGAGATGTTATGCCTCAGAACATCCCGGCGGCGCAGACTGGGATTGAACCCAGACCTGCTGCGGTGAGAGAGATAATCACGCTTACCACTACACCACCGGCACCGTTAAAATTATCGATACCTGTAATACATAAGAATTCAACCCTTCGCATGATTCTCAACTGCTCAAATTCCAACAAAAAGATCAACTCTTATTATACAAAAAAAAACATGGAAATATTGATCGAAAAGGCAAAGGAATCGATAAAATTTAAACTAACAAAAAAAAATCCAACACTTTGGCTAAGATCCCAGCTAGCTGTCGCAAAGTCACGAAAAAATGTCTTGAGTTTTTTTCCTAGTAAAACAATAAGCACTATTTATAATCAAAAGTTATCGTTTGGTTATATTTTAAAGGTTTTTTTTTTCGGTCGATTTTTATCAAAAGTTGTCTATTTTAATTAATGCAAACGTTATAAATAAACTATTACCACTGGTTGGAAACTAACGATTTTAACGCATCGATTAGCTTGGGACCGAAGATAGTACCAGAGCTGAGCCAAAAAGCTATGCACTTTTCTTCGGGACCTTTCGGTCTTAGAGTTACCTCTGTGTCTTAGAGTTACCTCTGTGTTATTACTGCATTGTTCTGTAATGCTTATGACTCATACTAGACCACAAAAGCCGATTATGAATTCATTCAATGATCTACAAGTGAAGGTAACCGGAAGACACTCGAATGGTATCATTGAGAGTCGATGTTTTATAAGAGACGCGTGGTGAGAATAAAAGTAAATCTGGTTGCACGACCAACTAAGTTATTTTGTCTGCAAGGTTTGGCAATCCGCAATTTTGTGTTTACGTCTAGTGACTTTTAATTTGAGCGACCGTCGTTTAAGGCCTGTACTCGAAAAAAATGGACCAGACAAAAGTATTCGCCAAAAATTTATTTTAAGTCGGATTTTCTTGAAACTTTCAGGGAATGAACTAATACATATGGATTATGTTTCGGCATAATAACTTTATTCAATTTCCTTTCCATCGCTGAAAGCCCGTGTTGGTACGGCCAAATAAAAAGGCGCGGCACTGTTATTGAACAGCGTTTATTTCCTTTTAGGATCGCTTCAAACTAGAAATTTAAGTTAGGGTTAGTTTAGCAATGTAGGTTTAGATTTATAGGTTACCACTTACAAATCAGTGGCCCTTCCTTCACAGGCCTTTTCACTGGCTGTCCAACTTAGCTTTAGTCCTAGTTTTAGTGTTAGTCTAGGTATAAATCAGTATTATTAGGTTTAAATTCACCCTGTGGATTTGGGATTATTTACCGTACGCAACAATAGGAAACTAGATTAAGAAACGAACTATTTAGGCACTAGTTCAAGAAAAATACTTTTCACCCGCGTGATTCTTCGTCTGCTTGACTCAAAGGATGACGTCTTTTTTTAGGTGACGTTTATGCTGTCGATCATCCCGTCGCACATAGACTGGCGGTCTGCTAGGCACAGTTGATTGGACCGGTTGCCAGTTCGTCGACCGGTATTGAAGTTAGCGGTTCTCGACGTTAGGAATAGCAGTGCGGTCATGGAGTCCAGTGGACCGCACCCGGAGGAGCAAGTGCCCCTGTGGCAACATCCTCCTCCGGGTGCGGTCCACTGGACTCCATGACCGCACTGCTATTCCTAACGTCGAGAACCGCTAACTTCAATACCGGTCGACGAAGAACTCCTCTCGTTGTCTTGATCATAGCTTGGCGAACGTGGCCGTCTGGTGCCCTGATCGATTCGATCACGATGCCCCGCACCCAGCCGTTCCGCTTGCCTTCGTCTGCTATCAGCACAAGGTCACCCACTTCCACACGTCGAGCTTCGTCGAACCACTTAGTCTGCTTCCGAATCACCGGCAGGTATTCTTTCAGCCAGCGCTGCCAGAACCGGTTGAGTTGTCGCTGGATGCGGTCCCATGAGTCCCGAGAAGCCCGCTGTTGAACTTCGATACCCACGCTTGGCTGCTTTACCCCATTCGAGCTCCCGAGTAGAAAGTGGTTCGGCGTAAGAGCGTCTGATTCCGCTGAATCAAGTGGTATGTACGTAAGTGGTCTGGTGTTTACAATGCCCTCTGCCTCCACGATCAAGGTCTGCAGCTCTTCATCGTTGAGTTTTCCTTCGCGGTACGCATCCCCTATCGCCGTCTTCACTGAACGGACGAGTCGCTCCCATGCACCGCCCATGTGCGGAGCGCTTGGCGGAATGAAGGTCCACTTCGTGTTAGCACTGGTGAACGTTGCTGACACTCCTTCGTTGATCTGCTCACGGAGCTGTCTTTCAGCCCCATGGAAGTTCGTAGCATTGTCACTGAAAAACTCCACCGGTGATCCTCGGCGACAGACAAACCGTCGGATGCAGCAAATACACGACGCAGCTGATAGGCTGTATGCCACTTCAAGGTGAACGGCGCGCACAGTCAAGCAAGTGAAGAGCGCAATCCACCTTTTCACATTCGAGCGGCCCTGCTTGACTAACAATGGGCCGAAGTAGTCCACTCCTACGTAGCTGAATGGACGGTCGTGTACGGCTAACCGTGCTGGTGGCAGTGGTGCCATCGGAGGAATAGTCGGGAGTGCCTTACGAATTTTGCAGAATTGGCAGCTTCGTCCAATCTGCTTTACCACCGATCGCAGTTTCGGTATGATGAACAGCTGGCGGACTTCGTTCACTACCGTTTCGGAGTTTGCATGACGGTAGAGCCGATGATAGCGTGCGACCAGAAGTTCCGTGCACCGATGCTTTCTTGGCAGGATTACTGGAAAGCGCACGCTGTGATGAATATCCTTCGCCGCTGCAATCCGGCTGTTTTGGCGCATCAAACCCCGTTCATCCATCATTGGCATCAGTTGGTAAACGATGCTCGATCTGTCAATCGATTCCTTCTTGTCCTGCGGTAGTACTTGATTATTTTTAAGCGTCGTTACCTCATCCGCAAAGGCTTCTCTTTGGACCTGCTTCAGGACTTCATTTTCGGCATCATCCAGCTCAGGTTGAGTTAATCGACCACTGCGTCTTTCTCCCTTCTTGGTCGCGTTGAAAATGAATCGTAGCACGTAAGCCATACTACGCTGCAACCTCTCCCATTTAGAGAAACGCTCGTAGGCGATCACAGGTTCCCAAGTTGCGTGAAAGAGTACTGACGATCGAACTTCTTCGGCCGTATCCACGACTAGATCCGTAGAATTCGGCCATTCATGTTCCGGGAAGCGCAAGAACTCCGGTCCGTTGAACCACTTGCTGTCACTACTGAAGTAAGGTCCACTTCCCCACTTTGTTGCCTCATCCGCTGCGTTAAACCCCGACGGAAGACATCTCCACTCATCGACTGTTGTATTTTCGAGAATTTCGCCGACCCGGTTGGCCACGAACGGTCGATAGTTTCTCGGATCTGCGCGGATCCACGAAAGCGCGACGGAGCTGTCCGTCCATAGGACTCGTCTTCTGATGGTAATGGAGTGGTTTGCTTGCACGAACTTCATCATTCTTGTTCCCAGGAGACATCCTTGAAGTTCCAGCTTCGGTATAGTCATTGGCTTGAGTGGTGCTACTTTGGCCTTTGCAGCGATCAGTGTGCACTGGGGTGTGCCGTCAGCGGTGATTGTCCTCAGGTACAGCGCACAGGAATACGCAAGCGGACTGGCATCTACGAAGACATGAAGTTCAGTAACTTCATACGAACGTGCTGACGCTTCTGGGAAATAGCAGCGAGGAATGCGAACGTTCGCGATGTACGAAATCATCTTGATCCACCTGCACCAGTCTCCATACTGATTTCCACCGACTTCTTCATCCCATGCGGTTCCAGCGCGCCACAAGTCCTGCACCAGAATCTTGCCGTGGATCAGAAATGTGGCCAATAAACCCAACGGGTCGAACAGAGTCATGACGCAGCGTAACACTTGCCTCTTCGTTGGGATTTTGTCATTTTCCAGGAGAGATTGAACTTCATCGCTCATTCGAGTGCTGAACGATAGTTCGTCCGTTACTGGGTCCCACAACATCCCGAGCACACGTTCAGTAGTGGTGCTCGTAGTTATCAAGCTTTTACTGGTAGCTGCTTGAGTCTCCCCAAGGTGCTCCAGAACACCTTCGTTGTTCGAGATCCAGTTCCTCAATTCGAACCCACCGTTCCGGAAAATCTGACGTACTTCCTCAGAAATACGAAGAGCTTCTTCTTCCGACCCAAAGCTATCGAGGTAATCGTTCACGTACGTGCTCTGCAGTATTCCTTCCGCTGCTCTGGGATATCGAACACTGTGCTCCCGAGCGTTCGTATTTTTCACGAATTGTGCCGACGCTGGTGAGCATGTCGACCCAAACGTTGCAACATCTTCCAGGAATATTTCCGGGTCCTGACTTGGATCCAAACGCCACAGGATTCGCTGTGAATGCTTGTCAGCCGCGCGCATCAGAATCTGCAAGAACATTTCCTTAACGTCAGAGCACACCGCAATCTTGAACTGCCGGAAGCGGAACAATACTCCTAACAGCGACACCAACTGGTCCGGCCCTTTTAGCAGCATGCTGTTTAGCGAAACTCCGTCCACCTTGGCAGCAGCGTCCCAAACGATGCGTATTTTCCCTGGTTTCTTCGAGTTGGTCACAACCCCCACAGGGAGGTACCAGATTCTGCGAGGATTCGCATCTTCGAGTTCGTCCGTTGTGGCTTTATGAATGTAACCCTTGCTTACGAACTCTTGCATCTGCCGGAAAACGTTCTCTTTCAACGCTTTATCCCGTGACATCCTCCTTTCCAGGCATTCCAGCCTGCGAAGTGCCATCGTGTAGCTATCTGGCAGCTCCGCATCGTCATCTTTCCACAGCAGTCCAGTTTCAAATCGCTCACCGACACGAACCGTTGTCTGCTCCAGCAAATCCAGTGCTCGCTGTTCTTCTTTAGATCGTAGGGTGACATTTCCTGCTCCCACTTCCTCGAGATCGTAGAACTGCTTGACAGTATCATGTAGTTCCTTATTCGTCGTGCACTCGCAAACGTGGAAACTGAATTCACTTTTCGATCCAGGCTGTTGCTTACCGTAGACGCACCATCCGAGTCTGGTCTTTACCGCAACTGGTCCATTTCCGTTACCTTCCCTCGACTTCAATGGAACAGCTAACTGTAGATTGTCAAGTCCTATCAGCAGCTTAGGTACGGCGTTCTTGTAGCTCTGTATCGGTAGCTGCTTGAGATAGTCAAACTGCTTCACGGCTTCCACCAATTGGAAGGTCTGGCTGGGAAGGTTCAGATTATTCACGGTACGAACGTTCGACATCTTGAACCGTTTCTGCGAACCGGCTCCACCGATAGTGATGGTGATAACTTTCGACTTTTCTTCGATTCTGGACGTATTACCCGTCCATCGTAAGCACAATGGCTGAGTAGTTCCATTTACTCCGAGTTGCTCTGCAATATCGTTCTCCATCAGAGTCAGCGATGATCCTTCGTCCAAGAAAGCATACGTATTCACCTCACCAGTTTGCCCATAAAGCGTAACAGGCACGATCCGAAACAGAACGCTTGATCCGAGGTACTGATGAGTATGACTCTCTGCCTGTTCTGTTGGCGCAGTAGCTGCCGCAGTTCGTCTTGTTGAATGCAGCAACGGATGATGGCGATACTGACAGCCATCGATATTGCAACGGTTGTTGCTTCTACACGACCGCCTTCCGTGACTGAATAGACAAATCTGACATAGCGACAAAGCTCTAACTTTTCGCCAGCGATCGTCGACATTCAAAATCTTGAATCCCGAGCACTCGCGCAACCGATGCCCCACCTTACTGCAGAAGATGCATTCGATTCGCTTGCTTGCTACCGACGGCTGATCATCAACGGCGTTCCCGGTGTGGGAATTAACGTACCCTCTCGGCTTTGGTTTGTCCTTGCTCCTGCAAGACTCCGGTTCGAACAGCACCACACTAGATGCATCACTGACGACGTTCTCCATGTATCTGCTGAATGTCTTCAGATTCACCACGCCGAGACTTCGCTTGTACCCGGCCCACATAAGCTTCTGGTCGGCTGGTAGCTTTCCGATAAGTTCCTGAAGAAGCATCGGATTCGACAGGTGTGCATGTTCGTTGGCTGCTTCGATATGGTCACAAAGGGCTTGCACTGCCATTCCATATTCGATCAGCCCTTCCAGCTTATCCGACTTTGGAGCGGGAATCTTCCGCACCTTTTCCAGCAACGCGTTAATCAACAGCTCCGGGCGTCCATATCGCATACGAAGTGCCTCGATTACCTGTGGTACCGCAACAGGCAATACCAACCTACTGCGCACCGTCTCGAGAGCGGGTCCTTTGAGGCACCGTTGTAGTCGGAGCATGTTCTCCCCGTGCGTGTACCCACACGACGCCGTCGTATACTCGTAGTTGGAGATGAACATAGGCCAATCCGCGGGATCACCCGCAAACTGTGGCAGATCGCGTGCCAACGATTGACGTGCGGCAAGCTGATGCGGTGACGGACCGTTCTGGTTAGCGTTCAATCGCTGCTGCTGCTGCTGCTGCCGATGATACCACTCCTCCAACGACGTAGGCTGTACGTTCATATTCGTTGTACGCGCGAAGGGTTCACGCTGCTGTTCGTTGTTGACGAAGGGGATGCGTTGCTGTTGGCGACTATCGAGGGTATTTTGCCCGAAATCGCGAGAATCAAACCGTTGTTCTCTCGTAACAATGGGAACCGTTTCGAAAGGGATCGCGAAGGACTTATGAGGGACATTACCACCGTACATTTTATTGAGGAAACCACTATCGTTAACATTACTCTTACCTGCACCGCCAACCTCATTGGCATGCGTTTTCGGGTAGGCACCAAGGTTCCTTGGCTGCTGATTACCTTGTTGTACGTCGCTGGATAGATTCGGGAAATTCCTCTGACCGATCATTGGACTGATGTTCCAATCGGTTGGGTCTAATCCAAGCTGCCTTTTGCACTGCTGCAGTTCACGTCGCAGTTCCTCCATTTGCTGACTGGTTGGAATTGATTGTAGTTGGCAGCGTTCAAGCTGCTTTTGGAGATCGTGTAAAGTTGCCACTATGTCGCGATCGTTTACATCCGCGGGCTGAGCGACTGCTGGTGGATTCGATTGTCCACCCACCGCGCCGTCTTCTTGCTCCGGATGATTGCTGATCCAATCGGCAACTCTTTCTCGTCGTTCGCGATTGCTTACCCGACTCCGGGATTCAATCGCCTTGTCCATCAGCTCCAACTGCTCGTCCAAAAATTTCTTCTGCAGTTCATGCTCCATTCGTTGTCGTTCGAGCTCCTGGCGTTGCTTCAACAGGGCAAGATTGCGTTGTACGTTGGTTGTACAGCTGCTCGAAGAGATGTTTCCTGGTGGGGGTGGATTTGGTGGTGGTGATGCAGTGCAGTTCGAACACATCCACGCTCGGTCACTGACGGACTCCGTCACACCAGCACACGAAAAGTGCCACCACAGATCACACCCATCGCACTGCACATAATTTTCATCGGCATCTGGATTGTCGCAGGCTACACAATCGCCGTGCTGTACCATCTCCGGATCTCTTGCGGGAACCGGCAACTGCTCGATGATTTTTTGAAGATGTTGGTACGGCCAAATAAAAAGGCGCGGCACTGTTATTGAACAGCGTTTATTTCCTTTTAGGATCGCTTCAAACTAGAAATTTAAGTTAGGGTTAGTTTAGCAATGTAGGTTTAGATTTATAGGTTACCACTTACAAATCAGTGGCCCTTCCTTCACAGGCCTTTTCACTGGCTGTCCAACTTAGCTTTAGTCCTAGTTTTAGTGTTAGTCTAGGTAGAAATCAGTATTATTAGGTTTAAATTCACCCTGTGGATTTGGGATTATTTACCGTACGCAACAATAGGAAACTAGATTAAGAAACGAACTATTTAGGCACTAGTTTAAGAAAAATACTTTTCACCCGCGTGATTCTTCGTCTGCTTGACTCAAAGGATGACGTCTTTTTTTAGGTGACGTTTATGCTGTCGATCATCCCGTCGCACATAGACTGGCGGTCTGCTAGGCACAGTTGATTGGACCGGTTGCCAGTTCGCCGGGCGGTTGAGCAAGTGCCCCTGTGGCAACAGCCCGCACCTTTCCCTTAAGACCCCTCATTACATTTTGTGCAATGGTGGAGCCGACCTTTTTGGTCAGTTTCATCCATTCTTTCTTCAACTCCAGCTCGTTCTTACCTTGGACGATTTTTGAACTGTGGCCTTCATTATGGCCCAAAATCTTTCCACCGGACAAATCTCTGGTGAATTTGGGGGGTTGGCGGTTTTTGGTACAAAAACAACGTTATTGTCTCTGTACCAATCTAATGTCGATTGCGCGTCATGGCATGATGCGAGGTCCAGCCAAAATAATGTCTCGCCTCCGTGGGACCGCAGGAAGGGCAATAGACGCTTCTGGAGGCACTCGGTGCGGTAAATTTCGCTGTTGACAGTACCCATTGTTATGTACGGTTTACTCAGTTTACCGCATTGGCATATGGCTTGCCAGAGCAAGTATTTTTTGGCGAATTTGTCCAATTTCTTCTTCCTTATGTCTTCCGGAACATCAAACCGTGATTTGGCAACGTAGAACTCCAGCCCCGGTATCTGCTTTGCGTCTGTCTTGATGTCATCCATAACCATACACATCGGTTTCGTTAACCACTCTCGATACAGCTTCCTTGCGCGGGATTTGGCCGCCGTGTTTTGTTGATCACGCCGGTTCAGTGCCTTCCGGACCTTGAATACACGAAGCCCAGCTCGTTTCATGGTTTGCTGAACGAACCAGGCGGAACACTTTGCCTTCAAAGCCGCGTCGCGAATCGAATTTTCATCATTTTTAACCCACGGATAAAAAAGTTACACACGGATAAAAATGGTGCATTTTTTCGAGTACAAGCCTTACTTCAGTGTCACAGTAAAACGAATACTTTTTGAGTGGTAAGTGGTAGTGATTAAGTGAAAAATTCCGTTGAAATGCACAGCATCCTTCTGTAAAAATATACCGAATAAAACGTGACAAAATCTCAGCTTCTTCTGGTTTCTCAAAAACAGCAGCGTCAGAGAAAGTAGTTTCAATTCAATTGGTTTCCTCCCGGTCAAAGCATGACAGAAAACGATTGTGTAGCGTTATTAATCTACCATATTGATAATTGAATTGTCGTTTCGATAAAAGTCGTTTTTAAACTGATTTATTATATTTCAGCTACATTTCAATTATGATTTAGATTCGAATGGTGGCATCGGGTAGCGGAATACTATTAGCAGCTCCGGGTGCAGTTTCTGTTTTTGAAACTGTTTCGGATTTGAACGAGGGAACAGATAATAAAATTTATGATGATGTAAAAGATTATAATAGGCCTGACATGATTTAAAATTATTTAAATCTCAAAAATTTAATTTCTACCTCAATCTCAATACGCCTCACGCTTTTTCATCGTGAAGTACTCGTGCTTATTTACATTGCTCGATCGAAGCGGCGCCGGTGGTTTAGTGGTAAGTGTGATTATCTCTCACCCCAGCAGGTCTGGGTTCAATCCCAGTCGGCGCCACCGGGATGTTCTGAGGCATAACATCTCTGATCCCGCCTTCGGAAGGGAAGTAAAGCCGTTGGTCCCCGGTTCATGGAGTTGATGGAACGATAGGTAGGGTCAAGGTGTGGGAGCTGCCTCCCTGGCGTCGGTAGCATTGGTGCTCAGCACGGAAGACAAGATCGATGGAAAACAAAATCAAGGAAAAAATATTGCTCGATTGGAACCGCGTTTGACGGTTCGATTGGAACATTTGGATTCAGTCTTAGCGCGTCTCTGGTAACATTGTGAATTGAACTATTTTGGTGGTACGCTCGAAATGGTATAAGATTTTGGTAACCGGCTCTTTTTAAAAGTTCTTGCGATCGTTTTTTGAGGATAAGATTAAATTACCCTGATGATGACTACTTTTTAGCTTATTATAACAGGAACCTCTTAGCAATTTGAATGTAATTGTTTGGTTTTGTATTTTAACAAAAGATTTAAAATATATATATATATATTTTTGGGGCTTTTCCTCAGACACAAAATATCGAG
The DNA here is from genome assembly GCF_037179485.1 of Ochlerotatus camptorhynchus. Lineage (NCBI taxonomy): Eukaryota > Metazoa > Arthropoda > Insecta > Diptera > Culicidae > Ochlerotatus > Ochlerotatus camptorhynchus. The sequence goes on from NW_027041209.1 coordinate 556,249, forward strand.
CTATAATTTTTGAAAAATGTTCCTGAGGTAGTAAACAGGTCCTTTCAAAAAATAAGTTATGAGATAAAATGATCTCCAGACTTGTAGAAAGTAAAGTTCCTCCGAGGGGGGCGACACATCTAAATCTCAAGTTAAGATGCTCAACAAATCTCACACTATCGAATCAATCTTCGAAAAATCTTCTTTCATTTGTCGCATCTACTTGCATCGAGCATCATCTTTTTGCAGGAAATCTTCAGAATCGTCATCAATCTTCTTTCTATCTACTCAGCGTGAGCACAGCTAGCCACAGCACAACACAATCTTTTCTGCATCGTAGATAGAGTCGTCCCCCTAGAGTTCCTCTAACTAACAGTACACGCTAACTTGAAAGTACCCATTAATTGTTGAAAAAGACCCATTTTGAAGAAAAGTGGCTTAACTCATTAAATGAGTAAATTTTTTACCCATTAATGAGTATCTGTTACCCATTAATGAGTAATTGTTAATCATTAATGGGTAACAGATACTCATTAATGAGTAAAATTGTTTAATCATTAATGAGTTAAGCCACTTTTCTTCAAAATGGGTCTTTTTTTACTCATTAATGAGTACTTTCAAGTTAGCGTGTATGGACGTCTGTCAAAAGTTGTTCCACCGTCAAAATGCACTGCTTTGCTGGATTGGCACAACTTTTTTTTTCAGTTTTGTGGTGACAGCTGTCCATTCTTTACGCACTCTAGTAGAAAGTAGATCAGTTCCACGCCAAATCAAGACCAACAATTGAAATGGCCTTAACTCCATTTTGTAAACAAACCTTGTAAGGCCATTTTCTCGCGAACCGAAGTCCGCAAAGGCAAACCAACATAATGAACGGGTAGGATAAATTCTCCTCTACCAGATTGTGGTTTAGGTTTGCAAATGTAGTTTTCGGTTTGCAAAAAAATGGCCTTACAAGGTTTGTTTACAAAATGGAGTTGAGGCTATTTCAATTGTTGGTCTTGAAATGACGAATCGACTTCAAAGACGTCCAAAATATATAGCCTACTATTTCAAAATTTATTGGAAATCATGAAAATGGAAAAAAAAATGTTTTTTCATTACGTTAAAATGTGTTTAATTAACATTGGTTGTAGAGAATTGATTGGACTGTACAAAAAAATACACACTATAAAAAAATGTTTAATTTTTGAAAAAATAAAAATAAATACAAAATGTGAATTTCTCTTCATTCCGACGTACGCTTTTTTCCTTTTTTTTTCTGCGATAACCCTATGTCATAACACAATTTATAAAGATTGAATCAAGCAATTTTAAATAAAAAGTTCCTGAAAGAAAAACTTTCAAGAATTTTTCAAATTTGATGAATTAGAATTAATAAGAATATTACAATAATTTAATTCTTTAGGTTATAACTAATCAAAATTATTTTGATGACTTACATCCTAAACGTTGCTGTTTTTGAGTTATTGTAAAAATGGTTCCGGGTAATTTGGCCGATGCCGTTTAGCTGAATGCCGTTTGACCGAATGCTATTTGGCCAAATGGATCGTTTAGCCGAATGCCATTTGGCCAAATGGGTCGTTTGGCCGAATGCCGAACAACAAAACTCCAAAGAGCTGCTTCATGTTTGAAAGAAGGAAAACTCATCTCTTTTTAATTCTGAATTGTCATACATTTATGACAAGCTGCATTTACTAGAATAGAATAACTAGAACAAAAAACTCAAAAGAACTGCTCATGTTTAAAGGAGGGAAAAATATCTAAAAAAAATTAATTTTTTTTTTTTTTATTTTAAAACAAGCTGCGTTTACTCTACAACAAATAATAAGATCATCTAACTCCAAGGAACTGCTCATGTTAAAAAGGGTGGCTAAAAAATACCAATAAAATATTGATAAAAGGTTATCAGTATAATTTCAGTTTTATACAATATACAATTTTAACATAAAATCCCATATTTATAATGTCAAAAAACCATAATTGTGCAAAGTAAAAAAAAAAGTCATCTGGGCTGCCATTAGTAGTGTTCAAACATTGGAAATCTCTTTTCAAGTATTCGGCTAAACGGCATTCGGCCAAATGACCCATTCGGCCAAACGGCATTCGGCCAAATGGCGTTCGGCCAAATGGCGTTCGGCCAAATGGCGTTCGGCCAAATGACGTTCGGCCAAATAGCGTTCGGCCAAATGGCATTCGGCTAAATAACCGGACACCGTTAAAATAATGTTTGGAATATTGTTATTTTCTGGAAAATAAGCCCTTTTCAGAAGTTTCTCGTGATTATCCATCTACAGCAAAGATGTGCAAAAAATTCCCTGCAAGTCACCCTTTGGCATCAAGAAGATTGGACGAACTTTTTTTATGCAAAGGATGAGTAAAAGAAGAATATTATATTCAATGTGGAAACACAACATGATTGTCCGTTTCTACTTTCAGGTTCCAACTCATGTCTTAACATTTTGTAAAATTTGCTCAATTAAAAATGTAAACGATTATTTTAATCGTTGTTTTCTTGTGACTTCCATAGGCCCATGCCTACAAACTACACCATATTATAAAGCATTTCTCGATGAACATTTCAAATGGTCCTATCTGCTTTGATCGATTCTCTTCATCGACTTTCTCTTTTCATAACCACTGCTATGCAAACAGATTTCGCGCTAATTCTACCATCTAGTTTGATAAAGGAGGTTCTTTTCTAGCGTCCAAAGCGTCAAATACAAGAGGGGAAGGTTTTGCAGCTGAGTTATTGACGAAAGAGAAAGTCGATGAAGAGAATCGATCAAAGCAGATAGGACCATTTGAAATGTTCATCGAGATTTGTTGGTCTGTGTGACCATGTATTGTACAGGTAGAAACAGAAAATATTCCATAAGGTTAGTTTACTCAAACAGGTAGAAAGCAAATTGTATTGCAATGCATACCTATTCAAAGATGGGCTTTAGTGTTGGTATCAAATATATATTGCATAACTACGTGTTCAGTTAGATGGGTTGAAAATTCAAAATAATAAACTATCTTCTTGAGCAATTGAAGTGAAAAGTTATTTAAATGGAGTTTGAAACAAAATATCACTGTTGTAAACCTTTTCAAAAAAACGGCAAAAAGTGTTCACCTAAAGTTAGAAACTTGAAGGATAAGATGATCTAAAAACTTATTTCAATGCAGTGTACTGTTAATTTGCATACGTCGTTGAGAATTTGTGTTTAGTGTCGTTTATATTCGTATCGTCCTCATCAAGTGTAAATTGTTGAACAACCACAAATACATTACGAGCAAGTGCCTTCTACATCACGCATCAATTTGAAGTAAATACCATCGGCAGTTTCAATCATACCAGGTTTCCATGACAGTAATCTTCCAGATTATTCCAAGAAACATAACGTTTAGTAATTTAATAAAGGTTTTGTTGGAATCAACGTGTCTCCAATATCCTTGAGAGATTGCATTAACGATGGCTACCGCCGACAAAAGTGTTATTCAGCCTCCCACCTCAAGAAGATTCTGAAGAGCCAAGCATAAGCTGCAGCATTTGAAGCAATTATTGCTAAATTGGGAGATAAATTCGAAGCACCAAATTATTCGAGAAATGACAAAAATTCAGAAATTAATGATTTTGCCGAATTTATGGTCGGTTCGGAAGATACCAACGTACTTGAGGCGAACAAATACATGACATTACAAGCAAAAGAATTAGCTGCTGACAAAGGAGCATTGGCTATTCCCACATATAATTTGGGAAACCGTTTGGATTCGGAAATAACGAACAAAGTGCTGCAGTTTTTTGATGACGATGACATCAACAGAGCCATACCAGGACAAAGGGATTATGTATCTGTGCAGAATAATGGTAAGCGCCAAAAAATCCAAAGGTGGCTTTTGCTTTCATCCCTAACGTTTAATCTATTTAATGAAGTCAGTCAACATAAAATTGGATTCAGTACATTTGCGGCTTTAAGACTGAAACATTGTAAACTGCTCAGCAGTGCATGTTCTCATAATGTTTATGTTTGCACTATTTATGAAAATATTGATTTAATGTTACATCGTCTCAAAAAATATTCATTCAAGATTATAAGCAACTTTTCGAAAAATGATTGTATGATTCATCATCGTGATAAAAGTATTGTTATCTCCGTGAATGCGCAAATTGCCCTACCCACCTACTTTTGAAACCAGTAGTCTCAGTTTTTTTAAATATACAAAAGCTTTTTTAAAAGAAGGAGAAGTAGTTATTTGTATATTCATTTGTATTTCAGGATGCTGTTCAAAGTCAACATTGAAATAATGACCAAGCTACAATTCATCCGTTTGTTTTTATTATATGGATTCAGGAACGCGTAAAACTTAAGTTTTGTTGTAATATCAGAAGTGCTGACGCATGATTCGATTGCTGTACTGGTTTTTATTTCCAAATTACTACTGTATTTGAATCAACGCATGAATATAAAATGGCCGATTTTAAGTCTGATGAGGCCGCTTCACAATACAAAAATAGGAAAAAAAATTGCAAGCCTTTGTAATTTTAAGGAGAAATACAATATTGATGTGTGGCATTTCTTCGCAACATCGTCTGGTAAGGGACCGTTTGATGCAATTTGCGGCACATTGAAGCAAATGGCAGCAAAAGCAAGCTTGGCTAGACAACATGAACATCCAACAACAAGTGCAAAAACATTATATGATTGGGCTAGTACGAGAATACAAGTAAAATTTTACAATAATATAAAATATAGTTTCACAAGTAGAATGTGGACAAGGCACTGCAGAATGGGATGAGATTTATCAGCAAACAAACACAATTCCAGGTATATATAAATATCGCTGCTTCATTCCAATTTCAGATAATAAAATAGGTGCGATACTATTTTCGACTGACTAAGCTATGAGCTTACATAGTATCTATAAAAAGTTTAACAATAAGGCTTAAGGTTCAATTTACTTTAATGCATTTTTTAAAAATTCAAAAGCAGTTTTTTTCGACGCATTATTTTAGATTGCAAAAAGCTCGCGTCATTTTGTGTAAAATATCAAAAGGAATCGAATAGTGCGAGCTTTTTGCAATCTGAAATAATGCGTAGGAAAAAACTGCTTTAGAATTTTTCCAAATAGCATCAAAGTAAATTGAACCTTAAGACAAAACAAGTAAGAATATGTGCAATTATAATATTACACCTACATGAAAATTTCAATAAATGATTAGTTAAAAAAAATTGATCTTATACAATTGAGATAAACATAACCGAAGAATACATCCAAGCTTCTTGGTGTCAAAAGGTGATCTGTAGAGCATTTTATGTACATTTTTGACAATGTACCGTTGAAGATGGATAATCACGAGAAGCTTATGAAAAGGGCTTATTTTTGAGAAAATACCAATGTTCTAAACATTATTTTTACAATATCTCAGAAACGGCTACGCTTATGATGTTGGTCACTAAGATCATTTTGAATTTTTATGACTCAAAGAATTATATTCCATTATTGTAATATTCTTATTCATTCTGGTTCATTAAATATGAAAAATTCATAAAAAGGTTTTCTTGCAAGAACTTTCTTATTTGAAATTGCTCCATTTTGGTTTAACCTTTATAAGTTGCCTTATGACGTAAGTTCATCGCAGAAAAATATTAAAAATATCGTGTATTTTTTTTAATTTTTTTTTTTCAAAAATAAAAATAAAATTATATCAATGAATATATTTTTCCTTTAAATTCCAATCAGTTCTCTACAGCAAAAACATTTTTTAGAACAGTTTAGTTTTTAGAACAAAAACTTCCTGGATATAACACATTCACTGTATTTACTTACTTGTATTCTTGGAAGCATAACACAATTTCACACAATCGAATACACGAAACTCAAAGCAACTGCTTAAAAAACTCTTGGTGAACAAAATTGATCACCAAGAAAACCACTTCAACTTTACTGCTTTGCTAGCAATCGTGAAAGTATCATTGAAACCGTTGCCAGATGTGTTGGCTCTAGCAATGAATTTAAGTTTATTCAAACAAGTAATTGTGTAGTTTGACTCATTTGTATAGAAGAGTGGATGTATTTTATTGTGAATAAATATAAGAAACTGAATAAATAAAGCAAAAACGACCATTGTAGGCATTTTACCGGTGCAATTAAAAAAGTCACAGAAGATTGAATTAAACACTAACAGGAAAGATGGCAGCAGTGCACATAATAATGAATAAATTGTAAGCGGTCACCGTAGTCGACTAATTTTCTGCAACAATTGACTGCTTTTGTTTCCGACACTTGCAAAACAAGCAGTCAAATTACAGTACCAAACTACAAATGTCATATGACAGGCTCTGTCATACGACACTATCGCCGCAGATCATCACGAACGTATGTATTTTAGTTTGTTTCTCATAATAAGAGCTGCTGATGTTGTGCTTGTGTGAATTCTGAAAATAGCAACCAACGATGTCCTAGTAATAACATTTCTGATCATAAATGGCTTAATTTACACCAAATTGAGGAATTTGAACGAAATCACACATGTCATATGATAGTTATTTGATAATTTTCTTTTTGCTCGAATGTTGTTCTACCGTTTGTGCTGTGTAACAAGATCGGTCAAAACAGGAGGCGCTAAGGCCGTTGGTCGCGGTCCATGTGATGATGGGTTCGATTGGTTCCAGGTGTGGAAGTTGCTTCCCTGGCACTCGGTAGCCGTCAGTGATTAGTCACCAATTGGCAATCGATGCCCTTCGGTGCTTTGCACTCCATTGCTAACTTAAAGTTCAGCCGGTTGCAATGGGGATTGAATCTTCCCTGCGTGACACATATAATACGTCTAAACGACTTGTGATGCCACTAACTGAACGACCACGATGTAGATTAATTAATGCATGTACACAAACCTATCTGCAACGATTTCTACACCCTGATTGTATTTTTTAAAGATTTCATCTACCTTATGTATTCTCTGGAGACACTCGGGTTAAGGGTTGATATTTAATTTCTATCATACTGAGCACAGCCCACACTTTACCTCTCTCCTACGATCGGGTTTGAACAAATAAAAATAAATAAGAGTATCACATTGTTGCGATATTGATGAAAATCTAACATCTCTTCTTGACTCCAATTTACGAGTTTGAATTCCGTCACAACACATTGAAACGCCATCTTCTGTTTTCAAGAAGAATACGTGTAAATATCCTCGTTAATTGCTCTTATAGACTTTGATTATGTTGCTTTTGAACTATACTACCGATATACTATTCCGAACGTATGATAGATTCGGTCACGTCGAAATCATTATGAAGTAATAAAATTGCGGAATGCTTGAATAAAACAGCAAAAAAAAGGTTATCTTCCATTTAATTTCACTTAATTAAGTTTGGTATCCATGACAGATACGTATTTCTTCATCAGTGTCATGCCCACAAAAGACTTATCTAAAATCTAACATTAAGTACTCATCGCATAGGTAAAAATGACAAGATCACAGGTATAAAAATTAAACTACAACGTGTAGAATCGGAACCTACCTAACTAATAATATCCAAAGATTTAAGCTATGATGGTTACGAAGCCTTTGGGAATTTTTCCTTATTAGGGATTTGAATAAATTTTTCTCCTTTACTTAAATCTTTGGTTATTATTAGTTAGGTAGGGCAATTAATAAAGTGGAATTAAATGAAAGATAACCTTTTTTTTTGCTGTTTTAACGAAATTATTGATATATTTTATGGTTCAGTTCGATATGACGGAAATTGGCGCTTATGCCCAAAATAGTGCTCTTCTCTAAGTAACGTCCTCACCTTTGAAATGACTAAAATTTAGAGAAAAAACTTCATCATTGTCAGTGTACAAAGTTACCCACATCAACGGTGATTCGCTTTTTCAGTACGCAATCATTTCACCTTATAGTAGATTCAGACTATGGCTGATATCATGTAATATAGTCTATTTTGATATCAAAAGTCATCCAACGATTTCCGGTGAAAAATTAACGTATGAGCGCTCATTGCAAGACAGTCTATATTACATGATATAAGCAATAGTCTGAACGTACTATTAAAGTTTCGTCATTCCTTATAATCTTTTACATGTCATCGCTCTATATGAAGCAGGAAAGAGTTATGAATAAGAATATCCTGAATTGAATTATTACCCCATACATACCTAAGACAAAAGAATGTCATGGATCGTATACTATTAAACGTTTATCACCTCGGCTGTTAAACCACTGCATAATGATGTCTTCAGAAGTTGCATTGGAAAAGAGTTTCCTTATAAGGCCATTTAGTTTCCAGTTTATCGACAATTGATTGTTAATGTCATCATGCGAATCGTTCGTCATAACGGTTTTATTATGGCAATGGTAGTAAAATGTGTTTGGCTAACAGTTTTATTTTATGGAGGCTATATTTCAATAGTGAGTCTATCACGTAATATATTCAACCGTTACATGCCACTCAACGACAACGATGCCGAGGCGGAATTAAATTCATTCTACTTGCTTCGTTGATAGTTCAAATCATTGCTAGAGATAGACCACATCCTTCAACTAACTGTATCTACACTAATACTTGAACCGTATCACGTGGTCTCGTTACCATAAAACATATCTTAAAATGTACTCTCTTTTACCGAGTGATCCCTTAGCCAGATGCGAATTGAATTTCGGTTCACACTGAATTATCTGAGGAAGTGTCGGGCCAATGAGATAGATTCTCTTTTTGCTGCGGTGGAATCAATTTCACGAATGACTTTGATTAAATTTGTGGATAAATTTGGTGTCACCGACAGCTACCAAGCAACGCCGGTCGACTTGAAGGCAACGTGCACCCCTCAGTGGATTATTGATTCGTATAAGTCAACGCCACTGATATAGTCGGAGAAATGTCTGTAGAAAAGGGAGAAGAAGCTCAGAAAAACATTTAAGGCCAAACTTAGTAGCCTTAAATTCAACCAAGATCAGACAGACATACAGACAACATGAAGGGATAAAGGGAAAATCATCTGATTATAATTCTGGACGCGTTCTGTGCTGTTAGATTCTCCCATCTATGACCTCCTGCAGTATTACCAGCACTGGTTACAGCTATCAAGCTATCATGCAGCACATCACTCGAAAGTGGCAATGAGGATGTTTATGTTGGCGTGAATAGAAGCAAATAGATAAGAATAATATAATGTGTTCAGTGCTTTATAGAGTCAAATATTTTTTTTTATCTTATTCGTTTATTTGGAAAGCTCAATCGTGTTAGTTTTACGGAGCCGATAATTCATTGTTCACTTAATTATATAACTAGTATGAGTTGGGCCGAATAATCACGGTTTACCCGAGGTTAGAAGGACAGGGAGGAGCTTCGGGTGGGGTTTTGTTGCCTCATCACATCGTTGTTGCCAGTATATGAATGGTAGCGCGGTTCTAGATTTAACTCCGTCTGAAGTCGACCGAGTGTGGTAACCAGTGAGCGACGATGGGACTCATCGAGACGGGGGGACAAGACAAAAAATATTGCCTTTGATTTGAATGCAAGTCGTGGCAAGCCAAATACTTAGTAGGCTGTACATGTGAACGAATATAAAGTTCGTTTTCTGCTCGGTGTTAATATGGATCTAAGATTGGGTCCATCGCTAAAACTCTGCTATTTATCAATTTTATCTAGATGAACGCGTCGTTGGGACGGTACTAATGGATATTTTTGGTCGCTGGTGAAAATTTAGTCGATTGCTGAATTTATGTATGGGCCCAAATTAGGGGCATTTAGGCCGACATTACATCCATTTCCCCTATATCTAATTTTAAAACTGTATTTGGATAATCGTTAGTGTTTAGCCCCAATCAGAGCTGGTAAATATCACGGCCGTCATGTGACGATGAGAAAACAGGTCCTCTCACCATCACGAGACGAAACTACCCATCATTAGCTTTCTTGTCATTTTTCAATGATCAAGCACTCATGAGAATAATTCTTATGCGGTTTTGACATCAACATTTCTAACTGATTTAGATGAATTTAAGCAAACAACCGTATGTAATCGGTGGAGTGAATATATTATTAAGATTCCCTCGGTACAAATAACTTTAATAGCATTAAATGAGCTAGTAATTACGATAATCACAACACTGTCACGTTCTGTCATGACAAAAAATTCGATGAGATTTTGAAGAAAATCTCTATCATCGTTTTCTCATCCAATGATTGTGACAGAAGTATCTCTGTAAATATCGCGTGAGATCTTTCATTGAAAATGAGATTTGCCAGCCCTGGCCCCAATACATCGTTGTACAGTACTCTCCATTTCTGGATGATCTTTATTTCGATATTCTTTCCTATCTGAATCGTTTCAGCAACCTTGATCTGATTCATCAACACTTTTTGAGCACATAAGCTTATAAATTGTTCTTTTGATTGTCTAGTTCTCCATATTTAGGTGGAAGAAAATTGAATCTCTCACTAAGATGTGCTCGTTCCCCCGCTGCTGGCGTGCAAAAGGACTAGTACTAAGTAACTAAAGGATTTCCACACTACATGGCGTATAAGATCGATTCAAATTTAAGTTTTAATTACTCAAACTCTAGAAAACGTAGTTTACTTGTAGACTGAGTAAAATTTTCCGAGCCTCATATTTCTTTTTGAATATTATGACAAAAATCGACGAAAAATTTACTCATTCTAGATGAAAAAACTCAAAGAATAAATCCAATGGAAAATATTCATTAGAATTTCACATAACTTTCATGTGACATCATAATTGGGAATTGCACCACAAAATCACATGAACCTTATGTGGGAAAACCAAACTTTTTGTTCATTGTCTACCCATTTTCCATGTTGTTTTTTCGCTACAACTTTGCGGAATATCGTTTTTCAGCCAAATGACAAATTAAATTGTTATTAATTGTTTAAGAGATTGATAATCTTATGGCAAGATTAAGCAACTGTATTGTGGGCAACACTGTATTCTGCAGTGTGACATAGTAGCCATGATATTTGTGATCTATTCTTCGCACCAGAAACACCAATGTTGCCTGCTGAACAGTTGAATGAGCATAATCATAAGACATCAGTGACTTGAATCGTTAATAACTTTTGTTCCTTACATTTGATTGAAAAGCAGTTTTGAACAAAGTTGTAGCTGAGAAAATTTACTACAATCTCTGTTATCATTTTTAAATGCATAGTGATGTGGTAAATCGTTAGAAAGATATGAACAAAAACATAAGCTTTCCCATAGTAATTCCCATATAAACTTGAAATGGTTTGTGCCAAGTCAGTTTCTTACTAACGTAGTTCAAATTTTAGGAGACTAATCAGGACCCAATTTGAAACCGTTTAAGCACTGTGGAGTGAAAATTTCAAATTTTGCATCAGTCTATTGCTCATGTTAGAAAACAAATTCCTGCGAAAGTTAGGAAAGTTTTACTCAGTCTATGAGTTAAATACGTTTTCAAGAATATGAGTGAACTAATCTCAACTTAGAGTCGACCTCATTTGTCGTGTAATCGTAATTTATCTTTCTTACGTAATTTTATTGCTTTTAACGTAAATGGATGCATTCCCAACACCAATTAGGTTCAATACGTTAAGTGCAGTAAATCTACAGTGTTCAAGATTGTTAAGAAGTTTGGAGAAACGTGTTCTCTTGAAGATTTACCGAAATCTGGGCGCAAAAAAGGGCATCGGACCAGAAAAAGAAACTGGCAGCAGTACACCTTTTGAAATCACATAAACCGTGTTCCGTTCGTGAAATTGCCAAAAAATTGGACATTAGCGTCGGAACTGTGCAGAATTTAAAAAACGTAACAATATCAGAACCTACAAGATACAAAAAGCACCCAAAAGGACGGATTCACAAAAAGCTTCTTCGAAAATACGGTCACGGAACTTGTATGACGTTCTCCTTGAAAAGCCGAACAGGTGCATTTTGATGGACGACGAGACGTACGTCAAATTGCATACCAGTACACTTCTCGGGCCGCAATTTTTCAACGCTGGGCAGAGGACAGATGTGCCTGATGATGTGCGATACATCCGAACCGAAAAATTTGAAAAAAAAAAGGTTTTGGTGTGGCAAGCCATTTGCTCCTGTGGCTTGAAGAGTTCTTCGTATTTCACAACGGACACAATCAATGGTGAAAATTACAGAAAAACCCGAATTTATCCACCTACACACTTAGAAATTTTTACAGAAATCTGTAAAATTTTACCGAAATCTCAACAGCTGAACGTTCGGTAAACAGTTTCGCAGATTTCCTGTAATTTTTCACAAATATCTGTGAATTTTTCACAGATATCTGTAAATAATTACAGGAAAACCGTAAAATTGTTTACCGAACGTTCAGCTGTTGAGATTTCGGTAAAATTTTACAGAAATCTGTAAAATAATCTAAGTGTGTATGGTGTGATCAGACCCTTCTTACTTATTCAAGTTTATTTATTTTATTGTCATTATCAGTGACCAAGCCCCCCACCCCCGTGTCATCCAGTGACGCTACGCCACTGCCTGGGGGTACCCAGAATATATCCGTAGTTTATTTGGTGAGACTACCAATCACCTTATCATCGTATTTTAATGTGATTTAATGGGTTTTAATTCAATTCATATTCAAGCAACTTCCCCGGGGTACCCGGAACATGTCCAAGTGTGTCCAATGTGGTCTGGAACACTTAACACGACTTGCATTGATCTTATTTTTGAATTCTGTAGTAATTTGATGTGTCGCATGATGGTTTTGATACGTTTTCCGTTAAATCCAGCGTGAAAGCCCATATTCACCAGATCTTATTCCGGCCATATCTCCGGAACCGGTTCACCGATTCCAAAACCGTTCAATAGCGTTCAATGGGACCCCAAGACCTATCATTTGGCGCCGAGTTTGTCCAAATCGGTTGAGCGGTTGCTGAGAAACGTGAGCGCATTCATTTCGTTACATACACACACACATACACACATACACACGTACACACACACACACAGACATGTTCCGATCTCGTCGAGCTGAGTCGAATGGTATATGACACTCGGCCCTCCGGGCCTCGGATCGATAGTCGGTTTTTCAAGTGATATCTATACCCTTCTTTGTAAGAAGGGTAAAAATGCATCAAAAAACGGCTTCTACCCATCTACCGAAAGCATACGGATCCTCCATTGTTTTGGCCGGAACTGGCATCTGCTCACTATGCTTCTGCTACGTTGGAGATGCTCGAAGTCGATTTTGTCGAAAAATTCCAAAATCCACCAAACTGTTCTGAACTGCGTCCTTTCGAAAGATACTGGGCAATAATTAATCGGCATCTTAAGAAAGATGGAAGAGAAGCAAGCTATGTTGACTACTTGAAGAAAATTTGGACTGCAGCACAACGAAAAGTTAAGAAGAAAGTTGTGCAGAATCTAATGGGCGGTATCAAGAGAAAAGTTCGAGCGTTCTTCAGAAATGAGAAGTAAACACCCTAATAAACAAATATCAAAAAAGAACTGTATCCCGGATTGGTAAACTATCCCACAAATGGTTTGGATGATACCCCGAACACGTCGTTAAGCTCTCTTTTATGTTTTTTTTATTAGGGTATTCAAACTCATGTGAAATCGGTCATATGAATGTTGATTTTCATTTATATAAAGTAAACTTTTGAATTAGTCGAAAATCAATTGTTTCCTTTGAGAAACAGGTGTCTGTTTTCATTAATGAACAGTCCTTAGATTACAAAAATCTGCATATTCACTCTCTGAAAACCTTGCTCATCATTTACAATTTGAATTATTATTTTCGCCTTTTTTTTTATTTTAACACAGGCATTCACGCAATGTACGAACAAAAGCGAGTACAACAGCTACACACTTTGAAAAATTGATGTAAATTTAGGTGTTCTGAGACTGACATATACGAGCGTCAATTTTGACATAAAATTAAGTCATAATAGACGTGAAATTCAGCTCAATCAAACGTACTATCAAACTATTCAGTCTCGGAGCACTTAATTTTACATGACATGTTTGTTTACGTCTCATCCTTTATGTCAAAGATGGATTCCGTCACGTGTAAGATTAGGTATTTCTAAGTGTGTAGTTGTGTTTTTTAAACAAAGTTAGAACAAAGGAATAAACATTAAACATCAGAGGAAGAGTTATTGAAATCAAGATTAGTGTATGTTCCAAGGTGATGGAATTGATTGCGAAATTTCTAGAAAGCCGCACACGCAAACCAACACCATCGACGTGTGGGGGAAACTTTCCCCTATCCAATGATGGTGTTGACACAGACAAATAGACATAACTCTCACAATCACCCCAACAAACAATTTGAGTTGATCAACAGCTGAATAATCTATTTTTTAGCTGAAGAAGCTTGTTTCTACCTGAATAAGCTCTTATTCAACATTCAATGTTTGTTGGGACATTCATCGCAAATAAGATTTTAGTTGGGAATGTGCTCGCATTTGTTATGGTGGCGCCACTGAAGTGTTAAGCAAGCTGCCACATTTCGAACTTATCAGTGATGCCAGTTCTTTTTAGGTAATTTAGTAGAGTTAGCTATTGAAAATGATAAGGCGAAGACATCACACTGGAGACACACCACATCTGTCGAATACAGAATAAAAAGTAGTTAAATATTACATCCAAACGGCTGAACATTGGTTATTCCGCTTATCTAATATTATCACAGAGAAACAGACGTATCGCTTTGAAAAAGATTTTCTTGAAAACATAGTGTTCGCGCACGATGTGAACGTTTTGTGTGATTTTCTTGTATTTATTCTTATTAGTGCGTATTAGATTGATCCCCGTTTTTCGTCTCATATTATTTGTCCCATCCATTAACCCCATCCATTAAACACGAGCCGACCGCGGGTAATCGGTCACCCCACTAACTTCAACCCTTTTCCACTTCAACACACGCACTACCCAAAGTGGGCATGTTGCCGCAAGCATTGGCTCCTCCCACTAGAAGGATTTCATACCTTAGCGTAGCAGCCACGATAGCAAAAGATGAGAAGAAGATGAAGCATTTAGCATATAAAAGTAGCCACCTTTCGCGCAAAGCGCAGATACGTGTACCAATCATTGTATCGAACGGATCATTTAATACAAAGTTTTAAACTAAACAAATACGCATTCTCCTTTTCGTGACAAGCCGAAAACAATCAGCCTTTCTCAAGGCTCACAATGGGATAATCCCTGCAAGTCGAGCATTTGTAGGGGGTATTCCTCTTGAAGAGGGAATTGGTTCGACACCTGGGATCCTCCTAGCAAAGGATTTTCCACACCATTTTCAGTGTCCGTGAGTGGACACATAGTATCACAAAACATAGGACCTTAGTAACGACATCTCTCGGGCTTCCCGCGTAAAACAAGCTTGCTCGTTAACTCGCAAACAATATTGCATAAGAGTTCAATAGTATGTATAAGAGTTCAATACAATGTATGAACTCGCAAACAATATTGCATAAGAGTTCAATAGAATGTATAAACTTTGATGTGTACACAGTAAAAAAATATAATATGTATCAATCAATAATATGAATGTTGATGTATTGAACATCAATAACTGGTAAACGTTGATAGAAAAATTACAGTCATCGAAACGATTTGTTCTCAAATTCTGTGTACATCGTACAGCATAATATCACAGACAAACAGACGTAACATTTCATTGTGTATCTTCGTTCACGCATCGGATCAATTTAACATCAATTTGGGCGGTGGTAGAAATGGCACTTATTAGTGATGCATTACCACGTTTGAAAATTTGTTTGCAGCAAAAGAAAAAACGCACTAAACAAACTAAACAAATCCCATTTTTTTTTATTCTTTATTTTAGCTGTAGGCTGAACAAATCCCTAATAAGTTTCAGCAAATATCTCCTATGGATTCGTATTTCTGCAAAATTCAATCAAACCAACATCACTGACTTCCATCTGTTTTGTTTTCATTCAACACAGCAGATCAAGGGAAAAGCTATTTGTGAAAAAATTACATGAACTGGGGATGCTCCGACTAAAAACCAATGGTTGGAAATGTGTATGATAGAGGAAGCTAGTGTGCATGCAAAATACGCTTGACGATATTTTTGAAGAATTTCCTTCTAAGAGTTATGTATGTTTGTCTGTGGTGTTGGTTTGTGAGACGGCCTTCATTTTGAGAGTAAAGCGCTTAAGAACGGCTTGTTAACAAATGCTGATGAGCCCATTTCTATTGTTAATCCATGTTTGAGGTCGACGAAATTAAAAATGGTTTGAGGGAACATGCACAAATGACATAGCTTTTGATGGGGAGGGAGATTCTCTAGTTTTGATCGACCTTGTATTAGGTATGACAAAATACGCTACGATGAGGAGGCCTGAAATTGGTCAAAATTATGCTACGTCATTAATGGATGTTCCCGTAATTCTCTGTTCACACAACCTTCAGCGGAGATTCGCTATTTGGGGAGGCCTTTTCGCGTTTTTGACGCATTTAATCAATCCGCGGAGGTAGGGGAATAGTTGGCTTCGGCAATACCTTAACCTATTATCGACTGGGAGGTAAACAACGTCTTTGAGAGTTCAATTTTGGTATGTACATTGTGTTTCAGAGCAACTATTCGCCAAATTTGAGTGCTCTAGGACTTTGTTTACCACCTGACGATAATTGGTAAAGGTATTGCCGAAGCCAACTTTTCCCCTATATTATCACCGTCCCGTCACTTCACTTTTTTGTTATCGTGATAAAAAAGGGTTAGGCTTATAATCGCTCCGGTGACGTGACTCTCGTCACTAAGTGACAAAAAGTGACGCCGTAATCGCTCCAGTGATGTGACTCCATCACCAAGTGAAAAAAAAGTGACTCAAGTGACACTCATAATCGCTCCAGTGAAGTGATCACCAGCTGAAGTGACGGTGATAATAGACCCCCAGTTACAGGCCAACTAGCAATAAATATATGTTTAACTCGACCTTTTACGATTTGCATGTAGCTTTGCATAGTTAATTGTTTGGTATGGACAATCATTCACATTTTTTGCAAAAATTCGGCCGTTTTGGATTTTGTAATATTTTAAAAAGTGGAGTCTTTGACATTTTACGTTTAAAGCACGAAAACATCACTTCTGATCGAAATGACGTCTGAGACAAAGTTGTTCAGAAAAATAAACAGCTTCTCGTATCGTTCAATGACAAGTAAAAATAGTTTGACTAAACCTTAGCCATTTACCCTTGCAATATATCTGAAAAATAAATTTACACAGTAATGTTTTTTTAGTAATTTGCCAAAAAATTCAAAAGTAGATACGTGTTTTGGAATGTACCAATAGCGTACCATAGCGTACCTTCAAGGATTTTGAACGCTTCCCGGAAAACCCGTGTCCCGCTGGATAGACATACGATTTCGACAATTTCCACAGAAATGTGATGTACCAAAGGCGTACTTTACGAATATGTAATTCATTTTTAACGTACCTCTCATTTTCACTTAAATGCTTATACTTAAATGTTTAAACCGGTTGAACCAAAAAACGTATCAACTTTGAAATTCGTTAAATTTGTGTGCTGGATAGATTGGCGTGTTAAATCCAATTGAATTTTCAGCTAACCCATCTTAAAAAAAAAAGATTGTTTAGTGCTATTAATCTCCCTATCAAAATTCAAAATATCCGCACCGTAGAGCCACACTCTGTGTTTATACTGAAGCTACACTCGAGAGCGCTCCCAAGTGTACCATCAGTGAAAACACAGAGTGTGGCTCTACGGTGCGGATATTTTGAATTTTGATAGGGAGATTAATAGCACTAGACATTTTGTTTAAATATGGGTTAACTAAAAATTCAATGGATTTAACGTTAGCATTCTATATTAAAAATTAACGAAAAAGTCTAAAAAAAGAGCGATCCACCCCTGTATTAAAACCATGAACACTTTTTTTTTTTTTTTTTTCCTTTGGTTTGTTTTCCGTCAATCTTGTTTTCCGTGCTGAGCACCAATGCTACCGACGCCAGGGAGGCAACACCTGGACCCTACCTATCGACCCATCAACTCATGAACCGGGGACCAACGGCTTTACTTCCCGTCCGTGATCAGAGATGTTTTGCCTCAGAACATCCCGGCGGCGCCGACTGGGATTGAACCCAGACCTGCTGGGGTGAGAGGCAATCACGCTTACCACTACCACACCGGCGCCGCTAACCATGAACACTTGAAAATTGACAAAAATCGTAGAACATCAACTTTTGGTCCTATGTGATTGACATTAATACACAGCTATGTAAAGTTTTATGCAAATCGGAGAAGCTCGAGTTTTTCTGATGTGACATTTGGCATGGAACTGCTACAAAATGAAAAAGATGCACCTATGATTTCGTTTGATAGATTTTTTTATAATAATGTGATTCTACATTTCTAAGTTTAAAGGGTTGAGCTTGGGAATGTACCCGCGACCTTCTACTTGGAAAGCAGAAACGGTTACCACTATTCTACTTTTTGTCTTGTTGTTGCGCTGAACCAGTGTAGTAGAATAATAAATCCAATACGGCGTTTATAAAGCATTTACAAAGCATGCAACTACAACATGGTGGTATATGAATTATTATGCTGACTGTATCCACCTTAATCAGCATAATTGTAAAGTAATGCGATGAAATCTAATAATGGAGCTAGAAAACATTTATTAGACGTACAATAAAGCATGTTATTAAATCAATTATAATTTGTCAAATTAAAGCGTCGATGTATGTATGTGCAAATTACACTTCTTCAGTTTGTTATTAGATCAAAATTCTAGTGTTGAATCGGAAAGACAGTCACATTTATAAAGCAAATAAATGTACACCATCAATTTGGACAACAATAATTAAAAAAGTTCCATCTACCATCTCTTGTTTTATTTTTAGCATTCATCTTACACCATAAGCAATATCATCATTATCAGCTCTTAGTTCAACTCTAATCTCCAATCATCGTCAACTGACAGCAATATGTTTTCCACTGCAAGCGTCGTTCGATCCATAGAAAAATGAGTGATTCTGTTATCTCGACCCTTCGAGTATACATTGACTGATGATACCAAGTTGTCAATTCCTATGATGATCACAGAACCAATCTTTGTATCAGTGTCATATGATGCAGTAACATCAATCGTTCTGAAAAGTAAAATTGTTATTAATTTGCTCTAACATATAATTCCATGCAACAAACCTTGAGTAGAGTGTGTTATTTTTGAACTCAAATTGTTTGTAAAGATATTTCCCATTGCGATACTCCATACTTTCCTCGTCATCGACATACAAAGTTCCCGTTGCATAGCCATCACAATTCAATGCAACTACTAATGTGTATGGATCGCTTCTCATCAGCATACTCGATTTACGAGCGATTCTTTTTATTGGAATGATTGTTCCACCCCTTTGGAAGACCGGAATTTTCAGCTCATCAACCGGTATCGACACAAACCCAGAATTTTTGTAAAGTTGGAAATCATCTATATCGTACCACAGATCGGAACGTCCGTCTTCTTTCAATGGAAAATAAACGTTAACACTCGTTTGGCCGGGGTATAAAACCGGAGCTACAAGATACTGATCACCCAGAAGGTATTGACTTTCAATTCTGAACGTGACTGGATCATTTGGATACTGAGTCAACATAGGCCGCATGATAGGAGCTCCATTGCGTTCATGTTCAAAGAATGAGGTGTACCAGAATGGCAACATACTGTAACGTTTTTGAATAGAATTTCTGGTTGCAATCTGAACGTTCGTAGGCCACATCCATGGTTCTCGACGAGGTGTATCTTGATTGGCATGACTTCGGTAGAACGGTTGAAATGCAGCTAGTTGATACCAACGAGATATCAGCTCTGCACTAGGATGCTCAAAAAATCCTCCTACATCTGCACCAACAAAGCTGATTCCGGATACCGATAGAGATAGGCACATTTTAATCGATAGCCGTAGGTGATCCCAGCCAGCCGTGTTATCTCCGGTCCACACTGCTGAATATCTTTGTGAACCAGCGAAGAATGATCTTGTTAAAACGAATGGTCTATACAGACCTTCGTTTCTACGCGTGAGTCCATCGTAAGTGGCCATAGTATGATAGAAACCGTACATATTGTGCACGTCTCTGTGCTCCCAGCCTCCATAGTGTAGATTATCCTTGGGCATGGTTACTTCAACATTTTCAAATACTGCCGGTTCATTCATGTCATTCCACACGTTAACCACAAGGGATGACTCCTTGAAGTTTTCCAACAGATACTGATCCGCATAGTATTTCCGGGCATCAGGATTGAAGAAATCGGTATAACTAGAAGGTCCTGGCCAGCACTGCCCTCTGAAGTCCTCGCCGTTCCTATCTTTCACATAATAATCACGAGAAGTACAATCCTGATGGAAAAAATAATCTTTGTCTATTTTAACGTGGGGATCAATGATCAAGATCAAATGCCGTGAATTTTTCGTCAAGTTGCTGATCATCTCCATAGGATTAGGGAAATTTTCGTGATCCCATGTAAAGTAACGTTTTCCATCGGTGTACTCAATGTCCAACCAAATAGTGTCCAGTGGAATACCGTATTCTTCAAATTTGCTATCTATCATGGCGACATCCGAATCATTATCATAATTCCAACGACTCTGATGGTAACCTAAAGTATACATTTGTGGAAGAGGTGCATTTCCTGTTAAGAAAGTGTACTGCTGGAATGCTTCAATTGGCGAGGGACCCAGCATCACAAAAGCGTCCAGAATCCCGCTTTCGGAGAAGATGTTCACGAAGGTGTCATCTTCATAGGAGGCATCGATCCAAGTTTCAGCTGAGTTGTGCCAAAATATACCGGAACTTCCAGAAGCTCCATGGGAATACAAAACCGGAATTGCACCATACAACGCCATTTTGCTATCCACTTCGTAGTCTTTCGTATCCAACGTGTACAATCGGTATGGATCACTATCTTGTCGAATAGTTTCCTTCAACACAAAATCATCGGCATGCTCCGGAATTCCGAATAAAATTTCAGCTTGATGGAAAGTAAAATCAACCCCTAATGATTCCGGTCCTCTTGGCTTAGTATCCACAAACCCGTTGAATTCTTCCTCCCATTCACCATCCGCTGGCTTCGCAGGCTTCTCCCTTAAATATTCATACCGTAGCATTCCCTTTGCATTCACAGATACCATTAACTGGTTTTTATGGTAAAAATCCATTCGGAATGGTTCGATTTGAATAATCACGCGCTTATTATCATCACGAATTGCTATCACGGAATTTGAGCTCTCTATAAGAATGCCTCGAGGATTCAATTCTCCAGCTAGGGCATCTGTAACACGGTAACGATCCGTTAGTGGATGTTTCTCGTTGATTTCAAAATGGAAAATCTTTTCATGGATCGAGCTCAAACTCAGTATATACCAATGGTTCGTTTCCGAATCTTGAAGATCCATCGACACTACATTGTCATGAATGTTCAATGAATGGCTATCCAAACGGAATGTGCTCTCCTGCGATTCAAAACGACGAAAACGACTGAAATAATTTAAAACGAATAAAAAATAAATCAACACAACACAAGTAGTACAGCTAACCGACAGAATCCACTTTGGTGACACTTTTTAAAAATACTATGATCAACAGCACATATTCCATTTAACAAAAATAGAAGTGCAAAGCACTTCAATCTCCAAGCCTGCCTTGTAGCCATCTCGGCTGAACACTGATTGAAACTAGAGTCAATTCTTAGATTTATATGAACGTACAGCATCTGATGAGATAACATAGATGTATATGGAAAATTCTACGGAAATCTTTCTCCATTTATCAGTCGTTATCAATTCGTGGTCATACTGATAGGACTAAGATCTAATTTTGGAGCTCCTAAGCACAAACCGCCCTTTGCCTCTATTGTTCGAGAGGATTTTGTTTCACTAAATGGAATGTTTTCACTGTAGATGACTTTTAAATTTATTGACCTTTCCGTACAAACCGTCTGTTGAAATATTGTTAAAAATCTAACACTGCTTCTTGACCCCAAACTTTACTAAATTAGGCCTAATGCATTGAAACGCTATTCAAACGCCATTGAATTCACTTCGGCCTATCGGATGAAGATAAAAATTGATTCGGTCAGAGCGCTTCTTTTGTTTTTGAGAAAAACGGGTGTAAACATTCATATCACGCGTTCTCGTTAACTTCGTTCGGTAGCTTTTCAACTAAAGTATCGTACCAAACGCAGGATTACCCAACTAACAGTTTTAGCTGCAGATTAGCTTATACAATAAAAGCTTGGCATATAAAGCTAGTTTTTGCCTGCATAAGCTAGACTGCAGCTAAAAAATTTTGTTGGGTAACTTACTAAACTCTGAAACAATGGATGTATTTGATGTTTTCTGCTCGATAGGCCCAAAATGGGCGATTAGGCCGAAGTGGTGCTCTACCCTAAATGATAGTTAATTGAATAAAAGCAAAAAATCTTGCACGATTTATGTAATTCAATCATGATGACTAATTAATCATCAATCAATAGAATAAAAGCATGGTTGATTTCACCAACACAAAACAAAATTACGGCATTTTACTTTGTCTGCAGCATACCAATAAAAAAAAATATGATTAGTACCTTTTTCTTACAACATATTTGGTACAAGTGGTAGGGCATTTATTTTTACCGATCTGGATTACGTTGATCGCGCGAATAAGGTTCAACCTTGACCGGCAGTTCGATTTTACCTCATCGAAGTGGGATACGAAAGAAAGGCTGCGGTCAATCCGAACTCCCAGAATCTTAACGGTT
This sequence comes from Ochlerotatus camptorhynchus, assembly GCF_037179485.1. Taxonomy (NCBI): domain Eukaryota; kingdom Metazoa; phylum Arthropoda; class Insecta; order Diptera; family Culicidae; genus Ochlerotatus; species Ochlerotatus camptorhynchus. The sequence continues at coordinate 578,968 of NW_027041209.1, forward strand.
TTATTTTGCGGGATGGCCTGAGACCCGATGGTGATCGGTTACGTCAAAGATTGGCGGCTGTCGGCATCGATTGATGAAATCCGGTCCAGTGGTGAATGTGGTTGCCGGCTTGGGACAGTTTAATGCGGAGGATTTTTATTGTATTGTTGACGGTCATGAGCACTATGTCGTCGGCGTACACGAAGCTTAGGATCCCCGCTCGCAGGTTACTGAAGACTTCGTTCATTCTGACCAGGAAGAGGGTGACCACAAGGACGGACCCGTGCGACAAACCCGTCTCCTCACGGAACGTACTCGAACGGTGATTGCCTATGATGACTTGTGATGTAGAAAATATTTGGCGATGTGGAGAATTGGCCTTTTAGCCCCCAGTTGGCTAGTTGTTGGATGACCTCCGATATCCAGACCCGGTTGTGCGCGTGTTGACGGTGGTCGATAAGGAAACTCATGAGTCTACGATTAATCATCCGCTCCATGATTTTAGAGCTGCGGCAAGTGAGCGAGATTTGGTGGAAATCCCCGGTGATCTGCCGGATTTGTCGATCTTCTTGATGAGAATAACCAGGCCATGACTCCACTGCCCCTCCATGTTGAGGAGTTCTAGCAGTTTGATCCTGCCTACCGTGAGTAGGTTTTTAAGGACTGGGTAGACTACTTCAACCGGACCGACAGAGCTTCCTTTGGCTGTAGAGAGGGCAAAACCAAGCTCTCTGAGATTGAAGGGTTGATTAATGCTCGGATTAATGGCGGAATCTGTGCCGTCATCGGAAATAGTGATGGCATTTTCAACCAGTGTTTCAATATGAAATGTCATTCCCAACAAACAATTCAGAGTCGCAAATAAGCAAATATAATGAATTAATGCTGCATAACAGTGTACAATGCTGAATAAAACGGGTTGTAGAATAATGTGCTTATTAAGCCCATTAAGATCGATGGATGCACATTTGTTCCGCTGTTTCTAAGGACAAACTGAATAAGTGTAATTTTCTCATACATCGTAAAGCGTCGATTAAAATGATATGTGAAAGCTCTGGCCTCTGGCAGTTTTGTTTATATATTTGTCGATTTATTTTTAGAGTCGGCAAAGCAGAAGTCGATAAAGTAGAATATTGTAGAATATTGAACTATGATGTGCAAAGCTATTGATATCACCATATGAGGTACATAGAATCCAAGTGTGTCACAATTCAAATCCATAGTGTTTACACATGAAATGGATGTGTGAGACCCCCTCCCCTCCTTCGCATCCTATTATTCCATAAGTTTAGTTACTATAAAACCCCAGCAGGCCTGAGTTCAATCCCAGTCGGCGCCGCCGGATTGTTCTGAGGCATAACATCTCTGATCACGCCTTCCTTCGGAAGGGAAGTAAAGCCGTTGGTCCCCGGTTCATGAGTTGATGGGTCGATAGGTAGGGTCCAGGTGTGGGAGCTGCCTTCCTGGCGTCGGTAGCATTAGTGCTCAGCACGGAAAACAGGATCGACGGAAAACAGACCAAAGGAAAAAAAAGTTACTATAAAACTTTTATTTACTATGTCCAACCACTACTCGCTAGATACGCATCTCAATAGAATAAATCTCGAGGACAGCAACATATGTCGGTGTGGAAACAGTTACGACGACATCGATCACGCAGTTTGGCAATGTACGGATAATGACGCCACCAGAGAGCGACTTTTGAATACTCTCGAGGCCCAAGGAAGACAACCCTATATCCCTATCAGAAACGTCTTGGGTACCCGCGATCTCTGCTATATGCAGTCGATTTATGTGTTTCTGCAAATGTCTAATATAAGAATTTAATTCGTTTGTCTTTTGTATCTCTTTATTAGTTTTTGTTTGTCTTGTCCCCCCGTCTCGATGAGTCTCATCGTCGCACACTGGTAACTATAGCCGGTCGAACTCCAGACGAATCTAGAACCTCACTACCGTTCATACTGGCGACATCGCTCTGATGAGACAACGAAACCCTACTCCCAAGCTCCTCCTATCGACAATGTACCCCTCTAACCTCGGGTAAGCCGCGAGTATCCTACTAGACATAGAATTGAAACGAAGTCTTGTATCCCCGTCCTTCTTGAGTGACACTTTTCTGTGACTTAAGTGCTTCAATCACGGCTACATAACTTTACCAAACATTTACCCTATTCGAAAAAGAAACAATATAATACCCCGTTCAGACTACAGAGTTATCACATGTTATAATAACTTATATCATGTTATAACTGCTATAACTGGCCACTGTTTAACCTGTTTAACGGATTGTTTATGATAAGCTCCTCGGTTATCATATGCAGATGACCTCAAAATCTAATTACGAATCTGCTCTATTGCTGACTGCCGCTTTCTTCAACGTCAGCTGAATGTATTCGCTAGTTGGTGCAGTTTAAACAGAATGATAGTGCACCCAGCCAAATGCTCCGCTATTACGTTCTCACGAAAACAACAACCGATAATATTTAGCTATGACCTGCTTGGCTCGACAATCGAACGCGTGAATCAGGTGAAAGACTTGGGGTGATCTTGGATTCGCAGCTTTCATTCAAGCAACACATCGCATATGTTGTTGATAAGGCGTCAAGAACTTTAGGGTTCATTTTTAGGATAGCTAAAAACTTCACTGATATCTACACTGAGGAAACTGTCCCTTCAATTTTCATAAGCTGCATCGTATGAACACATAAAAATACGAGCTCATCGAATTTTATAAAGGGTGATACGGTCAAAATTTGGTCAAGGGAAAACGCGTGTAAATCGGTGAAATCGTTTATTTAAAAAATCAAATTAAATTTCTTTTTCAAGTTCAATTAGTATAAAATTCAGGAAAAATATTCAGTTAGGCTTCCGCTTTTCCAAATCCGAATTGCCGGGCCTTACGCTTGACCCCTGCCATCAGATTTTGTACAGCCACCTTGTCCACCTTCTTCACCGCAGAAAGCCAGTTTGCCTTGAACTGCTGCTCGCCCTTAGCAGTTCTTTTGGTCTTCTTTAGGTTCCGCTTGACAATAGCCCAGTATTTCTCAATTGGGCGGAGCTCTGGCGTGTTGGGAGGGTTCTTGTCCTTGGGAACCACCTGCACGTTCATGGCGGCGTACCACTCCATGGCCTTTTTACCGTAATGGCAAGATGCCAAATCCGGCCAAAACAGTACGGAACAACCGTGTTTCTTTAGGAAAGGCAGCAGACGTTTATTCAAACACTCTTTCACGTAAATTTCTTGGTTGACAGTCCCGGAAGCTATGAAAATGCTGCTTTTCAAGCCACAGGTACAGATGGCTTGCCAAACCAGATATTTCTTTGCGAACTTTGACAGTTTCATGTGCTTGAAAACATCTGCTACCTTTCCCCTTCCTTTTGCCGTATAAAACTCCTGTCCCGGAAGCTGCTTGTAGTCGGCTTTGACGTAGGTTTTGTCGTCCATTACCACGCAGTCAAACTTCGTCAGCATCGTCGTGTACAGCCTCCGGGATCGCGCTTTGGCCGTCGTATTTTGTTTATCATCGCGATTTGGAGTCACTACCTTCTTGTAAGTCGATAGTCCGGCTCGTTTTTTTGGCTCGATGCATGGTTGTAGACGATACACCCAGCTTATTTGCGGCATCTCGGAGAGAGAGGTTAGGGTTTCGCTTGAAACTACCGGCAACTCTCTTTGTCGTCTCAGCGGCTTCCGGTTTTCGATTTCCCCCCGATCCAGACTTCCTGGCTGTCGACAAACGTTCCCCAAACACTTTAATTACATTTGTAACGGTTGATTTGGCAACTTTTAGCGATTTTGCCAACTTTGCGTGCGAGTAGCTCGGATTTTCGCGACGTGCGAGAAAAATTTTAATACGCTGCTCATCTTGCTTAGACGGCATTTTGACAACTGAAGAGTGAATTCCAAAATCAAAATAGGAGCAACATTCTACACACACACACCTTCAAAATGAGGGGTGTTCAGGTTTTTTAAATGCAAAATTGAAAGAAATACGTCAAGTTGATATTGACCAAATTTTGACCGTATCACCCTTTAGGTATCTTATTTATTTATTTATTATTATTATAGTCCATCTGACTTGATAGTCTCAATGAAACACTTAAATCTAAATGTAGTCACTCATTAAAAATTAAAAATTGGCCAACAGCAAACGATGACGAAACATCGAGGCATTGATGTCAAAGTCAAATAGGTCAGAGGCTTCGTTGAATTGATGAATCATGGCGACAAAGGAACTGTTTGCAGCATAGTTGGTTGCATGTACTACTTCATGTAGCAAGGTTCTCGGACGGAGTGTTCGGGCAGGAGCATACAGATTAATTTTGGCCAGTAACTCAGGAACATCATATTCTGCGAGTAAAACTTTAGCAACGAAGACGACCTGCTATATGTTTCGTCGCTTAGCAAGAGTATCCAAACCCAGTAAACGACAGCGGTCAGCATACGGTGGTAAATTCAGCGGGTCACTCCATGGAAGATAGCGCAGTGCGTATCTGACGAATTTGCGTTGAACAGCTTCGAATCGTCCACTCCATACAGCTTGGTAGGGATTCCAAACTACACTCGCGAATTCCAGTAGTGAGCGTACCAATGAACAGTAAAGGGCTTTAAAACACAGAGGATCACGAAATTCCTTAGATATCTTGAACATGAATCCAAGCTGTCGATTAGCTTTGTCGATCGTGGTTGAGAAGTGGCGAGTGTATGTGAGCTTTTCATCCAACATGACACCGAGGTCTTTAACGTGATCGACACGTTGAACTGCAGTTCCAGCAACGTTATAATCAAGCAAAATGGCAGTCCTAGTTCGACGGAAACTAATTACGCAGCACTTTGAGACGCACAGGACCATAAAATTACGTTCACACCAATCATTAAAGATTTCAAGAAGGTTTTGTAGTTCTAAACAGTCGGCATAGCCTCGAACGACTAGATAAATCTTCAAGTCATCGGCAAAAAACAATTTACCTCCTCGTAGTAGAATAAACGTTACATCGTTCACAAATAAAGAGAAGAGCATTGGTCCCAAAGTGCTACCCTGTGGAACTCCTGATCTGTTCGAGAAACAGTACGATGAGTAGTTTCCAATGCATACAGTAACTTCACGTTGCACGAGGTACGATCTAAGCCAGCTGCAGAAGGAAACAGAACATCCAATTTTTTCAAGCTTTGCTAGCAGAACGTCGTGCACAACTCTATCAAACGCAGCTTTAAGATCAGTGTAGATGGCATCCACTTGAAGTTTCTTGCATATATTTTCCATACAGAACGACGTAAAGCTGACGAGATTAGTTTCCACGGAGCGGCCAGGAAAGAAACCATGTTGACATGTACTTATGTAATGCTTGCAGGAAGCAAACAATCTCTCATTTATCAGCGACTCAAACACCTTAGATTCAACCCCAAGCGAGCGGGAAATTTCTGTTGACGAAGTGACAGGTTGAAGAGCAAGGACAACGGAGCAGCTAAGATATCGGAGCATTTTTTTAGGACTGCAGATGGAATAACACTCGGACCTGGTGAAAATGATGATTTGGTTTTACTCATCACAGAGAGAACCATTTGTACATCTACGGCAAAAAAATCCATGTTTACGACGTCGGTTGGCACATCACGGACGGCTCGCTCAATTTCTGCTTGCGATGGGGCGTCCTTCGAGAAGACGCTTAAGAAGTGCCTAGCAAATAGGCTGCATTTGTCCTCAGTTGTCAATGCTACGTCATTGCCGAGAAACATTTTTGACGGCAGTCCAGTTTCCTTCCTCTTAGTATTCACAAACGACCAGAATCCCTTGGGGTGGCATTGCAGATTATGTTGAGTACGAATTACATACCTCTTGTAAAGAAGCTTGTTGCAGTGGCGATAATCATTGCTGGCAATTGAAAAATTTCGCTTGGTAAGGGTACATCGTCGATGAGTGAGAGCACGGAGAGCTCTAGATCGCACTCGTTTCAGGTTGCGGAGAGTAGCGTTAGACCAAGGCGGTTTTCTTGGAGGTTGGCACTTCGGTACTGAAGCACAAACACAGTCGCGCAAAAGGCTATTATATCGAGCAGCTGCTGTATCGATATCAAGGTCATTCAACACGTTCCAGTTGATCCGGGACAAGGAACGTCTCAGCAAACGGAGATCGGTCTTCCGGAAATTGAGCCGAGTGGCAGTCATGGTTTCATCAAAACGAATTTGAGATCCGTTCACGATAGATATATCCAAAGCAGGGTGGAAATTGTCAAGAGGAACGATGACATCAGGCGCTTCAACGACGACACAGTCCAGAAGTGCACTTTCGCTAACAAAAACCAAGTCAAGAAAACGAGACTGGAAATTGGGAACAAGGTTTATCTGGCTCAGTCCGTGAAAAGCCATGCCGTCAACAAGCAAGCGGCTGGCAGGAGTAGTTGAAGATGCAATCGGATCTGGAAACGCATAACCCTGGCCTGAGGGTGACCAGCTAAGCCCAGGCTGATTAAAATCACCAAGCAGAAGAAGCACATCCGTTATATCAGCCATGGACGATGCAAATTCTGTAGCATCCAGATGAAGCTGCATTGTGGTGCAGTCATGTCGACGTTCAGGGGGAATATACACCGCTCCAATGAGGATGTCCCGCGAAGTGAGGCTGACCTTAACCCAAACCGCTTCAATTGGAGTAAATAGTTCGTTGGAGATTACGCAGGAGGCGAATTCGTTGGAAACAGCGATGAGCACACCACCACCGCGAATACGAATGCTGTTGGATGAATTACGGTCTAATCTGTAGACAGTAAAAGAGTTACCAAACAGTTTCACTGAATTGATCCTCCCATCGAGCCAAGTTTCCGTGAATACATAAACGTCATATTCCCCGTCAAGCGCAGCCAGATAAACATCGTCCAATTTAGTCATGAGCCCCCTGGTGTTCTGATAGTAGACACGTAAACCGCTAGAGGGTTCGGTGCGAGCCGTGTCAATGATAACTTGTCCAGGATCCGCACGAGAGAACGGTGAACTATCAGGCAGCGAAAGATCACCTGACGTAGAAAGGCTCGAAGTGGTGGCCATAAGCGAAGATGAACTGAAACGAAGTGGCGGATCAACAGTTGAATTCACATGGACGAGTTCATACTTGCCGTAAACGAGTGGTTGGAAGACCCCTTCACCAGGCCCACACACAGGGCCGGGACGGCTGCAGGTCGCTGGCGGGAATGGCTCGACTGTGGCGGGGGGCTCGGGGGCTTCCATGATGCCAACGGCAGTGCGTCCCAGTAAACAAACAGAAGTTGATTCATCATAATGGTGTAAGTCGTCAATCTTCGGCAGGACTAGATCAGAGGATCTGAATGCTTCTTCCGGTGAATTTTCTGTGGAGCATCTCGGCTTCTGGTATGGTGGGGCTGGTATACTGTTAATGTTATCTTCAGACCACAATTGTCGAGGAGCAGACATATACAATGGCACTCTGGAAACCAAGAATTTTTCAGACAGAGCAGAATTGTTGCTTGCTGATTATACTTGCCTACAGTTGGAGTTTGGAAGACCCCCTCTCCTAACTCAAACGCAGGGCTGGGACGACTGTTGAATGCTGGCAGCATAGGCTCGACTGCGATGAAAGGATCAGGGGCTTTCACAAGGCTAGTTGCAAGTGTGCGTCCGAGTGTCGAGTTGAATAAAGCAGGTTGTGCTGAGATAGGGTTTTGGAAGACCCCTTCATCAAATCCAAACACAGGACAGGGACGGCTGGAGGTCGCTGGCAGGAATAACTCGACTGTGATGGATGAATTAGGGGCTTCCATAACACATATGGCAGGCGTGCGTCCCGGTGTCCAACATGGGTCAATCACGAAGGAGTTCATTGTTGAAGTTCGACTAGAAGTGATAATCGTTTCAGGGACGGAATTATTCAGAAAGCGATCATACTTGCCTGCGGTTGGATTTTGGAAGACCCCGTTTCCGGACTCAAACACAGGACCGGGACGACTGCAGGTCGATGGCAGGAGAGGTTCGACTGTGATGAGGGGATCAGGGGCTTCCAAAATGCTAGTGGCAAGTGAGCGTCCCGGTAATCGGTTGATAAAAATGTGGTGTTGAGGTTCAAGTTCCTGACCCGGCAATATCACTCCGTCATAGATGATTGATGACTGGAATTGGCGGACTTTGGAGTTGTTTGCGGTATGTTTATTTGTAACAATCCTTGAGGCTTCCAAAAATTTTCGACTCTGCGGTTGTCCACGAATTTACGAAATAGCATTCCTTTGGGCCATGTAGAGGACGAAAGAGCTTTCGACGTCAAATCTGCTGAGACACCGACTTTGAAAGAAATGAAAGACATGGTGCTGACGTCTTTGTTCTTTGAAACCAGTCGGATAGCTTCAACATCGTCGGTTGACAAACGATTTTTGGCCAGCTCACCAATTTGCTCAGGAGTCACATCACGAGAAATCATATTCAATCATATTCCAATTCATACTCCATCTATAGCATATATAGTTTTATACAATAAACGGTGCACGAAATAAAATGAATTTCATAAACCCATCGTATGAATTGCTTTTACGCAAAATATGCCAAAAATTCATAAGACGATCGTATGAAAAGTACTAGGTCAGTGTAAATTACAACAAAAACAACAAAGATGGCAGATCCAGTTATGCGACGTAGCACAAGACTTCGTGAATATGTAAGTAGTAATTTATTATAGAATCAAAGCAGTAATTTATGTTTTAAAATCTTTAGTTTTACATTTCCAGATTAGCTTCTGATGTTTCTGGTTCTACATTGTACATAACTGCACCGTTGCACCAGCTGACTGAGAAGACCCATTGCATAAAAATCGAACGCCAACGGAACGAGTTTTTCGATTCCATCAAACTTTGTTCAGTATTCTCAGCTGCTTCGTCTGATGTACACCAAAAGATCAAAGCATCATGATCAAAATTTAAACCAGAAAACGTTTTTAAAGAAATTGTAAGTAAATGTTACAGTTTACTTATAAAATACTAATTCAAATACAAGTCAATATAAACTAAGAAAAAAAAATCTCGTTTATTTCCCACAAAACTAAATGACGTACAAATGTAAACGTAGTGTTCCATGATATCCGTAATTAATTTGGATTCAAATTCATAGTTGTATACGAGAAAACAATACGATAGCAGTATGAATCAATTTGACAGTTCTTCATAGTCCGATCGTATGGAATTCAACCTAAAATCTTGTCGCAAAAAATCATACGATATTACTATGGAATTTGATGGAATAACAATCTCAGTGTACTGTCTAAAATCTCTCTATTGTTCGCTTTTTCGATCGATGCTTGAGTATTGTTCAGCGATTTGGAACCCAAACTACAACAACGGTGCCGAGAGAATTGAATCTGTTCAACTTCGCTTTCTTCGTTTTGCGTTGTGTAGATTGCCTTGGAATGATCCGTTTCGATTACCCAGTTACGAAAGCCGTTTTCAACTTATCGACCTAGAACTTCTCCGGACTAGAAGAGACACAAGCAGAGACCTAATCGTGGCCATCCTGCAAGGAAGGACAGATTGCGAGGCTATACTTAGGTAAATTGAATAGAATGTATAAGGCTGATGTTTTGGCAAAAATGTATAAGTAAAACACATAAATAAAATAATTGATTTTCGTTTCGTGTTCGATGACGTCGTTGAAGTACAGTATAAAAATCAACGGTCCCATGTGGATTCCCTGAGGTATACCTGATGTGGCGAAGAAGCTAGCTGATCTGAAATCTCCTATGGCAACCTTTAGTTGGCGACCGGTAAAATATGATCGAAATCAACTCAGAAGATTACCGCATACACCGAGCCTGTTTAGCAATCGCAATAGCATGGTTCAACGTACCAACGACGAATAAATAACGTCCGTCTGAACCCGGTTATATACGATGTGAGACACAGCAGATTGGTGGTTATAGAGCGGCAGACAGTAAACCCATGTTGATCAGCACTCAAATACTGCTTGCAATGGGACAGCAACGGTTCCATAATCACTAGCTCGAATAGCTTCGAAACAGCACTTAACGATGTAATTCCTCGATAATTATCCACAGCTCGTTTCCTTCCTTTTTTGTAGACGGGAAACATGTGCGCAAATTTCCAGCAAGATGGAAATATGCCACTGGAGAGAGACATTCGGAACAGGTGAAGAAGCGGAATTAACAAGCTAGCAATATAAAAATACAGATGGAACTCCATCAGGTCCAGGATTGAAGGATGACTTGAGCAGGGTCGCGGCCATCTCAGCATTAACATTAATTGCACCCAGCGTTTGATCATTTACTGGAACGTTGCTGGCAGCCAGGTTAATATGGTTGTCAGTTAGTATCTCATTAGTGAATACACTGGCAAACTTTTCGGAAAAAAGGTGGCATATATCCTGAACGGTGGCAGCAACTTCTCCGTTGAATTCCAATTCCGTTGCTCGTTCACGAAGTTCCAAAAGGATTTCGGGTGTAGCTTAAGTTTGCGCTGGATGCCTCGTTGGAAACTTGCAAAGCATGTACGACTGACTCGCTGGTACATGTGATTAAGCCTCACATAATGTAGTTTCAGAGGAAGCGTGCGATAGTTCGTAAATCTTCTCAATGCTGCTCTCTTGATTGACTTCAACCTACGTAGCTCTCTCGTCTGCCAGGAACTGTGAGACACTTTGTGGTGAGTTCTTTTCGGGACGTGTCTGTCAATGACATACGCCAAGACATGTGAAAAGGTTTGCGCTGCAGCCTCAACGTCATCTGGATCAAGGATGTTCTCCAATATCATGCTAGACAACATTGCTGGAAAGCGCCGCAGAGCGTTAGCAAAGCAACTTTGTGCATGCATCTCACAACACTCGACAAAGAGTGTGTGATTCTCCCATTTACTTCGCACACTCTTTTCCACCTAATCTGCGAGAAAGCGATCCACACAATGAGCGGTACACTCCGTGTGGCGCAGGGAGCGAATGTAATACAACAAGCGTTAATGTGTTCTTTGGGTTCTTTGAGGACTTTGCTTACCCCAACTGCATGCATAGGAGATGAAGAAGAGCATAACGACGAAGAATTTTGCCTTTTGCAGGGTTTCCCATTTGCAACCCTACACTGAGTGGCGCTCTTTGCGTCGGAGCCGTCGGAGCGATGACTACACATTGAGCTTTCGTTATTCTCTTCTCCGCTACTTTTCACTTGCGCAGGGTGAGAGACAAGCAAACTTTGTGTTGGCTTGATTCTCACTTTGTGGATTTCAAAAAATCAGTACATTGCACGCATTGAGTGATCAGACAAGCCCTGCTAGACAATACATCTATGATGCTACGGTGGTCAGCTTTACCGAAGTCATAAGAAACCGTAGCAGGATAATCGTCAAAATCACGCACGAGTTTGTCCTCAACAGTGATAATTAGAGTATGGTGATGTGGAACTAGCTTAGTTAGTGCACAATGAGTAAATTAATTAAGCCCTGCCCTGTGTGCTCACGAAGCAAAGGTCCAAACTACGATCATTTTCGTTAACTACACGAGCCACGTTTCGCAGAGGACAATTACATCGTAGCAACAATCCGATACAGCTAGGCGGTACTCTTCAACATCCGAATTCATTCCACCGGCGTTTTGGTAGAAGATCACGACGTCCTGCTTGCGGCAAGGAATCGAACGACTGCTCTCCCTGGAAATCACAGATACATCAGGCAATAACTGACCATCATCGCCATAGTGAGTGGGCTGGAAGACCCCCTTACCACATCCGACAGCAGGTCCGAAACGACTATGATGAACGAAGGCTGCTGATGGCAGGACTGAGACGGAGGGATTGGGAGCTTCCATGGGGCTTTCTACGGCGCGTTCCGGATTCCCAGGATTTGGAATTACAGACGCATCATCACAATGACTAACATAGTCCGAATTGCTGAAAATTTGATCGGCATCAGGCAGTGAATAGTCAACATATTGATTGTACTTGCCTGTAGAGGCAAGGTGGAAAACTCCTCATTCATATCCAGCCATAGGTCCAGGAGGACTGTGCTGAACGCTGGCAGAAATCGGCAAGACTGGGCTGGAGGAACCAGGAGCTTCCAAACAGCGATCTATTGTGCGTCCCGGTTATGAATTAGGATTGTTCGAACAGTAAAGCGGATGTTGTGAAAGAGCAGTATCAGAAGTGCTTCTCATCTGGTAAACAGCCGGCAGATGCTTGAGGCATTGCACTGGAACACGGAAGCTGATCAGGAAAATTACTGTAACTAATGTATGCATACTTGCCTCAAGACGATGGTTAGGAGACCCCACCACCGAACTCGACCGCAGGTCCAGAACGACAGGAAATAGAACGACTTTGATGGCCGGAAACAGCTAGCGCGACTGGATCGAGTGGTTCGAGGTCTCCCATAATGCGACAGGCAGTGCGTTCTGGTTTACAGCGTTCCAATTCACAACGCGGCATCCAAATTCTGAATCAGCATATTGGGTCTAGTCCGGAGATGGGAGTTGAGAACTCGGAAGTTCCCGGAACAGGAGAGATCGTGATGGCAGGCGTGTTCAAACGAGGCACCCACATGTTTTTTTAACCGTCTTCAAATTCACGGAACAAAATTTCTTTCGGCCATGTATCCGATGTAAGAGCAACTTCACGTATTTGGGAGCCAATCCGACTTTGTATGATATGTAACACATACGGCTGATGTCGGATCCTTTTTTAACTAGTGGCACAACCTTAATCGGATCATCGCACCACAGGAGTGGAACTTTGGATCAGAAAGTGGCTCCACTTGTCATTTGCGAACACTAGCGCACCTAGCGGTAGAAGGCATCTTCTGCCTGCAGTTAAGATAGGCAGCATGCTATGATAGTGTGAGTGCACATAGAAAGCCCTGTGGAACGCTACCACAACACATCGCTTGTTGAGCAGAAAAACGAACACTTTTTGATTCACCGATTTGTTTGCACTTCTCCTTCTGTTCTGTGATCGCACTGTACACAACCTTTGACCAGCTTCTCGATTGATTCCGATTTTACGTGAGAAAGGTACAGCCAAAACAGCTCGGTGGGTTCAGAGACAATAAGGATCTCGGTAAAGAAATTGTCACCCGTTACTGCTTTAGTACCACCAACAAGTGGTTTGCTGGTGAGCGAGCCTTCATCGCGGCGCCATTTTAATGGTGGTTGACCGCATAAGATCGCTGGAACTCAAGTGTGTTGGAGTTGTCAATGTGATTCGTTTCGACAGCTGAGCGATCGGCTGTCCTTCCTTAGTCATTTCCTTCCTAAGCTCAGCGTGTGCAATTTCCTGTTTCTCGGTGATAGAATTAATCGCACTACCAAACGACAGCAGTTTTGAACCGGGAACATTTCATCAGCTTCGTGCACTCGTTGCACATCCAAAATAAGTTCGGGCTAGTGTGGACAATATTCAGAAAAGCCTTGTTCAACTTTGTGCCGCCGCATTTCAGGTGAATCATCCTGTCGCAAAAAGCCATGCACGAGACAGATTCTTCATAGCCTTTAACTGGTTTCGCGCATTGGTCACAGGCGGAAGTCATGCTGACTCAGTTTCCAAATCTAATTTAGAAACAGCGGTGGAGATGCTCTAATACGCAAGGAGGAGTTGGATTCTGCAGCGCGTCTGATATCGACAATAACCAAGGGGGGGAGGTGGCTGTCAAATACGAACAATCGTCGCCTACCTCGCATAACTGGTTCCAAACGTAAGAAACCTACAGCGTTTGTTTACGTTTGGAACCAGTTTCATACAAGATGATCAGTAGGCTGATTTGACAGCACATCCCCCCCCCCCCAGACAATAACACAACAGTAAACACTACGAGATGACCGATTAGATAACTTTTTTACTGTTTTCACAACACGGAATATGCTCCAAATAGACGATTATCGCAACGAACTGCACTTTCCACTAACAACCGGAAAATTTTGCAAGTCTACAGAACGGGAAAAACGAAGAACGATAACCCGTGTGATAAAAAATCATCAAATTTCACAGCGCAAAATCACGACGATGTGAATAAAAACAACGATTGTCGACCTTCTTGTTGGTTTTCGCCCACTGAACCACTTGTTGACATGAATAGCCGAAACGAAATTAAATGGACGCAACTTTTCCTACGTTTATGAGTCTTAACATCTTATGAGGGTTGAGATGTATTTTGAAAAAAACTCAGAATTTAGGCTTAGATCTAAGAAAGTATATTTATGTGAGCATAAAACAACTATGAATGTCCAACCAATTTCTAAAAAAAATGTTTTAACTTTTACTTTTGCTCAATATTAGTTTATACAGCCTAAATGGTTATTAGTGTTGTTTTCTATAAAAATAACATAATAGGCCAAAAAATCGACAGAGCGGCCTAGTGGGTACGCTCGCTTACTCCGGTGCACTTGGCCGAATTTTTTCAGCCATTTGTGGTTCAGCCTTATGTGATTCGGGCTTTCGTGTATTTCGTCCTTTATTGATTCGATCTTCCGTAGTAACGCCCTTTTACGTTCGGCAAGGTGAAAAAGTAACCAATGGTAGGGTAGTACACCATGTAATTATAGCTTTAGTTTGAACCTGCCTGAACAAGGCATTCCATATCCTCGTTCGAAATTTATGGTCCAAAAGCTTTTTTTTTTTGTATGACAAATACGAAAACGACAATATGGGTGATTAGCTCCGTTGGCTAGTAAAAGATATGAGACTAAAAAGATTTTCTTTCTGAAAGAAGGTATTATTTTCGGTTTTACAACACTATTATTATTCTAATGCTTTACTTTGCAAGTTACATGCTTTCAATGAAGTGTTTTTTTTTCTTCTCCTAAATTTGTCTACAATTACGAATGATCTTTTCGTTGATGGTACACTAAATGATCTACTAGGTAGTTATAAACGCATTATGATCATGTGGCCAAATAAAAATAAAACTTTTTTTTTGCGCAAACCATCTCATTCACTTTCTTTACAAATTAAAACACACTCTGTTTTCTTGATGAGAAGATCAGTCAATAGACGATAGTAATTCTCATCGTAATTATGTTAAAAAAAATGAGCCATGAAAAGAACCTTTTAATAGTTCAACTTGATCGACCAATTGTCGAGCATCGAAACGCCCGGTTTACGGACAACAATAGCACCGGCTTCGGTGTATACATCCAGCGTTGAGGATTCGCCATTGGACAGGTGAAGTGTTGCAGATTTTGGAGTTTTGGTCAAGCCAACTAGAATCACCCGCTCTAACCAACTCTTGGTCGAGTAGGTAGCAGTGGAGTCAATTTTTCTGGTGAAGATACAAAAAACGAAAAGTGTTAGATTACAAACAAACTTAGTAGTTTAAGAGATGATAATAACTTACTTGCTGCTGAGGACATTGTCCTTAAATTCAACTTCGAGGTACAGGTATTTGCCGGAACGATAATCGAAGCTGGTTTCATCGTCAATATACAGGGTTCCCTTGGCCAAGGTGTTCTTATCCATTGCAACGACCAATGTGAAGGGATCATCCTTCATGAGAGTGGCTGATCGTCGAATACGATCTTTGCGAGGAACCACAGTACCACCACGTTGGAATACAGGCACCTTGTAGGTATCTACCGAAATCGAATCATATCCAACCGACGAGTATTTGCGGTGGTTGTCCATATCATACCAGAGATCAGCCTCTCCATTCTCCTTGGCAGGGAAATATACATCGATCTTCGTTTGGCCTGCTTTGAGTACTGGAGCAACAAGTAATTTATCCGAAAGCATGAATTGACTATCCAGTTCGTAGCATTTCAAATCAGCCGGGTAATGGGCCAACATTGGACGCATAATCGGTAGTCCAGAGCGTTCGTGTTCGTAGAACATTGTATACCACAGAGGAAGCAGACGGTAGCGTTTCCGAATGGCATCTCGGATAATCAGCTTAACATCCTCTGGGTACAACCATGGTTCGCGACGCTTAGTATCGATGTGAGCATGTGAACGGAAGAATGGTTGGAAGGCTCCAGTTTGATACCAACGATAGAATAGTTCAGGATCAGGATTACCGAAAAATCCACCGACGTCTGCCCCACAGAAACTAATACCGGCAACCGAAAGCGAGAGGCACATCTTGATCGAGGCTTGCAGGTGACCCCACTCGGCCATGTTGTCGCCAGTCCAGACGGCTGCGAATCGCTGACTGCCAGCGAAGTGCGATCGGGTCAAAATGAACGGACGAAGGGTGCCTAGAAATGGATTTTTACTAGTATATTCATTACGATAGTTTCATAGTATCATTGTGTTGAAACTTAAGAGCAAAGAGGCTGTGCATAAACTACGTAATAAATTTTTGAGGCATTTCAATCCTCAACTGCGTTCACACAAAACAAAAACGGAACTATCTACGTAGTTTATGGATAGCTCCACATTAAAAATACACGGTGGAAGAAACACATAGCTCAATCACAGCGTGATTTGTAAGACGAAACACTAAATTGCAATAATAGCACATAAATCATGTCATCCGAAAATCCAACTGCTCCATTTCTTCAAATGGTGTTCCCACATCTGCATATCCAAAATTGAATAAAAAAATTTTTAAATCCCGAATAAATCATGGCCACATATAACGGGATTACTACGAAAGAGCCCGAATCACAGAATCCCGAAATGGTTAAAGGTCGAACCACACAAAAGCCTATCGGCCGATTTTTCGGTCACTTTATATTTTTATGATTTGAAAAGAAGCCCTTTCTGATGATGTTTCAAGCAGGCTTGGTTCCACTCGTTTGCTATAAAAAAATGATTTTCGCAATTTTGGAATCATTAGATGTTATAATGATATTTTGTACTTGTTAGATACAAGAAGAGGTTGAAAGGCAAGTGTTTGACATATAAAACCTACCAAATTCGCTTTTGGATAGTCACAATCAGCGATTTCACGACTCGCGAGCGCTCACTCTGAGCTGATTGTGATACTCTGAAAGCGAAATTGACAGGCTTCATGTATTAAACACATACTTTACAACCTCTTCTTTTAATTTACAAGCAAATAATATCTTAAAAACATCTAATGATGTCAGGGTTACTGAGATGGTATAGTGATAATTAGTACGTGTAAGTTACAAGATGAGGACGTGAAGTATGTGTTTGACACATAAAATCTGTTAATATTGCTTTCAGTGCGTCACAATCAGCAAATTTACAACTCGTGAGTGCTCACTCTGAGTGAACGCTCATGAATCATAGGATAGCTTATTGTGACGCTCTGAAAGCAAAATTGGCAGGTTTTATGAGTAAAACACATACTTTAAACCCTCGTCTCGTTACTTACAAGTACAGCATATCATTATATCATCTAATGATTGCATAATTCCTAAAAATATGTTTTACAACAAGTTAGTGGAAGCAACCCTGAATGATTTTATAATTCCGAAAAATATGTTTTTATAGCAAGTGAGTGGAAGCAGCCCTGGTTTCAAATAACTTAACATTTGTTTCTACTATACTTGGTTGATGAGCTACGGAATTTCAAGAGTTCTACGAAAATTTTCCAGTCAACTGGCCACCCCAAATATTATATATTTTGATCATTTTCCTCCATAAACTTCCCGTAGGTAAAATTTTATAATATTAAGCAACTATTCGGCTCATAATAAAAAAAATGCTTGTATATATTTGACTTGATATGAGGAGAACATTAATATTGAATTAGAAAAAAATACGCTGGATCTTTGAGGATTTATCGTTTGGTCCATGTAGAAATTTAACGGACTTGAAACACTATCATATCTAGGGTTACCATATGGTATCCTAAAGAAGGACATGTCATTCTTTTTCAATATTTTTTCTACATCCTCCTTTTGCCCAAAAATGTCCTACTTTTTAATCCTTACAATTCTTCCAGTAACATATTCATAAAATTGTTTTCAAATAGCGTTATTTTTCCAGAGTTTATTTGTTTAATTATGTCGCAACCTCATCTAATCTAGCAAACGCCATTCAAAGGCGGAACTAGGAGTATACTACAGCTGTCAACCCCCTTACATTTAGGCTGCGGTCCATTTGATGAATTTACACTTAAATATGACAGTTGGTAAATTTTTAAATAAACCTGCTATTCTACCAGACTTACTTCAGACAGACCAGGAATCAATTTTAACAAACAATTTCTCGAAAATCGAACGATCAACAACAGAGGGATTTTCGAACATTTTAATTTATTTTCGAAGTTTCCGTGAAAATTCATCAAATGGAACACAATGTTTTTGAATTTTTGCTTAAAATTGACATTTCGAAAATAAATCATAATGTTCGAAAATCTCTCTGTCTATCTATCTGTCAAATTTAAGTTGAAATCCACCGAACGGAACACAACTACACAGATTTAATCCAACATGTGTTCGATTTCGACAGTCTGGTTCTATGGGATTTTAGTTATTTCAAGCATAACTATTCAAATCGACGTATCTGATTTTGTAAACAATCACTTCAATCGACTATTTGTTGCAACTGCTAGCTCACTCAAAGAAACTAACAACACCAGCTAGTCCTACCTGATGATGGTGTTTGTTTGCGTTGGTTAGAGCAACCGTAACGGTACGCTGCTAAACTCATTTTTGCAGCCCTCATCATAGCGCAGCTACCGTATCGGGGGTTGCCATACGAGTAACTAAAATAGCAGCCGGCTTCTCGGTGAGAAGCGCGTTACCAAATTTAGCAGCGCGGGAGAAAGGTTGCTATTCGTAGAATTGTCAAAATTCTCACTACCGGTACGGACTATAGAGTCCAATGCTGAATCAATGGTAAAATTAACAGCTTGCTTATAGCGAATTCGTTTATTATCGGGGTTGGAACTGGTTGGTGCGAACCCGAACTTTTTGTCAGTGCGAACCTCGACCCGTGCCAGGTTTTAAAAACAAACGATAAAACTGACGTTTGCTAGAAAACAAGCAGACCCAATCTTGATACCCGATCCAGGTTGGAACTGAATAATAAACGAATTCGCTATTAGATGATCCACGTTGGTTTCAATCAGCGATGACATGTATCCTGATTTTTGAACATGATAAAAGTTGGCATGGTTTTAAGGCTGTAAAGCCGTAGTTTTCATGCAAATCAGCTGGACTAGATCATTTCCAAGAATCAAAAATTGATTATAAAGGCTAGTTTTATGCATTTTTCAGAAGTATAACGAGAAGATGAATTGAATTAACGACTACAAGCTATAAACAATATCAATTGAACCTTTGCAAATCATGAATTTTGTGATAGCGCACATATTATTAAAATGTTTGATAAAAACTCATTGTCCTTCTTTAATGTTAAAAAAAGGAATCATTGTCCTCCTTAAGCTCCAAACTTCAAATGAAATGTCCTCCTTTTCATGTTTTTGATATGGTAACCCTAATCATATCTCACTATAGGGATATTTTTAAATTTGTTTGTAACTAACCTTCACCTCGTTGAATCAGTCCTTCGTAGGTTGCCATAATGTGCATATGGCCATACAAATTATGCACGTCACGATGTTCCCATCCGCCGTGGTGAATATTGTCCTTCAACATGGTCACTTCTGGCCCATTGAATACGGAAGGTTCGTTCATGTCGTTCCAAATTCCCACCTCCGCCGTAGATTCCTTGAAATTTTCCAACAGATACTGATCACCGTAATATTTCCGAACTACAGGATTGAAGAAATCGGCATAGCTTGCTGCTCCGGGCCAGCACCATCCTTCATAGTCATTTCCGTCCTTATTTTTCACATAGTAACCACGATCGGTACAATCATTGTGGAAGAAATATCCTCCATCGCGCTTGATGTGAGGATCGATGATGATCGTCAAATGACGACCGCGTTCTGTCAAATTGCGAATCATTTCCAGTGGATGCGGGAACTTGTGATGGTCCCAGGTGAAGTATTTCTTGCTATCCGTGTACTCAATATCCAACCACATAGTGTCCATCGGAATATCGTGTTCGTCAAACTTTGCCGAGACTGTAGTCACATCTTGTTCGTCATTATAATTCCAACGGCATTGGTGATACGCAATTGCAAACAATTGTGGGAGAGGAGCTTTTCCGGTGAGATCGGTGTATTGGCGGAAGGCATCCAGTGGTTGAGGACCCACAAGAACAAAGACATCAATAATACCACTCTCGGAAATGAAATTAGCCGCTGGAGTGTCTTCTTGGTTAGATCTAGAAACAAAGTTGACTATCGAAGACATAACGTTCTTCTCTTGCTCGGGAGAGAAAATGTCAACCCAAGTTTCAGCCGCATTCTGCCAGTATACTCCAGCGGTAGCGCTTGGACCTGCACCGTAAATAACTGGAACCGATCCATAAAGGGCCATCCCATTGTCCAACTCGTATTCGAAGACGTCCAGGTTGTACAAACGGTAAGGATCACTCTTTCCGCCAACAGTATGCTTCAGAACAAATGAATCAGCATGTTCCGGAATTCCAAACAACACCTTCCCTTGAGGGAAACTAAAGTCCATAGATAGTGCTTCTGGTCCCTTCGGCTTGGCATCATGGTGGCTTTTGAAGTTTTCTTCCCACGCACCAGGATCTTCTTTCTGCGAGTAGAAATAAAGAAAATAGGGAACAGTAAAAAAAAGGGTAATAATTAACGTTCAATTATAACAAAGTAAGATATGCATGGTAAGGTAAGAACAAATCAAGACCAGCAATTGAAAAGGCCTCAACTACATTTTGTAAACAAACCTTGTAAGGCCATTTTCTCGTGAACCGAAGTCCGCAAAGGCAAACCAACATAATGAACAGGTAGGGGAAATTCTCATCTACCCGATTGTGGTTTAGGTTCGCGAGAAAATGGCCTTACAAGGTTTGTTTACAAAATGGAGTTAAGGCCATTTCAATTGTTGGTCTTGAAATGATAATATGAACATACCACTTGAACTTCATTTTCCTGATCCTCTTGCTCGTTCTCGACTGGGGCAGCTGGTGCCACTTCCTTTCGTCTCAAATGCTCGAATCGCATCAATCCCATCGAATTGGCCGAAACCACAACCCTCTCTCCGTTATAGAAATCAATCTTGAAAGGAGCCACCTGGATCACTGCTTTATTCGTTCCTGCTTCCGTGGAAACAACGACTGTGGAAGCCGAACTACTTTCAACCTTGACTCCAACATACTCTGGCTCCTTGACCAAAGCATCAACGACGCGATATCTCTCACTCAACGGACTTTTCTCGTCTATTTGGAAGTGGAAAATTCCACCCTTCACTGCTCCCAGCTTAAGCACGTACAGATGCTTTGTTTCTGAATGTTGCAGATCCAATAAGATATACTGCTTGTACGTTTGCAGCGTTTCCTGAAGGACCTCAAATTTGCTCGTTTCTGGTTCTGACAAACGTAGGCGACTGCGAGAAAAAAATATGTCTAATGAGGATAATACGAATTCCACAGAACCAGACACTTACCGACAGAAACTGCTTTGTTCACAGGATTTGAAGTTGTTCCGATCGACGCTGATTGTTTCGTGGAGGAAGCCAAATGCAAGCACCGCAAACGGGAGCCACAGCTTTCGGGTCACCATTTTTATGGACGATATCTCTGCGGAGGTACGCACGAGAAAATCGTTTAATTATACTCCAAGGATTGATTTTTCACTGTAAAATATACCGGTATTTTTTCGGAACAACCGTGCAGAACAAAATCCGGAGAAGAATGAATGATCTTATCAAGACACGTCAACTTCTCTGACAGAGTGCACGCTATTTCAAAACTACCCAAATTTGGGTACAATCCACCCAGATCGGTCAAAACTGCACCTTTCCAAAAATGGGTAAACTGAGTTTAATATCAGATGATTATTTTTTAATACCCCGTTCACATTACAGCGTATATCACGTGATATATGCTGTCTTGTAATGAGCACTCATACATCTAGTTTTCACTGGAAATCCTATGTATGAGTGCTCATTGCAAGACAGCCTATATTACGTGATATAGGCTGTAATGTGAACGGGATATAAAAAGAGAGTATTTATTGTTAATCATTCGATATGATTGAACCAACAATCATGCAATACGAAACTATCGATTTTAAATTGGCTCACTACACGGTAACCGCAAAATACCCAATAATGACTACAAAGTACACTCAAAAATATTACAAAACGAGTAAAGATTAAATTTTATGCATTTTATGGTTAATCGAAATTTATTTATTGTTACTATTAAAATTTTCGTCAAAATTATACTAAATCTGATTATCGGAGTAGAATTCGGTCAGTGTATACTAAAATTTCGTTTTTAAGTTCGTATTTATTTTGTTGTTGCTATTATTTCGCGTTGGTGTCGTGCGTTTAGTGTTTTATATTAATACAATTACAATTATAACTGTTTCACTCCACTGCGTCCTAGCAAGAAGTACGGTCGACTTAGTTCGCGCTCCGCTATTTTGGAAGTTTTCTCGATATTCACTTGATTTAAATTATCAGTTTTTCTCGCTTAGTGTTTCCTGACATAGTTCTCAGTTAAACAATTAACTAAAAGTGAGTTTTTTCTGAGAAGAAAGTGTGTTTTCGGCATCATCGGAAGGAAAATTGTTTTGGCGATTGCCAATTCGCCAACCATTTTGCGCACCATCGGTGCGTGGTAACGCATACCTGCACACGGATCATCGTCATCGAGTGTCAGCATCTGCCTCCGCATTTACACCGCTCATCTATCATCGTGTGTTCAGCTGAGTGCCAACCCTCATACAAGCACACACCAACGAAGACCGCCCGCACACGCTGATCGAAGATCATCCACGCTGCGCGTCGCTCCGCTGCTACTGTTTAAACGCTCGGTGGTAGTAGTATAGGAGTATCAGATAAGTTTTTGTTCTTGTTTCTCTCTTTCGCCCATCTGTTAAATTTTAAGTTTGTGTTCTGTGTTTGTAGTTTTTTTTTTGTGTATTGTGTCCGAGTGATTATCGTTTCAGTGGTAGAGCGTTTTTCGCTCCCACTAGTACGGCAAAATGGACATTTTGTCGCAAGACGAAATGGACGTTTTGTCGGAAGATGACACCACTTTGCCACGCGATGGCAAGAAGGGTCGAAAACGTACGTCATCTCAGAAGAAAGATGATGTCATCCCTGGTTCATCGTCTCAGTCTGGCAAAGGACAGGCTCAGATAAACCCCCGATCGCGAGCCTATCCAGATGACTCGACTGGCCCATGGGTTGTCTACTTTCAGCCCAGAAACAAACCTTTGAATGTAATGCAAATTACGAATGATCTGACGAAGCGATACTCGGCCGTGACTGAAATCACGAAGGTTAGGCACAATAAACTTCGTGTCTCCGTCTCTAACCTGAAGCAGGCTAACGAGATTGCTGCCTCCCAGCTCTTCACGCTCGAGTATAGAGTTTACATCCCAGCTCGTGATGTGGAGATCGAAGGTGTGGTCACCGAAGCGAGTCTGACCCCCGAGATCTTGGAGAAGCAGGCGGTTGGCCGTTTCAAGAACCGTTTGCTTCCCCCGGTGAAGATACTGGATGTCCAAAAACTGGGCTCAGTATCTGTCAGCGAGGGTAAAAAGAGTTTTACCCCCACAGACTCGTTCCATGTGACCTTTTCTGGTTCAGCCCTTCCTCACTACATCGAGCTGGGAAAACTTCGACTACCTGTGCGCTTGTTCGTTCCCCGGGTCATGAACTGCCAAAACTGTAAGCAGTTGGGACACACGGCGTCCCACTGTGGCAGCAAGGCACGCTGTTCCAAATGCGGGGAGAAGCACGAGGATAGCGCCTGCACAGTCACTGCACCAAAATGCGTGTACTGTAAGGGAACTCCTCATGGTATCTCGTCATGCCCGGTGTACAAACAACGCGGGGAGAAATTACAACGCTCACTTAAGGAACGTTCCCGGCAGTCTTTTGCAGAAATGCTTAAGACGGCCACGCCATCGACCAACGACAAAAATCCCTTTTCTCTTTTGTCAGATGACGAGACTGACTCTGACTTGGCTGAGGAGGGAACTTCTTTCCTTTTTTCAGCACAGAAACGAAAACGCATCCGTTCGCGGAAAGTTGAGAATGAAGAACCTCAAATCAGCTTGCCCAAATCAAGGAGTGGTGGAAAAAAGGAAGTTTCTACTCCTCCTGGATTCAGAAGAACTGACTATACCCAGGATTTTCCACCTCTCTCGGGGACATCCAAAACCCCTGATGTCCCATTTTTAAGAACAGAAGCCCCTTCTTCATCTGGGTTGTTCTCATTTGATAAAATTGTGGACGATATCCTCAAGTATCTGAATATTTCTGATCCTCTGAAAAGCATTGTTCTGGCAATGCTTCCTACTGTGAAGACCCTCTTAAAGCAATTGACATTGAAATGGCCTCTCCTTGCAGCAATCATTTCCTTCGATGGATAATTTTCCAAACGAGGTCGGGGATTTGATCACTATTCTACAGTGGAATTGTCGAAGTCTTATTCCTAAATTAGACTCTTTTAAGTTTTTAGTTCACAATAATGATTGTGATGCATTTGCTCTTTGTGAAACTTGGCTCTCTTCAGATATTGATCTTCCTTTTTATGATTTTAACATTATTCGACTGGATCGTGAGGATTCGCGTGGAGGAGGGGTACTTTTGGGGATCAAAAAGTGCCATTCCTTCTATAGAGTGAATCTTCCACAATTTCCAGGTATTGAAGTTATCGCATGTCAGGCTATTTTTAAAGGTAAGAGCCTTTGTATTGCTTCTGTTTATATTCCTCCTAGAGCCGTTGTTAATCGAAAACAACTTTCAGATATATGTTCAGTACTTCCTGCTCCACGGTTGATTATGGGAGATTTTAATTCCCACGGTACAGGCTGGGGGGAACTGTATGATGACAACCGTTCTACTTTTATATATGACCTCTGTGATAACTTCAATATGACAATTCTTAACAATGGAGAAGTAACACGTTTGGCTGGACCATCCTCGAATGGAAGTAAATTAGACCTCACACTTTGCTCTAACTCATTATCGTTGGATTGCACGTGGAATGTGATCCAAGATCCCCACGGTAGTGATCACTTGCCGATCAAAATTTCGATTGCCAGTGGGTTCAATCCGTCGGAATCCGTTAACGTCGCGTACGACCTCACCCGTAATATCGATTGGACAACGTTCAAGACCGCGATAGAGGAAGCCGTGTCGTCGGTAGAAGGGCTTCCACCGTTGGAGGAATATAACTTCCGCTCCAATCTGATCTTGGACAGCGCGCTTCGAGCTCAAACTCGGTCGGTTCCTGGAACGTCTTTGCGTAGGAAACCTCCTTCCCCTTGGTGGGACCACCAATGCACAGAGGTTTATCGTAAAAAGTCCGACGCGTTTAAGCTTTTCCGGAAACGTGGAACACCCGTGTATTTCAAAGCGTACTCGACTCTTGAACGCGAACTCAAAAGCCTCATCAAAGCCAAGAAACGCGGATACTGGCGGCAATTCGTGGACGGATTATCGCGCGAAACGTCGATGAATACGCTGTGGAATGCGGCGCGAAGGATGCGTAACCGGTCTTCAAACAACGAGAGCGAGGAGTACTCAGATCGTTGGATTCTTAAGTTCGCACGAAAAGTATGTCCTGATTCCGTGCCGGCACGGATGATTCCTCGCGAAACGACGAATTCGGTAGACGAGATCAGCCAGCCTTTTTCAATGCTGGAGCTCTCACTCGCGCTCCTTTCGTGTGGCAATTCGGCTCCGGGGGCTGATAGAATCAAGTTTAACTTGTTGAAGAACCTCCCAGACGTCGCTAAGAGGCGCATGTTGAACTTGTTTTGTCAGTTCCTAGAGCTCAATATTGTTCCGGATGATTGGAGGCAAGTGAGAGTTATAGCCATTAAAAAGCCTGGAAAACCGGCTTCAGATCATAACTCGTATCGTCCCATCGCGATGTTATCGTGCATTCGAAAATTGTTGGAGAAAATGATCCTTTTTCGCTTGGACAAATGGGTTGAGACGAACCACCTACTCTCAGATACTCAATTTGGTTTCCGTAGGGGCAAGGGAACGAACGACTGTCTCGCGTTGCTTTCCACCGAAATTCAGTTGGCTTTTGCTAAAAAAGAGCAAATGGCTTCTGTGTTCTTGGATATTAAGGGGGCTTTTGATTCAGTATCGGTTGAGGTCCTTTCAGACAAATTCCACGCATGTGGCCTTTCTCCATTAATTAATAACTTTTTGTACAATTTGCTGTCAGAGAAACATATGAGCTTTTCTCATGGAAACTCTACAGCTTCTCGATTTAGTTACATGGGCCTCCCCCAGGGCTCATGTTTAAGCCCCCTTTTGTATAATTTCTACGTCAGAGAAATTGACAATTGTCTAAGTGACAACTGCACGCTGAGACAACTTGCAGATGACGGAGTGGTGTCTATGACAGGGCCCAGAGAGGCCGACCTGCAAGGACCCTTACAGGATACCTTAGACAATTTGTCTACTTGGGCTATTCAGCTAGGTATCGAATTCTCCACGGAGAAAACTGAGTTGGTCGTTTTTTCTAGGAAGCATAGCCCAGCACAACCGAAGCTTCAACTTTTGGGTAGGCCGATCACTCATTCCATGTCTTTCAAATATCTTGGGGTCTGGTTCGATTCCAAATGCACCTGGAGATCCCACATTGAGTATCTGAGACGAAAATGCCAACAAAGGATCAATTTTCTTCGAACAATTACCGGAACGTGGTGGGGAGCCCATCCACAAGATCTTCTGACGTTGTACCGGACAACGATTTTATCGGTTTTAGAGTACGGTAGTTTTTGCTTCCAGTCGGCGGCTAAAACGCACATCATCAAACTGGAACGGATCCAGTATCGCTGTCTTCGTATCGCGTTACGATGCATGCACTCGACTCATACGATGAGTCTCGAAGTGTTAGCGGGCATGTTGCCACTATCTGATCGGTTTTCGGAATTATCCCTCAGGCTCCTCACCCGTTGTGAAATTATGAACCCACTGGTGATTGCAAACTTTGAGAAGCTTCTTGAGCTAAACCCCCAAACTCGTTTTATGACATTGTACTACGTGTACATAACACAGGATGTCAGCCCTTCACAGCATAATCCTCATCGTGTATGCTTCTCTGACTTCGGCAATTCAGTTAGTTTTGATTTATCTATGACGCGGGAGATTCGTGGGATCCCAGAACATCATCGTTCCATGATTGTTCCGTCAATTTACGCTGCAAAGTTTGGCCAAGTTGATTCCGCAAGATCGTTCTTCACAGATGGATCACTAATAGAGTCGTCCGCTGGTTTTGGTATTTTTAACGAATTTCATAGTGCCTCTCGAATGCTTCAAGCTCCTTGTTCCGTATTTGTTGCTGAACTGGCGGCAATACACTATACGCTAGAAATGATCGCCTCACTTGCACCAGATCACTATTTTATTTTTACGGATAGTCTCAGTTCTGTCGAGGCTATTCGATCCATGAGGCCGGTAAAGCACTCCTCGTATTTTCTCATGAAAATACGAGAGCTTTTAAGTGCTTTATCTTTAAGATCTTTTGTCATCACCTTTGTATGGGTCCCATCTCATTGCTCGATTCCGGGCAATGAGATGGCGGACTCACTTGCTAAGGTGGGCGCTATGGAAGGCGATATTTACGATCGACAAATCGCCTACAACGAATTTTTCTTCATTTATCGTCAACAGTCACTCGTCAGCTGGCAGAATAAGTGGAGTGAAGGGAGTTTGGGACGATGGCTATATTCGATCATCCCTAAGGTGTCGAAGAGTCCTTGGTTCAAGGGGTTGGATGTGGGTCGAGACTTCATTCGTATGATGTCTCGCCTCATGTCCAATCACTATTCGTTAAACGCTCACTTGTTCCGTGTTGGGCTGGGAGACAGCAATCTCTGTGAATGTGGACAAGGTTACCAAGACGCCGATCACATCCTTTGGTCTTGTGCTGAGCATCGTGGAGTCAGATCTGAGCTGTGCGATTCCCTTCGGGCTCGAGGTAGACAACCTAATGTTCCAGTTCGGGATATTTTGGCTAGACGTGATCTGGAGTTTATGAAACTCATATATGTTTACTTTAAGAATACTAACCTTAGATTGTAAGTTTTATTAACCTTGTGTTTAGTTTGTGTATTGTGCGTGTAGTTTTTTTTAATGTTTGTTTTCAAGATGAATAGAAATTAAATTATTAAATATTTTTAATTAATTATTATTTTAATTAAATATTTGTATCGAAAACCACATTTCAAACCTCCCTCTCCCTTTTCCCATCCAAAAAAAATTGTAAATCTCCACTAACCTCGAGACAACCGCGAGTATCCGGTCCAGCTCCTTTAACTTATATATACACGGAACCGAATTTTGTTCATTTAAATCAAAACTATAAATGTTCATTCTATAAACATACGAATAATTCAAAATAAATTAAAAACATATTTGCAACAAAAATATATATGTTTGAATTAAAGTCAGAAGCATGTTTATTTCAACAATATAAGATTTGGGTAAACGATTTTTAGCGTGCCCTGTCTTTTTTCCTTCTTGTTTACATTCGGAAAAAAAATTGCCCCAGCTTTACCAATCAACTATGAAAATGGCCCGCAACAAAACCAAAATCATGGATCCGGAAACCCACCTAGGTAAGTGTCTGAACAAAGTTCAAGCTCGATAAAACCGGAGGAACCCCAGAGTATCGACGTCACTCTGTCGTTTCTGATGCCGATCCCTGTATCATCCTCCTTCACAACTTCACAAGAAAAACGAAAATCCGAAATGGATTTTGAATCTTTTCCGGATCCTCCAACACCGAACGTAGAAAGAGGACCAGCGTTAGAAACGACAAAGTGACGCTAATATCACAAAGTTTCACTGGTTTTACTGAACTGGAATCTCCAGACACTCATCCCGACGGGTCCCCGCATCTCGGACCAGGACTCCAACATCCACAGGCCACCCTTAATCGCACCCGAAAAAGAGCAGGAGTTTAGATGCCCTGTCTGCAGATCGTTTTTTCGTCTCATTGCAATCCATTTTTTTTTTGCTTTATCCTACATTCGAATGCTAATATAATTTAAAATTAAGTATGTATCTTTCAAACATTTGAAGCATGTTCAAAATAAAAATATTTATTTTTGTTCGCATAGTTTTCAAATCAAACAAAAATATTCACGTTTATTTTCAACACGAATATTTTTAAAATAAACGTTACATTATTTTTATTTGGAACATTAATGTCACATGACTTCAAACATGGAATACGTTTGAAATAAACCTTTTTTATTTTTGTGGCCAGAACAAACTGAGTTTACGTTTAAATTTACCTAAAATATTTTCGTTTCAACAATAAATTTTTCTGCGTGATAGAGGTAACTCTAAGACCACTGGGTCCCGAAGAAAATCATTATTATTTTTGGCTCACTTAGTACCAGAACAACGGTCCCAAGCACTCCCAAGCTATTTCACTCACCCCTGCATGTTCTGCATGAATCCACACACCCCTGATGTTATCTGTCAAACTTTCATAGCGAATCAAAACAAACATAGTGTAGTAATAGAATTTCAACTAGAATAGGGTACTTTAATCGTTTGCTTGGGACCAATAGGCTACTAAAGTGGTGAGCCAATTTAAAATCGTTAGTTTTGTATTGATTGTCGGTACTACCAACTACAATACTTTTAAATTGTCCGTTAAATGCTTGTTCGATGAACAACTTGCGAGTGTTATGTCTGTTTGTCTGTGGTTGAGTGATTGGTATTTTTGTTTTTTTATTTTTATTAAAGACCATCGCTTGAGAATAATAGATCGTTGCAGTATCCTTGTTCTCGAGAAAATCTATGTGTAAAATATCTTGCTTCATTTCGCATATGGAATATCGCTTCTGTAGGCGCGTTCTGCCTTCGCTCGGGACGTCCCGCATAAACGCAAACCATCACTTGACCTTACCGATAATGGTTATAAATTGTTTATAATCCCTCCTAAACTTTAACTGAAATGGTTTTGGAACCTTACATGAACGTTTGTGTGATAACGTTTTAACCTTATGTATTATGGTTTTTACACACAAAAAATTATCATTCATAATATTAAAAAAACCGTTGGTAGAAATAAAAGTTTGCATTGGTTCTTTTTGGTAGAAAGTACTTAACTTTCAACACGAAAGTCAGCCAACTGTCAAATCAAAAGTTTAACATATTATTAATTTTAAAAGTTGAAACTTTCAAATCGAATTGTAGAACTGTCAAACTGAAAACCTAATCCTTTTAGATTGACGTTGGAAAAGTGTTGCTTCAAAACACGGGTATTTCTTCGCAATTTGTATAAGTTTTCATCTCAATTACAAATTATTTTTAAATTAATTGCTTTTATGATGCATGCAGAAAATAATAAATATTTATTTTTATGTAAGTAAATTCTTAATATACATAATTTTATGTTTAATTAACATTTTGTTGAATGTTGTTTGGAAAAAATCTAACTCAGTATCGGAACAGATATTAGTCTTCGGCGGATAATGAAGGTTTCCTCCTAAATACGGGGTTCCAACGTGCAGCGGACTTGGTCGAACGAAAGTGCATCTTGCTTTCGTTGCTGGCCGACAATAAGCACCAAGCCGGGTATGGATCGGGCGATCGGGCGTCTGAATTTTACCAGTAGGAAAGAACGGAGTCTCTAATCCCTATTGATAGCCACCAAAAACGTCTCGGCTGTGTGCTCCAACGTCCCAAGATGCTTTCGATCTGAAAAATTATCAATTTTATTTTCAAAATCATCCTCGAAATATGTAGACAGTAGTAGCAATCTTACATTCTGCGAAAAACTCAATCTTTTTCACTGCCTCCGGTACCGGAATCGGTTCCTCCGGTTTGGAATTTCGGAAGTGTACGATGCACAATTGA
The DNA here is from genome assembly GCF_037179485.1 of Ochlerotatus camptorhynchus. NCBI lineage: Eukaryota > Metazoa > Arthropoda > Insecta > Diptera > Culicidae > Ochlerotatus > Ochlerotatus camptorhynchus. The sequence goes on from NW_027041209.1 coordinate 609,737, forward strand.
TTTTCTGCGGTCTAGTATCTTACCTTATATGCCCTATTAGATTTTTGGACAATGACAATGAGCTTTTCAGGAGGTCATTTTTGTTGGGATGGCAACCACTGCTCGGTTTGCCCCCACCAAACTACGGCACTGCGTAGAGGAAAAACGTCACTTTGTTTACTTTTGCTTTTCTCATTCCAAACACTTTTCTCGCAGAATACACACGTTGTTATTTGTAACCTAAAAAGTAGTTCACGTTTCTTTCTCCTGGTCCATCCGAAATCCCATTAATTTTGACATTTGTACAATTTTTGTTTTAAAAATGTGAACTTTTAAAATTACGTGTCGATGCCAAATAAAAACTTTCAAATCATAGAAAATAAATTCACTTGGAATATTTTCGTAGTTGAAACTACCAAATTCGAGAAACTTTTAATTTGAATTGGTAACATTTTTATAGATACCATTTTTGTTTTTTGTGTGTAGGAAGCGGACCTTACAAATAATGAGTCGTTAAGAACCATTACCATTTCAAATTCTTGTTTTCTCCATACATTTTCGGAAAGACAACTATATTAGAACGTTTTTACTTATGGTTTGAGAACATTAATCATTATGGTTATGGTAGTCAGTAAGGTCCATTAATCGTTTTGTATTATCGCTCAACTTTACGTGGAATATATCGCGAACTGATAATTATTAATTTACAGGCAACCAATTCGCGATATATTCCACATAAAGTTGATCGATGTTACAAAACCATTCATGGGCCTTACTGACTACCATAACCATAACCATTGCCCGTTGCGACCGTCGCCAAATGAGAATTTAACACAAGCGCGACTATATTTTACGGGGGCGACCCCGGCGTATTGGTTATCATCCATATCTCTCACGCCAAAGTCACGAGTTCAAATCTCACCCCCAGACAAGTCACGAATGACCCAAATGCGTTAAAATGACTAAAAAAAAAAAACAACATTATTTTACACTTGTTAAACTGATTGATACCCAGGATTTCGCGTAACTTTTAATCTGTTTAGAGCAACCGTAACGGTACGCTGCTAAACTCATTTTAGCAGCCCTCATCATAGCGGAGCTACCGTATCGGGGGTTGCCATACGAGTAACTAAAATAGCAGTCGGCTTCTCGGTGAGAAGCGCGCTACCAAATTTAGCAGCGCGGGAGAAAGGTACGGACAAAGGTGCGAGTAAATTGATAACCACGATAGCAGCGACCGGTGTGGAGAAGAGTGACTAAACTAAAATGAGAGCGCTGTGCGCTGTTAAAATAGTCGCGCAAATGACAACGACCGTTACGGTTGCTCTTAGAACTGGATTTAGAATAGAAATCTTTTGAGTGCGTGAAGGATTTTCCTTCGGTGCAACAGCACCGCCACACCAGCTGCGGTAAAACGTGGTTGCGGTGTAATACACGAATACCCATCAGTTGTATTTTTTGACGGTAACTCTCGCGTCACTTTTCAAATAGACCAATCTAACAAATGTAAGCAAATGGAGTTACTCGATAGAACAAAACGTCCAATGTAACACTCATTGATTATGTCCTTGAAAAATCGACCAATTTAACATGTCGTTGACATGTTACTTGACTTGTAAAAACGTCCTGTGTTTTTTTTCTCTGTTTTATAGCATGAAATTCAAAGTAAAATTGTGATTTCACAGTTTCTACTGAATTTTCAACGTTATTATTCACTGCCTGCAGTAAAAATAGTAAAGAGTTTTTTGGCGTTTGATCGGCGCACACTACTGCACTATTTAAATCAAACGATTGCGAGGAAAAGGGAAACAGATTAGAGGGAAAACAAACCATCCATTCATCCATGTGAGCTAGTTAGAGAAAGACGATTAAACGTCAAAAAGGTCTATTGCATAATGCATTGTTTCTAAACAGTTAAAATAATAATCTGTCGAACTTCAACTTCGATTTTCTCTAAATGGGGGATATGTTACATTGGTCAATTTGAAAAGTGACGCGAGAACTGTTGTCAAGAAATCAAAATAAACTTCACTATTTTGCTAAGGTGTGCTAGAGTAAAAAGTGTTCAATTTTTTCGATTTATTCAAGGGATCTATTTCTTCCGATTTCGATGGAAATCACTCTTAGCCCAGAACCTGGGCTCCCAAAAGCGGAGGATCCTTCCCAAAACGAAGAGTCTGTTCCTAATTCTTCGGAAGCAGATCGGAAAGAGATCGATGATTATGTCGCAGAGCTCGGTGTCAAATACGAGCAAAAATCACATCTCCGGTCCCAAAATGTAGCGCCGGATCGTCCTCCGGAATCGTTTTTCACCAAATGCGATTCTAGTTTGAAGAAAAACACTGCGTTTGTGAAGAAATTGAAACAATTCACTGCCTCTCAGTTGGAGGGATTGCTGAAGGATATGACTGGATTAAATCTCACCAAATACATTTCAGAGGTAAGTGCTGCAATGGTGGAGGCCAAGCTAAAGATGAGCGATGTAGGACCAGCTTTGACGCTGTGTAGTAAATTGCACCAGACGTATGCGGATTTCAGTCCAAGCTTTCTGGAAAATTGGCAGAAGATTTTACACGTCAGAGCAGGAGAAAAGATTGGAAATCCAAGCAAAATGAGAGTGGACTTGAGATTTTATGCCGAGCTCGTGAGCATTGGAATCTTCAGCAATAAAGTTGGGCTGCCATTGTTGGGAGCTTGCTTGACTGCACTTATCTCGCAGGACAAGGATGAGCATAGTAACTTATCGATTATCTTGTCTTTTTGTCGGCACTGTGGAGATGAATATGCTGGGTTGGTTCCTCGGAGATTGCAGGAACTGGCTAAACAATTCGACGTTCCGATTCCTTCTTCAAGTCTTTTGAATTCCGATAAACAACAGAATTTAAGGAATTTACTCAAAGACTATTACCAAACAGTATGCGATCATTTAAAAAATGAGCATAAGCAGCTACAGTATGCGGAAAAATCCAGGCGTAGAATGCTGGAGTCGAAAGGAGAAGTTCCTAATGACAAGAAAGAGCAAATTGAAATGCTGCAAAATAACTACGACAAACTGCTGTCGTCAACGCAAGCCATGGCAGACTTACTGAACGAAAACTTGCCGGAACTTACTGTGGAAATTGAAACCTGCCCCTCTGAAGGAAACGTGATTGATAACATTGGAGATGAACAATTTGCTAATCTGGATCCATGGGGCGACGAAGATACTCGAAATTTCTATGTCAATCTTCCCGATCTGCGTCAGTTTCTTCCAAATTACTGTGGAAAGAAAGAAGAAGTAATCCCTGATGAGCCGGTCATGACAGAGGAGGTGCTTGATATGGAAGTTGAACAGGAACCAGATTGTGAGGAAGTTGTAGATCCTCCCTCTGAAATCTCCGAAACAGCAGAAGTTGAAGAAGAGCCTACAACGGCACCGAGTACCCCTCATCATCATGCAAATCGGGAGCATTTCGAAGCGTTTATAGCAAATTTGCAAAATTGTGTCAATACCGAACTGATCGATTCGGCAGCGATTGAGTTTTTACTAAATTTAAATACGAAAAACAACAGGAAGAGAATTGTGAAAATTTTATTTGGAGTGCAGCGGACGCGACTAGATTTGCTGCCGATGTATGCTCGATTTGCAGCTATTATCAACTTGGTTTCTGCAGATGTTGCCGTCGATCTGTGTCAGATGTTGAGAGTCGACTTCAAATACCAGATCAAGAAAAAGGATCAAATAAATATCGAAACAAAAATCAAGGTGGTGAGATATATTGGTGAGCTGGTTAAGTTTGGACTTTATAACAAAATCGAAGCACTGTTTTGCTTGAAATGTTTGCTGCACAACTTTCAGCATCACCACATTGAAATGACGTGCGCTTTTCTGGAGGTATGCGGAGTGTATCTTTACAATTCAAAGTATGTATGTCTTAGAAGGTATCGTAGTGCATCTAACCAAAACTTGTGTTTTGTTTTGTTACAGGGACAGTCGTCTTCGCACTAACGTGTATCTCGAGCAAATGATGCGTTTAAAGACTAACACTACGATGGATAGTCGCCACGCACAGCAGGTTGAAACTGCTTACTACTTGGTGAAACAACCAGAAGGAATGCGCATTCAAAGAAAAGTGCGCCCTCTATTCCATACGTATATCCGCCACTTGATCTTTGAGGAACTGAACAAATCAAATGTGGATAAAATGATTAAGCTGCTGCGACGCTTGAATTGGGAAGATCGCGATACACACGACTACGCGGTCAAGTGTCTTTCTAAGGCGTACAGTATTCGATACCATTTGATACGAAGTTTGGCTGACTTGGTTTCCGGATTGAGCTCGTATCAGGAGAAAGCTGTCGTCAAAGTGATTGATGCTGTATTCGAAGACATTCGTGCTGGACTGGAAATTCACGATACAAAACATGCCCAGCGTAGAATAGCGATGGCCAAGTATCTGGGTGAACTGTACAACTACCGTCTAGTAGAATCGAAAAATGTACTGAATACGCTCTACTCTATGATATCCCTGGGGGTTAGCTTCAGTCATGAAGTGCCCTCGGAAGTAGACCCTCCGGCCAGTTTGTTCCGACTGAAATTGGTGTGTGTCCTACTCGACACATGTGGGCAGTACTTTACTAGTGCGACCAGTCGTAAAGGATTGGACTACTTCTTAGTATTCTTCCAAAACTACTATTGGTTCAAGAAATCGGATCCCATTTTTACCAGCGAATCAAACAAGGACCTCTTCCCTATCCTGATAGATCACATGTATAAGGTAAGATCGACTTGATCCCTAGGGTTGGTAGCGTAATTAACTTTTGAGCAAATAGACAAGCGATATCGATTTTGGAAGTCTGCTATGCCAAAACTCTCTGGGGGTTAAGAATTTGGGCTTAATAGGAGTTTAGTTTAGTTTTCTTTACTATTGAGACTTTTAGTCATGCGCTAATTTCAGATATCGTGAAGCACCGAAGTCCGGACACGCTCACAGTGTGATGTCACAGGACATGTTTTTTTTTAATTAATAGGACGTTGACTCTACTCACTGAAAATGTTTTTCTGAAGAGTGCGCTAGTAGCGCAAAGGAGGTAAAACATCGATTTAGTGCTATCCATCACTACGCAGTATCAAATTCGTTTGTATTCATTTCAATCATGCGACTGACTAGACTGACCCACATTTATATGGGGAAATTTTTTTTTTATCATTTTTTCAACGGGTCAACCCCTAGATTTGTGCCATTAGGTGAAAAAACCACTCTGAAAATTTAAATTCATGCGAGCTGGCGCTTTTGATTTAAAATTAAAATTTATATGGGATATTCGTTGAAAGATATGGAGACATAATATTCCTTAACTCTTTCGTGCATAGAACTGGTTCAGCAAACTCGAATAAACTCAGAATTTCAGCACACGTAGCTTAAACTATAAGAAACAACTTTGCTGGAGACAGCATCACGATTCAAGTTAGTATTATGGAGATATCAATTAATTGTGTGCATTCTGTTTGTTGGTGCCTTTTCCATCCAACCCTCAACATCGAAAGGGTTGGGGGGGTTAAAGTCTCTGGTTGAACATATCTTTTTCCTGGGGTGAAAATGGGGTCTATCCAATATCCTGTCCTTCCTGGTGGCTTACGGGAATGTTTCGGCCATCGTTGGTTACACAAAACACGGGTTTTACATTACACTGACACTTCAGAATAAAACTACTTTATTTTACGCTCGTAGGGCCCTAGAATCCGTTTGCCATACCAGGCAGATTGAAACTATTTATCTAATTTCCTACATCTACCCGAGCACCCCGTAATCATGAATCCATGACGCCACCGATCTCTCCAAACCGATCGATGATGTGTATTTTCTTAAGTGTTGTTGTCCGTCGCAGAGAGTAGAAAGTTTGTCTACCCAGGGTTGTATCCTTGGGTGGGTGGTATTCACGCTGCTCCCGAACACTTCTTGTATATTGGAACAAAATACAGGCAGCTTAAACAACGTATCAACTAGATTACCACTAAAAATAAAAGTTCATATTTTCCACAGGCCAACATCCAGACGCGTGTCTTTTGGTGCGAAACCACTCTCTGAATTTTTCAGCTCCTTTTGACGTTACGTTGGCTGGCGCTTTTGGTTTGAATAGAGGAATTAATAGCGAATTCGTTCATTATCGGGGTAGGAACCAGTACCAACCCAGTGCGAAACCGAACTTTTTGTCAGTGCGAACCTCAACCTAAGCTAGGTTTTAAAAACAAACGACTAAACTGACGTTTTTCAGAAAACAAGCCGACCCAATCTTGATACCCGATCCAGGTTGGAACTGAATAATAAACGAATTCGCTATAAGATGAAGAAGAATATATTTTAAAAAATCTATATTTTTGTCATACACCACCGTGCACCGCCGTAATTGAGTAATAGTGTCCACCATCAAATCCCACAGATGTTGCCCCGCCAGTGGTGGATGCACCAGTTTTTCGATATCGAGATTTTCGAAAAATCGTCGATTTGTCTTCAAACCTTGCTTCTAGCAGTGAGAAAATTTCTACATTTTGTTCTTTTTATGCCATTTGCTGAGTTAAATTTAACCTAAGAGGAAGAGGAGACAACTGGCTTCTTACTCTTTTATCTCTATCTCTATCTATCTCTATCGCTATCTTGCGTACTTCAAATCGGCCAATCACGAGCTGGTTCGCGTTTAGCAGAAAGGTGGTTCGTTTTCACCCCCGTATTGTCTCCTTTTCCTATTAGAATTTAACTCGTGGTTAAAAGTGACATTTCGAAAGTTATTTTCTATGTTCGAAAATCCCCGTGCTGTCGATTGACCGGTTTTCGAGCCACGGTTTTTAAAAATTTAACTTCTTGTCTGTCAGAAATAACCATGTTTAGATAAAAAAAGAAATAACCATGCTGTCAAATTTTAACCAAAAGTTCAAAAAAAATCGCCAAATGGTTCAGAGCCTTAGGCTATGTTCCATTAGGAAAATTTTCACTTAGATTTGACATTTCAAAAATAAATTAAGATGCTCGAAAATCCCTCTGTTGTTGATCGGCCGATTTTCAAGAAAGCGTCTGTAAAAATTGATTCCATTTCTGTCAGAAATAAGTCTGCTAGAATAGCAGGTTTATTTGAAAAATTTCCATCTGTCAAATTTAAGTAAATATTCACCAAATGGAACACAGCCTTAGTAATGGTGACATTATGTAGAAATAATGTATCGGGCAAGTTGCACCATTATTGATATTTTTAATTAAAAGTGAATTTCGCCATACAAGGCTGCTCGATATGTGGTGGTGAGTGCTATCAGAAGGACCATAAAACACCTAATTCTACGCATTCTGTTGAAAATTTAACTAAGAAGTAAACAAATATTGTTGCTGAAAGGTTGTGCTAATTACGCCAAATGCCGCTACCCCGAAAGTCACTTCCCCGACGTAATTACCCCGAATGATCATTTCCCCGAATGTCTTCTGCTTTCTTTTGATTATTAAGCAGTATGATTCGACATGGATCCAATCGACTTTGTTCATTTGCCAACTTGTCACTCCTTAAGAGGAAGAAGTGACAATTAGCTTCTTACGCTTTTATTTCTATCTCTATCTATATCTTTATCTATCTCTATCTTACGCACATGAAATCGGCCAATCAGGAGCTGGTTCACGTTTGAGAGAAAAGTGGTTCATTTTCGCCCCTGTATTGTCACCTCTTCTCTTAGGTCACTCCCAACATAGTTTACCCATTTTTTAGTTTTGACCGATCTGGGTGGATTCTATACAAATTTGGGTAGTTTTGAAATAGCGTGTAGTGAGGAAACGGAAACGGTAGTAGCAAGCTGATGAAGTCAGCTGTTAAATAGTTAGGGGGCCCTACAAAGCTGCATTACCACCAGCGTTGGCGAAGGGATTCAAGGCTGGACTCCGAGAAAGGTACCAATCAATGAGCATGGCTCTCAAGAATTCTGGGAAAGAAATTACGGGATATTTCATCAATACCATTTCACTACAGGAAAAACCGTTGCCAAGTGAAAAAACAGCAACGGGTGAGTTTGGAGCAATAACGGGTATTTCCCATTACAAAAGAGGATTACGACTCAGTCCAAGTGCCGGAAATGCTACAAGATTGGCCACATAGCCAAGTTCTGTCCTGAAAATCAAGGTACTACCTTGGAAGGTAGCAAGAAAGCCGATGCATTTATACCACTGTGTGGTGTCGACGATTCAAGGTAAAGAGAAGAACTATTGGTAAATACTTAGATTCAGGAGCTGCCAGACACATGACTAGGAATCTGGAACTCCTGAAGGTCGTGCGTAGTGGCAACGGTATAGTTGTAACTACCAACAAGGAGCGATGAAAATCAAAGCATGTGGAACGGCCACTCTGTATCCAGTGTACCAGGATCATGAATATAGAATTCCTGATCACGATGTGCAGTTCATAGCGGATCTATCGACACATCTTTTGTCGGTGGTTCAAACTGTGAAGAATTGCTTCAAGGTGGTGTTCCAATTAAGTGGAATCTCAAGGGAAGCTTGTTGCAACCGGTATTATTGAAAACGATCTGTTCAAGATAGTGCAGTTGAAAGTGGCAGGTTAAGCAATGTTGACTTCTGTCGGTGTATCTCTTGAAACTTGGCACAAGCGGATGGGACATCTTAACTACAACAGAAGAATCTTGCCAACAGTGTGCAGCAAATCTTCGGTAAAAACCACAACGATTGTACCATATATCCAATGTGGAAGCAAACCCGTCTTCCGTTTAGTAAGAGTGGATCGAGAGCAGAATAATTATTGGAAGTAATCCATAAACGTAGCGGGGTCCAAAGAAGTTCCATCACCGTTAGGAAGCCGTTATTACGTGTCGTTCATTCATGACTGGTTGCGTACGATGTTCGTGTACCTCTTGAAGTCGAAATCTGAAGATGAGGTTCTCGGTCGTGGAGGCACCGACATGAATGACCATAGAAAAAACAATAAAATTTCTGACCAAAGCACACTACTGACATCTGACTCCGTGTTCGCGAGAAATATTTAGCTAAACCATGTACCCACCACCTGCAAAACTTAGGTTCGTGTTTGATCTATTTTGGACAAATTATTTTTATCTAGATCAAAAATCCTATGGTTTTGACAGTTCGGATCACTGCACATTTAAATCGGTCGTTTACGATTTTCGGACATACGTAAGAATTAAGTGCCGTGTCGGTTTGTCGGTGGTGGACTGCCGCTATTCGCATAAAAGTCCCATGTCCTATGGATTTCCTATCTACATAGGACTGTTATGCAAATAGCGGCAGTGGAGCTGTGTACAGAAGATAAAAATCTTGCGAACGGACAATGGTTATAAATATACCAATAATGGGTTCCAACGTTACTAGAAGCAAGTGGGAACACGGTACCAAACCACCAACGAGTACACACCGGAGCAGAATACACTTGCGGAACGTGCCAATCGCACGATTGCATAACGATCACGTTGCATGTTGTTTGAAGCCAACTTTCCGAAGTCTCTGATAAGGGAAACTGCTGCTGCGGTCTCCCTCGTAAATCGGTCTTCCACTCGCGGTCACGATTTAACTCCTGAAGAGGTCTGGAGCGGCAGGAAGCCCGATATTCCCATGTCAGGGTATTTGGAACGAAGGCGATGGTGCAAGTACCAACAAATAAACGATGTAAGCGGCATCCGAAGTAGAAACCGTGTGTGCTAACTGGATTTGAGGAGGAAACAAAAGGAACCCGTCTATATAATCCTAATTCGATGAGTTTCCTGAAAAACAGAAAAGTATGTGTGCTAATGCATGCGTTTTTCCGGCAGAACAGCAACGAACGATAGTTTTAGTAAATTTCGAAGACGTTCTAGCTCCAAAGAATCTCAAAATTCATGGAAATGATGAAGTTGCCTTCCATTCATTTTGACTAAAAAAATATTTTATGAAATTATGGAATAATAAGATATTATGATGTGTAAGTAACAAGAGAAGATTTTAAAGTTTGTGTTTGACACATAAAACCTGAAAATTTAGCTTTGACAGAGTCACAATGAGCGATTTTCTGCACGGCGTATGAGAACGACCCAAATTTGAGTTTAGTTCACTCATAATCGCCAAAAGTGCAGGAACTCAGCGATGAGTAAAATTTGTCTCATGGTTTCCTGTGGAAAACCTAAAAAGTCTGCCGGAAAATGAGGAAATTGACGAAAATTTTATTCAGTCTCGGAGTAGTACCAATAGACTGAGTGAATCCAATCTTTACTTTTCTCAAATTCGGGAATTTTTCCCTGGAAAATCCTGGAAAAACCTGAGGCAAATTAACTCATCGCTGAGTTCCTGCACTTTTGGCGATTATGAGTGAACTAAACTTAAATTTGGGTCGTTCTCTTTCGCCGTGTGATCGCCTTTTCGCAAAGAGTGAAGAGCGAAGAGTGGGTGAGATAAATGACAAAATCGCTTATTCCAACTCTAATGTAGCAAAATTGATTGGTATTATGTGTCAAACACAAACTTCACAATATTTTCTTGATGTTTACACAAACAAAATATTATCATAATATCTTATTGTTCCATAATTTCATAAAACATTTTTTTTGCCAAAATGAATGGAAGGCATCCTGGTTGCATATAAAGAAGAAGAGATCAATGATTCAGAAGAAGTCGAATACCAGAATGACATTCCCACAGATACGCTAGTCGACATGACCGTGCTCCCTTCGCGTCAATCTTAAAATTAAAATCGGTTACAGGTGTACTGGAGCACATACTCCCAGGCAAGTACAATAATTTTCATGTTCAGTGCAAAGCTCTTCCCGTAAATAATTTCCCTTTCGTGAATCATTTTCACTGGGTCGTCGCCTGGCATTCTTAATACGTGTCCAGCCCACCGTAGTCGCTCAATTTTTGCAGCATGGTGTTGTTCCTCCACGAGTATAGTCTAGATCTCGTGGCCGTAGAGAAACACCAGTCTATTCAGCGTCTTGTAGATAGTCAACTTATTCAACCGGAGTGTCCTCCGGAGTGCAAAGTAGGCACGATTCCCTACCATAATTATGCGAAACGATAGCATAATCATAGCCTATTATAGTTTTGTAAATTATCTTTAATGTAAGAATATATTTCCATATTTACGTTTTATGTGATCAATTTGCCCTCGAATTACGGTGTTAAGTTTAGATTTGCGTTTATTCTCTTTATTCCAATGCTACATAAAAACAATATAAATCAGTAAAACTAATTGGAAACATCCGTGAAGCATTTAGTTTCAATGAAGACGCTTGATCCTTCAAAATCAATCTTCTTAAGAACATTACTTTCGATTTAACTATGCAAACAAAAAGAACTCATCCATTCATCAGTTATCGATGTCCTCAATGACCTTAATTTGTAATTAATCAAAGCTAATTTGCTGAATGATCTTTTACCGCAACTCAACAATTGGTGAAAAACAAGCACATACATATTGGCAGAACAACATATAAAATTAAATCAGATGCTCAGAACTAAGCTTTATGATTGAACTTAAAATGATTTTTTTTTTTGCTTTAGCAGAAACAAAAAATAATAAATTTAAAAATACATTAAACGTTTGCTCAGCCTCCATGGCCAAGTCTCAAATCCGACCCTGATCACGTGAACAGAAAAAGTATGGTCTTGGACCCCCCCCCCCCCCCCCTCCACCTATCCTAATCCTTAATTTTTTGGTCAAGCAATCCCAAAAAAGATTCGTTTCGTGTCTAAAACAATGTCACTCCAGAAGATGGGACTCATAGCTGATGGATTTTGTGCTTTCAGGAATGCTTCAAAAATCTTCGACCGAAACTAAAGCTGTTCACGAGCTATGACGCAGCCAAGGAGGCGATAGAGAATCTAGGAAAGAAAATTTATCCCCATTTATATAACGTTCGGGACGAAGACGACCGTAGTCTCAAAACAATCCAAGAGAATGACACCGATAAGGACGACACCGTAACAGAAGACTGCACATCAGAGGCGTTCGGAGACTCTGAAGACGACGACGATAAACCACGAATTAAGCGAGGCGAAGATGAAGATGGTTTGGACGACGATATGGCTGAAGATGATGATGACGACGACGACGACGATTCGAATCAAGAACTTGACCCACTTGTTAAGCCTCCACCGGTGGAGAAGACGATTGAGGATCTGGAATTTGAGAAAGAATTCGAACGAATGGCTACGGAGAGCTTCTTGGAACGGTTGAAGGAACCAGTAAAGCTCAATACCAAGGATATTCCGGTACCGATTACGATGCGAAGCAGTGGTGCAAAAAAGACGTATGAACAGTTGCAGGTAATTTCTAATTATGCGAAATATTAGTTTAGCACCTAAAAAAACTTATTCTTATTCTATTCCAGGACAACAAAGACAAGTCTGACAAGGTTCCGTTCGTACTGATGGTACGAGGCAAAGGCAAACAGCAGCAGTACAAGACATTCGATGCTCCTTCAGACAGCCAGTTAGCAATATATTTGAAGGATCAAGAGCAGAAGATAAAAGAGGAGAATGATAGCGTAAAAAGGTTGACTCTGAATATCACCGAACGGCTGGAAGAAGAAGATTACCAAGAGTCGCTGCTTCAGAGTCAACGCTCGCCTGCAAGCAGTAAAATACGAATACAGAAAGCACCCAAGTTTAAACACCCCAAGGGAGCTCCAGATGTTGATGCAATCTTTCATTGAAGATTGCTTTGTTCGTTCGGATTATTCGATTATCATTATTGCAAGTCAACAAAAATAAACAGCGTAAATAAATTCAAGACTTGACTTAATGATTCTTTAAAATCCGATGTCGTTTTTGAGAGCAAGCAAATTCTGGAATTTTATTGAAACAAATACATAGAGTAACAGTAATCGTTTTCGTACGCGTGGTATGATTCGTGGAAGTAGCGAAAATTTATAATTTATTTATAATTATTGCTAATGTTTCAATATTTTATGGTATTGTTAACAGGGAATGAGCGTCGGAGCCCCATGCATTTTTCTCGATCAATAAACAAAGAGTCGACCTTGAGCTTAAGGTTGTGCTCTAGTTGCGATTTAGTTTTGAGCAGCTGCTGATGCTGTGCTTCCGCTTCTTGTAGCTTACGATGCAACGTGGCAACCGAGTCTTGAATCGTGCAAACTTCTTCCACCAGGCGAAGATGAGCATTATCACTGAAGGGAAGGTAAGATTATTAGTAACAATTTTGGGTGACTGACTGAATAACATGAAATGCTTACCGGCACATTTCGATACCAGGACGATGAGCACGTGCTTCCAATCTGGTATGTGCCACCTTCATCGGATTCGATTTGTCGTTGACAGCTTTGCGCAAAAGCTCAATATGTTTCTCCACATCAAATATTTCTTGTTGGGTCTAGTAATGAAAAAATAAATAAAATAAAATGAGAAATGCACTGCTGCTCATGGCAAGTCCGTCCTATAGCACAAATCAGCAAGCCGAGAAAAACGCGTTTTTAGTTTTCTTCGTTCCATTGCTTCTTTTGTAGTAGTTTGGTTGTTTTTTCAAACTTTTCCAGAACAAAATTGTTGAGTTCATGCAGTATAATGAATCTATGGGTGATTAGCTAACACTTACATTAAAAATAAATCAGTTTTGACAAAAACACAATCTTGCGATGAGCGGCAGTGCATATGTTAAGGTATAAGAGATGAACTAGTCGCAGGCTAAAAATCTCTATAGTAAAACATATATTCTAAGGTCATATATACAATTATTTCATATCACCGTTCATTATCGTTTATCTGTTAGGGACTGTCCATAAAGCACGTAGAAACATTTGGAGGGTAATATGCGATTGTCTGGGGTCCATACAAATATCCAAAAAAATGTATCGACGATTGACTACGTAGGAGGAGGAGTCGGGTCTAAAGCCTATAAAAAACCGTCTGCATAGTTTATGGATGTTAAATCACGCAAAGAGTGACTAATAGGGGAACTGGAGTAAAGATGAACTTTTGCCGTTTTTAAGTGATAGGGGAAATGGCTCTAATGTTGGCCTATGGATCTAAGATTGGGCACATCGCTAAAAGTCTGCTATTTATCAATTTTATCTAGATGAACGCGTCATTATGACGGTACTAATGGATATTTTTAGTCGCTATTGAAAGTTTAGTCGATTGCTGAATTTATGTAGGGGCCCAAATTAGGGACATGTAGGCCGACATCACCTACATTTCCCCTAATTTATCAAAATCATTCATCGCTCGAAACTTACAATCAATACATCTTCTATACGGGGATGGGATCTAATGTTAACTTTTGAATCAAAGATTAAATTATGGAGTGTACCTATCTTTATTATGAAAATACCGCGCTGGATAGTTAAAGGTAATCGATGTAGCATCTTTGAATTTTTGTTTTTCAAAATAGAGGCGCTTCGTTATCTACGTAGCTGTTTTTGAGCGATTTTAAAGACCCTCCCTCTCGCTTTCGTTCATACAAACTTTTAATAATTAGTATGAATCGTACTGCCCATAAATAAAAGCATAACTGTGCCATATGACCCCTTCCCCTGAGCTGCCTACGTAGTTTTTATGGGGTTGTCCATGGTTTTATGGTAGCGGCTGATCGTATAACACGTCGACAGTTTAATGAGGGGGGGGGGGGGGTGGAGAAAGGTTCACGTGTCTTACAAATTTAAAACATAAATTTAAGGATGATTGTGCACGCAAGGAGAGGGAAGAAAAAAATATCCATGAGGACTGTCATCTTCCTCTAAGCTTCTCACGTTTCTTATGCGAGTGTTTTGCCGTAGGCTAATGTCTATTGTCATCCACTATCCTCGAGAAGACCGCGAGTATTCGGTTAATTTCCTATAACTTTAGATTTAAGACATTAATAATGTATAACACCAATTATAACCTGGCTCTGTAAAGTTAATTCGATTGAGGCGGTATTTAACAAAAAAAAAACACAGTGACATGTCTAATGAATTATTTTTATGCAAGCAAAGTAAATGCTATCAACAGAGTTAGGATACACAATTAAAAAAATAAATAAATGGAAGCTTCAAGGTCTCATTAAATTGGTCCTCAGGTTTCTAGATGTAATATCTACGATACACAGGGTGAGCCAGAAATGATAAGTACGCTTTCAACACGCCGCCATTTGTATTCCGTTGAGGAAACATTTCTTAAATTGCTTGAGCCCCTAGTTTAAGATTCAACATACTGTTTCTATGTTCATAACTAGAGCTCTTAACAAGAAAGATTGTTAATTTTAATGATCATATCTTTAATTTTAACAACAGATCAACTTTCGTTCAGCTTGTACTTACTTTGAATGATAAGTTGTCAAATGCGGTCATTCTGTTTGCCATCTCAGCGATGAATTTCATGAAATTATCTCCGTAAATTTCTATGCGATTTTCTCCATTTAGTTAGAGTGTTTCACCGAGTATTCCAGAAATTGACACCACCACCATTTCACCAATCCATGAGCTGATCCCATATTTGAGGGGAGGGGGGGGGGGGTCAACCAGAATCCTTGGCGATATTGCTCAGATAAAACAAAGTTTTTAAATCAGCGCTGCCCAACCCAACGTGCGGCCCGCGGGTCGGACGGTGTCTCTGGATCTCAGCAATGATATCATTCTGGCCCAATTTTTTCATCATAATGAATTTTAGCCCAGAATGAAAAAACGCAGTAGGCTCTGCCCGCGAACGGTTGGTTTTGTTTTCGCTGGCGTTGATTTCATCTGTTTTCCGTTTTTTTTAATTGTACCAAGTCAAAAATATTAGTTTTCGCGTGTGGATAAGCGTATATCACGTTTTAATAAGCTTTTAATGGTATTGTAATTAACGTGAAAACTCTGGGACAATAATTTGTTCCGAGTAGCTGTGTTGCTGTGGTGTCGCGTTGGTCGATTTTTCCATTCGGTTCTTCTTGGTGCTTTGCCCCCCTTCCAAGGTGCTAGCGTTTTGCCTTCCGGAAGATGCACGCAAATGAGGTGTAAGGCAAAAATTCAGTGCAAATGAAAAAACTTTGCATGTGGTTCAATATGTTGTGTTCGGTTGTAAAAACAACGTGGAAGATTTTTTCGATTACCGCGAGTGAACAAACCGGTGCATTTTCGGAGGCAGAATTTGGTGAGATCCATCTGATTATAAATCAATCATAAATGCATATTTCCAAATATTACTAAATACGCGCCAGATTTCGAAACATCACATTTCGAAATCTGGAAGTGTGTTTGCAGTACCATTATTCATATGATAACGGTAGTGTTTACACGCGGGGCTTATTGTATGTGAAAGTAACCTCGGAATGGACGTGAATTACCAGGCATTCTGAAATGGGTTGCTGAATCTGCAGTAGAGCTATCGCTTTCTAACTCCCGGACTAAACTTGCTTTAACTTATTACATCGAGGATTGTTATAAGCAAATTTCTTCCATAATACCACTGCCGGCCAGTGGGGGTTAGATTGAATACACACATACACACACACACATAATGAATTTTAGCCCAGAATGAATGAGAAATTAATAGAATGCAGCTAAAAGACATCCATTGAACAGCAATTTGAAAAAAAGCAGGTTTGGTAGGCCTGTTTGAAATATTACAGTTAACTCCATAATATGTAGCTAAATCATTCTATTAAAACAGTGAACATGCCGCCGATTGATGCTCAGGTAAAAGTTCGTAATAAATAAAACTGCAAATAGTAATAACAATGGCAGTTTTTGATGGCAACAAAATAATGAAATTGATTCCTAGCAAATTAAAAAAGTATTGTATGAATTAATGATATTGTTCATTCGATACATGAGACGTTTCTAAAATATCGTTGCATAATTTTAAAAGCAAATATTGTTGAATCGCTTGTCACAGTTGTTTTTGAAGGTAACAACAAAGATTGTTGAAATGGTTACACGATTTTTGTTGATTCAAAAATAATGAATTATAAGTCGGCAATAATTTTTTTTTATTTGAAATGATGCAGATTTTTGTTGCAATTACAATTATTTTTTTTCTGCGTGTAATTACAATTATTTTCATAATACTGGATAAACACAGCTACTTTGTTCTAAAAAGTTATGAAAAACAGCCAAACTGGTTGCTCCATCACATAAGCAGCAATGGTACAAAGCAAACTTAAAACGCGTTTTTCTCGGCTTACTGATGTGTCCTATGGGACAAACATGCCATGAGCGGCAGTATACGTCATCCCGATTCTGAAAATACCCATAATAAAGGATATTTGAGAGTATTTCCCAGTTTTTCTATAACCAAAAGCCAACATCTTGGATTTGAAGATGGCGTCACACATCAATTTACGGTCTCTATACCTCATCCTGATTCCAAAAATATCCATATTGAAGGGTATTTGTCAGACTTCAAAATGATTTCTCGTTCCTTCGCTATCAATATTGTCAATCAAATTATGTGAGAATTATTTATGAACAGCTATCGCTTTACACAAATATTTTACTTGCCTTTTTGGGAGCACTGCTATTTAATTCTTGCCAATGGTCTGAACCAAGAACGATATACCCGGTTTTGGTTTCGTATAATTGAACCATGCAGAATCCAGATTTCGTGAACCAAAGCCAAAATTCTAACACACCGTTTGTCGGTTTTCAAGCTGCAGTTCTGTACATCAACTCGAAAACCGGCGGTCGGTTTTGATTTAGAACACTGGGTACACAGGAGTATTTTTAAAACCCGAACCAGCACACGATGCGCAAAGGTTGGTTCAGTTGCCCATCACTAGTGAACGTTCCCGTCAAATCGTGTTGGTACCTTTGGAGCACTTATTACTTGCGTCATAAGGAATAAGTGCATGGAAGACACCTAGACGGTTAGACGGGAATTCGCACTTTTCCCACACTTTTTAATAAGTGAAAACGAGCTTATTTGTCCAGTTTGGCAATTAATGGTACGGCTTGGCTAACAACTGACGAAGACGGAAAGCGATTACATCATATCAAGAAGACTGGCAACATTGCCCCCAACAGGGATAGTGGGGATAGTAAAGTGTGGGAACCCAACGTTGAGTATTACACGGTAACATCAAAATACCCAATAATGACTAAAGTAAGCATTTTCGAGGGAAACTGGGACTTTCATTAAATGAGTAAAGTTTTACCCATTTATGAGTAATTACAACTACAAAAACAAGTAGTAAGTATTCATTTTTGGGTAAAAATAACTCATAAATGGGTAGTATTTTCACTCATTTAATGGGTAGTCCCAGTCTCCCTCGAAAATGCTTACTTTGTAGTAATTATTGGGTATTTTGCGGTTACCGTGTACCATATATACCTATTTTTGGGTCCAACGAACTTACTTTTGGGTAAAAAGTGAGTGGGAAATTCCATACGTATTACACACAAGTAGATGAAAACAACAAAGAACCGGTGCGTTGAAGTTAAAATGCAATCAAAAGTACTTAAAGTAATTAATGCGTTATGAAGTAGTACTGACGGTAATCAAAATTATCTATCCGGAAATTAATGTAATTAAGTATTGAAAATGTAATTAAAGTACTCTAATTACGAAATTTCAACTGTAATTAATGGAGTTAAAAGGTAGTTAATGTTCTACATTGTGTAATTAATGTAATTAAAGTAGTAGTTAATGGAATTAATTTAATTACAGCCGTTGCCTGCGTTGGAGTTAAAGGTTATTGCATGCCCCTAGGCTCAACTCACGTAAATTTGAGTATATGCAATTTACTCAAAAGTAACTTATTGGGCTGAACCATATCGTTGGGTCGAATCTCTCGTTCTTTTTTAGTTTTTTGACAAAAATAACGAATGCAAGTGAGAAGCTGAACTCAAAATTAAGTAAAAAGAACTCAAATTGTGGGTAGTATTTTTTCTCCGTGAATGTTGCCTGCTGAACATTTGGTTGAGCATAAGACATTAATCTAGCTTTTATTCGACTTATATGAGTTGTAAACCGAGCTTTTTTCGATAATATTTTTGATTATTCAGCTATACCTGCTTTCTTAAAACAGTAATACTCTGTATACGCTTGATTCTCGTGTGAATTAACGTTTAATTAGACATTATTATACATTTATTAAACGATTATTCAACTTTGGGGAAATTAACCCGAACATAACAGACGAGAACAAGGGAAGGGTGTTTCTTTAGTGATTGTCATTATTTCTGACGTAGCACGGCACCACACCACCAATGACATTTATATAAGGTCTGGGCCACCAGGCAGTTTGCTGGTGTTAGAAGAAAAAATGCTGTAAACATTCTGAGCATCTGCGAACAGATAGAAATACGTCACTGCCAACATACTGAGAACAGATAGAAATACGTCACTGCCAACAGCTGTTTCGTGTAAAAAGATAAACATTACAATAAAATACGAACACCACTAAGCATTTGTACATTTCACTAACACCAATAAGCCCTTTGGCCCAGACCTTATATAAATGTCATTGTCACACCACCACACACAGAGATATTATATTAAGCCTATTCTGCGCGGCGTGTGAGGTGAGGTGAAAGTGAAGTGATGGTGAAGTGATAATTCTAGATAGAGCTGGAATTATGGCGTAACAGTTTTTGTAAACAATTACTTCTCTCGATTATTTCTAGGAATTCAAGGCACGCTCACTCAAACCAACATAATCATGATAGGAGAAGTTTTCTCCTTTCCGATGGTGATGTTGATTCGCGTGGACGAGCCTCGACTTTCTAGAAACCATCGAGAGAAGTCATTGTTTACAAAAGCTGTTACGCCCCAATTCCAGCTCTATCTATCTATCTCTCGGGTGAGGTGAGTCTGCATGCAAATCAAATGGAGAGTCACCTTACCCGAGGTGACAATTCAGGCATATCATTTCAGTGCTAACATTTGAAAACGGCACAAAAGCCATTTGTAAACAAATGGTTTGTGGGCCCTTTACTCACTACTTGAAGTACACCCACGCGACACAACAGCAACATCGGGTAGGGGAAATTTTCCCCTTCCTGACGATGCTGTTGGTTTGCGTGGGCGTTCTTCGGGTAGCGAGTAAAGGGCCCACAAACCATTTGTTTACAAATGGCTTTTGCGCCGTTTTCAAATGTTAGCACTGATTTGATAACGGCACAAAAGCATTTGTAAACAAACTTTCTAAGGCCCTTTACACGCAAACCAAAGTACGCCCACGCAAACCAATACCACTTTCGGAAAGGCCCCTATCCGATGATATTGTTGGTTTGCGGGGGTGTACTTTGGATCGCGTGTAAAGCGCTTTAGAAAGTTTGTTTACAAATGCTTTTGTGCCGTTATCAAATGTTATTGCCTGAAATGGGTTCTTTAATTTTGAAAAATATATCGGTTTTTATATAGGGGAAATGACGGCTTCGGCATGCCAGACTATTTTCGGCAACCCAAATTGAAACACTATTTTCACTGGATTTTCTTACGAAAACATGCTGAATGCATGCAAACGATTCTTTATGCTTTCAGCTTCAATTTGACTATATTTTTACCACTGAGAAAAAGCAATCTAGCAGGGTTTTCTTGAAATGAAACACACGCACTACAAATTGTAGCTGATTTCGAGTTGCCGATAATAGAACAGCAGATTTACATGCAGTTCAAATGGAACGGTTGCCGCAGAAAAATTGGTTGCCGACAATACTCGCTCTCACTAGAGAAGATTGGAGCTTTGTAAAAGCGTTTCAAAACAGTTTTTGACAATTCTTTCGACTGAAATTGTTAGAGCAGCTGGCTGCAAAATATTGTAAACAAACCAATACTGCATATGTGTGCGTTCCTTAGATAAAAAGGCTATAGAAAGAAGGTCGCTGCTTAGGTTGCCGAGAATACGTAAATTCCCCTATCATCTGAAAGAGCTTCGTTTTCTGAGCACATTGATATTTTTTTTCGAACCCACACACTTTCATCTCGATTTTTAAATCAAGATTTAAAGCAAAATAATAACTTCACTGTTTGACACTAAACTGACAAACTGACAGCTCGCTCCCATACAAAGTGACACCGAGGGGCGCTAATAAGGTGATTTTTGCAAATGTAATCGTACTTATTTAAAATAGTTCCAGTGTGCCAAAATTGATGAAATTTTGGGTTTGGGTTCCATTTTTAATGAAGATTACGAATATGCATTTACCTCAATACCCTTAAAGAACCCAATTGTCAACTTCACTTCACCTCATACGCCGCGCAGAATAGGCCTAATTAATTTTTAACATACATATACATGTCGTTGCATGGGATTCGAACCATGTATCTTCCGATCACCAGCCGCTTGCCTTGCCATCTGAGCTATCCTAGAATTTATCATATGGGCAGCTCAATAATCAATAAAAATTTGTTTGAAAGTAAATACCTATCAGCACTCCCGATACGCCTTTTTAATGCACCACCAACGTAGAGTGCGCCACGCGAGGTCGAGAAGAAACGTCAACCAAATCGTTTGTTTACATCAGAATAAGTATTTTCCCCAACGCAAATAACAGCATTTTTAATTCAAAATCTTGCCAATTTCCATCGGTAATTGTCTTATTGTAAGATTTTCCACAAATCTGAACTGATTTGCACCTTAACTATTCACACACAAGAAATCCGGAAGATCATAACCACTAAGGCACTTTTCTAATTTTCCATTTTTCTCAACAAAAATGTTCCTGAACACCAGCAGGATCTTTTCAAAAACGTTACAGAATTAAATTTTTCAACTGTAGATTAAGTTTTGCAGCATCTCAGATGAATTAATTTATCAGGAAAAGTAAAAAAGTGTTCCGCTTCTTATGTCTCAAGTCAAAAATGTATGCTCACAACACTCTTTTTGAAGTTC
Organism: Ochlerotatus camptorhynchus; assembly: GCF_037179485.1. NCBI lineage: Eukaryota > Metazoa > Arthropoda > Insecta > Diptera > Culicidae > Ochlerotatus > Ochlerotatus camptorhynchus. The sequence goes on from NW_027041209.1 coordinate 631,478, forward strand.
TCCTATTCACCACCAGAGGTTGCATCGATCGTTTAATTTCTATTAAAAAGGCCTATCGCACCTTTAGCTTCTTCGAGGCTCTGTGGGAATGATTAGTTCATTCATCGTCGTTTTACAAGAGACCAATGTTACCTCTTCACCTCTCGAATTCCAAGGAAAGGATGCTCGGTTATTTTTCAAACTAGATCAATGCATTCATTGTCATGAGTCATGTGATCGATGATTACTATAATATATTTAAATAAATTAGACGTAAAACACAAATCAAAAAAGGGTAGAGAGCTTGTGATTGAACTCACCATCTTCTACTTGGAAAGCGGAAACGGTAACCACTACTCTACTGATTTCGTCTTGTTGTTAGGCTGAACCAGTGTTGTGGAATCATGAATCTAATAGTACGTTCAGACTACAGAGTTATAACATGTTATAGCGCTATCTTGATGGTGGTTTCTGTGTTGCAATTAGTTGACAACCGTTATAACATGTTTTAACTCTCCAGTCTGGACAGCGTTTAATACGTCGTTTATAAAGCATTTACAAAGCATGTGATTAAAACATGGACGCATAGTGGTATAAGAGCTAATATGTTGACTGTATTCACCTTTATTCAACAATATTGTAAAGCAATGCAATGAAATCTAACAATGAAGCTAGAAAACATTTATTAGACGTCTAATGAAGCATGTTATTAAATCAATTTAAAACACTCGAATTGAAGTATCAATGTATGTGCAAATTACACTTATTGAGTTTGTTATTAGATCAAACTTCTGGCGTTGAATTGGGAAGACAGCCAATATTTATAAAGCTTTTAATAATAACATTAATCAGATCAGAGCAATCTCAATGAGCTTTTTTCAGCACATAATTCGACAACTCGTTTTATTCAGCATTGTACACTGTAATACAGCATTTATTCAATATATATGCTTAACGCATAGAAAAATGAGCAAATACACATCTGAGGATGTAATCTTTGCTTTAAAATTCGTTCGAAGCATTTACCTTTGAGCGGTAGATGACGCGATTGCACCTGTCTCATAGCGTTCGTAGGAGAAAATGGAAGAGTTGCCAGTCTTCTTGATTTGTTGTCTTCGGTAATAGCAAGTACTGAATTTTCCGTAAAATAACAGCTTTACGGTGAATGACTAAAACTCAGTAAAATAGAGTACCGCCCAAGTAACCAACAAGCCCGTTAATCGCCCTTTTTGGTATATTAGGCTGCTTAACGATAAAAATTGATAAAAATCAAGAAAGAAGTTATTTTTTCTATATTATATGTCTATATGTAGTCCTTAAGTTTTCTACTAACGTAGCATTAACCATATTTAAATAAAATGCTCCATTTGCAAAATAAAAGCATTTTATGATTGAAATCGTATACTTCACCGTGTAAAATTTTAAACCATCATCACACTAATAGGGTTACGGTATGTAATGTGGGTCTAGTCCTTTCATTCGGCCTATCACGCAAATAAATAATTAATTAAGGAATATTACACAAAAAATAAGGAAAATATTGATCACTGATGGTTGATAAATGTGTACCACACACAAATCAATTTATATCACAACATTTCAATACATTTTCAGCTCTCGTAAGTAATAAAACTGGTTGAGAATATCACAATGTTCGGAGTTTTTAGCCGCCATGACTTATAAGGTTAAGATGGGAAGGTTGACTGACGATCATCAAATGGCCTGATTATGGCATTTATTGATTGGAATTACCTGATAATACACACTAGACGTAAAACTTACAGTTGCTGTTTGAATATTTTATGTTTATTTTAATTGTTTAACAACGTTTTCACAAGTAAAACATGGACCCAACTTTAGGGACACATTTCTTTTCTATGTTCCTAACTATGGCCCATGAAATTCATTTGACAGCATATAGCAATAAGAGTAACGTCAACAATGTTGTTTTGCATTTGGATGATAAGGAACGAACAGGAAGGGAGATTTTTTCTGCCAAACCTGTATAATGAACATCACAATGTTCTGATTTAGATATTCTGCGGTCAAAAGACGATAAGCGAAATTTTTAATTTTTAATTTTTAAATTGAGTGATTTAATGTAGTTTTCGTAAAATTTTCTCTAAGAAATGTTTTGAGGAATGAAGAGCATTAAGTTAACAGTGATAGTGATAAAAAAAAATACATCAGAAAACGTTACCAAGAGCGTTTTTTTGAGGATCAAACAAGATAGGACGAAGTTGCATCCATAAATAGACCCAATTTGGGGACAATAGACCCATATTACATACATTTCCCTCGTGAGTTATTGTCTTAAAAAAAGTAAGTTTTTCAACTTTTCGTGGTTTCTGATAGCAAACGACATGATAAGCATATCTAAGCATACCATTTAGCAGTAGAATATCGTTTGCAGGTAAATTCATTGATGAGTTATGATTAAAAACGTAATCGATGGCTGCATATTAGACCGAGGTTAGGGACGTATACCCTAGTTCTTCTATTCTCCACGAGTGTCAACTTTGATTTGTCAATTGATAATACCAAAAACATTTACAGCGATAAACGATTTTTGTCAAAAAAGGATGACGGCAGCTCAGCTGGATATTATTTTTCTAACGAAATTAAATTATTCGATGTGTTTCTAGGATTGGACTTTTCTAGGATAAGAATTTTCTAGGACAGGACTTTTTACAATAGGACTTTTCTTGGATAGCTCTATTGAGCACTTTATAAAACCAATGTAAAATATTTCCCCTACGTTTTCGCTTCTGATTTTCTCTTGTTTCTACTCGTTTGTGTAGCGCAGTGCCTACCTATTTATTCAGCCTTATTCAGTTATATAATTATGCCACCTACCTTATGCAAGTGCAGTTGCATTTTGCTCTTCGCTTCCAGCATTTCCGATGACCGGTTGTTCAACGCGTTGTTGGTGTTGCTCCAGCAATCCCAGACGGATGTGGCCACCGCGTTGATCAGGGACTCAGCATCACTACGCAGCTGGCAGGATTTCGAACGTTCTGAGTGCGAGCTTTGGGATTTGGGGGATGTTTTTGCACCGTTCGCGTCGAGGGTTGTCGGTGAGTTGGTGAAAGAGAAAACATATCGAACAAATAACTTCTGATTAAAAATCTGTTTAAATGCAGCCCCATAAATTACCACAATTACAAGTGAAATTATCCTGTGCTGAAATATACACGAGTAAAAAGGGCTCTGTGGTAAAAAGTCACTTTTGGTGCAGATGTGAGTGTGGAATCGGTTCGGTTGGTGCATTGTTCACAATAAATCAGCCCATTCTAGTAACAAGAGAGGAAAAGGTAGCAAATTAATTACTTGTTAATGCGCGTGCTGCTCGAGCCGGACCACGTGCCAGGCGTACTAACGGTCGGATCATATTTTTCAATACCACCGTAGTAATTAATCCCGCGGCTGTAGTTATTCAGCTGTAAACGAGACAGACGAGAGAGATAAATTAGCGAGGCTTTGATTAGTTGTAAAGGCATAAGTTTCCACGTGTGGTGGTTGACTCACAGATTTGGTGGCAGATTTATTGGTCGTTCAGGCTCGGATGTTCGGAGCAATAATTCCCACTGATATGGCCAAACCATCACCGCGGATCAACGCTTGATGGTCGTGCGGCAAAAATCCTAACAGCATAACTAGAATACACTTTTGCGGCAATCAAGTGGTATAGCAGATTGAAGTACCACAAGCTTCTGATTCCAATATACGGTATTTGCGGAATCCATGGCAGTACATGTGATTTATTTTAATCTCAATGCGTGTTACAACTTGGTTGTTTAGTACATGGGCACGAGATAGCGAGATGAAGAGATTTATATCTATTGTGAAATATTAATTTTCCGTATCACAAAATTTAACTATTCTTTTATACGAAAGCACTTTGATTGTACCGTCGTTGCAGCCTGGATTTGGGGGATCTCGTCCTTTCAGCATTTTCTAATTTGGATAAGCAATCTTACTGTAAAAGGCTTTTTAACTAAGGGCTATCAAAAACAAGTTGTAGACAAATTTTTCGTTCGAAATCCATAAATCATATTTTTATTCGAAAAAGAATCTTTAATTATTTATGTCATGTACTTCTTAAGGAGTTAAGTTTACGAAAACAAATAAAAAAGTATTATTTTATGTTCTTTTATGATCATAGATTTTGAAACGTTTTCATCCTTTTTGTACCCATCGCACAATTTTTATAAGCTCCTTCGTGATCTTAGTAGTCTTAGTTAGCTTCATGGAAAAGTTTGTGAAGAAAACGATTTTCTTAAAATTGTTTTGGCCTAATTTGACATTATTTGTGTTCGTAATTCCTGCAGAAAAAATCGAAAAATAAAAAAAAATAGATTTTCACCGAGAACGACCCAATTAAACTTTTTCGCAACTATTACCTATTGAGTTCCGATTGCTGATGCTGAATGTCAATTGTAAAGAGTGTCTTTAAAAGGTTATTAGACTAATAAAACTTTAAAATAGCAAAAAATATGCGATGCAATAAAAACAAACAAAAATCACTGTCTGAAGTCTCATCCGATGATCTGTATCTTAGATGATACCAGTACCTTAAAAAATATTAATTTGTTTGTTACCTTTTAAACAAGGCCATGATATAAATAATCGATGATATGATGTATTGTTTTACATATTTGGAAGGAAACAAATTGCATACAACTTATTTTCGATACAGTTCTTAAGATCTATGCAGTTCAATGTTCAAAGCAAGTTGAAATTTCTCAATATATTGTAATTAATATTACGCGATATTGTCAGAATTATTTTGGAAAATGTCACTGTACTAAGCCCACTTCAGTTGTAAACTCTGGATCGTTGTACCAGAAAGAAGTTATGTATTTCAAATCCTCCTTGAGTGTGAATTTTCCACAATTCACGTAATAGCGATGGATAATGGATGCTGCTGCAGCTCGGTGAGCATGAGCTCACCAGATTTTGACATGAACTGTCTAGGGAGTAAGGAGTAAGGAATCTGAAGAACCTATGGGAAATTTTCTTGGTGTCGCCGGTAAGAGCAAAACGGTACAATCGAAAGTTGTCAATGACTGACGGTATAGATGTCTGGAAATCATGATCCTTGAGCAATGCCGAGTTGAGCGAAACAAGAGATGGTCTACCCGAGTAGCACACTTCCATTGAGAAAAGTTGCAACAACTTGTTGTATGACTGAAATAAGTCGTAAAGAAGTTTCTACAACCGATATGTGACAAGCGTGCTACTAGGGTAGTATAAGAAAGCAGTGGGGAGTGGCTGGTTTTGTGCCAAATTAACTGTCAACCGAGCAGCGCCTATCTTAATTGCATTGGTAGTGTTGTTAGAAACCACCCAGGCATAGGTTGCCAAGGCAGTTTGTTTTGAGTCCGCTCCTCTCTGATACTAGGCCCCCATTCGGCCTAACGTACTTCGACCGAATGATCCAGCACCATCCTGAAGGACTTGCTCATCTGAACAACTTTTCCAAAGACAGCAACTTATTATGTGGTCAGGATCTTGAGGTATAGCTTATACAGGAATTTCACTTGCATACTAGCGCCACGCAGTGAGAAAATTCTGATCTCATCTGCCTACCATCCAGAGGGCATTGGTTACATGAAAAACTTGACCAGCACTTCAAGACAGCAACTTCCTAGAGGGCCAGACAGAATGTTTTGAACTAATTTGTACAGCATCTAGAGAGAGACTTGCTCATCTGATCAACTAATCCGAAGACAGTTACGTTGTACGTAGTCAACGTCTTGAGGTATAGCCAAATACAGTCAGCTCTCCATTTCTCGATGTTCTATATCTCGATATTCCTCCCTATCTCAATGGCTTGAGCAGGCCCATCAGATTCTCATATGTACATCCAATTCTCTATATCTCGATATAGGGTTATTGATTCTGGTTGGACCTATCCAAAAACTGATGATTGTTGGACCTATTTTTTCAATCACTAGTTTAGTCAATCTTCGCTGATTTTTTATTTTCAAAGATCACTTTACTATCATAAAAAACTCTTTTTCTTCAATTTGCATGGGTGTTTTATTGAAAAAAAAAAAACTTTAAAACAATTGAGTTTCAATGTGTTTTCAAAACATTTCAATTTCCACGCATTAGCTCGTCATCATGCCTTATTTACTTTCAAACATACAAAAAAGGAATATTTTTTACATTTATTTTAATTTTCTTGCAGTAAAATAATGCTTCAAGGTGTAAACAACACGTTAGTACGCCAAATAATTCATTGGTTTCACTAAAATGTTTGAATAATTGACGAAATTCGAATAGATAAATATGATCATGGTTGGACCTACGCATGATGATGGTTGGACCTATGTGTTTCCTAAGACGGCGCTAGGTGCGCTACGGTTTGTCTACATCCTTCATGCGCAGCTGATTTAAAATTCGATTTCGTTTTGGCCGAGTGATCAGTTTCTTCGATTGAAAAAATGGTTAAAGAAAAGAGTTATACGGTCGAAAATCTTCAAGAGGCTGTTCTTTTAGTAAGAAATAAATCACTTACCGCGTATCAGGCACAGAAAAGTTACAATATTCCGAAACCGACACTTCACGCAAAAATTAAGGGAAGCCACGGCAAGAAATATGGAAGGGAAATAGTGTTGAGTGTTGATTTGGAGGACCAGCTAGTTTGTATGTGCGCTGCTTCTGGCAATATCAAGACGGCCAAAAAGATCTGGAAGATGCTAAAGACCTTGCGTCACTAGTTGGGCGTAAATTTAAAGGAGGAATTCCATCGTCAGGTTGGCTGAAAGGGTAACCACCGATTTCCGAACTACCACGAAAGCGCCGAAAGCATCTGTTAATATGAATTTACATTAAGCACTTCTCATACACCTTCTGTGTGTGAATTAACTTGAAATAAAATGTTAACAAACTAAAAATTGCTAACTGAAACTTATTTCCAAAAAAAAAAAACTCCTAGGAGAAAAAAAACTAGAAAACCGGAATTAAGTTCTGATATTCTGTCATTTTAGGCTCCTAAATTCCCTGGGGGCACCCAAAACATGCCCGGAAGTGACCAATGTGGTCCAAGGCACTGAATTTTGTTATTGATCTTGTTATCGAATTTGGAAGTAATGTGAAGAGTCGCATGATAGGTTTTATTCCTTCCATGTCAAAATTAGGTCATTGTTCCATATACCCTGGAACTTGTTCCGGCCATATCTCCGGAACCAGTTGACCGATTCCAAAAATATTCGATTGCTTTCAATTGGACCACAATACCTATAGTTTGACGTTAAAAAAAAAATTCCAAATCGGGTAAATGATTTCCGAGAAAATGAGCCAAGATGAATAGCTAATGCGTGGAAAGTGAACTCTTTTAAAAACGAAGTTAAACTCAAATTTATTGATTTTTTTAAATAGCAAATTCATAAAAACTGTATAAAAAGGGTTTTTTCATTATACCAATAAGCTCTAAACAAAGTTTTTGAACAAATATGGGCTAAACTAGCATTTGCAAAAATAGGTCCAACCATCATCATATTTTAGGTCCAACCAACATCATAATTCTTTGCTGAATAAAAACGTTTTATAAAATCATTTTTTTATAATATTTAACTTTTTATGTTATTATTAGAAACAAGAAAGGTAGATCTTTCCCCTAATCACGCATTTTTTATAATTATATGTTAAATTCATAAAAAAATACGACATAAATGTTGACGTCGTGTGAAACCCGCCTAATTAGGTCCAACCATTATCAGTTACCCTACTATCTATTTTGATCGCTCTCTATGTCAATGGTCCCTAGATACAAATTAATCTCCATAGGGTAAATGTGCTTGTTTTTGGCCTTAGTGGTCCTCCGCTAATTGGCTCTATCTTAAATTTTATATTTTTCGTTATTTTCAAAATTTATTTCGACACAAGATTAGAACATAGATTTTATCATATCAGGCATAACATTTGATAACGGCACAATTGAATTTGTAAACAAACTTTCTAAGGCCCTTTACACGCGAACCAAAGTACCCCAACAAACAATTTGAGCTGATTAATGGCTGAATAAGCCATTTTGTAGTCGAAGAAGTATTTTTTTGCCTCAATAAGCTTCTATTCCGCTTCCAATGTTTGTTGGGACGTCCACGCTAACCAATAACATCATCGGATAGGGGCAACTATCACCTTTCCGAAAGTGATATTGGTTTGCGTAGGCGTACTTAGGTTCGCGTGTAAAGGGCCTTACACAGTTTGTTTACAAATGCTTTTGTGCCGTTATCAAATGTTATGCCTGATATATCTACAAAAATAAAACCATCAAAAACTATTTCAGATTTGATTAAATAGGACCAAACACAGAAGCACTAGTGCCAAAACTGGTACACTATGTCGATGGAAAAATCAAGTTTACCAGGTTTTTCTACGATGGTGTTTTGCTTTGGATATGGGACAAACAATTTTTTTAAGTCGATGTGCTTTTAGAATCGTACTAGTAGGCTGTCGAACTCTCCCTATAGTGGACCCCACACGATTGCTTTATTGACAATAATCGTATTGTCAATACATTCTATATTGATGTGTATTCATCGAAATTGACAATATGTCTAAATTTACATCATCAATGTTATTGTCAATAGCTCCCCTTTACGTCAATATATTGATACGTATGCGGTTCGCTTATCTCGATAGTCCTTTCAATAGACTTCAATGACATTTGCCATATGACGCCACTGTGTCTAAAGAAAAACTCCATACATTTCTTGCAGTCATCACGCTGAAGTACGTCATGGTGTCCAAGGATCCCACCCCATTATTGCACCTCAGAGAAGTCTAGCTAACTGTACTCGAAAAAAGTGAGATTCATTGATTAGTTTGTAACTTTTTAGCGTGTGGGTAAAAATTGATGACATTTTGACTGAAACTAGCTAAGAGTGTAATGTTTACGCTGGCATAATTTCATCACAATCTGTCAAGTTGTTATCGAGATGGCATCGGAGCAGATCCGCCTAAAAATCTAGACTGAGTCCCACAGATGGATCGGGAAACACCTAGGAATCCATCATACGACGATTTCCCGGGTGGTGAAGTCATTCAAGGAGACCCAGATGACCCAGCGGTGGAAAAGCTGCGGCAAATAAACCGAAGACAGCTGATCAGAAAGGTGTTGAGTCTGTTCAAGCGTCGGCTGAATATTTCGATCAGTGATACGACGAAGAAGGCGGATGTTTCCATCTGGTTTGTCCAAAAAACTTTGAAACGTGCTGGCATCCATGTCTAAAAGGTCCGGAAGGCACCGAGGTGCGTCGTGATGGACAGGCGAGACTTATATCAACAATCAATACGAAACTAACGATTTTAAATTGGCTCACCACTTTAGTAGCCTATTGGTCCCAAGCAAACGATTAACGTACCCTATTCTAGTTGAAATTCTATTACTACACTATGTTTGTTTTGATTCGCTATGAAAGTTTGACAGATAACATCAGGGGTGTGTGGATTCATGCAGAACATGCAGGGGTGAGTGAAATAGCTTGGGACTGCTTGGGACCGTTGTTCTGGTACTGAGTGAGCCAAAAATAATAATGATTTTCTTCGGGACCCAGTGGTCTTAGAGTTACCTCTATGCTAATATCAAGGCGGATACAAAGCAGTTGCCGGGGCAGGAGTTTTACGTTGTCACATCACGGTTGACCGTGCCTGAGGAGGTAAGGAAGAAGAAGGTGGACAAATTCGCCAAAAATTTCTTGGTTTGGTAGGTCATCTGTGGGTGATAAGCCAGATAAGCCTGCCGTAGATCACGGCGGGTACCATCAGTTGGCGTAAAAGACGTCAATCAACCTACACACTTAGATTTTTTTGCCGAGATTGGCACCACCGAGCAGACTCGGCATTTATTTTTACTGAGATCTCAGCAAAATTTATGGTTTTTAGCTGAGATCTCTGAAAATTCTGGTTTGTTAACAGAATGTCGAAATTTTTTTCACTGAGATCCAGCAAAATAGATTGCGGAGCTGCTCGGTGGTGCGCATCTCGGCAAAAAATCTAAGTGTGTAAGGTGTTGGAGAACGAGCTGGCCTTCAAGAAACAGTGGGTAAAATTACAAAAAGAAGTCTACACACTTAGATTTTTTCGCCGAGATGGGCACCACCGAGCAACTCGGCATTTTATTTTGCTGGATCTCAGTGAAAAACTTGCCGAGATTCAGCTAACAAACGGGAATTTTGCCGAGATCTCAGCTAACAAACATATTTTTTGCTGAATTTCCAGTAAAATAAAATGCCGAGCTGCTCGGTGGTGCCCATCTCGGCAAAAAAATCTAAGTGTGTACTCCACCATTGCCAAAAATCTGAGTGGTGTCAAGGGCAAGGTGCGAGCATTCGGTTATGGAGCGGAGATTAAGCAATAAAGCAATGAAGTAGAAACCTAACCATTATTTTGTATAGTTGAAAATGCTAATTTCAAATAACAGACTAAAGTGGTAATTTTTATACGATGGAATGAGGAGATGAAATAATAGAATTGATAGTTCCGTTTAGAGTACGGCAGTGTGAAAATTGCATATAGAGAGTTGAAAGTGAGTTAGGACAACTTTAGGAAGGTACAAATCGGTTTTATCATCTCTCTTTACCAAACTTCCCCTTTGGAGAGGGAAGGTGAGGGGTGTCAACTCCCCAGCCACCTAAAAGTTTAAAAAAAAATTGACTTACAATGAATTTTTGGCGACCATTTTTGTGTGTCTCACTTTTATCGAGAAATGGAAAGTTGATTGTATTTCTAGATACTGTGGACCGGTAATCTGACCGTTTTTAATCTGAATACTTTTTAATTTTACAAATGCCGTGTAAGCAAAAAATGGTTCAAAGCTCAATTCTCGGGTAACTTTTCAAAGGAACCAGTGTGACATTTCCGCCATATTCAGAAAAATAAAGTTAAAGTTCAACAAATTATTTTTAAACTGATTTGAAAAAAATACATTTTGCAACCTTAAAAATAGGTTAAAATACCGTAGTCAATGAATAATAACGGTGAAAAGTCAATAGGAATGGTAAAATCATCATTTTACATCGAATTTCGTCCTACAAAATCACATAGGACGTTTTGAATAGTCAAGTTGTACTTCAGACATGGACATTTTTTTCTGAATGAAGTGTCCCACGGCATCGTTGAAAATATTTAAGTGTGAAAAACTAATATATGTTACAGATACAAATTTTACTTCTGAACAATGTTTGTTCTACGCATACTTTTGGTTGTCAATGAAAATATAAAAATAAAATTATATTTTCAGTCTAAACCTTCATCAATCTTTAGCATGACTTTCGTCCAAGTTCATATTTTTTGGTAATTAATTGAAGGCACCAGTCAACATTTTGTTTACTCTTTTAATGTAGCATCGTAAAGGGCGAACACGAAATTATTGCATCACTTACAACTGGCTGTATCTTTAACCTACTAGGCGGAGATAAACCAAATTTTGCATAGTTTCTCTTTGAAGTGTATTGTTTACATCCTTTAGATTGCGTTATTGTCTGTTTCGATGCGGCTAAGATGGAAGTGAGTCAAGGGAAAACGCGTGAAAAAAATGTGTGCGCTCACATGGAAAATCCGGAGCTGTCCCATGGTGCTTTAGGAAAAATACTGCATATCAATAATTCAACCGCATCAAGACAGGTTTCAAGGACCGGTTGACATTGGATCACAAGCATGGAGCAGGAAGGAAGCCGGGAGCAGCATGTAGGAAGACGGCGGGAAAGGTGATGGTAATTTTACCCGAAATCCCAACATTTCAACACGTGATGTTGCCAAAAAGGTCGGTGTTTCGCAAAGTTACGTGCAGAAGGTCAAGGCAAGATCCTGGATAACATACATTCAAGGTTCAAAACTTCCCAAACCACGATGAACGCAAGCAAACTGCTGCCAAAATCCGCGCAAGGAAGCCCTACACGGAAATGTTGATACAGTTGCTGTGTTATGGGTGATGAAACATACGTCAAATATGACTTCCAAAATATACAAGGACAGGAGCTTTACACCTGAAAAGATAAGTTCCAAGTTGATGATCGTTTCAAGCAAAATAAAATGTCGAAATTTGCATCAAAATACCATATTTCACAGATTATGTGCACCTGTGTAAAAGGAAGTAAAATATTCGTCACAAAGGGCACCATCAATGGTGAAATTTACAAAAATGAATGACTCCAAAAACGTCTGCTGCCATTTTTGAGACAGAACAGGGAAAAACCAATATTTTGGCCGGACTTAGCTTCATGTCACTTTTCTAAAAGCATGCTGGAATGGTATTCGGTGCATTTTGTCCCCAAGGACAGGAATCCACCGAACTGTCCAGAACTACACCCAATCGAAACCTATTGGACCATGATGAAGCGGGAACTCAGAAAGACCAACGAGGAAGTAAAGAATACAAATGACATACGGAGGAAATGGATAAAAAAAAAATGAGAAAAAGGTACCGGATACAACTGTACAAGCTCTTATGGATGGCGTGAAGCAAAAGTGTTGAGCATTTTATAAAACAACCCCCAAAAATTGATCCAATAGAGATTGCTGACGTTTATCGTACGCACACTACGTCACGTATACGTGTACGCAAAATGTTTTCATCGGGAAAAAACACTTCATAGCGGAAAATTGTCCCAATGAAAACAAATCACTGACACAATCATACTTTAGCAATCTCTATATATTTATATACTGAGCTAAATACATGTATAGAATCACCCTACAAATTTGGTTTTCATCTGATAAATACGGGAAACTTAAGAACAAATCAAATGTGTTGGAATAACTTTGTGTTCGCCCTTTAGTATATCGTTGTTAATGATTCTAGAATACCAAATTCAATCCTGGGAAATATTGCTTCAAACATCGTATTTTGGAAAGTGATAAATTTTGCAGTGACATTCGCATATTGTACCATCCCACTTACCTGATGGCACAGAGAGTCAATCCCCAGTGCAGATTCCTTGTGACTGATGTCATCCTCCAGCGAATGCTGAGCCGCTCGACAATCGGCCAATTGCTTGGTGATGCGAGCCAGTAATTGAGACAGTTTCTCCTGACAGGATCGCAAATTATCCACTTCAACAAGCAAACTTTTTTCCACGTGGTCGTGCACCAGCTCTATGCTCTTACGTCCCTCCCGATGGTACAGGCATTCCTGTGCTATATGCAAAGGCGGTTCTAGATCTTGCAGTGCCTTTTGAACATTGCGTTTCGTGTCCGTCAGCTGAGCAGACTCGGCAATTAGTTTTTCTAGTTCAGTTGTCAGCTCGTTTCGCCAAAAGGTAATATCCGTAATACGTTCTCCCAAACGTCTCGCTGCATCACGCTGGCCTTGAGACGTTTTTTCGTCAGTTTCTCGCATGAGGCGGACGGCCTCCGAGCGGACTTTTTCGGCATAATTTCGGTTTTTATCCGCCTCGGCATAAGTTGTCACGTTTGAAGTGGTCCACTCGTTCGGTGTGTAGCGAGTATAGAGTGCGGCTCGTGCTGCATGTTGTGGATTCCGTTCGAACCCAGTGACAAGATTTGGGAAGGTAACCGGATCGGAACACATTGCTGATGGTGAGTAGGAAGAAGCTACAAGTGCATTGGTTATTGGTTGTTCGTGCAATGGAGTCACTTGCACCGCTTCGTATCCCATTGTGGGACGCCACGGGTGTGAGCGTGGTGTCTGGTAGCAGGTTCCGGTTCGGGCCGGTGGACCGGAAATCTGTTCCATGTTATGCGTCGCATGAGTGGTGGAGCTCCAAGGCTAAAATAGAAAAAATTAAAAATTATGATATGGGCATGGTAATTGGTTATACATTTGCGCGAATGGTTATGATACACTTTTTTAAATTTAAGAACGTTATACAAGAGCTTCAATTGACTGTCGCTCATACAAATCACGTGATAAAACATCAATAAAACTGTTAACACATACATACATACATTTGAATCATGAAAGGTTTCTTTAAACAATCCTGATTCTTTTATTTGATATGGCACTGCTATCTTCCTTCCCTAACATTAGTTATTTGCAGGTAATATCGACGATGTGCTCATCCCTTCACAGATCATGGTAAAAATCCGCTATTGTTTGAAACTTTAGTATTAAAAAAAATAGAATAAATCACTGTCAATGCTAGTCACTTGAAATTGTTGCTAAAAGACAATGCATAAATTCAAATCCGAAATAAATCCACTCGCTATCTTCCATTCCGTGCGAAAAACTTTTGTGCAAAGTGAGAGATTATATCTCCGGAATCTACCCGCGTGGAAGCAGCAAAATCTGTTGAAACTCTTCTCATTCGCAGCTGCCTGTTTGAAAGGAAGCAGTGAGCGGCAAGTTTTGCCCGTCCCAATGACACCTGATAAAAATCTACGATATTAAAAAAGTTTACTCCGAAACAAGCCCCTGATCGATAATTTTAAATTGCAAAACTTCGATTTCGCACGTACAGTTTATGAATGAACTGTCCGATTTTATTTCGCACGAGCCAAAAGGCTTGCACCTCAACTATCAGCACAGCACGAAATTGAAAATAAAAAGTTTTTCGCTTGACTTTTCCCAATTCCCAAAACAGGCACTAAAAATTTGACCCCATTTCAGCGGGCTCGATGGAATACCATACATGTGTTCGCCGCCCGGAGGGGAAGAATGGTAAACGGAGCCCAATTGTCGTAATGTAGCGGTAGGTTTCCCAGGTGATTTTCTCCATTTATTTATTTGCTCGTTAACCTCACCCGCGCACTGTCTGGTGGCGGTGGTGAATTCCATCGCGGAACATTTTGCGAGTTACACGGCTGGTTATTCAATAGCTATGACGTTACGTAGAATAAAAAATTAATTTGAGTTTTTCATTTTTTTATCAAAGAACGCACATTTCTGCTTATGTGTCCGTATTAAGGTAATTTAGTAGTATGTCCATTAGGATATCCCTTAAACTTCACTTGCTCACCCATGGTAAATGGAGAATGGTAGATTAAGTTCTCAGAAACAATAGTTTCCTATATTACAACTAACTAAAATATGTCAAAAGGTTGCACGCTTCGCGATTTTCTGGAAAAAAAGTTACTTTTTCGAAACAATTTCCAATACTAGGGGGTTGAAAATTAACTGACATAAAGTAGGGGAAACGCTCCTAAAGTTGCGGTACGTTAGAAGCGTTAGGTTCCTATAGTTGTGAATGGAGACTCAATACACAACTATAGGAACCTAACACTTCTAACGCACCGCAACTATAGGAGCGTTTACCCTAATTCAATATCATAGGATCGGACGTTGATTTGTATAGAGAATCTTGATATTTTTTGTTTAGAAGTTTAAGTTCATGATTTTTTGAAACATGTAGTAATGCACATAGGGGAAATGGCTCTACTGTTGGTCTATGGGTCTAAGATTGGGCCAAGATAAAATTGATGAATAGCAAATTTTTAGCGATTGGCCCAATCTTAGATCCATAGGCCAACATTAGAGCCATTTCCCTTGTGTGAAAAGTTTAATTCATATCGAAATTGGTTGAGTTGGGTCGTTTCCTCATCCCTAGAATTGTTCAAAATTAAAATTTCCCAGAAATCAATTCTCTCACAAAGAAAGTTGTGCCAGTTGAAAAAGTGAACAGAATTCCGGACCTAAAAAGTTTTCCGGTCATTCAAAATAGGAATACTAAACGATCAAACGCCGGTTATTAGTTCGAAAACAAAACCTGGCACAAATCCAACAACTTATTCGAATCCTTAAGAAATATTCATTACGGATATCATATCATATCATATCATAAGAAATCATATAATTGCTTTGATTCATAATAAAGACTGAGAAGACAAAACATAACCCCACTATGTGATTTAGAGCACGAGTATGAGTATCATTGACCGCCCGAGGATGTAACTCCGCTATTGCCAGATCAGCTGTAATTACACAGAGAACCAATAGACGTTACTTTGAACTAGCAATCATCCTCATTGTGTAAATACTGGTGATCTGAATCTAGGCAATACCAGTGCCGGCCACGTCCGGATACTGGTCAAGAAAGGAATGGGTAACGTAATACACCGGGAGCCGAGAAAACCTCTGCGGGGAATAACTAGCTGTTGATGTTTCGATTCACAATTCACTATCCCGAAGGAGCTTGGGTTTGAACCCACGGTCTTGTACTCAGTAAATAAAATCGTTCAACATTAGGCCACCGAGCTCCTTATATCACAAAACAACACTGATCTTCAGAAGGATTTGATATGGATTTCCTCGTCTTTTCTAAAACTCAAAAATTACTTTTTCTACGTACTTGTCCTTTCGACTGGATTTCATTACGGTTTGTATCATATTATTAAAGAAAGCCGATTTAAAATATAACTCTATAATGTGAAGGAGCTTGGGATTGAACCCATGATTTTCTGCTCATTAAGCAAAATCGGTCATAACAAGGCTACCGAGCTCCTAATTTCTCAAAACAATTATGACCAAGTTCCTGATCAACTTACTGATACTGCTAGGTGGGGTGAAAAGTAACCTCCTTGGGAATTAAATTAAAAATCA
This sequence comes from Ochlerotatus camptorhynchus, assembly GCF_037179485.1. NCBI lineage: Eukaryota > Metazoa > Arthropoda > Insecta > Diptera > Culicidae > Ochlerotatus > Ochlerotatus camptorhynchus. The sequence continues at coordinate 647,967 of NW_027041209.1, forward strand.
ATGTTTTTTTTATTTTATATAGTTCCATTTAAGCTCGATACAGTTATTCCAAAGATGAAACTGTCGGAAGAAAAACTTTCTATTTTAGTGTCCTCTTTCACGGTCCCTTTCGTCCAATGGATACCCCCCGTATTCAAGGTAATTTTGTAGTTTTGCTGTCCCCTCGGAAGAGATGAAATTTTGCGTTCATTTTTATCAAAACAATCACACCAAAATCAGAGATGTCCCATTTTTTAATTACTCGATTAACAACTAATCGATTATTTTTTGTTCGCTGTGCTGCCATTTTTCCACCAATGAGAGTGCAGCACATGTTTGAAACGATCGGTGATGATCCTGTGGAAATGTTATTGCTTATATCGGCATGATCTAACCGATTACAAATGGTTTACTTTTCGGTTCGTTAATCGATTAAACGATTATTCGAATGAAAATCGGACATCACTAGATGAATGTGAAACGTCATTTCAAATATAAGGCCGTTCATAAATAATGATACAATTTGGACCGGGCTTATCACAAATTACGTCTTCATGGTAACTGAAATAAACACGAGTGTTCACCGGTTGCCCAAACTCTATAAATCAAATTACAGAACAAACTGTAAAATGAAGCAAATGCCGAATTCGGTAAAAAATACTGACCAAACTGCAAATTACAAACTTGTTTATCGAACTTTTGTAAATTATTTCAAGCTGTCAAATGCAAGCCTTGTTTATATAGTTTAATTTCAACTGTAAAAGTGAGAAGTGGAAAATGATCGGAAAAAAACAACTTTGAGTGGCACCGTTAACATCACCAAATATTTCATAGGAAAATTTTGATGTATATTGTAAGCATTATTGTTTTTCAAACACTACGATTCTGCGATTTCTTGCTGGAGAAATGAAGCTTTTCTCTTGCGAGTTCAAAGACAATGCACGCACTTTCGTTATTCTGCTGGTTAATATTGGAGCATAATTTTAAATAAATATACCTTGCAAATATTATTGTACAAAAAAAGATCGATCTAAGAGATCGAAAAAAAAAAACTAATAAAATTAAATGGATCAACGATTTTAGTTTTACGGATCAGTTTGTTAACAAATGACTGAATAAATCGGTAAAAAATTATCGAAGAGTTTTAGTCTACAAACGCTTATCACGTAATACAAATCTTAAAATTCTCTGGCTCTTTCGCAAAAATGCCTTATGACTTAATCCTTAGGAAGCATGCATTTAGTACGTCACTTGAAATTTAGAGAATATCAACCCCCCCCCCCCCCCTCCTTTTCATCACCGAAATGTGAACAACTTTCGAAGCGGTAGACAGTGGCAGCTGAAATTTGGTCTATGGCCTTAAACTTTATGTCCGTGAATAGGGAAGAGTGGGGCAACGCTAGGCTCGATTTTACAGGCGTTTGAAATCATGTTTTTTCACGTGTATATCCTAGTGTTCGAATCAAAGCCTAGTTTGATTAATACATTTGACAAATACCCAAAATTCACTTTAAAATATACCCATCGAACAAAAATACAGCTATTGAAAAAATGACATGAGCACCACTGCTATAGATTATTTGCAGGCCAAATAGTAAAAAAATGAATTTTAGACTCGATCGTTTCCGATTTGCATGAAGCTTTGCCATTTTGATAATTCAGCCATTTTGAATCTCGCAAATAACTTAAAAATGGCGTATTCTGTATTTTTCAACAAATCATAACTGGAAAACGAAAAATCAATCTCAAAAAGTTGTTGGAAAAAATAATTTGTTTTCAAGGAAAATATGCACGGTGCAAAATTTGGGTAATAATTAGGTATTTTTGGGGAAAATTCCTAAAAAGTGTATGAAACTTAAATATCAAAAAATAGCATCTTCAGTATTTTTGAACATTTTTCACATTTTTTATTTTTCTTTCGAAAAAATTCTATCTTTTGTTTAAGTTTGAAGTTAGATACTTAAAAAATATAAAAACCGTATATCCAAATTTTGGTAAACGTTTTGTACTTTTTTATATTTTTACCCTTCTTACAAAGAAGGGTATAGATATCACTTGAAAAACCGACTATCGATCCGAGGCCCGGAGGGCCGAGTGTCATATACCATTCGACTCAGCTCGACGAGATCAGAACATGTCTTTGTGTGTGTGTATGTGTGTATGTGTGTATGTGTGTGTGTATGTAACGTATGTTTCTCAGCAACCGCTCAACCGATTTGGACAAACTCGGCGCCAAATGATAGGTCTTGGGGTCCCATTGAACGGTTTTGGAATCGGTGAACCGGTTCCGGAGATATGGCCGGAATAAGATCCGGTGAATATGGGCCTTCACGCTGGATTTAACGGAAAACGTATCAAAACCATCATGCGACAGCGTAGCGTCACTGGATGACACGGGGGTGGGGGGCTTGGTCACTGATAATGACAATAAAATAAATAAACTTGAATAAGTAAGAAGGGTCTGATCACACCATAGGTGGATAAATTCGGATTTTTTGTATATTTTTGTTCATAAATTGATTTGTAAAGATTAAAAATTTATTTTCTGTAAAAAATTAACAAGAAATTGTTTAAACAAAAAGTTCACAATTTTCAAAAGTTGCTGTAATTTTAAAGTGCCCTTCTTGAAAATTTAACATCCGATAGAATTTTTCTAAAGGTTTAAAAGATTGAAGGGTGTCATGTTTTGTTTTTTTTTTTTAATTTTTACCCATGGTTACTTGAAAGTTTTTACCGTGTAAGTTTTTCATGGAAAGGAAATATTTTTTCCTATAATCTTGTTTCAAATGTTATTTTGATTGGAAGATAGAAAGCTATTGAGCTATGATTTGTTGAACAATATCGAATACGCAATTTTGTTTTTTTTTGTGAGATCCAAAATAATCGAATTTTAGCTCAATTGTGAATTATTGACCATATCAAACAATTATGTAAACTTTCATGCAAATCGGGGATGGTCGCATCAGATCGATTCATCATTTGGCGTGAAACTGCTCTACAGATCTTAAATTACTGTGCAGTATCATGTTACTGTCCCCAGTAACGTCATGCTTAGGCTGAAAGATATTTTTCAGCAACGAAGCTTATATGCTAAAATAACCCAAGACCGATTGAATCATCACGATTATCCAGTTGTATTCTGAAATGGCATAATACATTTCAGATTCACACAACCGGGAAACGTAAGATTCTATTACAGATTAACATAAAAAGTTCACAGAAATTGTTATGTTTATCCGTCTGAACAAATTCTGTTTTTTTTTATATAATTTTGTAATTTTTATCTTAATTAACTTTTCGAACAATGTTTGATTCCTCAAATGCACTGGGGCTAGAAAATGTTCTCTGGAAGGTTTAATAGGAAAATATTCATTCTGCATAAACTTGATTGTACGCTCAGTCCATTGTAAGAACTTCCATGTCCGTATCGTGTGTAGATCACCTTTTCGTTATAAGTTACCACCGATTCAGAGTCCTGACTACTTCAAACTAGGGATTTTTCAGTAATCAAAGGATCACATCTTGGTTCTTGTTAATTTTTATACCTTGTTGATATTTTGTGACAAGGCTTGGCTTTGTCCACCGAGGATGAACTTTAAACAAAGAAAACATGAGTAAGTTAGTCTTCATCTATGTAATTCCTCCTCGAAAAAAATGCAACAGACAAAAATGATCATCAAAAATTCATTTGAAGTCGGATATTTTTGAAAAACTTAGGGAATAAATAAACACATATTAACTATGTTTTTGCAAAGTTGGTTTATTCAACCTCTTTTCCTAGGCTAAATGCCGCACCTTGGACTTAAAGCTACCCATCAAATACTATGCAACACTTGCGCCATCTTTCTTACACACTTTCATTCACTCTTTCTTCAAATCCTTATCGTTGTTTAAGACCTTCCCTGTTTTCCGGAACTTGCCCTTCATAATCGCCCAGAAATGTTGTATTGGGCGAAGTTCTGGCGAGTTTGGCGGATTTGCCTCCTTCGGCACAACAACAACATCGTTGGATTCGTACTACTTCATCACCGGTTTCGCGTAATGGCCAAAACAGAGTGTCACCCTTGTGGGACTTGAGGAAGGACATCAGGCGCTTCTGAAGGCATTCTTCTTTATATATTTGGCAGTTGATGGTGCCGGTCGTTATGTACGGCTTGCTGAATTTTCCACACCCACAGATCGACGAAAAACTCCACGCCGGGGATCTGCTTGGCGTCCGCTTTAATGTACGTCTCGTCGTCCATTACGATGCATTTCGTCGCGGTACTGCTTCCTGGCGCGGGATTTAACCCGCCGTATTCTGTTTATTGGTTCCGTTAGGTGTCTTCCTTACCTTGAAGACAAGAAGTCCGGCCCGCTTCATGTTCTGCTGGACGAACCAGACCAGAACCAGACCTTCTTGGCCACGTCCCGAATCGAAAGGTTCGGATTGCGATTGAAGTAATTCCTTACCTTCCTTGCGTTCGCCTTGTCGGTCGTCTTTGCGTTTCTTACGCTGCCAGTTCGCCGCTGGGTCGTTGAATGATTTTACCATATGGGAAACGGTCGAATTGTCGATTCTAAACTGTTTCGCGATACACCTGTGGGACTGGCCTGGATTTTCCACGACCGCTCCCATATTTCTTTGTCGAAGCACTTCTTGCTTGGAAGCCATCTCGATAAGCACTTGACAGATTATGACGAGATTTTGCACATGTAAACATTACACTCTAAATTAGTTTTACTCAAAATTTCAACAATTTTTACCCATGCAATAAAAAGTTATACATAAAAGAAAGTGTTGCATTTTTTTCGAGTACAATCATTATTCGTTGTTCTCTAGTTTGAAGTGGTTAGGACTAGGGTTCTGATGCATGGTCATTATCGATGTAATTGCTTAATTTTGTTGCTAAGGAATCCTATTTTGACTGACAAGGGGGTGCGCCTTTGGAGAGTGCTCTCACACTTAGAAGGGTACACGCAAAATTAAAAAAAAAACCGTTGTGATATTCGTGAACAAAAAATCACGAGAAGCTGAACCACTAGTTCTTTCGAATTCATGACTTAGTTTCCGTGATTGAGTAAAACGAATTTTTATGAACTTAATCCCAAATCTGTGAACAGGCGTGAAGATCAGTACGATTAGTGATCGTAACGCTAAGCAAAATATAAAAAAGATCATGTTTTCGTGATACCATGAACCCATAATTGTGATTTTTGTTCCTGCAATCGTGAATTTGGATCACATGCAAAGCTGCAGATGTCATTTTCAGGTTGTTGTCAAACTTATCCCTACTGAGTGCTCGGATTCGTCGAGAATAGTGTGTTGATTATTAGTGCATGCAGCTGAGCCTCGAAGAAAAAGGGTGGGCCAGCGGATTTCCTGTTTCAAGCGCCAAATCGGCGTGAAAGCGGCTCCAGAAAACTTTGAAGATTGCTCTAGAGGCGGTGGGTATGTTTTCTGCTAGTTCGGACCCTAGAAATAGCATTGGAGGGAAGATTACCAAGCACACTAAGTCCCTTTAGCTTGTTATGATGATGATTTGAATTGATGAGCTGTGTATCCACTCCATGTGCTGGACAGATGCCTGCTGCCAATTTGGGGTGTGGGTGTAACCTGTATCGTTCGGTTGTTCCAGCCAAGTCTTCCGTCATTTACAGTTTCCTTCCACTTCCATGCTGTACAATCCATTGAAAACATTGAACATTATTTTAATGTTGACGTTTTACAATCCATGTTCCCGTTTTCGAGAATAGGATCACGATATTAAGCACAACTTATGAACTTTAATCACGTTTAGAAGAACAAGACCATTATTTTCAGAAAAGAGTTCACATTTATATGACCTTTGTTGCCTTAGCTGGTGCCCGGTTCAGCAGGCGTTACGTTTATTTGTTCACGATTTCATGATTTTTATTCATGGTGCACTTTCGTTATCGAAAAATTGACTTGTTCCGAAAATCGTGACTTGAGGTTGACGATTTTCGAAACGGATTTTTTTTCGGAAATATCCACGGCCCATACAAATTAAAAAAAAAAAATATGGACAATTGACAGGGGGAGGGGGTGGCAAGAATCCCAAAAAACTGTCTACGTAATTAATGAACACCCCTTAGGTACACCCAACTCAAAATTTGCACGTCTGTATTTTTCTTTCATCGATCGGCAATTGAAATAATTCTTTGATGCGACTAGTTTAAAAAAAAATCAATGATAATTATTGGTACTTTCTTAAATTTCATAAGTTCACCACAGAAAAAGATGATTGAAATAATGTAACCGAGCAAAAGTTGGGTGTAGTATCAAAACCAATAAATAGTTTTAACAGGAAAACCACCTCGAAACGGTGAAAATTTAAAATAAAAGTGACTCCGGGTGACGGAAAAATAGCCTAAAATCGCAACAAAGGATTCTCTAAAATGGCTTTAAAAACATTCTGGAAACCATTACAATAGTTTTCAAAACGTAAAATACTAAAATGACATAGAAACGTCAACATTGCTTCGCAATTTTAAGAGTGGTCTATCCATTATTTTAATATTCTTGAAAGTGCTGCTAAAGTTGTTTGAATTCCTGAGATCTGAAGGCAGCCCGCGCCCTATCGATTGAGAAACACTGTTCTAAAGCACTACGCCGATCAACCTGGGGTACGTGTTTTCATGCTAAAGATAGCATTGAAATGTCACCGAAAATGCCAGTGATTGATATTTTATACGATAACCTACGATCTTTAATTGAAAATAGCATATGCCAGCGCTTGTTGTGGCGAAGGGATTTATTGTTCAGTTTATTGCTATTATTGTTTGATATTGAATAATGAGTGTGTTCAGAAATCATCAAATGAAATTTTTTTTTATTATAGTCATTTTAACGCTCTTGGGGTTGGGGGTCTTTTGATATTTTTTATACATAAAACATTGTATCTTTACACTTAAGATAAAAATATCGTCGGTTTCATGCAACACTGTCACAACTCAAAAGAAAATCGTCGAAAATTTAAATTTGTTCTGAATTTTTAATGTAGATTTTATGTCTGAATCGCAGTGTTTTGTCAATCTACCGCTAGATGAATGTTTATTAAGCCTTTGAAAATAAGGTGTAATAAAGCGATGTTATTAGGTTTAAGTATTAAAAAATCAATACATAGAAAAAGGTTAAGTTTTGAAATGTGAAAGTGTTGCATATATTGTTTTTTTTTTGCGCATGTATAAGTTATTTGGAAGTTTCGTTATCCAATCCAGCAGCGAACAGTAACATCTTCTTTTTTCACCGATTTGACACTTTCATCTCTGATTTATAGCAAACGACTATTCAATCAACCAAAATAACAACACCATTGGATATATAAGACGATCCTCTGTCTATTGGTAGGATGTTGGTTCTTATAATTCAGTTGTAATTTGAGAGCAATGGAAAACGGAAGTCAAAAGTGACCGTTACGTTATTTCGAGCTATACCTATATTTGTATCTAGCATCGATTTGCCTAACCCGTTCCTTATTTCAAGCACATGATTTCCAAATCCAATTTCTACATTGTTATTTTATCCGACCATCTTAACCATTCTCACACAAACTCACATAACTACTCTTTTCCGCTCTTGACACGGAACAGTACTTTTGCAAATAACAGCAACTAGCAATTGGAGTGCCCCTCGTTTCCCATCGACGAAACATGTGCGCGCGATGAAGCGAGTTCAAAATCGAAAATTGATAAAACAATTGCCCGCGCGAGGTGCGATATCTGGGGAGGTGTCATAACTTTTCCAACTTTTGTTCTACTTTTTTTTGCGCACGATTCGTCGGAAGTGTTCTTGGATAAAAATAGAACTATGACCTTGCTTCAATATTCCAAGTGAAACGATATGGAGTGTGCACTGACGTAATATTATTTTAATTATGGGATAATTACTTGCACTTCGTAAGCCATCACTTTACGGGAGACGTGTTTGAGAGCTTTTGAGCAATTAATCCAAAGTTTTGCACAGGTACTACCCGTGCTGGTAGCTTTTCATCGATTAAATTTCAAAATTTTCCTTTTACTGTTACTGCATCAAACTACTGGTTCCACCATCATGCAATTTATTTTGCAGGGAAACAACGGCAAGCACTTCTCAATTCGGCAACGTTCAAAACTTGAATGGAGTCGGGATTTATTCGCTTTCGATTATTTGGTTCCTGTCGGTTTCAATGTGTTGAGCTTTGAGCCGAATTATGTTTGCAGACGGCCTATGTATATACCTTTATGAAACTGTATATATGCTAACAACAACCATAGAAGTTCGATTAGACAACATTGCACGGTATACAAGGAAAGAAGGTGAAAATGCGGTGGCCTTCTGTAGATAGCAGTGTGATGGAATGCTTTTTGAAATGTGTGTTTGCTCGATATCGAACTATTGGATTATTATTTGGCTGGGAATAAGGTCAGTTACACATGGGGCCTGCGATTTAAAAACTTTTCTGTTTGTTTGTTTTGCGAATAATTCTAAAACACTCGAAGATGGTAGTGTGTGTTTGATATTTTTGCTATCAGTATTGTCTGTTTTCCTGTCATGTATAGTAAATTAGGTTATACAACAAATTTAAGTGCTATTCATTCGTCCATATACGAATAATAGTGAATTATCATGATTTATGGAAACTATATGAATATAATACACACTAAATTGTATCGAGATTCGTAAACTGGGAAAATAATCATATTACAATTAAATATGTAGGGGATGTGTGCCAGTTTTGGTACTACTGTTTCAGTTATTGGCCCTATGGTTTAAATCAAATTTGAAATATATTTTCATGGTATTATTTCCGTAGATATATGGAAAAACATATGTGCTAACCATGTATCTTAACACATTTAGTGAAAATTGAAAACATGTCAATTTTAAGATATAACCAATTAGAGAACCACTAGATCCAAAAACTGGAACACTAACCCTATAAAATATTTACTAGATATGTAATAAATTGCCGCATGCACGGATTCTGAAATTTTTGCATGCCGAAAGTCTTTTCAAATAGTGTTTTTTTTTTGTTAATAACTTTATTTGTATAGGCTCAATCGAATAAACTTTACAGAGCCAAGTTATCAATCTAAAATTAAAGGATTTGAATCGATTACTCGCGGTCTTCTCGAGGTTAATGGATGACAATTGTTTGGATCGGGAGAGGGAAAAGGAGATTTGTAATATGATTTATGATTCAAAAATTTCACTATTTCTAAAACATATACTTAATCCTATCGACGTTATATCAACTCTGTAATTATACAATTATTACAGAAACAAATCTACAAAAAAAAAAACACACACACACACATACAAAATATAAACTAAACACAAGGTTAATCAAACTTACAATCTATGGTTAATACTCTTCAAGAAAACATATATGAGTTGCATAAACTCCAGATCGCGTCTAGCCAAAATATCCCGAACTGGAACATTAAGTTGTCTACCTCGAGCCCCAAGGGAATCGTACAGCTCGGATCTGACTCCACGGTGCTTAGCACATGACCAAATAATGTGATCTGCGTCCTGGTAACCTTGTCCACATTCACAGAGATTACTGTCCCCCAGCCCAACACGGAACAAGTGAGCGCTTAGTGAATAGTGATTGGACATGAGGCGAGACATCACCCGGAATCGAGCAATGAGATGGGACCCATGCAAAGGTGATGAAAAAAGATCTTTAAGATAAAGCACTTAGAAGCTCTCGTATTTTCATGAGAAAATACGAGGAGTGCTTTACCGGCCTCATGGAGCGAATAGCCTCGACAGAACTGAGACTATCGGTAAAAATAAAATAATGATCTGGTGCAAGTGAGGCGATCGTTTCTAGCGTATAATGTATTGCCGCCAGTTCAGCAACATATACGGAACAAGGAGCATGAAGCATTCGAGAGGCGCTATGAAATTCGTTATAAATTCCAAATCCAGTGATCAATCTGTGAAGAACGATCTTGCGGAATCAACTTGGCCAAACTTTACAGCGAAAATTGACGGAGCAATCATGGAACGATGATGCTCTGGGATTCCGCGAATTAAATCAAAATGAACAGAATTGTCGAAGTCGGAGAAGCAAACACGATAGGGATTATGCTGGGAAGGGCTGACATCCTGTGTTATGTACACGTAGTACAATGACATAAAACGAGTTTGAGGGTTTAGCTCAAGAAGCTTCTCAAAGTTTGCAATCACCAGTGAGTTCATAATTTCAAAACGGGTGAGGAGCCTGAGGGATAATTCAGAAAACCGATCAGAGAGTGGCAACATGCCGGCTAACACTTCGAGACTCATCGTATGAGTCGAGTGCATGCATCCTAACGCGATACGGAGACAGCGATACTGGATCCGTTCCAGTTTGATGATGTGCGTTTTAGCCGCCGACTGGAAGCAAAAACTACCGTACTCTAAAACCGATAAAATCGTTGTCCGGTACAACGTTAGAAGATCTTGCGGATGGGCTCCCCACCACGTTCCGGTAATTGATCGGAGGAAATTGATCCTTAGTTGGCATTTTCGTCTCAGATACTCAATGTGGGATCTCCAGGTGCATTTGAAATCGAACCAGACCCCAAGATATTTGAAAGACATGGAATGAGTGATCGGCTTACCCAAAAGTTGAAGCTTTTGTTGTGCTGGGCTATGCTTCCTAGAAAAAAACGACCAACTCAGTTTTCTCCGTGGAGAATTCGATACCTAGCTGGATAGCCCAAGTAGACAAATTGTCTAAGGTATCCTGTAAGGGTCCTTGCAGGTCGGCCTCTCTGGGCCCTGTCATAGACACTACTCCGTCATCTGCAAGTTGTCTCAACGTGCAGTTGCCACTTAGACAATTGTCAATTTCTCTGACGTAGAAATTATACAGAAGGGGGCTTAAACATGAGCCCTGGGGGAGACCCATGTAACTAAATCGAGAAGCTGTAGAGTTTCCATGAGAAAAACTCATATGTTTCTCTGACAGCAAATTGTACAAAAAGTTATTAATTAATGGAGAAAAGCCACAAGCGTGGAGTTTGTCTGAAAGGACTTCAACGGATACTGAATCAAAAGCCCCCTTAATATCTTTTCAAATAGTGTGATAAAATTAGTGTTGCGTATAAAAATTCAAACTGATTAAATTAAAACATGCCGGATTCATAAAACATTTTTAATCTGGTAGTGAGTGAGATCATAGTTTTATATTTACTATACAGTTCGAAAAATAGAGTAAACTTTTGTTCAATATTATCCACATAAATGGAGCCCATCTTTGTAATGTCTTTGTCGTTTGCGTGAAATTAAATACACATTTACGTGATTGAATGTTTACATCACACTTAAATTCAGATTTTGTTGCTGTGTATTTGAGAACATTCTTGGTATCCAAATTTTGTGTGAAAGTCCACCGTAATTTTATAGTACGGTACATCTAGGATACTTTCACGATAAGTTCGGAAGACTTTATGGGTCCTCTTAACCACTCCTATGCTTTGATATCAATTTTCAAATTCTAGCACAAAAACGAAAAAATAGTGTAAAATTCTGTTTAATATGATGCACATAAATGGAGCGTCATATATCATATAAGTTTACATTAAAATCGTGTAAAGTTATGAGTCATCTCATGGAATATTTATCAGCTGAGTGTGACTAATATTGGCAATCTTTTTTCAACGGCAACCTTTTCATTTGAACTGCGTATTAACCAGCTGATCTAATATCGGCAACTTGAAATCAGTTGCATTTTGTAGTGCGTATCTTACATTTAAAGTAAATCTGGCATAAGAGGATTGCTCAGCCATACAAATGTAATCAGATTGATGCTGAAGCACTAAGGAATATCGTTTGAATACAGTCAGGGAAGTGTTTTGATGGGAAAATACAGTAAAATTTACGTTTATATTTTGTTTCCCGAAAACAGTCACTGGGTGCCAAAGCCGACACCATATATACAATTTTTATACGTCAATCTATAGCTTTGAACCTCTATTTTACTAGAACAATATTACATTGTAATTAAATTGTATACATTTTGCGAAAACTCGTCTTCCATTAATGGGAACACTGTTCCAGTAGTTGTGGTAGTTGCTAACTTTGCTTTCTATAATAGTGGAATGCATTGGTTTCTTATGTGTTCCACTATTTTAGGAACACTGCCGCAACTATAGTAAAGGAGTTGAAATCTTAAGGAAAATAAACCATGGCCCACGTAGTAATGGAACAAACTCTTTTGCTTACTACAGCGCTCCTAGTGGACGTTTTCAGAAGCCTCCATGGAAAGGTTGTGAGGTCTATCAGAAGCAACCCACGTATGTCCGATTGCGATTTGAGTAAAAAGTATGATGCCGCCCGTAGTACAGTGCAGCGAATTCGCTACCGCGTAGACTTACAGGCATACCGCGCCAGTAGACAAACAAATCGATTACTCAAGCAGAATACCGTAGCTAGAACCCATGATCGAAAGCTGTATGACAACTTGCTGACCAAGTCCGGTGGGTGCATACTTATGGATGATAAAACCAATGTAAAGGCCGACTTTGAACAGCTTCCAGGACCAAAATTTTACAAGGCAAAGCCTCGAGAAGGTGTTCCTGGCAGAATCAAATTTGGTTTTGCGGATAAATTTGCTCGTAAATATATGATCTAGCAGGAAGTTGCAGGTACCGCCAGAAGACAAAGGTTTTCGTCACTGAGAAAATGATGAACTCGGAGATTTACAAAACCGAATGTCATCAGAAGCGAATTCTGCCCTTCATCCAGGCACATGATGGTCCGGTAACATTTTGGCCGGATCTTGTGAGGATTTATAGCCGAGAAGTACAACAATGGCACAATGACAACGGAGTCCAGTCCAATCCGCCCAATCAGTTCAGGCCCATTTTAAACTACTGGGCAATTATGAAGAGGAAATTGAAGGTACAAGGTACAGTCATCAAAACGGCAGCTCAGATGAAACATTGGTGGGATAAAATCGCCAAACAGTGGACGAGACCGTTGTGTGCCGCTTGATGGGTCGTATTAAGGGAAAAGTTCAGAAATTGTTTGCACTTGAGTGAAAACCGTTTTCAAATCCGTTAATTCAAATCCGAAATAGAGCCAAATGATGTTATGTCATTACTAAATGGGTCATGTTTTACATTGTTTTTGGTTATTTTTGGGCTAATTTTAAATTTGAAAACATGCAAATCTGCTTTATTTTAGGAGAGCAACTGATGAAAAATAACCTTATCGGGTTTCCGGCACAACTCCCATACCGCAAAAATAGGTATACTACTATTACTGGAACACCTACCATACCATATGGACTACTTTTTTTTTTTTTTTTTTTTTTTTTTGTAGAATATAGTTTGTTTATTTTTAGCTAATAGATATCACATTCAATTTGTAAAAAATATTACTCTTCTAAATTCAGAAGGAATTCTAGTTCACCTACATCTATTCTGTTATTAATATTTGCATTAATATAGTTGATGTATTTTATAAACAATTTAAGAATTTCATTTCTTCTGGCTGCTGCAATGTTGCCCAAGATTGGTCGTATCAACTCGGTGAAGGAAAGTCGTTGCCATCCGCCAAGAGTCGTAATTATTCTCCGTTGTACGTGCGTCCATGCTGCAGCTATACGAGGGCACTCGCAGAACTTGTGCTGCAGCGTTTCAATAGACACCATGCAGTGCTGACAATTCGAATCATTTGCACGTCCGATAATGTTCATTAGTCTGCGGTGCTCCGTCTTCTCGTTGATTAACATGTAGAGATCGCTGCGTTGGCACGACGTTAATCCTCTGGACGAAATATTTGTCCAGATTTTTTTTCCAATTTTGACCTGGCTGGTTCCGTTCCACCCTTGGCAGTTCGGTTTGCTCAAGATAGAGGCAATGAATTTGATCGCTGGTGGGATTTTGTTGGATGTTGGGTGGAAGCAAAGCAGTCTGCTGAGAAAGCAGTCTGCTGAGAAAGCAGTTTGAAACAAGGAAGATCGGCAGGGGGAGGAATATTTTGGGAGAGAAGGGAACGATAAAAGGGAATGGAATCGATCTCCTGCAGGTGGCGGTTGATGAGAAGCGCTTTGCATTTGATCGCTGGCAATTGTAGCTTTAGTCCACCTTTGTCTCTGCTACGTGCCAACTGCTGCATTGGAATTCGTGCGGGCAGCCCACGAAACAGGAATGTTCCCATCGTCGCTGTCAGTTTCGCCGTGTGAACACACTGTGGTGGTATTACAGACGAAAGATACCACACCTTCGCTGTAATAAAGGTGTTTAACAAAATCACCTTCTGTTGCAGGGTAAGGGAGCGCATGTTATGCAACCAAATAAGTTGCGTTATTCTGGCTACTAAAGCATCCCAGTTTTGCTTCACCATCAGCCGCACTGAGTTGGTGAAAATAACACCCAGAACCTTCACATTCTCCTTCGTCTGCAGTCCTGGTATTACAAGTGGGTTCCCATTGACGAATCCAACATCGATAGCCACTGTTTTTTGCCGATTTAATTTTGCCCCGGCAACTATCTCAAAACTGCCGAACAGCTGGTAAATACGGTCTATTGTTTGTGTTGTGGTTGCAATCAACGTGATGTCGTCGGCGTATGCAACGCAAAGGTCACCACCACAAACTCGCTCTGTCCGTGTGAGGAGGGGATGGAGATAAAGCACGAAAAGTAACATCGACATTGGGTCTCCCTGCCGTACGGATCGCTCTATACGGAACGGCTGTGAAAGGCGCCCATTCACTAGCAGACGTGACGAAGACGCAGCAGCGATCCGAGAGAGCCAGCCGACGAAACCCTGGTTGAAACCCAGAGATAGAAGAGTCCGATGCAGGAACTCGTGAGAGACCCGATCGAACGCGTGGTCGAGATCGAAAGAGATCATTTTCCCTTTTTGCTTTCTCGCGGTTAGTTGTGCTATACGATCCTTAAGCGAGAGCGTGGCTTGGAAGATGGATCGATCGGTGTTGGCACATTTTTGCGCGTCGCTCAGAACTCGATGTGTCCGGAGAATGTGTTCCAGGTGGGTCTTCATGACGCAGGAGAGAATTTTGAAGTCGACGTTGAGCAGGCTGATCGGACGGTATGCTCTCGCTGTTCCATCGCTACCTCTCTTTTTAACCAGTACGATAGTGCCATCGGCAAATTCCGAAAGTAGCTCATCCGTAATAGCTTCATTGGTGACGAAGTAGAGCTCTCGATAGATGATGTCGAAAGTTCGATGGTAAAACTCTACCGGTAGACCATCGATACCCGGCGATTTTCGTTTTTGTGACGTTCGGATGGCATTTTTCAATTCGTTGATGCTGATCTCTGCCACAAGAGCAGCGTTAGCTTCGTCGTTCTCGGGTACTGCTCTCTCGGTTTCAAACATCTCCTCCCCAACTTGCCTGGTCTCCCCCGCCGCATACAAGTCCTTGAAGTATCGGAGCATGTGCTGCTCGATCTCCAGGGAGCCTTGAATCTGCTCTCCTCGCTTGTTTTGCAGCTTTGTGATTATTGTTTTTTTTACGTCGTCTATCACCCAACTGGAAGGTGGATATGCTCTCTCCAGCTACGAATGTTTCATTGATTCGAATGAAATTTTTGCGAAGCGTCGCTGCAGCGTGAGCATTTTCGCTTTCACACGGTTGATAGTCGTCAACATGCCTGGATTTTGGTAGTAGCCATCATACGCGAGCCTCAATTGCGCGTAGAGACGTTGGTATTCAGCGTTAAAGATGCTGAATGCTTCGCTTGACTTCCAGCGGAAAAACGATTTAATTTTTGGCTTCGCGTATGAGATCCACCATGCCATCCAGCTGGGGAAATTCCTCCGTTAGCGGGTCCAAAACTGCCACCGGACTTGGAAATCATCGATGTTTTCGGCAGTCAAAAGATGAGGACGGAGGGACCAGAATCCACGTCCTTGTTCACGACCGAGGTGCGGAAGGCAAATTCGCGCTGTAAGAGCTTTGTGGTCTGTGAACGAACATACGTGTGTGGCAGCACTTCGCAGATGCTCGCAAAGCCCATAGCTTATATACATGCGATCGAGCCTGGATGCCGCATTGTGCGTAACGTATGTGGGTGCGGGGGTGGTGGGATATAGCTTCAGCCACAGGTCTTGAAGCTGCAGCTGCCGTACGGTCGCTTGGAGCGCCGGACTTGTGTTTGAACTCGTGGAGTCGCTCGGGCGAAGCACGCAATTAAAATCGCCAGCGAGGACGACGTGTTGCGTGTTGTGCCGAAGGTAATATGCGATCGTGCCGTTGAAGTCGTCGTGTTTTGCACCCTCAAAGCGATGAGGCGGCCATCCAGGCTCTTCTCCACATGTGAGAACTGAATGTGGTCTTTCAGCGCGATTGCCGTTCCTCGCCTTGCCTGGTCCACATTGCAGACAATGTTGAAGCCAGGGAGAGAGAGCTGATCATTCTCCACCTCCTGGAGGAAAACGATATCTAGCTCCAGCGTTCGTACAAAGGTCCGAAGAGAGTCAATTTTCGTTCCGTTCGTGATATTGTTGATGTTGATGGAGGCGAGGTTGTAACTGGAGAACTCAGCCATTATGACAGTTGGTTACTCCCATCTCGCTTGTCGTCGCAGTCGTCCTCCACCCGAGGCTTTTTGCCTGGTGGTCGATTGCGGAGATGCCTTCTTGAGCTGGATGAGCCGACAGACGAATCTGTTTCGTTGCCATCGGACTTGCCACTAGCAGTTTTGCGATCCACTCCGCTGCTAGCAGGGGGCTGTTGACCTGTAGAGGGAGTCAACGACCCGCTGTCCGATGGGGGAATCGAAGCCGAGGAAGAGGCTAGCGTGGGAAAATTCTGTTCGTTGCGCATCGGTGGTAACAATTTCTGTTGTCGGTGGGAAACTTGTTTCGGTGGCGGCATGGTAGCCGGGTTGACCGAGTTTGGTTCGAACCGGGGCCGTGCAGCTTGGTTCAAAGTGGTTTTGTTTTGATTCGCACTGGGAGTGATTTGGTTCGAGTGTGTGTTGGTTTGGTTCGGAGTATAGTCGGCTTGAGATGTTTTTTGTGAAGGCATCTGCTTTGCGGCATCGGCGTACGACTTCTGTACGAGCAATTTTTTATTCTGCACGCAAGTAGCCCCGATGTGGATGTATTCGCGGCAGTGTCGGCACGTTTGTAGCTGCCCGAAATACGATATATTCGTCACTTCACCGTCGATGGTGACCCACGACTCGATATTACGATTCACTTTCATTTTCGCTATGCGGACACCGGTCGAAATACCAGGGAAATCGATATCGGCTCCACATCGTTGCTCTCGTACTGATATGACGTCACCATACCTTCCAAGAAAATCGGCTATTTTTTGGTCCGACACCTCGGACAAATCGAAGAGCCTCACCTCCACAGCTCCGATATTTTTTCCCGTCGACGGTAATGTCGTGTTGGTTGTCATGTTCTTCGCAGATTCGTTGCGCCAACTCTAGGTCGACAACTTTCACGAACGAAACACCGAGGGCTCTGCTGTTCTGTATACGTAGCACTTCACCTTGTTTCAGAACAAGAACGGTCGCACAGAATTTGTGGACTTTGGCAAGGTCCGGTTTCTTCGGCACATTCGAAAAATCTATTCGAAAGGTATTTTCTCGACGGCCCATCGCGGAGTCGTTTGGACGCGCAGCGACACGGAAAAACGGCTCAGCGATGAGCAGAATACGAAAAAACACAGTTAACACTGGAAATTAGTTCGTGTTCGACTTCCACGAGCGATAGCAAAAACGCGTCTGTTCAGCTCGGAAGTTGAGCGCTCACTGTCTACTCCCAAGTATTTGGTTGGAAATTATCCTCAAACATTTCCATCGCTGCTCCTCAGAATTTTCCTGGAATTCTATTCAGAAATTCCTTTAAATGCTCCTTAGAACATACCTTAAATTCCAGAAACTGTCCATGTTTTTTAGTCAAAGAAGCGGAGCGACGGGCAAACGTCTAGAATAAGCTTCTAAAGAAAAAAGCTTCTAAAGTAAAAGCTTTTAAAGTAAAAGCTTCTAATAGAAGCTTCTCAAGAAGATTCTAAAATGTGCTTCTTTTCTAAGCTTATTCAAGACGCTTGTCCGTCGCTCCGCTCCTCTGATTAAAAAAAAAAAAACACGGGTAGGAACAGTAAAATCTGAGTAGCTACGCAGAAAGAAGATCATTTTTCTCAAGGCTTAAGAAGCATTTAGACTGCTTCTGCGTGTTTTCAAAATCTACCCGTGGACAGACCCTAAGTCAAAGATTCAGGATCTTGTGAAATTTTCAAATTCTTGAAATTTCATCATGGAATCAGAGGTTTGGGGTATTTACCTCTCCTTGCCACTCACCAAGTTAAAAAGTAACGGTGAAAAACTTTTGAAGATATTTTTTCAATCTTGTTAATGCTTTTTTATAAACCATTTGGCATCTCTGCGTGCACGTCAAATTCAATGCAAAATAATGTATTATTGAAACACTTTCTTGTAAAATTAATGTTTTATTGCTGTATGGGGCCATAAGATACATCAATATGCCACATGTAAATTTACAAAGTTTTTTATATGTGTCCTCAATCATCTTAAATATAGATTCTGGAAAAAAAAATTCTAGTTCACGTCTACGTCACGTCTACGTCACGTCTACTTCTTGCATTTCTTGTAAGAAGCGTTATTATATAACATGTAACATTTGAAAAGGGCCTATCCTCGACGATCGATTCTCTTAAGACAAGGATGAGAATCTTATGACAAAGGATGAGAATCTTCAAATGGGCATGTTATGGATTCAATAAATCTTGTCCCTAATTAATTATTCTCATTTCTGTTTTTACGTGATTTTTTCTCCTCTGTTTTTGATCGTGTGATCTAAAATTACAATCAATTGTAATTGAACATGTTTCAAAAAATCATTAAAAAAATCAATGAAAACTAAAATGGTATTACAAATGCATTACACAGCAAAAAAATAATTTTGATATCACATCAAAGTGGATGCACTACAATCATGTCGAAAATTTCATGTAATTTTTATGACCACATAAATAAACAAATGCAGTAAAAGCAGCGTAATGTCAGTTCATGCATTGTATTAATGATAATTTTGTCCTTTTTAGCAAGTAATATTACACCATATTTTCGACATGATTGTAGTGCATCCACTTTGACGTGATATCAAAATTATTTTTTTGCTGTGTACCCATCATGCATGAGGGAAAAACTATAAAAATTAAAATCGTGTAAAACAAAATTGAGTGTATACATCGTGTAACGCATCTAGACAACCAGACGCTGAAACGACCACCACTGATCTTTGCTTGAAGTAGGAAAATGTTGCGCGATGATGTCTGTCATTTGGATAGTTAGGTTATAAGGATTACGTGACAATTTGAAACGTGAAATTCGAAAAATCGTTGTCACTGACCCGGGGTCTGATATCTATTTGAAAATATATTGTTTTTAGATAGATGAAATGGCTCTAACATTGAGCCCATCGATAAAGATTTAATGTTATTCTTGTTTTTTTTTTCTGGAAAATACAAAAAATGCTTTCCTTCGAAATATATGTATGTTGACATTAGGGACATTACACTTATTTATTAAGTTAACAGTGCACCATTCGATTTGTTTCGTGGAATTGAAATGCACTCGCTAATTGGATTTTGTATAAAAATGCTAATAAATTGTGCAAACTGTCATTTCAATTGAAAAAGCACTGATAATTTTATTTTATTTATTGCAATTGTATGATACAGGTCGGACTCGCTTATAAAAAAAAAAAACAACCTTTACCAATAGATTGGGTATTGTCCTCACTGTGCGATGATGGTGTTACTTTGCGTTATTGAATGGTCGTTTGCATAAAATTGGCGATGAATGCTAAAAAAGTTAACTGCGGCTAATCGAGTCCGACCAATGCATGGAAAATTCATAATTCATACCACTAGTACACCAAATTTGTAAGTCGTACATATCGATCACCAACTCCACTGATTGGGAAAGATGACCTGAACTACACTCAACTATGACTCCACATAGAACATTGTTATATTTACTCAACAAGGGTTAATTATGCTAATAAACAAATAAATTTTATCTGTACAAGCACTGAAAGCGTAATCTTACCAGTGGCACACTTGACTTCCGGCTCGAATGCATAAAGGTGTCGGCATGGAGAGCCTGCGACGATGGGTACGCGTCATAATCACTAGCTCCTTCCCAGCACAGCATTGCACTTCAGAGTAGTCTGGTGGAAGTAAACGTCTCTTATGACCGATTGGAATACACAATCTGACACACTACTGGTTACATTTGCCACTGTCACTAGAATATAATAGATCTGGAATAGAAATCGAAATCGCAATCACGTTCGTCCCCGCTCTGAATCCCATGGGTAACTGAAAAGGGCTTATCGTGTGCACTCGAGCCACTGAGGAGGACTGTTGATAGGGAAGTCTCGTATTTGCACAACATGAACAAGGATTAGTGGGTGGCAGGGGCAGTGGCGCGTGGGAAATCAACCTGAACTGTTACGATGGAGAGCTTTCGTGTAGTGTCCTAGAATAATAAGCTTTGCTTGGTAGTTGAGTGTGTAAGGAAAGCGAACAAACGGTATTATTATGAATGTTGTAGTAGGCAAATGCAACACTGCTGTTGTTCTGCGATTGAGGAAAATTATCGAAACACTTGTAACTAAATAGGTAAACAATTTCATTCCCATGAAAGCGAATATTGCTATTTATTCATGTGTTGGAAAATCGTTTCACTGATGCTTTATTGTTTGTACAAATAAGGAATGTTAGTATTTCGATTACTGGGTTGAATCAGGATCTTCAATCGGCTTTGCTAGAGTTTAATAATTAATGGAATTAATCATTTGATCGTTCTACAAATTCATGATTGGACATTTACTGAAATCGAAATAAGAAACGTAAACCTTAAAATAAAAACGAAAACGTGTAAGCTTTTATTGAAAGTAACTTGCTGACGGCGTACATCAACATTTTGTTCTCGTAGTGAAAATATTTGACTCCCACTATAGGAAATGGAAATGCACTGCTACAATTTTGCTCGCTGTTCGTTCAGGAGTAACGTTACTCAGTATTAGATAGGTATTGCATATGTGCAAGCAGTATCGTAAAAGAAGCGTTCTCTGTTGAATTACGAACAATATTTTTAACAGCAAAATTCCAAACCCACACAGTGGATGTTGCGGAAAATCTAGTTCCCTCGGAGATCATGTTCCGGAAATAATAGCACATTGGTCGCGTTCCTGTACTGCACGGGAGAACAGTGTTGAGGCACGTACTTTTTTTCGTTCTCCGTTGCTATGCTCTGCAGGGCTAGCCCGCTTTGCCAACTTTATTCCATTATGTTTGTAATATCACAAAAATATCGATAAAACAAATTGCTGAAGAGTAAAAAATGGAATTCCACTCCCGCTCAACGTACTGGATGAACTACTAGAAGGTGCAAGAGCGGAAAAGAAGGAGAGTAGGGGAAGACGAGCCAAAATGCACACATGGGGTAAAATGCCCACTTGCAGAAAAACAACGATAACCTTTCCTCAGATACTTTTCTCGAGTTAAGGAATTTGATTATTTTCGTCGGCGGGGTGTCGACTCAATGAAATTCTCTGATATTCCCTGATTTTCCATTTGATTTTCTCTCATTCATTCGAGATAGGGTAGAGCGCTACTTCGTCGTAATCGCCCATTTCTGTTCTATCAATCAGAAAAGAGATCAATAATATCAATAATTTCACCGTGCACAAATCAATAATAGATTTGTAAATCCTATTAGAGCGCATTGTATGAATATTAACGCTCATTAACAAAAGAAGCGCTCCTAGCGAATCCCTTTTTTCTACGTTTATCCTTAGGACGAATAAAATCTAATGGCGTTTCAATGCGTTAGGACGGAATTGAAACTCGTAGGACGAATTTAGAATCAAGAAGCAGTATTCGATTTTAAACAATATCTCAACAATTTGTGACTCTTTATCAAATCCAACGATACGTATGGAAAGGTGAATTAATTTAGAAGTCATCTTTGAAAAAAAAAATATTTTTTTTGTTCAAACCCGTTCAGAAAAGAGAGGTAATGCGCGGATTGTGCTTAGTAGGACGGAAATTAGATCAAAAACCCTATATACAACTAACTCCATTTTTCTAAATTCAATGATTTTCGTTGACGTTTTTTACGACACCCGCTTCGTTGTCGTGCGCGACAGTCTGTTTGTATTCGTACTCTCATGCTCTACCGTCGTCTCTCTTACATAACACAAACGATAAAACAACATTCGAGCAAAAAGAAAATTTTCAAATAACTATCATATGACATGTGTGATTTCGTTCTAATTCCTCAATTTGGTGTAAATTAAACCATCTCTGATCAGAAATGTTATTACTAGGACATCGATGCTTGCTATTTTCAGAATTCACACATCAGCAAATCTTATTATGAGAAAAAATAAAATATATACATTCGTGACTGTCTTCAGCAACAGTGTCGTATGACAGAGCTTGTCATATGACATTTTACTTTGGTACTGTAATTTGATAGTTTGTTTTGCAAGTGTCGGAAGCAAAGGCAGTCGATTATCACAGAAAATGTGTCGACCACGGTGACCGCTTACAAAACTGGGTGAGAGCGAATGGAATTCAATTTTGAAATCTGTGTTATGGAAAGCGCTGTTCGCAGGAAATCGGTAATACTTTTAATTATCATAGCAACAGTTGCACATTCGTGCAATTTTCAACAGTGATATTTTGAAACATGATAAAGTCAGATACGTAGAAAAATTTCCTATCGATTGGCGTACTAAGAATTAAAATCCATCATCTCTGGATCAAAATCCGACCACTTTCATGCCGCGACCGATTTTGGTTTTTGAAATTGCACCCCTAATGTTGCCTTAAAAATACATGGTATGTTAGATTTAAAGATATGGGAACTTGACAAATGTCTCGTTAATAAAGATATTTTAAAAAAATCAAGAAAATACTCTTTAACAAATTTATCGTGATGGTTTTCAGTAATGCTGAGCTATTAGGGCTTTCAACACAGATAAGGCGGGTGAGCTGTATGTTGTTTGGAATAAGGGTGACACGCTTGGCATAGATGGCCCACAGTGACTCATGAAGAGCTACTGATTGCGGTGCGGCTTCCTCCTCCTTCTTTGGTGAATGGACGACCATGATGGCTGCAGCTCGCTGCTTGCAGGTAGCCTTTCGTTGTGTACAATTGAAATTGAAAATTGATAAAGTGTTAATTTTAACAGATTTGTAGAAAAGTTTCCAATCGATTGGCTTATTTAGATTTAAAATCCATCCGCTATTGACAGAGTTATATGGGGTCAAAAACTGACCTCTTTTTGTAATGCGGTCGATTTTGGTTTTTTAAGAGTGTATAGAATCACAGTAGGCATTGGTTGTCAGGATAAGTTTATTTTTTGTTTACATCATGGCTTCACCGGAGCAAGCACGTCGCGATTCGATCCTGCACGCTCGAAACGAAAATCCCGGGCTATTCGTTCCTGGCAGTGTTCGATCGAATTCCTGGGCAGGAATTTTACACCTCAGTTGACCGGAAGAGTTCCCCAGAAGAGTGCCCCGGAAGAATAAAAAATCAAAAAGAAGGCGAAATTCCTGCCGAAAGGCAAAAAAGTTTGAGCAATGGTCCATAGTAAGAACGAGGTCTGAAACAATGGTCTTACAATAAGCATAATATCTACTCATGCATAGCTGTTACATTGAACTATCAAAAATAAAACATTAAGGTTTAAACCCAATAAGATTTTCGTGTAGGGATTTTTTCGTGTTTAACCTTTATGTAATGTGATGAGATGCATGAGATTTAAGGCTGCTGTCTTCGGTAAAGTTGTTCAAGCGACTAAAAACTATTGTACATGAAGGTGGTGTACATCACACTTGAAATTTAGCTCACCAGATGGCGCTAGTCTGCCATTAACCTTCTAATTGCTTGCTTTAACTTGCAACCTCAACTAGATAGAAGTTGCGGTCTTGGACAATGTTATTCAGATGAATAAGACTTTTATGATGGTACACAGCTTAGTTCACAATTCACTGAACTGACGCTAGTATGCAATTTGAGATCTTATTGTTTGCTTAAACTTGACTGCATGACTAGATAAAAGTTTGCTGTCCTTTACTTTATTTAAATCTTCGGTTATTAGTTAGATAGGTTTCGATTCTACACATTGTAGTTTCATTTTTATACCTGTGATCTTGACATGCACATTGTAATCGAAATACGTACACTGAAAATGTATTTTCGTTATTTCTCTGAAAACCGTTTCGTAAAAATCAATATCGTACATACAACACATCTATCATAAATGGTAGGAAACATTCGTTTTCCCTGTCATCTGGCGCAATGTCAATATTACGCCTCATTCGTATAATATATAAATTCATCTTTGTACAATCAAACCAACAACTGCGCTTATTGTCTCCTAAAGTTCTGATTGTGTGTTGGAGATGGGATACTGGTTTGACCAATACATGCAAGCTACCATTATAAATCAAAATACTGGTCACGGTGGTTTTATGTCAGAGAAAAAAAAAATACATGCAAGCAGCAGAAAAAGCAAACGAAATCGAATTACCGCTCCATGAGTACTTCTTATTTGCCTTTAGCCTTTCCCTTTCTCGTAGCACAGATAGAGTGTTAAATAAGATGCAGATCTGGCTATTGCAAGGTTCATGGTTCGAGTCCGGTCTGAAGCCAAATTTATATTTTTGTCATGTTTATCGCTTACAATAATGAAGTTATTTTTAGCCATTCTCACTAACACACTCCACATTTTTCGGTTTCCACAACCAACACTTGTGGCCCACTGGTTGGGTGTAGCGATAGCGAGTGTGGCAGTTCTAACGAAACTAGCTTCATACAATGTACAAATCCATTTCGTTGCAGAAAACAACGTATAAATTCGTAGAACAAACGAGCGATTTCGTTGTATAAACGAAAATTTATTTTCAGTGTATGTGTCATGGATATCAAAATTAATTATGTGGAATTAAATGGAAGATAACCTTTTTTGCTGTTTTATTTAAGCATTCCGCTAACAACCCAGTTTCATTACTTCATTCAACTATCATTTCATTTGCCGTTTTGTGTAGGTGCGCACCATGTGCAGTCTGTGTATTGGTATTGGTGTCAGCTTTAGCCTCATATGTAGACTAACCGACGCGCAATCAATTTTCAAATTCAATTCAAAGAGAGCCGTCTGCTGGTGTTTTCAAATGATAATAACACATTTCTCAAAGAGCAATTCGGGTTTAGGAAAGGCCACTCTAACCATCCACCAACTCGCACGGGTTACTAACATCATCAAGCGGAATAAGTCCGTTTCCAATACATCTGCCATGGCATTGTTGAACGTCGAGAAGGCGTTCGACAATGGGCATGATGGTTTAGTGTACAAGCTGCAACGATACAACTTTCCGATCTACCTCGTGAAGATCATCAAAAAATACTTGCCGGGCAGATCATTCCCAGTCTACTTGAACAATGCCCCCTCTGATACGTTCAACGTTGATGCAGGGGTCCCTCAGGGTAGCTTGCTTGGGCCTATCCTATTCAACATGTTCACGTCAGACGTTCCTCTCCTGCCGGGTGGTGGTATCCTGTCAATGTTCGCAGATGACACCTCCATCATCTATTAGGGTCGAGTGATCCGTGCTCTGGCGAGTAAACTACAATCAGGCTTGAATGTTCTGTCCGACTATTTCAAGAGCTGGAAGATTTGTATCAATGCAGCTAAAACACAAACCATTATGTTTCCACACTCGAATTAACCTCGGCTTGTTCCGCCTGCTAACGTCAAGATCCATCTTGATAGCACTCCCATTGAATAGTCGAGTGAAGTAGTCTACCTTGGTCTCACCCTCGATAACAAATTGCTATTCCGATCCCATGTGGACAAGACATCCACCAAGTGTAACATCTTGGTCAGGTCGCTCTACTCTCTGATAAACAGGAAATCCACCCTGTCCCTCAAAAACAAGATTGCTGTCCACAAGCAGATCATTTTGCCGGCTATTGAGTATGTTATGCCAATCTGGGAGAGTTGTGCTAAGTGCCACCACCAAAAGCTTCAGAGGATCCAAAACAAGATCCTCAGAATGATCCTTAACAGTCCACCGCAAACTCTTAATTATGAGATTCACCACCTGGCCGGTCTTCAAACACTCGAGGAGCGAAAGACTTCCACACTGGAAAGGTTCAGAGTAGCCTGTCTGCGATCAAACCACCAGATCATTCGTGATTTGGCAACCTAGTTTAAGTAGTTAGGTAAGTTTCTGTGCTCAAGTGGGTAGGTTATCAAATTTTTAAATTCAAACCAAAACAATCCCATAAAGGGTATCCTGTAAATTAGCGCTAAACGCAATCATCACATGAGAATAACCAATTAACTAGAACAAAGATGAAGAGCCAAAGGCTAACCAATTGGAATTTTAAACCAAATGTTGTAACATAAAAAAAAACCAGAAAATAAACGTAAATTTTACTACTACTACTACGGTGTCGACTTGCTGTCATTTGTTGTTTGTTTACCGCACACGATTAAGGAGTACCGCAACGTCGCAGTAAAGTTGTTTCCGACGCCAGCAGCCATAAAGGTGGTGAGGGAGCGGTTTCGTCGAAAAATTAACCGCTCGATCCGGAATACCGCTGCTTACCTAAATTTGTAGATCGGGACTGCCCACACCATCATGACGAAGGACCTGGGATACAAGCCGTACAAGGAACGCAAGGTTCACGGGGTAACGGAGGCTACAACGAAGAAGAGGCTGGACAGAGCCAAACTGATACTTTCGCGCAATTCGTGCACCTCTACGGGAAGGATAATTATGTCTTTCAACAGGACGGCGCACCGGCCCACACGGTGAATATCGTCCAAGCGTGGTGTCGGGAGAATTTGACTGATTTTCTCGATAAGACTTTGTGGACTCTCAGCTCCCCGGACCTTATGGTCATACATGCTGGCCAAGCAACGCGAACATCAAGTGAGCACTATGGACCACTTTAAGAAGCTCATTTCCGAAATCTGGGACGAGATGCCGATGGACTAGGAACGTGCTGCGTGCGATTATTTTGACGTCTCAAGCTCGTCATAATATGTCGTAAAGGTTCTTAATAAACATTGCTTCAATAAAAATTGGCTCAGAAAAGAATACCTTGTATTTTCATTTTTTTAACACATTTTTAAAGTGTATTCGAATTTATTGAACACCCTTGAATACGCTGGTTCACTAGCGCTAATGTATTAAAAAGTAACCAGCATTACCAACATGATATTTCAGGAACAACTGAAACTCACGCTATTTGGTTTAGCTGTTTGAGCTAGTGAACTATCATAAGTGTAAACAGCCCATAAAGTCCCAGTAGGGTCGTAATAATGCCAAAGAAGAAGATTTAATGGCAGTATTGTGCAATGTGAGAACTATTGAACATCAAATTAAAGGGTGATACGGTCAAAATTTGGTCAATATCAACTTGACGTATTTCTTTCAATTTTGCATTTAAAAAACCTGAATACCCCTCATTTTGAAGGTGTGTGTGTGTAGAATGTTGCTCCTATTTTGATTTTGGAATTCACTCTTCAGTTGTCAAAATGCCATCCAAGCAAGAAGAGCAGCGTATCAAAATTTTGCTCGCGCATCGCGAAAATCCGAGCTACTCGCACGCAAAGTTGGCAAAATCGCTAAAAGTTGCCAAATCAACCGTTACAAATGTAATTAAAGTGTTTGGGGAACGTTTGTCGACAGCCAGGAAGTCTGGATCGGGGGGAAATCGAAAACCGGAAGCCGCTGAGACGACAAAGAGAGTTGCCGGTAGTTTCAAGCGAAACCCTAACCTCTCTCTCCGAGATGCCGCAAATAAGCTGGGTGTATCGTCTACAACCGTGCATCGAGCCAAAAAACGAGCCGGACTATCGACTTACAAGAAGGTAGTGACTCCAAATCGCGATGATAAACAAAATACGACGGCCAAAGCGCGATCCCGGAGGCTGTACACGACGATGCTGACGAAGTTTGACTGCGTGGTAATGGACGACGAAACCTACGTCAAAGCCGACTACAAGCAGCTTCCGGGACAGGAGTTTTATACGGCAAAAGGAAGGGGAAAGGTAGCAGATGTTTTCAAGCACATGAAACTGTCAAAGTTCGCAAAGAAATATCTGGTTTGGCAAGCCATCTGTACCTGTGGCTTGAAAAGCAGCATTTTCATAGCTTCCGGGACTGTCAACCAAGAAATTTACGTGAAAGAGTGTTTGAATAAACGTCTGCTGCCTTTCCTGAAGAAACACGGTTGTTCCGTACTGTTTTGGCCGGATTTGGCATCTTGCCATTACTGTAAAAAGGCCATGGAGTGGTACGCCGCCAACAACGTGCAGGTGGTTCCCAAGGACAAGAACCCTCCCAACACGCCAGAGCTCCGCCCAATTGAGAAATACTGGGCTATTGTCAAGCGGAACCTAAAGAAGACCAAAAAAACTGCTAAGGGCGAGCAGCAGTTCAAGGCAAACTGGCTTTCTGCGGCGAAGAAGGTGGACAAGGTGGCTGTACAAAATCTGATGGCAGGGGTCAAGCGTAAGGCCCGGCAATTCGGATTTGGAAAAGCGGAAGCCTAACTGAATATTTTTCCTGAATTTTATACTAATTGAACTTGAAAAAGAAATTTAATTTGATTTTTTAAATAAACGATTTCACCGATTTACACGCGTTTTCCCTTGACCAAATTTTGACCGTATCACCCTTTATTATTTGCTATCCGTTTCCCATACATTTTCCCATATTAAGATTAATTTATTTTACTAATTACTAAAATATACATTTTCCCATATTAAGTTTAATTTATTTTACTAATTTACTTTACTTTGTTTGCAGGGCCGAGTTTTTTTGTTCAATATACAATACACTATTTACAATAAATCTTAAAACTACCGAGTTCAGCAACATCTGAATTCAAATTTAGCACACAGTACATGAGGATTTCAATACGAATCAAAACAGCAGTAGGGAGTTATGACCCGCCATCCAAACTTGACTCACTTTAATGGACAACCACTACGAGCCTTTTGTAATGGTTGCACTCAGAGATTCTGTATAAGAAAAAATTGAGCAAATATTTTTTGGCACTGCACGTGTTTTGTAAACGATTTTTTTAATATTAATTTATTGTTTGATTTACCATGCACCAGAAATGAAGCAATAACAGTTCTACAAAATAATGCAAGAGGTTTTCGATAATTTGGGCTTAACAATCACAGAGTTGTAAGCTCAACGCATATACAGATCGAATAGAAGAAAAGGGTCGCGTCTTGCTTTTATGACAATTTCATCACCCTCTGTTGCTTCTGTTGAAATGGCATCGACGTATGGTGGCATTTTCGAGGGTTTTATGATAATGTGTCTCGCTTCCATAGAACATCATCTATCGTCGTCGTCGTCGTCGTCGTCGTCATGCTCCTCCTCATCATCATCATCATCATCATCATCATCATCATCATCATCATCATCATCATCATCATCATTACCTCATCTCCTGTGGAGCAACAGACGGTTGCGGCTTCCATTTTTCGCTGACGATGAAAATCAAATGACGATGGTCAAATTTAGTGGAAAATGGCTGCGGTCCACCACATACTACTCATCCCCGGAGTAGTGGACGGGTTCACCAACTGCGGTTGACTTTTGGGTTCGTTAGCTTGGTGGTATAACCTTCTGAAGGAAACACGGAATCCCAACGTGGTTGATGGGCGATAGAACATTAATTGTAGCTTTAGCCAAAATTATTATAATATTTTACCTGGCGTTGAGGTAATTTCATCATATCGGTTAGTTCTGTGAATAGGGAACATACGTAATAGTTTATTTTTCATCATGAGATCTAAACTGCCTATAATCGCATATCAGTCCCATATGGATTTTCGGCAATTATTAGATAGCAACGCTATCCAATATCAATTAGCATCTACTTTCACATTATGTAATAAAACTATGGACTATAAAAAAAGAAAACAACACCAAATCTGTTAGTCCCATCAAGCTTCAATGCAGCAGATTTTTTACTTGATATAGTTATATACGCAAGAAGTTGCAAAAAGAAGATTTTTTCAGCACGAGTCTTAGTCTATCCAACGAGTCTTAGTCTATCCAACGAGTCTTAGTTATTGTCAAGTGAATACATAGAATGCTGAAAAAATTGAATTTTGAAACGAGTTGAATACAACATTTATTGCACTCAAAAGAGTGTCAAACAGTAGAACTTTTCAACACTGGGTGCTGAAAAGTAGTACTGTGCGATACTGTTATTGGTATAGTATTGTACATATTTGGTTAAGTGTGTAGCTCTTAGAAAAAAAACTTTTTGCTTAAATTTTTTGTTCAAATTCTCATTTGTAATCATAAAAAAGATCTTTCACATTCCGATAAGTTTACAAGCATTCAAATTAATCAAACTTTATACCGGCTCTTGTACAAATCTATCCCGATAAATATGTAAATAGTTGTTTAACCACCAGCCAAGATTTCAAAAATCTATTTATTCAAATCATTTTAAACATTGTCCATTCAGGTGTACGCTCAATTCTGAGATACAATGCATATGCAGGCCGGGCTCGATTATTAGTAGTTGCATGTTTTTTCACAACCATCGCCGATTTCTTGCAATCGATCATTCAATTGCGTAAACTAACACCACCAACAGACAGACAGACAATTCCTCATCTTTTGGTAATGATTTAGTAATGGTTTGACGTTTTGTAACGAGGGTTAACTGCAGATAATCGAGTCCGAACTGTTCAACATTTATGGCGGTAAGCTCCAACACGGATTAACTTTCCTTGATTGGAGGATCTACCATATGTTTGATAAGGATCATATTGATTAAAATTGACGTCGAAAACAAATTATCAGGATTCTGCTGTTAGCCAACAGCTTATTATATATTATTTTTAATTGATTCAAAAATATTTTACAATTATTTCATGTATTGTTAAGGTAACAAATCGGTCGTAAGAATGATAATGAAACTCGTTATTTGAAATTACAGATGTGCGTCGATTAAAAAATAGACGCCGGCTTTGTTTGGGGTTAATTTACTCGGTCAGAAGCAAACCAGCCCTAAGCTAACCTTATTTTACTCGGTGCCGTTGCGGCGTCATCGGCGTCACACCGAATGCACTGTTGGCGGCGGTGGCAAATTATTCGAAAACATATTCCGGAAAATCGGAATGCAGTCCAGACAATCGTGTAACTTTACTGTCTGTATATCGGTAAAAATGCTCACTAGCAAGAAACCGCTCGAGCTGTGTCTCAAAGTCGGCTTAATACTGGTTAATCTGGAGGGGCTTCGCGAGTATCATGGAAAGTGAAAGCAGGTGTGGATTGGATTTCTAAAAGAATACTGTTGAATTTTATTGGTGTACACTGTACAGTGGGTTTTTATTATGGGGGTTTAACGTACCGGTGCGATCTGCGGTCTCCTGGCGTCTACCCTGGTTGACAAGGATCACCAGAGTCCAGGCAAGGCCGGAGGGACTCTGCTGAGAGGGGTCCTCTTTTGCTTTTAGAGCGGTTTTGACCCGGGGAATGCGGGCCTTGGCGATTTTGGCCTTGCAATGCCAGAGCAAAACGGTGTGCTATACTGTTTAGATAAATAGTCACTAAGGAGCATTAATTCGACTCGTATGCCTCCTAACCGACTTTGTCGGTTACCAGTAACCAAAAAGGCTTACTCCCTCCCCATGGACATGGAGGTTGACGGTACTGAAGCAAAGAGTTATGTTTAATTTCTTTATATTTGCAACGATGATGATTTCCTATTGTGACACATATCATCTTCTTAATGCTTCAGTATGCCTCAAACGATTAATTCTTGGTTGTCAAGAGAACTTCCTTGATGAAATCGGCTGCTTCATGCAGACTGAGAAATTCTGATTTTAGTATCAGATTTGTTCTGTATACAGAGGAACTGGGAGGACTAATTAAAAACTTCTCACCAATAAAGTAATGATCTTCTAGTAAATTTTGCATTTAATTTTATTAATATTTTATTTTATTTAAGCATATTATTTTTGTTACAGTCAATTTGGATTAGCATATGACACAAGAGATTTAATATTACTTGCTCGTTTTTGCGTAAAATAATCAACATTTATTTTACTTGTAATTACCCTTGAAAGTTTTTTTCAAGTTTTTTTTTGTGATCTGAAAATTTACCCAGTTTGGTTAGAAGTTTCGAAGGTAACGCATGTCCACAGGCCTAATAGAAAGATAGGCAGAAAAAATGTATCATGAAGAATGGTTGCATGCAGGGTTGCTTTCACTCACTTGCTATAGATGAGTGATTTTCGGAGTTTTGAATTCGTTAGATGTTGTAATGGAGGTTTGTGCTGTTGGATGCGGGAAGAGATTGGAGGGCGGGTGTTTGACGCATAGAGCCTGTCAATTTCGCTTTCAGAGTGTCGCAGTCAGCGGTTTTATGATTCGTGAGCGCTCGCGATTCGTAGAATCGTTGATTGTGACTGCAAGTGGATTTGACGGGTTTTGTGGGTCGGACGCTTGCTTTTTGGCCTCTTCTTGTGTTTAACATGTGCAGAGTATCATTATAACGTCTTAGGTTTTGAGATTCCTGGTGACGTGAAATATATTTGTGAGAATATCTTTTGAGATTTTAGCAGTCACGTTTTGTTTGTAGTTTATATTTATTTATTTCATGTTATTATCGTAAATAATAGTTATTCAATAATAGATTGTTCATCCATTTATTCGTATTTTGACGCGAAGCGCTGTGGATTATAAGATGCTCGATGACCCTCGAGGGATCGATTTTGCTTACTGAGCAGAAAATCATGGATTTAACCCCAAGCTCTCCCATAGCACAATAAATCGCCACCATCATTTATATATTTGATATTGAACATTAACCTCGGAAACTATTTGCATATCAAGCGAAAACGTAGTCCTGTATTGTCGCGAAGCGTTATGGTTCTGAGATGCTCGATGACCCTGGAGGGATCGTTTTTGCTTACTGAGCAGAAAATCATGGGTTCAATCCCAAGCTCTCCGTCATGACTCTTAAAATTCATTATCACTAAACAAAATTAATATGTTCTTTCGATAGCCGGCTATCGAGAGATTAAATAAATGGGTGAATCCTAACCGAATACTCTACCCGGTGTCGCTAAGTCGGTGGCCTCTCGTTAAGTAAGTACTACATCAACATTTCCTTCCCTATCCCTAGTTGTGGTAAAGATGGGCGTGGCCGGGAATAGCGACAGTCATGCTTCTGTTACTCTTGTTAAGATTGGAACCAATGTTTACTCCCCAGCATTATTCCTGAAAGTAGTCTAACTGAGAATTTCAGAAGAGACGTGAGTGTCGCTAGTATCCAATTTACGAAGTATATCATAACAACGCTAACGCTAACCAGTAACCAAAAAGGCTTACTAGAATAGTCACAATAGGTTTTTAATCACTCAGTTCACTTTAATCACATTCGAATTACCAGAAATTAGCTAAATTCTGTAAATTCAAGAGAATTAATTTTTTTCTTTGATTTGTTTTCCTTCGATCTTGTTTTCCGTGCTGAGCACCAATACTACCCTACCCTACCTATCGACCCATCAACTCATGAACCGCGGACCAACGGAAGGGAAGGCGTGATCAGAGATGTTGTGCGTCAGAACATCCCGGCGGCGCCGACTGGGATTGAACCCAGGGCTACTGGGGTGAGAGGTAATCACGGTTACCACTACACCCTCGGCGACGCTGAGCAGAATGCACATAATTACTTAATATCTCCATGATACTAATTTGAATCGTGATGCTGTCTTCAGCAAAGATGTTCCTTATAGTTTAAGCTACGTGTGCTGAAATTCTGAGCTTAATCAAGTTTGCTGAACCAGTATGTAAGTAGCCACCATCTTAGCTTGGGTCTTGTCCTGCATGCGGCTCCACTTAACAGAAAGATCAAATTTTGTTATCGTTTTGAATTCAACATATTGCTGTATGACGGGCCACCTGGAAGAAAACAATCACCTTCCGATATTATGATCCAACAAAACGAATAACGATATTCGCATTACTAGTTAAGCATTTCACTGAATGGTTTGTTTGAGAAGGGCGCGTCAATGTCATTGCAACTGTTGGAGTAGAATGCACACGATTACAATCGACTCCGGTTGGTACTCTAATCCATTGTCGAATTGCAACTTCAATGATGCCCTAATGCTCCCTTCCGTCCCATCGTTTAATAAATTTAGTGTTTGAATTCAAATATTGATTATCATGCAATATTTAATGTAAATGTAGTATGTAATGAGATTTTATGTATGTTAAATAATAATTATATAATTAATAAAGTACAACAAAATACAAAAAAAAAACTCGATTTTAGTCACAAAATTTCTTTAAACTCGAGCTATATACGAAAATTTGAATTGCATGGTATGATTGAACTCAGCTTTGCCTATTTAATGAATCCACAATTGAAGTTAAGAATCAATTTGTTAAATATTTGAGGTTATTTGAGCATACAAGAGTTATAAAAACACGTATCCATGAATAATTCTTGAAATAGCAAAACTCTGCAAAGGTAAAACAATTTAAAAACATTGACCTAATAAATGAATCAATTGGATTTTCTGGGATATAAAAAATCCTGTAAACCATAGATCATATTATATTATAATAAAATAAAAGGTAAATAACAATGATATGCTATTTAATACACCATCTGGTCCTTCAGGATCTGTATGGAATACTTTTAAAATATTGGTAAGCTTTAATAATGAATCAATAGTCAGACAAATCGAGGTTATTTGGACATCAGACAGTTAACAATTTTTATGCAATTGTAATCATGCATTGCAAGTTTTTTTTTTCTGAACGAAGGCTGAAAATAAACTTTAAGATTTAAATCAATGAGTCCAACCTAAACGGAGGACTCGCAAACACAATAAGCTCCCTCATTACTCATATTCCGAATCTGATTAAATAAGTATTTACAAGTATACAAATAAATATACCAAAAATGAATGTAATTTTCTCTCCTGGAACCTAAATAACATATAGTAACATCAATAATAACAGTAAGCTAAACATAAAATTGAATAACATTTGTAGAAAAAAAGGACTCACCCAAGGTTAAACATTTCTTGGAGTAGCTAACATTTGGCACGCTTTTCTCCAATCTGTATATATGTTCTAATTAAAAATATAATAATAAAAGGAATAGCATAACTAAATTTATAAGCCAAGATATAATTTCTGCTCGGTGCATTACATGGAGACTGTTTAATTCTCTTTCAAGATTCTGGTTGACTTCCGACACTATTTGCTGTTCTATAGAAATAAAGAAGTGATATGATATGAAAATATAATACTCCATTCAAATATTTCATTCACATTACCAAATAAAGCGATTAACAAATCTTCAATGTTGAGGGGCTTGAGATTAAATTCATGATGTTCAGTAAGCAAAAATGGTCGCTCAAAAGCCTTTCATACCAGATCATACAAGCTACGATCGCGTTGTTATTGCAAAAAAATAAATCAAACCCGGCCGCGACGGTGACGTTGATAACGACGTGAATAAACCTCTACGACCTATGATCTTTTAAACCTGGAGACGATTAAGAAAAAGCGATTATGCCTTCATTAAATTATATTTTTCGCGATGTTCGTTTTTTTTTTCGATTTGGTCCTTATGTGAGACGGGAGCAGAATCCATAAAACTTTCACATTTTTTTAGCTACCGTGCGTTTACCAGCGTACAAATATTGCACATCGTTGAAGCTATCTCGACCGATCTCTATTGCGTTTTAAAACGACTGTCTTCTCCTTCATATTTTGTCATCAAAACCACCAAGCCCCGCAATTAAACACAACCCGCCGCGACTAACGTCAGTCTTCAACCACGGCCCTCATGATCATGTTAAGAACTCTTAACGAATCATGCTTCAACATGAAAAAAAAAAAAATCATAATAGATTATTCGTAGACAACTACACACTTAGAAATAACTACTTTTACACGAGACGTAATCCATATTGGACGTAAATCATAGAACGTAAACAAGCATTTCATGTAAAATTAAGTGTTCTCAAACCGAAACATCAGCTAGTCGACGAAGGCAACGTTTGATTGCATTGATTTTCACGTTTCTTTCAACTGATTCTTATGTCAAAAGGCCCGCTTACATGTGTCGGTCTCAGGAAACCGAAATTTACATGACTTTTTAGTAGTGTGTAACCGTAAAAACGCGAGGAGTATGCTTCATGCGATCGAGGTCATCCCTCTGACAAATGGGAACGCCCATGCATGCTAACACCATCATCAGATAGGGTAATTTTTCCCCTACCTAATAGCGGAAACAGCACGCGCGGCGAGCAACCAGCCACACCAAAGCGACCATCAAACGCACTGCCCTCAAAAGCAGACACGTCCCCTCGAAAACGTAATCGAGAAATTTATAAGAACAATCTTCAACTGAAACGTACTCACAAAATCAATATATCCGGGAGCGCATTACCGATGCTTATTTTTCTCTAGTCATTTTAAAACAAAATCGTCATTTTAACCGTATGCACGAAAAAGTGAAGGAATATTATTTCTACATATATTTCAACCAATATTCCCATATAAATTTTAAATCAAAAGCGCCAGGTCGTGTTACATCCGAATTAGCTGAAATTTTCAAAACGTGGTTTTCTCACCTAGTGGCACAAATCTAGGGGGCCTGGGTTCAATCCCAGTCGGTGCCGCCGGGATGTTCTGAGGCATAACATCTCTGATCTCTCGGTTCATGAGTTGATGAATCGATAGATAAGGTTCAGGTATGGGAGCTGCCTCCCTGGCGTCGGTAGCATTGGTGATCAGCACGGAAAACAAGATCGACGGAAAACAAATCAAAGGAAAAAACAGTTATGATTTTTTGAAAAAATAAAACCCATCTTTTAAATAAGTCCGGAAAAATTGACAATTTTGGAATGGAAAATGTGCAAAATATCATTTATATCGAAGAGAGTCATGTCCAACCGATTTGCCATTTTCCGTGGAAATTTTCCTTTGTAACACTGCAATTATTCGATAAACTTTAAATCTCTTTTTCATCCCTTAAAAAATCCTGGATTTTTTTTATATGAACTATAACCAACTTTCATGATCATACTTTTCCTGAAATCTTTAACCATTTGTCGCTCCGAACTTTTTCCCTTAAGACGTTTTTTCATTCATTCCATGTTTACAAATGGAATAGCTTGTTTGAGATTGGGTTGGTTAACTACAAACATAATATTACCAGTGATTGTGTCTACATAATTTACCTGAAAATTTAGTTATTTTCTTTGACTATTTGTTTGTATTACTCATGCGTGAAGTTAACAATTTACACAGTTGAAGATGCTAATTTCAAATTAAAGACTAAAGTGGAAGCTTACCATCAATTACTGTCATTGGTCGAAATATACAGTAGCAGCACCTACCCTACCCGTGTGTAATAGAGATCGTCAAGTCGATGATGACAGGAGCACATACCGTGGTAGAGGTAACAATAGCTGCAATTTCCAAACCTACGATACCTTCAGATAACAACTTTAGTGCGGTAAAATCGATAGAACTGTTTCAAACACATCGTCGGTACATGAGCTAGTCGGTGATCATCTCTTTTTGCCAGTTGTGGCTGGGGGTGGGATACCCCTCGCCATCCCTCTCCAACGGGGGATTTTGGTAAAGAGAGATGATCAAACCGATTTGTACCTTCCTCAAAGTTGTCCTTGCTCGCTTTCTTCTCGCTATATACAATGTTCACACTGCCGTATTCTAACGGAACTATCAACTCTATACTTTCATCTCCTCATCTATCGTATAAAAATTACCACTTTAGGCTGTTATTTGAAATTAGCATCTTCAACTTTTAGTTATTTATTTTATATATTGTTTTAAAACGTTTGTCTTATATTTATTTGCTATTCAAGGAAGTTTATACTATGTAAAAACGTCAAATGATGAAATAATGGGCCTGTAATATGTTATGCTTCGCATGCTTTAAACAAAGAAGAAAATATTTACCTATTAATTTCCGAAATTCGAAGTAATAATTCATTCTGGATAATGGGTAATTCGGGGTAAAGGAATTCGGAGTAGTGGCATTCGTGGTAAAGTCATAAAGTGATTTTGAATTTAGCGGGTTAGCAAAAATACTCCTTGTTTTGTATACAGTAGAAAACAGCTTCCAATTCTTGCAAAGAAGAGTTGAATTACTTTGAAGAGGATGTTTATTACAGGGGAGACACGGTCAATGATTACTAGTTACAAAGGCGGTAATGTTTCTGCATACACAGACACGTTGTAGAGAATTAGTGTAGAGATGCATGCATGCATGCCGTTAGATCAAAGAAAAAGTTAATTATAGAAACTAGCTTTCTCTTCCCATAAAGGATATGTGAGGTCATAGGAAACTGTCCTGCTAACGGATGTTTAAACCGAAATTTGAACCTCGCAAGGCGTGAACCATTAAGTACGTTACGCTCTAAGGGAGGAGGGGGGAAGGGGTTTTGAAATCTGTTGCAAAACCGTGACGAAAGGGAGAGGAGGGGTTTAATTTTTCAATTATTTCGTTTGACGTACTTAATCGATGCTCCCTAAGCTATTTTAATTTTAATTTGTATCATACATTGTTTTGCCATACATGGTCATCAGGTTACAATGTCATGAAGATTAGTACGAAATTTTTAGTTCCTACTTTACTATCCCCAAAGATAAAAACAAGCCGAAGCATTATTCAGCATTGACACCAGAAGCGGCAAAAAACCCGGTTCAAGTGAGAATTGCATAAACAACATCGGTGTGCACTGAGTAATCACATAGGCAAGCAAGAGGAAGGCAGTGAACAGCTTTTTGCAGTATGCTAAGGTTTAGGTATGTTGCTACCATAGCATTGCATTGGCTGCAAAGAGCAGTGTTGTGTTGTGGCATGGCATAACACCAAAGTGTGCAGCAACGTTTACAGCGTAAAGCACATCCGTCGTCGTTGTCGTTGTTGTTGTTGACTTATCCCTACTGATAGTTTTTTGTAGCGCAAAGCTTTATTTCTTCG
The DNA here is from genome assembly GCF_037179485.1 of Ochlerotatus camptorhynchus. Lineage (NCBI taxonomy): Eukaryota > Metazoa > Arthropoda > Insecta > Diptera > Culicidae > Ochlerotatus > Ochlerotatus camptorhynchus. Next base: position 686,997 of record NW_027041209.1, read on the forward strand.
CTCTAACGGCTTCCTTCCTTCCAGAGAATTTCCGTGTGTCGACAGCGGGAAGCAACCCAATGTTACTGTTACCATTTCCGTTAGCTCTCTGAAAATGGAGGCAGATTTACACTAGCACGCATATGCTGCAAAAGGATTAGAGGGAATTAAGTGTCAGAGATTATTAGAGCGAAAAGTAGCAAATCTGATTGGCAAGTTGGATGTGTGCTGTGCGCTTATGGTTGAAATTGAAAGGAGTGGTGAAATGAGTGAAAGCAGCTGCATTTATAGAACTCGGTTGAACGTTGTGTGTATTATTTGTAAAAATTGTCTTATTCTGGTCACATCATTATTATTTCCATTCGAAACTAGTCAAAGGAGTAACTGAGCCCCATAACGTGGGTAGATCACCTTTTCGTGGTACGTTACGGGATGTAAGATCTACCACCGATTCCTAGTCTTGACTACTCTAAACTAGGGGAACAGGATTTTTCAATAATCAAAGGAACATATCTTAGTCCTTGTTACTTTGTATACTTTGTTAATAGTGATAAGTCCTCGGGTTGCTGGAAACAAGGAAAATAAGTCAGTTAGTCTTCACTTATGTGATTCCTAATCTTCTATTCGTTGTTCCCTACTTTGAAGTGGTTAAGACTAGGGTTCTGATGCATGGTCATTATCGATGTCATAGCTTGATTTTGTTGCTAAGGAATCCAATTTTGACGCACGCCTTTGGAAGGTGTTCCAACTCCTAAGGATATAAATAGCGGGACCTTTCAATTAGAATAGATTCCTTACGATGAAGGGAAGAACGACAACTGTATAAAAAACCGAATACTGATGGAGTAATACGACATGCACTAAATTAAGGACACGGGATATACTACAATAGATCAAATTACTGGTCGCAGTAGTGTTATGTCCCGAACAGAAAAAAAAAACTGAAACCCAAACTTTCGGTGCAACGGTTATTGATATTGATCAGCATATGAAACCAATATGGACAGTTGAATATAGACAAGGATAACGTTAAACTCATAGATATTACAAAAAGGATTCGATTATGGCAACACACCTTTTCACCAATTTTAATAACTGCAAACCTGGTTATCTGACCACGTTTGAAGCTTCGCAGCTTATCTTAAAATCTAAATAATCAGATCAAATCAAATAACAATAAAAGACAATTGATTGACAGTTAACTTGATCAAAAACATATTTTTCGACTAGCACTTTGCGTATCATTTTCAGTTTCACTGGGCTTATTTATTTGAAGTTACATGAGAATGAATATAGAAATATTATGTATTTTTATCACTAAATGATTCGTAAATAAAAAGTTCCTTTTAGGTGCTCTAAACTATTTTTGAGGGAATTTAGTTTAAACATAGGTGCAACTTTGAGAGATGGTGTCAACAAACTTGCGGTATCGTGAGAACGCTCCATGTAAAATTTTAATGTTTTTTTTTTCTTTTTTATTGCTTTAAAATCTATTCCATACGTCATATAATTGCAGATACCAAAACTAGGATCGAATTCTGATCGATTGTAATAAGAATAATAATCGGTCAAGAAGGATTAAATTTTTTAGACGAAAAAGCTTGGGAACACAAAGTTTAACTACTGAATAGTTAAGGATAAAAATATATATCTAAAGTATCCAACAATCAATTTATGTGACAAACATATTTTATTCGACCTGTTTGTATGGGAACATCCCATAGTGCACTCTATTGCAGCTTTAAATCCAGCACGTGAATTCAATTAATTTTTGTGTGTGTCATCATTCATCAGTGCTATTCATTTATTGTTGACCACAATGATTTAATAGTGTTGTTTTTTCCACTTGTTTTTTCGTTCACGCTCATTTTATATTGGCGACAGAGGAGTTCGTTTCAAGAGTTTCCACTGATAATCAGGGTCAATTTCAATTATTTTTTTTTCGAGAGTAAATTGATTGTCACTTGTTTATCCACAGACTGGATGCAAGAGTAGGTTGATTTGGAATGAGAAAGAAGAGCTAATGTAAACGTTGCAGAAAAATCAAATGAAATTGAACAATGCAAATACGAAGAAAGAACAATGCATGCTTATACAAATCATAATGAAAAACGGGAAAACCAGCATCAATTTTCAGTTTGTATGGCGTAACAACATGTGTATAGATTAGGGTGACCCAAAAAAACACGTTATCTGCAAACCTGGGAGCTCACTCTCGAAATCATAGTTATTTTTCAAGTTATTGCTGAACACATTTTTGTTTTCCTTTGGTTTGTTTTTTGTTGATCTTGTTTTCCATATTGACTACTAATGCTACAGACGGGCAGATCCCACACCTGGACCCTACCCGCTTATCGACCCATTAACCTATCGACCCAACAACAACTAAACACTCATGGACCGGGAACCAACGGCTTTATTTCCCATCCATCAAAAATTGTATGCTTCAGAAAATTTCGGCGGCGCCGACTGGGATTGAACCCACCAGGCCCTTTGGGGTGAAAGGCAATCACGCTTCTCACTACACCACCGGTGCCACTAGAACATATATTTCTAATGTAGGGTAGAGAACTACTTCGGCCTAATCGCCCATTTTGGGCCTATCGAGCAGAAAACTTCAAATAAATCTATGATTTCAGAGTTAACAAGTCAATTATGCATTTGGTACGATACTTTAGTTAATAAGCTTGTTGTTTTAGTATTACTTCTACGTGAAGTCAACGATTTACATAGTTGAAGATGCTAATTTCAAATAACAGACTGTAGTGGTAATTTTTATACGATAGATGGAGTAGATGAAAGCATAGAGTTGATAGTTCCGTTAGAGTACGGCAGTGTGAAGATTGCATATAGGTATTAGAATAGCGAGCTAGGACAAGTTTTAAGGAAGGTACAAATCGGTTTTTTCAACTCTATGCTTTCATCTACTCCATCTATCGTATAAAAATTACCACTACAGTCTGTTATTTGAAATTAGCATCTTCAACTAAATATTTCAACGATTGGTTTCTCTTCATCAAATCTTACGGTACATACGGAAAGGTAAATAAATTTGGAAGCCATCAGTAATAATAACATTCGCTAGATTAAGAAAGACTAAGTGCAGGTTGTGCTTAATAGGCCGGAAATGGGGTAGTTAACCCTATCAACATTTACTGCAACCTAACCATATTATTGTTTTCCCTAAGTTTGTAATCTATAGTTCGTGCATTGTCTCGCCACTTTCGCTACAGCTCCGACAGTATTTGAATAACAGTCCTGCTGTCGGCTTGCATTGAACCTGCGATGATGAATCCCTTATTATTGTAAGTAAATCTTACATCCCCTTGTTGGGTGTAGAATAACATTTTCTCAAAATTTCGTGTCGATTTTTGAACGATGGTGAGCCTCTCCCAAATAAAAATACAAAATAAGGCTCACTTAAAATACCAATAACATCCAATTTTGCACCGATTCGAGCACAAGTTTTATTTTGAAGGAGAATGCGAAAACTTATTTTTCCATGTGTTCCAAATTGATTAGTAAATGAGTCGTAAACAGATATTTTGTTCAGGCGGTTTGAAGGGGTTTCATCAAATTAGTAGCTAGGAAGAGTTAACCAGAGTGGTGTGGTGATATACTTTAATGTAAATTTTTTCATTGATGGTACTTTTTTTTGGTTTTGCGTAAGGTGATTTCGATGGAAAAAGGTTTTGATTTAATTTATAATGTTATGTAATACAGTGACATTATCCTTAGAACATAATCGAGATCTTTATCATAAACTAACAAATCCTGCACTATTTCGTTTAAAAGCTGTTCCTACACCTGCATGGACAATCATCTATACAAATACAGTAATGATCCGATTTTGCCAGCCGCTTTGCGCATCAGACTTTTATTTTTATTTCATATAACCGTAATTCCACATCTTTCTCATTCATTTTCAGGATGGATGTTTAAGGTATACTTTGATGCATTAAGACCATTGTAAAAGCACTTGGGTTTCGTAGAACATCAGAAAAGATTTTCAAGAAGTGGGCTGACAAATCGGGTCATTACTGTATTTAAATAAATAATGGACAATATGCACTTGAGCACCCTCCCCCTGGCCTTATGCCCTCTCCCACACTGTCCACGTGGTATATGCACGTCCACTTACTGTACTATTAATTTGCTTTAAACAGTTTTCATTTTAAACATTTTCTGTCGGATACAATACACCAAAACCATCCAGTCAAATAATTAATCAATTTAAGCTACACACCAACAGAAAATATGATGGATTAATATAGCTTAACGAATAATCAATAATTGGCTTCATAGGTTAATGAAAGACAAGAAGGAACCTTAGAAGGATTAGTTCACATTTTTTTACTACTACTACTATGATGTTTAACGTCAAAAATGAAATGAGCATCCCAAAATATACTTAATATATTATTTTCAACCAGATTCAGAAACAATTAAGGTTTTGTCCGACTATTGGGTCAACTTGAGACTGATCATATTCGTCGTGATGGAACTTTTCGACTTGCTTGGGAGGACAGAGTGTGACCGCTCTGTCAGATGATTTTGACGTTTAGTTTTAAATTTTACAGGCATAATATTTACAGGGTATTAGTTGGGTTTTCGCGCACGGCGGTACCATAGAGGTAACTCTAAGACTAGTAGGTCCCGAAGAAACGTGCTCAACTTTTTGGCTCAGCTCTGGTACTATCTTCGGTCCTAAGCTAATCGATTCACCCCTCGAAACATAGGAAAATCTACTAGCCCCTCATTTTATCTGTCAAATTTTCATAGCTAATCAAAACAAACATAGTGTAGTAGTTGAATTTCGACTAGATTGGGGTACGTTAAATCGATTTGCTTGGGACCAATAGGCTAGTCAAGTAGTGAGCCAATTTAAAATCGTTAGCTTCGTATTGATTGTTGGTGGTACTATTCGTGGTGGCTCTGAGTGCCTCATTCACAATTCATCGAACAGCCGCGATCGCGAATGCGAATGATGCATGGTAAGCAAATGGGGTCCAGGACAGAACCCACAATCTTCCGCTCAACAAGCAAAAACGGCTCACACCTGGGAAGGAGATCCAGATTCGAAAAATATAAACGTCAATACGAGCCACACACAAACCATCACGAGCTGTCATCGCAAGCCAAAAAGTTAATGATGCTGTTACTATAAATGAACAAGGATTCAGAAGGCGGTATTGATATCTTGCGTAAAGTAATTTTTGACAAATTTTCCTTTCGAGTCATACAATTGAATGCCCTTTTTAAGATTTCATTCCATGATCAAACTATATGTACACTTGAATGCATATTGAATGATACCAATCAAGGTTTTTGATAAAATCTTGAGCGACATAATACAGAAGGTGCGTGAAAGAGCTCGGCACGGTCGGTGTTGATGTTGGTTCGCTCGCAACTATTTTTGCAAAAAAATTAAGTGTTTTCGACCAAAATTGATATCGAAAGTGTACCAAAAGTGCTTCTGAACGTGTTTCGCTGTTGGGTGTGGTGAAATTCGTGCATTCCGGGTTGATTTTCAGTGAAAATTCAGTATCACAAAATTGCTCACCGAGTGACGTTTATTGGATCCGTTTCTTTGCACGGGTGTGTTTTTTTTTTCTGTAACCAGCGGTGTGCAAGTGTGCTTGTGATTTTCATTGCCTCGTGGGAGGCCGGTTCACCGTGTTCGGATGTCACGCTTTTGGCGTGTAGTTCTATCGAGAGTCTCGTCACCGTGTGCGAGTTTGAACACGGTTCGAGTTTGAGCACGGCAAATTAGCCGGGGAAAGTGCTGATAATGTGTCCGTCGCGAGTTTTGGTGGTGATTCGGTGGCCGACGTTGCCGTGAAACAGCAAGTTTACGGCTTGCAAAAATGCTCGTCTGCTGTCTCTCGCCAGTGTCGGAGATTGTGAGCAAGCTGAAGGATTTTTTGCTGGATACGCCCAAGACTGGACGGGCGGTAGCTGGTGGTCGTAAACGGTTCCTGGGGAAAGTACTAGACGCGATCCTCCTCCCAGATGACCATGGCAAAGCAAGAAAATTTGTTTTCCTTGAAGAAAGTATTACAACAAAGGTAATTGCTATTATATTTTTTGCAAACAGTGACAGATAGCAGAATGAAGCTCAAGTGGAGATGCCGGGCAAAGGTGTTATATCTTAGACAAATGGTAAGTTACAAATTCGCTGTCGTCGTCGTCGACGTAGGCACCGTCGTAGTCGCTGTCGTACTCGCCGTCCTAGTCGCCGTATTTCTGTTGTTCATTACATACCAAGTGAAAACTTAATCATATTTTGCCGTGGAGTGTTGCGATTTTGAGATGATCAATAACCTTAGAGGTATAGGTTTTGCTTATTGAGCAGAATATCATAGGTTTAACCCTAAGCTTTCCCACAACATAATAAACTGCCATCGTTGGGTTCCGAGAGCATAAAGCGCAGTTAATAACCAATAGTTGAATTGTTTAAACCATGAGTTTCGGAAAGGGTGTATGCGTGAGCTAGTTTGGAAGACATTGTGGGCTGCTTTCAGAGACGTCACTTCATTTGAATAGCTTTTTGTTAAGTCGGTCGTAGATTGTGGTAATATAAGGGGCACGGTGGCTATTGAGCAACCGTTTTTGCTTAATGAGTAGAAGATCATGGGTTAACACCCAAGCTTCATTACATTATTGAGTTGATCTATCATCCAGGCCACTATTGTAGAAAATATTAACAGAAATTGGAGGAACGGTTCGCTGTTGATAATCATATTAAAGATTTTTTTCCCTTCATTTGTTTTCCGTCGATCTTGTTTTCCGTGCTGAGCACCAATGCACAGTGGTCCAGAATGCAGATTTAGGTGGAATGATATATTTTGAGCCTGAAATTGAAACTTTAGACTAAAAGTCTCTTCTACAAAGTTGTTCCTTATAGTTAGGCCCTAATTTTTATGACAATGAATTCTAGGGTGGTTCCTATTATCATTAAAATCAAAAATCTAACTTTTTTGTTTGAATAAATTAAGGTATACATTCTTGGGCAAAGTTATAGCTGAGCTAATTTCAAGCAACTTGTTGAATATAACTTTTTTTTATCTCTTAAATTGGCCGATTTAGAGCTATTTTCTTGAATTGAGTTAGGGTGACTCTTAAAAAACAGTTTTTTTTGCTCTATTTTTCTTATTTCGAATTTCTCAGCAAAGGTGTCTTCAGATAACTTTTAGATCTTAAGAAGGCGCAAATTTTTGCTACACAAAGTTTGTCAATATCTTTCGCCGATCAAGAGTTATTGGCGTTTTAATACTAAAAATATGCACTTTTCAAATGTTAATATCTCTGGTTGGGGCAAACAAAAAAAAAAGTTTTTTTGCAGCATTTGAAAGGGCGTATGTTATCCTCAATAATTGAAAAAAAATTATCATGAATGTTATCTTCTAGAGACTTTTAAAACTCTTTAAGACAAATGTTTTATAGCTGAATTTGTTGCCTGTATCTCTTCTAATAAAAAAGATATACTCAAATATAGTAAAAAATATGAATAAATTCACATTGATTTTATACGAGTTTAAAAAATAACATACCTCCATTTTTTTCATATTATTGAGAATAACATACACCCTTTCAAATGCTGCAAAAAAACTTTTTTTTTGTTTGCCCCAACCAGAGATATTAACATTTGAAAAGTGTATATTTTTAGTATAAAAACGTCAATAACTCTTGATCGGCGAAAGATATTGACAAGCTTTGTGCGGCAAAAATTTGCGTCTTCTTAAGATCTAAAAGTTATCCCAAGACACCTTTGCTGAGAAATTGGAAATAAGAAAAATAGAGCAAAAAACCTGTTTTTTTAAGAGCCACCCTAACTCAATTCAAGAAAATTGCTCTTTATCGGCCAATTTAAGAGATACAAAAAAGTTCTATTGAACAAAGTTGCTTGAAATTAGCTAAGCTATAACTTTTCGCAAGAATGTATACCTTAATTTATTAAAACAAAAAAGTTAGATTTTTGATTTTAATGATAATAGGAGCCACCCTAGAATTCATTGTTATAAAAATGAGGGCCTAACTATAAGGAACAACTTTGTAGAAGAGACTTTTAGTCTAAAGTTTCAATTTCAGGCTCAAAACATATCATTCCACCTAAATCTGCATTCTGTACCACTGTGCAATGCTACCGACGCCAGGGAGGCAGCTCCCACACCTGGACCTACCCTACCTATCGACCCATGAACCGGGGACCATCGGTTTTACTTCCCTTCCGAAGGAAGGCGTGATCAGAGATGTTATGCCTCAGAACATTCCGGCGGCGCCGACTGGGATTGAACCCAGTCCTGCTGGGGTGAGAGGTAATTACGCTTACCACTGCACCACCGGCGCCGCTCATATTAAAGATCGTAATGATTATTTTTTCTCTGCCTTCACTCAGGTTCGGTCCGTTGGACTGCATTCGAAAACGTAATTTCATTTGAATAGCTTGTTTAATCAGGGTTTAAACAATTGGCACGTCGATCATAGCTTGTTATGATAACCTGAACAATGCGTAAAGAGCAAATCTAAACATTGAACGTCGTGTGAAAGTGGAATTTAATGAAGGCCTTAGTACTTTTTCGTAGCTTATAGTTTTTGAATTTGAAAGATCGTCGGTTGCAGTGGCTTGCTTACTGAACAGAAAAACGTGGTCCCAGGAATTTTCATATTAAAAAAGAAGTATGGTCAAATTGCTTGCTTAACGTGTATTTTGCGAAACTTGTCGTCGTCGTCGGTACCAGGTTTGAATGATCGCAACAACTCGAGTAACGGTATGATTTGATACGAGGGGCTCGGTGGTCTTAGAGCGACCGCTTATGCTTACTGAGCAGAACATCATGAGTCTAATCCCAGGCCCATCCACATTCAAGATTCGTTAATCGTTTTATTTGTTAAAATCACTACATTGTAAAGGGTGATACGGTCAAAATTTGGTCAAGGGGAAACGCGTGTAAATCGGTGAAATCGTTTATTTAAAAAATCAAATTAAATTTCTTTTTCAAGTTCAATTAGTATAAAATTCAGGAAAAATATTCAGTTAGGCTTCCGTTTTTCCAAATCCGAATTGCCGGGCCTTACGCTTGACCCCTGCCATCAGATTTTGTACAGCCACCTTGTCCACCTTCTTCGCCGCAGAAAGCCAGTTTGCCTTGAACTGCTGCTCGCCCTTAGCAGTTTTTTTGGTCTTCTTTAGGTTCCGCTTGACAATAGCCCAGTATTTCTCAATTGGGCGGAGCTCTGGCGTGTTGGGAGGGTTCTTGTCCTTGGGAACCACCTGCACGTTGTTGGCGGCGTACCACTCCATGGCCTTTTTACCGTAATGGCAAGATGCCAAATCCGGCCAAAACAGTACGGAACAACCGTGTTTCTTCAGGAAAGGCAGCAGACGTTTATTCAAACACTCTTTCACGTAAATTTCTTGGTTGACAGTCCCGGAAGCTATGAAAATGCTGCTTTTCAAGCCACAGGTACAGATGGCTTGCCAAACCAGATATTTCTTTGCGAACTTTGACAGTTTCATGTGCTTGAAAACATCTGCTACCTTTCCCCTTCCTTTTGCCGTATAAAACTCCTGTCCCGGAAGCTGCTTGTAGTCGGCTTTGATGTAGGTTTCGTCGTCCATTACCACGCAGTCAAACTTCGTCAGCATCGTCGTGTACAGCCTCCGGGATCGCGCTTTGGCCGTCGTATTTTGTTTATCATCGCGAGTCACTACCTTCTTGTAAGTCGATAGTCCGGCTCGTTTTTTGGCTCGATGCACGGTTGTAGACGATACACCCAGCTTATTTGCGGCATCTCGGAGAGAGAGGTTAGGGTTTCGCTTGAAACTACCGGCAACTTTCTTTGTCGTCTCAGCGGCTTCCGGTTTTCGATTTCCCCCCGATCCAGACTTCCTGGCTGTCGACAAACGTTCCCCAAACACTTTAATTACATTTGTAACGGTTGATTTGGCAACTTTTAGCGATTTTGCCAACTTTGCGTGCGAGTAGCTCGGATTTTCGCGATGCGCGAGCAAAATTTTGATACGCTGCTCTTCTTGCTTGGACGGCATTTTGACAACTGAAGAGTGAATTCCAAAATCAAAATAGGAGCAACATTCTACACACACACACACACCTTCAAAATGCGGGGTGTTCAGGTTTTTTAAATGCAAAATTGAAAGAAATACGTCAAGTTGATATTGACCAAATTTTGACCGTATCACCCTTTAATAACAGCAACTCGATGATTAAAAGGAGCTCGTTTTCCTAGTGGCAAACGTTTTTGCTTACTGAGCAGAAGACCGTGGGTTCAATCCCAAGCTTCTGCGCGTTATATGATCGTTAGGACATAAATTCAGCTTATCTATTAACAAAACGAAACCTGCTGCAAGCCCTACCTTCTTACCCAATATCCCAGTGATGCCTCGTGGAAGTGCAGGGGTGTTCTCGGATTCTATCAATGCGAGTGTCACTTCAACACATTCCTTTCCATTCCTTTCTTGCCCTGTGTTCGGGCGCTGCCGGCGCTGGTATTGCCTAGTTTGAGATCACCAGTTTTTACACATTGAGGATGATTGCTAATCCCAAGCATCGTCTATTGGTTCTCTGTGTAATTACAGCAAATCTGGCAATAACAGAGTGGGCAGTCAATCATGCTCAGTCTTGAGCGACATAATACAATGTAGAACAGGAAAGTCCCAAGTAACCAAAAGTTCTGATAAAAGGCTATTTGTGGCTTAAGCAGCTTGGTTGAAGGTGGTCTATAGAATTCTAAGCAGCCTCATTTTTAAGTCGTTATAAGAACTTGAAAGTTCCGGTACCATAATTGAAGAGCATTCTAAGCAGCTTCTGGCAGAACTTGAACGGAACTTTTAGAAAATAAATTTAAAAAGGTTTTTATCCTCTACACCAATTCTATATTTCGTTCGTACTTTTATGAAAGTTATTTCTCAAGGCAGGTATTGATGTGTGCAGGCTTGCTTCCACTCACTTGCTATAAAAAAATGATTTTTTTGATTTTTGAAATCATTAGATGTTAAATGATATTTTGTACTTGTTAGATTCAAGAAGAAGCTGAAAGGCAAGTTTTTGACACATAAAACCTGTCAAATTCGCTTTCAGATAGTCACTATTAGCGATTTTACGACTCGCGAGCGCTCACTCTGAGTGACCGCTCACGAATCATAAAATTGCTGATTTTAACACTCTGAAAGTGAAATTGACAGGTTTCACGCGTCAAACACTTGCCTTTCAACCTCTTCTTGTATCTAACAAAGACAAAGTATCATTATAAAATCTAATAATTTCAAAATTCAGAAATTATTTTTTTTATAGCTAGTGAGTGGAAGCAACCCTGGATGTGTGTATTGATTTATCTGCATTAGTAGTAGAATTTGAGCTGTTTGAAGAATTAAACCCAGTCTTTCTGCGCGAGAGCTCCAGTACGAATCGCTACGTCATCTGAGATCTATTAAAGTGAGCTGCTGTCCCGCCTACTGTTCGAATCCAGGAAATTACCCTTTATTTTTTATGTTTGGATAGAATGTTGATGCACTGCATAAATATGAGAATTATGATTTATTCGGCGGGCCACTGATCATTTCATATTAATGTATATTAAATTTTGTTACTAATAAAAACTTGTGCGGATTGCTTCATGTGGCTTGAAATTTCTGTCGGAACTTTATTTGAACTTTATGGAACCTGAAAGTTCTGTCAGAACTTTATTCGAACTTTATTCGAACTTTATTCGAACTTTATGGAACTTGAAAGTTCTGTCGGAACTTTATTTGAACTTTATGGAACTTTAAAGCTCTATCGGAACTTTATGGAACTTGAAAGTTCTGTCGGGACTTTGTTCGAACTTTATGGAACTTGAAAGTTCTGTCGGAACTTTATTTGAACTTTATGGAACTTGAAGGTTCGGTCGGATCTTTATTTGAAGTTTATGGAACTTAGAAGTGATTTGAATCGTTGAATGAGGAACTTTTGGTTACTTGGGGTACATTTTCCCATGTTATGTAACCTTTTTTTAAATTAAATACAGTTATATAAAGCTTATATGAACTGTAATAGAACTTGCATGTTTCTTGGGTTCTGACTGCACACTGAATAACGTCAAACATTCACTATACACTATACACTGCATTAACTATACACTATACACAGCAGAGATTTTTTTAAGAGGGAGAGAAATGCGAAGGAGCACAGAAATGCGCTCGTAAAATTAATCAAATAGCCAGTGGAAAATATGCATCACATAGAACTTATTAGGCTATGGGGTACTCGGATAAAAATAATTATGGGTAAATTTATGTCTAATTTGCATAAAACATACATAGATCATATATACCCATATTTAGGTTATCAAATATACCCATATTTGGGTTTGTCCGTCTTACGCTCAATGTGGGTAAACTTAAGCTATATATGGCTTATCTGATCTTAGCGTGTGTCTGGCACCAAGAATTCAAGCTCTTCACATAAAAACAAATCCCCGTGACTAACAATCAATCCCGGAGACATGAAGCTTCACTGAACCAACGAGAACCGTAAATTTTACATTCAAATTCAGGCAACTTATCAATAATAGTAATACAGCAAGAATTACATGCTGCACATTCAATTTAATTGGGGGCCTCCCTTAGTTCAGTCGGTAAGGGCGCAGTGAAGAAGAAGACGAAGACATTCAATTTAGTGGTATTAAGGTGTTTCGCTGTGAGATCCTTATTCTCGTAGCCACTTCGAAACTTTAAATGCACAAATATCAGCTTCCACGACACGTACCACAATGAAACTGTTACTCCACGTTTGCTGTACTGCAGCATACATGAAGTAGCAATTTCAGGTGAAATGGGGCATTAATTTCCGAGATGTGTGTGATTGAAAATTCGAAGTGGAAGTGCATGTATAGCCTACGTGGTGGCCATTTACGGACTCTACAAGGAATCACCTTAAAATGAATCGGAGTTGATGTGTCATGTTGGTGAAAGTTATTTGAAATTCACGTAAATGTTCCACTCACTTGCTGTAAAACAAGTGCTTATCAGAATTATGAAATCATCACTCTGGGTGAACGATCACGAATCATAAAATCGATTATTGTGACGCTCTGAAAGCGGAATTGACAGGTTTTGTAATTTACAAGTACAACATATCATTATGACATCTAATGATTTCATAATTCTGATAATCACTTGTTTTATAGCAAGTGAGTGGAAGCAACCCTGCACAAAACAGCGATCACAAACGCATTGAACAACAAAGAAAGCACAATGTTCATTAACGCCAACAAAAACTTGAAAATCTACTCTATTAAAAAAATTAGTGTTGCTGAGTTCTTTGCCGTTAATGTTCATTAAAAGTTCACTATTTTTCCATAAAAGGTTATAATAAAAAAAAAAGTTTACGGGTGGATTTGGACCGATTTGGACCTGCTTCTTACGACTAGAAGGTGTTTGGTGGTCACAAATTCCTTGCCAAATTGATTTCCTATGCAAGTGATGTGAACTTCGCGAATAAACACGAGGAGAATTGATTATAGCAAATCTTGCCATAAAAAACCGTCGTTGTTCATTTTAGTAAACAAACTAACACTTCTTCCTTCTGTGGCACCTTTATATAAGGCGCTAAGGTACCGGATCACTTGATGGTCGCTCTGAGTGTACCCCTCATTGGTTCACTCTCCAGTTCATATTTGCCACCAGTGACGGGTCGATAATGGATTCTCGAACGGATTCTGCAGAAAGTACTGATGATGCCTTCGGTGGTCAGACAAACTTCCAGCTTTGTCACAGCTTCTAACTAGTATGCTACATCCAATATCCTTTTGCGTTGGTAAGCTCAGCAACACAAAAGCTTTCGGGGAAATGGCGTTCGGTGAAATGGTATTCGTCCAAATTTTCCATAGTAATTTTTTTCCGCCCCTCCCTAGCTCGAAACCTGGCTACGCCCTTGCCTGTAATGGTGATGGTGAAAAGTTACACGTTTACGTAATCAGATATTTTCAGAGATTATGAGCTTCTAAAGGCACAACAGCTTCTTAATTTAAATGATTTAGAGCTTTCAAAGGCGCAACATATATTATTCTGTTCTATGTAGAAATCTCCTTCGATGACGGTCGGTCTCCGCCCGATGAGCTCTTTAAAAAGTCCATCCAGCATCTGGTGGAACTGCTCTATTGTCCATTAGACTGATGCAAATTGTGACATTTTCGCTCCACAGTGCTCAAACGGTTCCAAATCGGGTCCTGATTAGTCTCTCAAAATTTGAACTCATTTGATAAGAAACTGACTTCGCACAAACCATTTGAAGTTTATATGGAAATTACTATAGGAAAACCAAATGTTTTGTTCATATCCATCTAACAATTTACCATATCGCTCTGCTTTAAAAAATGATAACTGTGCTCGTAGAAAATTTTCTCAGCTACCTTTTTCCTGAATCACTTTTCAATATAACGTAAACATCAAAAGTTATCAATAATTCAAGCCACTAATGTCTTACGATTATGCTCAATCAACTGTTCAGCAGGCAACATTGGTGTTTCTGGCGCTTGGAATAGAGCACAAAAATCATGGCTACTATGTCACACTGCAAGATACAGTGTTGCTCACAAAACAGTTGCTTGATCATGCCATAAGATTATCAATCTCTTAAACAATTAATAACTATTTTATTTGACGTTTGGCTCAAGAACTATGTTCTGCTAAGTTGAAGCTAAGGAAATTTTCCATAAGTATAGCTTTTGAATTTTTGAACAGTGCCATATCGAAAAAGGTAAGAAGACAATGAACAAAAAGTTTGGATTTCCCATAGTAATTTCCATATAAACTTCAAATGGTTTGTGCCAAGTCAGTTTCTTTTCAAATGAGTTCAAATTTTGGGAGACTAATCATTACCCGGCGATTATTATGAGCGAAAATGTCAAAATTTGCATCAGTTTATTGTCCATCTTGAAGGTGCGTAGCAACTGCATACGAAGATTCCGTTGATTTTTGCGATCACGAAACCTTCGTATGAGCTCACAGCCACTTCTTGTAATTTGTGCGACACTGGCGAAATCTGCAACTTCCCGGTTTTTTGGAACACGGAATTGCTCCACCGCTTTCACTGTCCAGCGCTTTGCCATTGTCGTTGTTTTTAAGTGTGTGGGTATATGTGTTGTGCATGTGGATGAGTTTTCAACCAAAAGAGTTGATATTTAGAATTTAGCTTAGTTTATTTCTTATCATGAAAAAAATCTGATTGAGTAGTTCAAAAACAGTCATAATATAAATTAAATTACCCATCGCAATATTCGGTGAAGTCATGATTTACCTACACCATGAACGGGTGATTTTCACTTTATTGAATTAGTTTTAATAATGTGGTAAGCAACAACATCAAACGAAATTTTCAATTCCTGTACCTGATCAACACTACTCCCTAGTAGGAGTAATAAAATTAGCTGCAATCAGTACGCAATTGCCACTCATTAGAGAAATCACATACACTACCGAAAGCGGAGCAATGCATCCTGTGAATAACCACTGAAATTACCGCAAACAACGTACGGCAGGGTATGCGAGTGAATTGCAGTGGACAAAATGAAATAAATTTCCATGGGGACTGCATTTCTGGTTTCACCTTAATTTTCCAGGACTCGATACAAGAGTACGGACGGGAAAGCCATGTTCACTCGAGCTTTACGTCGCTGTTCCGGTAATAATTTTCATTCTGTCACCAATAATTATTTCAATTGTTTCATACTTCAATGTTCTGTTTCCCTGTTACCATTCGAAAGCCGCTCCTCCCGATGAGGGAGTAAATTTGTTAAAATACAAACAACTTAATACAAATAACCCTTGCCTCTTCAAGCCCTTTGGCTTTTAAAATCGTATTAGTTGGTTGAAAAGGTTGTTGGTGTTGGTGCGAAAAAGTGAGAGGTAGCGTGGACACATAATGGAAAAAGTTTCTGACCCGCTTACATTTAATTATCATTTTAATTAGCTCATTGAAACAATTTATGCTTAAAATGACTTCTATCAGCGTATTTGAATGCTTGCTGTGGTTTGCCGAGGCTCACATATAAAAGAAATTATTCAAATAGGCTCTTCAGTGGGCTCTAATAGGTGCGTATTCTTTCTTTTTTATCCTCATAGCGTCGTTGTGATGGTGGATAAAGCACATTCAACCTTTCGAAAGCAGTTTTGGTCCCGTCACAACACCTGGTTTAGCTTCTTTTTTTTGCTCAGAAAAGCTTGCGCACGCATGGGGAAATTATTATCACGTGGTTAAATCGCATGTGCCAAGTAAGGACGACAATCAATTATCAATTTCACTACCTTGCTAAAGTGGAACTTTTTCATACCACCAAAAAGTACTGTACTTTATCTCTTCGGATACACCTTCCCGGTAGCTCTCCCTGGAGAAAAGCGGCTTCTCCACCACTTTCCGTACATTCAATTAGAGTACATTGTAGTGCATAAATTACAAGGCAAGTTTTTTGTTAAGCTCCCTTTTTATGAAAAAAAAAATCCCGGAACACAGGTGCTATTATATGACTGAAGGGCATTTTGTGTTGTTTAAGATCATGCCAGCGGGATCGCATGCTACAATGGTGGGTGTGTGTATAGTGAAACTGACAATGGCAGTGACAGTAAAATAAAGGAATTTATTGGCTCAAAAGGAAACTCCATTTCCCACAGCACGCGAGCCTTCTCTCTGGTTAAAAGCTTGATGATTCGTGTTTTCTTTCCTTCTTGATTGGATGCTCTTTTCTTTTTAATAAAAAAAAAACGATAGTATGATTTAAAAGGATGCGGTATTTATACCATGCAACATCAGTCGGTGTGGAAACGGTTACGATGACATCGATCACGCAGTTTGGCAACTGATTGGATCTTAGATTTGCATTAAAGTTTTCTACATTATTCTGCATTTCTCATTACTTTTTAAAAGTTTCCGTTTGAGCCTCGCGCGCGTATTACGGATATAGAGGACTGAATTTAATATTTGATAAAAAAAAAAATGCAATTTTGAAGCTTATTTGAAAGATACATTGAGTTAGTAGTAAGTTTTCTGGCAAATGTTAGGGGTTCGTGAGCATTCCTGACATTGCTGAAAATTATGATAGCATCAGATTGCGGGGTTGCTAGTGTAATAGGATGCTTTGTTGATTGTTCATTAACTATTGATCGCTTGTAATACTTATGAATATTTTAGGTGGACAAAAATGTGAACTAAGAGGTGGACGCCTGAGCTTTTCCACATTTATATCGCTGTGAAGCAACTGTAAACTCTAGAGGGAATTTATATCTGTAACTGAAACCAGTTCAATTTTGTTTACCAACCTGGTTAAAATGTCATATTTAATTATCTTAAAGATAAATCGACCAGCTCAAACCTTTGTAGGGGTAAGAGGTGGTACCATCATCATTATTCCTAAAGTTAATTGAACTGGTTTGACATTCATTTTCTATCCTGAAGCTCCTCAAATTTTCCTGAAATTGTAGATACTTCCATGATTGTTATCTTCCTTTTAGATCTCTAAAATTTTCGCTTACCTGAAGTCTCATGAAGTTCCTGAATTGGCATGAAACTCTCTTAATTTCCAAGAATTTTCCAGATATTCATGGAACTTCACTGTAGACTCCGCAATTTTCCATAAAATAACAGAAAAATCCTGATATTCTCAATTTATTCCATAATTCTTCGGAAATTCTCTTCAGTGCCAGCAATTAATTATCAGAACTGCTCTAAAATTGTCAGATTTTCCATAAAATATTAAATAAAAAAAAAATACCAGAAAATAATTAAACTGCCTAAAAGTCTGTGAGATTGTCTGAAGTTTCCGGAAATACCCAGAGTGTCTCGGAACTGCAAAGATCCTGCAAATTCCGTGTTTTGTTTATTTCATACAACGTGTCTAAGGCATAGTTGCTTTGCTCACTCCTTTCAATGAAAGTTAAAGTTGATTTTCGAGTTGAAACGAAGCCTCATTATGACTTTCAATCTCTTTTACGGACACTGCTCTCTATATTTATTTAATTTGCGTTATGTCCCAGTGTTCTCACGTGGGAAATGCTTTATCGGGTTAATGTCCATAATGTCGGGCTAAGTGTCCCTAATATTGAACCCGTACATACATTTCGAAGCAAAGCTTTTTTGCTATTTTTTTGCGAACAACCAAAAACATCCATTTGCATTGTCCAAATGACGCATTGTTCTTATAAAAAATTGAAGACTACGAGATTTCTATCGATGAAGCTAATATTTAGTTCCATAGGTAAACATTAGAGCCATTTCCCATATATGTTTATAAATTTTCATTTTCCGTCTTATTTATACGTCATGAAACATCTGTTGATGTGCTTCAAGAAAGACAAACTATCAAAATCGAGCGCTATTTCACTCGTCCGCTTCAAAGAAGCTTGAAAGAAAAACGAGTGCGGCTACTGGAGAAAGAGAGATAAACGATTGAAAATTTCTTTGCTGTTCTATTTCTACAGAAAAAAAAAGCTATAGCAGTCTCTTCGTCGCATCGATTTTGTCAATTGTAGCTGATATTATGACGCCCTACCCTAACCTTCTCTGGTGACTTCGAAGAAGATATCTTGATATTGAAACTTCCCCGAAACCCTAGCAAAGTAAAATAACAACCTGATATCACCTTGAAAATAATTATTGTTTTTCCAGATATCATTTTGTTTTCATTGTTATCGCATAACTAATTTAGTTATTGACCTTGACTATTTTTATTATCCGTTGTTATCATGAAAGAATATGAAATGATGCAAGGTTAGTTCAAAACTTCAAATATAATCCGCATGGTAAAAAAAACCCTACCAATCATATTTTAGTTATCACTGTAAGCCTTAAATACCAAATCGATAAAACAATTTGAAATTTGTTGAAAACATTTGCATGGATCACAGGATTTGTTATCAAGATGTGTTCAATGATAACTAAATTGGTTATTTGTCTGATATTCAAGGAGTAGGGGAAATGTATGTAATGTCGGCATAAGTGTCCCTAATTTGGGCCCATACATAAATTCAGCAATCGACTAAATTTTCAATAACAACCAAAAATATGCATTAGTACCGTCCCAATGATGCGTTCATCTAGATACAATTGATAAATAGCAGATTTTTGGGGCGATGGGCCCAATCTTAGACCCATAGGCCAATATTAGAGCCATTTCCCCTATTATTTTGATATAATTGTTGTTATGTTGGCTGTTTATACAACCACAATAATAACATGTTCAGTTATCAAATCTTGATAAGATTTTGTTACCAATTTGGTATAATCCTATGCTCGGGAATCCTCAGTATTTCCATTCATTCATTGGAACTTTATCCCAATATTGTTGTGAACCCCTTAAAGAAATCTAAACTTCTCGATGATTGCTGCACTTTCGTGCAATCTTCGCAACTTCTGTGAAGTTTACGAAACACAACAAGTTCTTAACACTTCCCTCATATTCTATGTTTAATGTTTTGAACTCCTACAAAGTTCTCGCTGTTTTATTTCTTTCAATGGAACTGCCCTAAAGTTCTCAAAATTTACCAGAAGTTCTCGGAACATTCTTGAAATTCGCAAAATTGTACTGATAATGGATGCCCTGAGTTCTTGTAATGTCCCTTAAGATCTCTAACTCAACTGAAGTTTCGGCAACTTTGGTAAAATTCATAATATTTTCCTGAAGTTTATGAACTCTTTGATCTTCACTGAATTTTTTAAAATTAATCTAAAATCAAAGATATCTAATTTACAAGATATTCCACTAATCAATTCCTCATACAATGCATATAGTTACCACCCTTATGTGATCGAAATGCTATCTGTTGAGTGCACATTGAAACTGTTGGGAGCTCCCCGCCAACTTTATCACCAGGGCTCAATAACTCACAGGTGTCACGCGGACTTTGATGATCAGCCGAAGGAAGAGGACGATATCATCCTCGAAGTCATCATCATTATATTGCGATAGCAATATTCTTACTTGTTTGTGATTGTTTCGATTTTCAAGCATTACCACTTTATACGCAACAGAAACACTTGAGAAACGCGCATCATGATGTGCTTTTAATATGCTTTCGAGCGAAAGAGTTTCCAATATACCACCTGTTTGGTATTCTGGTCCTTACCTTCGAGCCTTCGATGAGTGGACTGTATATTGTGGAGTGGATTCCTGGATTTTCTATCGGATTGTGGTATATTTGTCTCCTATCGACCAGCACACACAAAATAACACCTTGGATCACGTTAAATCACCACATTTATTTTTACACACTATACAAAGTTTATTTTTACTTAACTAAACATTTATTTTACTTATTCTACATGAAAAGAACACAAAGTGTGGCCGCTATTGCCGAGTCCTTAAATTGATATGGCCACGTTGAATCGATTCGCGATGGTGCCGATTTCTGCTGGTGATTTTGCCGGTCATGACCCTCATATGCAGAAGTTGCAACGATTACATCTTCGGTCAGCTGTTGATCTTCCTTGTATGCTAGTATTAGTAAGCTTCGTTGACATACGGTAGCTGGACAATGGTTGGTTTTGATCCACAAGCCCTTGCAGCAACATCGGGAGGAACTGCAATGCGAGCGTGATCGCCGTAGTACGCTTCTCAACACCACCGGTATCAGTAAGATGCAAATCTCTAATAGTAATTGATGATTTGCGGAGCCGTATGTTGAACATAATCTTAATAAGCATAGAAGTAAACATGGAAAAACCCCTTCCCTCTCTCCAAAAAATTATTCCACTGCCACTGGAAATGCGACGTATCTAAATCATTGCTAAACGTATTAAAATATGCTGTCTTCTTTGGCCAACGCAGCACGCACCGAGAAAAATAAAATAACTCTAAATTTAAGTTCTTTTTACTTAATTTTGGGTAGTTTTGAGTTTTGCATCCCACTCTCATTTTTTGTTGTTGTCAAAAACGGAACGAGAGATTCGATTTTTTCATGACTATCGTTCAATAAGCTAATAGTGAGTATATGAGATATTCTCAAATTTAGGTCAATTAAACTTAATTTTGGGTAGAAGTAATTATTTTTGTCGTAGTCAAATGTGTACTATAAGTGGTTTACTGAAAATTAGTTTTTTGATCGGAACATGGGAGATGAGTGAAAAGAACTTAATTTTGGGTAATTTTTCGGTTCCGTGCGCATTCCATAGAGATCTCCAAGCGCAATCTCACGAACACTCAAATCCATTATCCATATATTAAAATGAAGAAGAAGAAGAACCACAAAGGATCGCGATATCACAATTACTTAAAAAGGTAGCGCGTTGTCTCACGCACACTTTTGTGCATTTGGAGAACTCTATTAAAAAAATACGTTGAAATAAACATTACTTTCCTATTTTTTTATCGTAGGAAGGATTTGACAACGCCGGTGAAAACAAACGCAAACGGGAGTAGCCAAAACTGAATGATGACGTTGAGTGATGACACCGCTTCGTGTTTTGATTTGCACTGTATCGTCTACTTAGTTGTGTGGGTTCGTACATGTATGGATGTTGGTGTGCATGTTTTATTTCAACGCAGCAGTTCAACGTTGTCTCGTCACAAACCGTTTGGCGCTGTTATCTGTCTCTATAAATTCCAAAGAGTGAAGGGGGTCGGGCATGTGCTTTTGTCCACGTTTGAGCACAGAAGGGGAGGAGTGAGGTAAAAACCACAATTTTTCTGTTCACTTAGTATGTGGATAGCCCTTGCCAAAAATGAGCTAACGTTTTGAATAAAGAATTTACACATTTGACTATCATTAAAGAGACTGGTCGCCTATTGAAAAAAAAAAACAACCAAATTCTAGCAGTCGGTTACAAAAATACACACCACGAAAAAGTCATGTAAATTTCGGTTCCCTGAGACCGACACATGTAAGCGGCTCTTTTGACATAAGAATCAGTTGAATGAAACGAGAAAATCAATTCAATCAAACGTTCTCTTTGTCAACTTGCTTATGTTTCGGTTTGAGAACACTTAATTTTACATGAAATGTTTGTTTACGTTCCATTGTGTTTACGTCCAATATGGATTAAGTCTCGTGTAAAATTAGTTATTTCTAAGCGTGTAAGAGCAGCTGAATAATTTTTTTTAATATTAATTTACATAGAAATCCCATAATCCCGGGAAACGTAAATGTTTTTCCCGGGAATGAGAATCTCGATTAATCTGATTTCCCGGGAATGGAAACCTCAAACAAAAGTCCTGGTTCCTACAAAAGTTGTGAACCGAAGATGAGTCTGAGGAATATAGTGTAAATTTATTTAAATGCACTAGGGTAGATGTACCAAGTCAAGGCTATGTGTTCCTATTATATGTTTTTTTTCTTTCTTTCCTTTATTTAACGTCGGTCTCTGTTCCGCAATCTAGTGCCAATCACCGACGGACATCGATTGCCATCTATTGGCGGCAATCGAATGTGCAGGAAGGCAGCTTCCACACCTGCGTAGGATATCGCACCCATTCAACACACATGGGCCGGGACCATCTATTAAGATGTGCTTGAATATATTAATGTATCTTTAAACGGATCACCTGGTAGCGGAGAAGATAGTTCATTCGTCTCGATGATGTGTTCCTATAATGGCATATGGGAGTTCTATGTACCACGCACCATAATAGGAACGTATAGTTATAACTGGTACATCTACCCTTAAAAATAACGGTCTCAATGTGTTGTGATTGGAGCCTTGAGTAAATACATGTTGTATCGTAAGTATTCTGGTTATGGTTATGCACCAGTTTAGGCGCAATCCCATATAAGCATTGGTACCAGATATTGGGGCCCTATCCATTTAAATCACATAGGTGACTGTTATATACCAAAACCGGAGCTAATTTTAATTAGTGCCATATCTGGTGTACCTCCCCTACATATTCAAAATACTGATTGCCAATTTTCCTTAATGCATATGAGTGCATAATAGATCGTCACCCTAGTTTTCAATAGAGTGTGTGAGCTTTTTTTTCTGTCGGCGTAGAACAATAAATTTAATTTCAGACACCACCTCAATTCTACAGAGGAAATTGCCACCGGTGGATGTGCTGAGGAAATGGAAATAAATTTTAAACTAATAAAGTGAAATTTATTCGTGAGGCATGAAAAGCAGGCCAAAAAAGAAGAACGAAAACAAATGAAACTTGGTCCAGAGAAAATGCGTGGCATGCTATCATGGGGAATGTTGTTTTCTTTTTCTCTATGTTGTATTTTTATGCGTTATGCCCGACCACCGAGCAGGGATTTCACAAATGTGTGGGCCACGCAACAAAAAAATCTGAGCAGGATTGAATGCGACAGATGAAATTTGATTTATGACTTAATCGTGGTGACGAATCTCAAATGTGGGCGAGAGCTATCAGATATTGCAGTGCAGCGAATGTTTGTTGGCTGGGAAATATTTTTGTGTACACACGATAACGACTGTGGAACCAATGTTGAAATAAAGCTGATTTTCCCAGAGCAAAATTGAAGCACCAACTTGAGTACCTGTTTCATGACTCAAAAAAGTCTACAACGAGTAGGTTTAATTCATACACTCCAAAAGCAATGTTCCCTACCTCTTAGGCACTATAATTTGCAGCAATCAACACTTATTTCCAAGAAACAAACTGAACTCCCATTACTTCAATCACCACTGCATGAAGGTAATTACTGCTGAGAATTTAATTGAAAATATTACACTTCCGTCTCCAATTGCCATTAAAAGACAATAATCCTCTTATTGCCACTTGAGGTGATGCTGTGTAATCTTTGGAAGTGGCTACAAAGGAAAATTGAAATAGAGTCACGCGGTAAAACATGACGTGTAATGGGAATTTCAAGAAGAAAATAAAGTTCTCTTTGCTCGTCCATTCAGAAAAGCATCCAGCTAGCTGATGGGAAGGAAAAGTTTTCATCCTTCGCATCGTAAACGTCTATGTGTAGGTACACTAAAGTAGCTATATAAAGGATAGAGATAATTATGCATTGTCACATACTGTAGAACGAAAGATGCAGCAATTGAACATTATTTTTACTCTTCTTACAAGAAACGGTATACATACCGCTTGAAAACCGACTTTGATCTGAGGTCCGGAGGGCCAGGTGCATACTAATCGACTCAACGTGACTAGATCGAACCATGTGTTTTTTTTTATAGTAAGGAGAAAGAAACCTTCAAAAGCTGGCCAAAAGTGTTTTATTGTTTTGCTGTAAACCAGTGTATACTAGGGTGGCCCAAAATAATACTTTGACTGGAAACCTTGGGGCTCACCCTTCAAATGGTAGCCAAGGATGTTGAAAAATCTTTTGCATGGCGGCAACTCTGAAAAATGTGATTTAGAAGTCGATGAGATTTTTGAATAAAGTCGATTTTTCATAGTCTGAACAGAACAAATATTTCTAAAGCATCGCCATTTAGTGCAACCCAACCCTTTTATATTTTTTACACATTTCTCTAGTGTTCCTACAATGTGAGAAAAATTTGTCAAGGCCTGGTAGATGCTTTATTTTATGATGACATGTTTTTTTTCAATTTAATCATTAAAATTGGGAATCGAAATAAGACCTATATCTGGTTAAATACACTTAAAAAATGGTAAATTTCTGGCCGAAGATAAAATGTGCCTTTTATTGATAATTATTTAGTTATTCGTGATTTTATGGAGAATGATAATCATATGTTTGGATATTTTCATTAAAATCATTATATATGTGGAAAGATCGAGTAGCCCCTCGGCATAACTTGCGAAAAATTCAGTACTTACGAATTCGTTAGGCAAATAGCCTCACGTGTTCACGTTGTAGCAATTAATTTGATAATAAAGTTACTTTTCCGATAATTTCTCAACTCTGAACCCTTCCGTCTTAAATGGGGGCTCATCCGGGAAGGAGAGTTGTTGAGACAGTGAACGCGATGTGATTAAATTTCGATTAAATCGTACGATTCAAGATGGTGGGAGAAATCGACCTATTATGTGCCGTTCAGAAATGCTTGAACAATAGTTGGCAAAGAGCGATTGATA
The DNA here is from genome assembly GCF_037179485.1 of Ochlerotatus camptorhynchus. NCBI lineage: Eukaryota > Metazoa > Arthropoda > Insecta > Diptera > Culicidae > Ochlerotatus > Ochlerotatus camptorhynchus. Next base: position 711,975 of record NW_027041209.1, read on the forward strand.
TGACACCCTTCCAACTACTGGCCGGCATCAAGGAGGACCAAATTCTACACGAACTGCTGCAAAAGGAATTGTAATGGACCTTTGAAGAGGAAAGGAGTGAGCTGAGAAAGACGGCGCGAAGGGTATCCATAATATGCAAGAGGAGAATCGCTAGCATAATAATCTACGCAGCAAGCCGGCTGAGAAGTATCTGGTTGGAGATCTGGTGGCGATACTGAAAACTCAATTTGGTATTAGTCGGAAGGTGAAGCCAAAGTACGAAGTCACTAGTGTACTGCCGGTAATCGCAAGTCAGTCCCATCTGCATTTTTATCAATTTTGAGTTAGCATCATTATTCAGTTTATCTTTCTATGTTTTTTGAGATATGTTATTGAAAAAAGGTGGTTTGTTCAAGGAAAATGAAAAACAATACCAAGTCAAATTGTCCCACAGCGAAAAGTAACCGCAAGTCAGTCCCATTAGAAAAAAAATATGTTAGAAATGTTAGACAACACATCGCATCATGAGATTTGTGTCAAGACAGATTTTGTCCACGTTCCCTGGAACATGTCCGGATGTGGCCAATATAGTTGTTACGATACTCAGTTTGACCGCCAATCGATATGGCTTTGAATTATCATGTGATTTGATGTATCGCTTGATGAAAAAAAAAACGGATTTACCACTCCCCCGGGGATATCCGGAACATGTCCGGGTGTGGCCAAAATGGTGCTGGTCACTCATCATGACTCTTATTGATCTTATTTTTGAATTCTCATGTGAATTGATTTATCGCATGGGGGGTTTGGCTCGTTTATAAAAAAGCTCTGGTCTGGTGAAGAATCATACTCACCGGAGTATGTTTCGGCCATTGTTTTGGAACCAGCGGAATAAATCCAGAAACATTCAATAACGTTCTATGGGACCATGGTATCTTTCTCCTGTTCAATACTGAGCTAAACTAATGCAGCATCGTCATGGAATTGTGACTGACCTGCGGTTATTTTTCTCATTCACGTTAAATGTAATCGCAAGTCAGTCCCACTCAGATATTGGCCATAAAATAAAAATTTTACGATATTTTTCCAATATTTTTGGGTAAACATAGATGCATTCTATCACATTGTACGTTTATTTTTAAATTTATCCCTCCAACATAAGTATCAAATCAAAAAAATTGAAAAATCTTTGAACGTCGTTTTCTCATTTCCAATTTTTTACAGATGGGACTGACTTGCGATTATGGGCAGTGTACTCCTCAACGATGACGAAACCGAAGGACCTAAGAAGACATCATCTGCTGGCGACTACATCAAGCCGTGGATACTTCCGGGTCTGAATATGTGTCAGGAGAGTATGTGTTGGAAGATCGAGTAGCCCCTTGACATAACTTGTGAAAAATCAGTTCTTACCAAACCGTTAAGCAAAATGCCTCACGTGTTCGCGATTTAACTATTAAATTGATAATAAAGTTACTTCTTCGATATTATCTCAACTCTTAACCCTTCCGTCTTACATATATGTGCAATATCACAAAAATGCTCAATAAATATGATTTATTTACAAAAATAATCGTGTAAATAAATCAAAATAAAACTTAGCATGGAGTTATAATGAATTATGAGGTTTATAAACATCAGTGTGTTGATCAAACTCGTTCAAGAGTTCAGCTTATACAAAGTACCTTGGCATTCCTAATTTCAAATACATAAATTTATCATGTTCACCTCCCAGTTGATTTATTCAGAACTTAAAAGTATGGAAATTTGCAAAGGTTAAGGAAAGTTTAGAGGGTTGGGCAGAAGTTTTTAAGTTATCTAAGATATGTCGACGAATTACAATTGGCAACTAATAATTATCAAAAATTCCACTAAATCATTTGTATACATTTAAGCTATGAACAAAATGGATGGTGGATGCTAAACATGATTAGATACCTGTTTATTTTATTTTTTAATTTGGCATCCCAATGTATTTTGGATGATCTGGAATCTTGAACGAGTTTGTTCAGAACACTGATATTAATGAGCACCTTGAAATATGAATAACACTTAGAGAAGTAATTTTTGTAATTAACTTGATTACTTTTTGCAAATACATCCAATTTATTGAGCGTTTTTGTATGAAATGGCTAATATAGGGGAAATGGCTATGTTGGCCTATGGATCTAAGATTGGGTCCATAGCTAAAAATCTGCTATTTATCAATTTTATCTAGATGAACGCGTCATTGGGACGGTACTAGTGGATATTTTTGGTCGCTATTGGAAATTTAGTCGATTGCTGAATTTATGTAAGGGCCCAAATTAAAGGCATTTAGGCCGATATTACATCCATTTCCCCTACATAGAATTTAATGGGAATATGCATTAATGTGACTATCCTTTCTCCAGACAAACATGAATAACTAAATAACAATCAAGCGTAACTATTCAAATCGACTCTTCTGCTTTTGTAAACAATCACTTCAATCAATAAAAAAATAAATATATATGATAGGGGAATTTACGTATTCTCGTCAATCTAAGCAGCGTCCGCGCTTCTATTAGTATTTTCTTATCGTCACGCACACGTATGACGTATTTCTTTGTTTACAATTATCTGCTGCTTGCGTCTCTATCCATTCCAATTGACAGAATTGTCCAAAACTGTTTGAAAACGTTTTTACAACGCTCCAAACTTCTCAGGTGAGTGTGACTATAGTCGGCAGCCTCTTTTTCTTCGGCAGCCTTTCCATTTGAACTGCGTGTTAACCAGCTGTTCTATTATCGGCAACTCGAAATCAGCTGCATTTTGTAGTGAACATGTTTCAATTAAAGAAAAAACTGACATAATGGGATTGCTAAGTCGTAAATCTGAAATCAGATTGAAGCTGAAAGACTAAGGAATCGTGTGAATACATTCAGCTAAGTGTGTTGATGGGAAAATACAGTGAAATCAACGTTCACATTTTGGTTGCCGAAAACAGTCAATGGGTGCCGAAGCCGACATTTACCCTACATATGGAACATCTAGCAGGTCAAATTTTTCTCTCATAGTAGGGACCCTAATAAATATGTGAAATTGTTGGGTTGCACTAAATTTCGATACTCCAGATATATTTGTTCAGCTCTGATTATGACAAACTGCCTTTTTTTCAAAAATCTCATCGGCCCTACTTCTAAACCAGAGCTGCCGCCATACATTTTTTTTGTAACATCCTTGGCTATAATTTGATGGGTGAGCTCCCAGGTTTTCAGACAAAGTGTTATTGTAAGCCACACTAGTGTATACTCATGTGTTACCCCATTGCACGGTGTGGGATTCACTAGTTAGAGCCGAACCAGTAAAAACAACTTCGTACTGCATCAATGCATCTCCCTTCGCACTGCTTTAAATCGAGGACAGTCAAATACCACGTGCTCCGGTGTTTCCTGCGCATTTCCACATTTCGTACAGAGGGTACATGTAGGTACTTCTTGAAACAACTAGTGCTGCACCGAATATTGGACCACTACTATGGTATTCGGCCAAATAGTAAGCATTTCAGACTCACAATTTCGCTCAAACACCTTGTCGGCCTCTTGATAGGTGAGAAATGACCGAATATCAGTTATCATTTTGGTGTAAACGACGTATACCTGGCCGAATAGTACTATTCGGTGCATCACTAGAAACAACCATGACCAGAAAGGAATTGCGTCAGGTGGCAGTCTCCACACTTTATGTTCACCCAGGTTGATAGATTAGGTCTTTGTCGATACGCTTCTCACCATTTTACGCACTCCTCTGGTTTCTCTTCGGTTATAGTACTCGTTGTCCTCCACCAGAGTGATGCCGATAGGGATCATTCCGGCAATAATTATGATCATCGCATAGTCATGAGCCAGATCGTAGTTTTCAGCTTCACATGATTCCGCTTGGTTTCCAGCACAGCAACCGAGGCTGGTCCTTCAGACCTCAATATCTAGCCACGGCGTTGATGGCCTTTGCACCTTCTCGCAGACATAGCCAACGTAGTCGTTGAAGATAAGCCGGTCGTCGATCATCACTGCCAGGTATTTCAGCACGCGCTTCGAGGTCATGGCATGCTTCCCGACGGTGAGTTCTGCCCACTGCACCACATTGAAGTTACTGACCAATAGCACTTCCGTTTTGTTGTGGGAGGTGCTGTTTGGGGAGCCGATCGGTACCGCCATGTTTTGTGTTAGATCCGGGTCTGGCGTGTGATAATTTGCTTAAATTATTTTTTCGCATACGTTTTGTTCTCGAGTGATTGGAGTTTTTCGGCTGTGTTATTGTGGACCGGTGATTGTACTTTATTGGTTTTGTGGCCTTTGCGCGGTGATATAAATTTGATTTAATCAGTTTTTGCAAATGCTTTGTTCTTGTGTTGCTGAAGCAATGGTGATTGGTGCGCTGTCGCATTTCGCTGATAATGAGCGACGTCTGTGTTCACAGAGTGTGGTGTTGAAAATATATATAAAGAAAACACGTTCGATCATGTAGTGTTTTTTGTTTGGCTGATCGGAGTTCATGATAGGAATTGGTGATGAAATTTCAGGCTAAGCGGGATTGAAGATGATATGGAGGAAAAGTATATCATGTCTAATTATATTGCAAATGGCCCGGGTTCAATCCCAGTCGGTGCCGCAAGGGAAGTAAAGCCAATGGTCTCCGGTGCATGAGTTGATGGGTCGATATTGTGTGGGGTACACCTTGTATTAAAGTTGCAGTGTATTCTATGCTGAACGTTCAGGTAATCACCCTGCGCATGGGTACTCATCGTGAGTGTCAGAATAGTCCCAAAGTCAGCCATTTTCCCTGGCTCTATAGCTAGCCAGCTTTCGACGAGGTAAGACGTGTTCGCAGGACGATTGCTGGGTGATTCCTTCCTGGAAGATATCCGGATGTTCACAGATATGTAGGGTCCAGGTGTGGGAGCTGCCTCCCTGGCATCGGTAGCATTGGTGCTCAGTACGGAAAACAAACCAAGGAAAATGTCTAATTATTGTGTGGCTAAAATCGACTGGAAGAAAATATGCGTGATTATCGTGGATATTGATTCACGACTCGTCTGCCTTTAGCTTTTGCTCATTTTGAAATATAATTTGGACCACACATTGCCCGAATAAACAATTTACTATTCAAAAACAATATAATCTATTGTTACAAAGAAATAAAACCTAGTGTACTAACCATAAATTTTTATTGTCAAAAACAATTAAAATACAATACAACCAGGAATAGAACTTATTGTTACGTTCAATACAGTCAACTCTCCACAGGTCGGTGTCCACTAACTCGATATCGAGTTATAGCACCATAGTAAAAATTAATTTCATGGCTACTGTGATAGCAATGTTGTATAAGATTGTTATTCTATAACTCGATGGTCCCTTGAGTATCGAGTTGTAGATAGTTCACTATAATAGGGTTAATTGTCAACAATAACAGTTATTTTGTTTCATTGTTATTTTGTTGTAAATATATGGTTATTTTTATCCCGGGTAGTCGAAATACGTATTACGATACAACATACTGGAATTAAAACGAAAATAATCACCTTTTATTATTTGATTTTGTGAGTATTCCACTAACAACCCAATTCGCTTTCATTATGATGGCCACCAAGCCTTGGTGTATTTTTTTGTCGAAAAGTTGTTTAGATTTGCATTTTTTACTTAAATCTTGGGTTATTTGTTAGGTAGGGTTTAATTCTGCACATCGTAGTTTCATTTTAATACCTGATCTTGTCATGTTTACCAATTGGCGTGTCGCAAAATTGAGTTAAACATCCTTTCAGCCAAACGTTCATTCGACGGAATGTTCATTCGATCAAACGTCTTTATACCAATCGTCCATATGCCAAACGTTCTGGCCCCTCTCAACATTGTCCATGCATACTGTATACAAACATCCATAAACTGTCCATAAACAGAAGAATTTCATAAGACTCGACATATGATCGACATATATAAATTTCATAAGCGTGACTTATGAATGATTTTCGTCTACCATGAGGTAGGTCTTATACGCCTTTAACACCTTAATTAAAAAAAAAAAAAGACAGGCAAAACGTGGATAAATACATGCCGCTAAAATGTGTATGTGCATACATTTTGCAATTACCTGTGTCAACAGCTCTTGATACTTCAACCAAAAAATAATTTCGTTTAAGATTGAAAGTACAGACGGGAGCATAAAATGCAATAATCTTACCGATGGATTGGAGAATGATGCAACTGATTTGCTACGCCAGCGCATCTCCAAAGCCGGAAGGATTTGAGAAATGACCTAGAAATGTCAATATTTCATCGTCCACATCAACTACCACCCATTATAAATCCCATCAATGCTGCATCGTTCGTTCGGGCAAAATTATGCTGGAATGGCAAATCGGAAATCGTTACTCAGCATATTTTAATGGAGTTGATGCGAGCGCTGATGCATAATGAAGTCACAACGGTTGGGCTCTCCCTTATTCTGAAATACGATTATAGCAAAGTAAAGACAGGATTGCAAACAGGAACAACAGTGCGCAGTGGGCCAGGAATGAAATCTAGTAGAAAAAAAATAACACTCGCATCCAATTGAGTTAAAGTCTTGAGCAATTTATTTTGGCTTAGTTTGAGATGCACATTTCAAAAGGTCCTTTCAACGGCGCCGGTGGTGTAGTGGTAAGCGTGATTACCTCTCACCCCAGCATGCCTGGGTTCAATCCCAGTCGGCGCCGCCGGGATGTTCTAAGGCATAACATCTCTGATCACGCCTTCCTTCGGATGGGAAGTAAAGCCGTTGGTCCCCGGTTCATGAGTTGATGGGTCGATAGGTAGGGTCCAGGTGTGGGAGCTGCCTTACTGGCACGTCGGTAGCATTGGTGCTCAGCACGGAAAACAAGATCGACGGAAAAAACAAACCAAAGGAAAAAAAAAGGTCCTTTCTGCGAGTAGCGTAGCAATTACATTTTAGGTACATGCTTGCGTGTGACAGTAAATTACCAACGCCCTTGTTTACGCATAATTTTAACATTTATGCTTTTGAGTGGTAAGTATTCATTCTTATCTTTTAATTCCATACAAATTTGCCATAAATTTGCAAAATTCTACATGACATAAATTCATGTCGCAAGCGCCGCTGGTATTGTCTTCTTCTTTGTGTCAAAATGTTCTGTCGCTGGCAGAAAACAGTTCAGAAGTGGTACGATATTTTTTTCCGTTTGCCAATTTGTTTTTGTGTGTCGAAAAGTATCAAATATTAAGGACAAACTGTTGAGCTCCAGTACTTGTACCACCACTGTATGGTCTTGCTTTGTAGCTGCACCTTTACTGACTAAGCTAAGGGAGGCCCATAAATATTATTGCCAGATCGCTGCCATGTTCTGCAAGACAGTCGAGCTGGTCTAAGCTATGAGGTATCACTACAATTTGAAAAAGAAGCCTGGAATGAGAATTCTCAAGTACTTTTGCAAAAGGTCTCAAGTAACAAATGTAAACGAATCGAGTTAATCGGTACAATCTATTGCTCATCTATGTGCTACAAAAACTCCCATTTTTTTTTCTTTTCTTCAAGATAATCATAGGTGTTGTCCGATGTAAAGTTTACAATTATGGGCAAGGTTGCAAAGACTCATTTCAGCTAAAACAATGTTTTTCTAAATTATGAAATAATTAGATGCCATGATCAAATTTTGAATTAGTAGGATACAAGAAGAGGTTGCAAAGAATGTGTTTGACATATTAAACCTGTTTATTTCACTTCATGAGAGTCACAATCAGCGATTTTTCACAAACTCACTCACTCACTCACTCACTCACTCAGCGATCAGCAAATCGCTGATTGTGACTCATAGAAAGCAACATTTACAGGTTTTATGTTTCCAACGCATACTTTGTAACCTCTTCTTGTAAGTTACAAGTAAAACATGCCATCATACCATCGTTTGGTTTTATTATTCCGAAAAACATTATTTTAGCTGAAATGAGTCTTTGCAACCTTGATTATGGGTACTGGATTGTGTCTTAGGAAATTTTGTCTTGGCATGACTGGTGTTCATTTTCTAAAGGCGGGGCATGGGCAGGGTAAAAGTATTTTTTTTGTTAATTACATTATTCTGAAATCTGTGAAAGAAAATCTAGACTCATGTAGAACAAAACGTTTATTGTAGCACTCATTAATAATGTCGTTGAGAAAAATCGTCCAATGTATCATGTTCGAAGTTCAATTTGACTTGTAGCAAGTAATTCAAAATTAATATGTGATTTAACGATTTCTGCTGAATGTTCAACGTTATTATTCACTGACTTTGGCAAACATAGATTTTGAGTATTGTTTCTTTTTTTCTTTGGTTTGTTTTCCGGTGATTCACCAATGCTACCGACGCCAGGGAGGCAGGTCCCACACCTGGACCCTACCTTACCAACGACTTTACTTCCTACTTTTTCTCAATATGGAAATGTTACATTGGTCATTTTGAAAAGTACTCGAGCATTTTTGGCTGATGCATTGTGTAAGAGGGAAGCGAAAGCAAATTTTCAAAATAGATTGTGAAGTCCCGTACCAGGAAAATCCCTGTGTTATCGATCGACCAGTTTTCGAGCAGGGTTTTTAAAATCTACCTTTTTGTCTGTCAGAAATATTGAAGCCTGGATATCAGAGTTATCAGAGAGCTGCTAGGTGGTAATTAATCAGAATAAAACTCATTATAGTTTGAAAGCCAAATGATGTAGATCGGGTTAGCTTTAATTAAAAAAACCCGAAATCCTTGAGAAATGATTTAATTGATATACGGCCGTGGAATATGAAAAAAAAACCAAAAGTTGTCCCAAACAGACAAGGAGACCCGAGCTTCGTTTGTGTATATGTTAGAATCAATTTGAATACTGCTATATGTTACGCGTTTCTCAAATGAGAATGATCCATGCCTTTGTCAAATGATTTAGCAAACTGATATCACCCATTCGTGGTCTCTTTGATGACGGATAGTTTAAAATATATATTCAATTGATTTGCAACACTGACTATTGGTATCAATTCCATTTCATATATTGATACGGTCCTTTTTACACAAATGGCCACCCTTTGACATATGTAAAGAGTTTTAAGTTTACAATTTTAAATAATTAAAAGAACTGAGCGCAAAACAATTGTACCGACTAAACGCGGTCCTACGTCAACATTTCGTTCGTGCCCCTAGGAACAGATTCTTCTACTTTTCCTACTAGATTTAATTCCTGGCCCACTGTGCATTGGACGTAAAAGAGGTCTCAAGATCAACTTCAAACAGATGATAATGTTTTTTATCTTCTGAATTGATACGGATGGTAATGTTATATATGTTGAATAATAAAATTTGATTTATTTGTAAATATGGATGCTTAGAGAGAGAAATGGACAGGAATATTTTTAGACATGGAGTTCCTGTCGTATTTGTTTTATGATTGAATTTTGCTATTAAAATCATCCATTTTTTTATTAATTGGAGTTTAAACAAATTCACTCCATACTATGTCAAGGCCAATAGAAATACAAAACCGTTTCAGACTCCACATTCTTCGATTTGCATGAAAATTTTCCAAATTATGTCATACCGGGGGATATAAGATTCGCTTACAATTATGTGAAATTAATCATGCCTAAAAAAAAGGTTGCTGGCTGGACTCGAACCACGAACGTGCGATTACCACACCTGTGCTTTCTCCACTGCTCGCTCTATTCCAACGCATGGACAGGCTAATAGTGAAGAAGAAGCGCTCATAGTAATTTTTTTTCGCATGCGTTTACTGCTGAACAATTATTATTATTATTTAGCTTTATTAAGGAGGCTTTCAGCCTTGGGCTGGTTCGCCTCCAACTACTGCTGAACAATCCTAATTGGAGATAATCGAAGCAAGCGTGTGCGTCGTTCTGCAATGTTATAAATAAAAAGCGTTGGTTGTATAGTCGAAAGCGTCGACATAACTCAAAATAAAAAAAAGGCAAAAAACGTCTGCGAGGTCAACTTACATCAGTCGCTGCGGGATTGGCTACCGAGGATGATAGGAAATTCTACTAACATTCATTGTAATAGATTTTTGTCTTGCGTGTATGTTTAATAATAACGTATTTGTTAATTTTCAAAAAACCATAACACAAACAAATTTTGTCATTTTGAAAAATTCGCTAATTCTAGTTCTGGATAATTTTTCGTCACTTAAGTAGTTGAAAAAAGTAGAAGGGTCTGTGCCTAGGGGCACGAACGGAAGCTTGACGTAGGACCGCTAGTGGACGGAATAAATGTGAAGAGCATTAAGCTCTTTTAATTGCTCAAATATCTATTATCTTAACTCTTTCCATTTTTGAATTGTAGGCGTACCAAATTTGTAATAATCTTTTTCAAAAGGAATGTTGATTACCAGAATCAATCAAAATCACTTGCACCCCTGCTTCCAAGTTTGTGTGGTCGTTGGGGGCTTGTGGTTCTGAATATGGACAAACAAGCACAGATAAATTCTATTCCAACTCTTTACTGATGTAAGCTTGAAGGGCCGTTTTATTGAAGTGGACATCCATGGCCACTTACGCTTGGCGTGTTTAGTGTAGGTGACAGCATCACGGACCTCATTTTCCAGGAACACCTTCAGCACACCTCGTAGATCAGACCGGAGTTACGTCAGTCACCGCCACGGCGAGCCAGACGACGGATGGTGGTTATCTCGAAGAATTTGCGATGACGATTGGCACCTCCTTTGCCACGACCAGTTTCTTGTTGGTAATAGAAAAAGTGGAATAGCCACCTTCCTCCGGCTGCTATTGCTGACCACGCCGTCCAAAGCGAAAATGAGCTGATACCATACAGCAGCGCTGCTTTATATTTTTTCAGGTTAAAGCAGAATAATGTGCAACCAAGTGGTGTAAAAGCTACAAAGACTCCTCCCATTATTAGTAGTTTGCTATCAAGTAGCGACACTGGCTATTTTCTTTTTGCGTACACGGCGAATGAGAACGACCCAAATTTGAGTTTAGTTCACTCATAATCGCCAAAAGTGTAGGAACTCAGCGTTGAGTAAATTTGTCTCATGGTTTCCTGTGGAAAAACTAAAAATTCTGCCAGAAAATGAGGAAATTGACGAAAATTTTATTCAGTCTCAGAGTAGAACCAATAGACTGAGTGAATCCAATCTGTACTATTCTCAAATTCGGGAATTTTTCCCTAGAAAATCCTGGAAAAACCTGAGAAAACATGAGGCAAATTTACTCATCGCTGATTTCCTGCACTTTATTTCTTATTTCTGAAATAACTAAACTCAAATTTGGGTCGTTCGCATTCGCCGTGATAGATATCGGCGCCGGTGGTTAGCGTGATTACCTCTCACCCCAGCAGACCTGGGTCCAATCTCAGTCGGCGCCACCGGCATGTTCTAAGGCAGCTGCCTCCCTGGCGTCGGTAGCATTGGAGCTCAGTACGGAAAACAAATCTCGCGTCACTTTTCAATAGGTCCTATCTACATTGATCGATTCTCTTCATCGACACTCTCTTTCGTAAATAACTCGGCTTCACAAATCTGGATCAACAATAGAAAAGGGCCCATCAGCGTTTGTAAACAAACCGTTCCAAAGCCCTTTACTCACAAAGCGAAGGCCACCCACACAAACCAACACCATCATCGGATTGGGGAAACTTCTACCTAAACGATGATGGTGTTGGTTTGTGTGAGCGGCCTTCGATTTGTGAGGAATGGGCTTGTTTACAAATGCTGATGGGCCTTTTTCTATTGTTGATCCAGAAATGTTTCCTGCCGTCTTCGTCGAATTAGATGCTAGATTGTTGCTTCTTCCATCGAAAATATCCGGCCGTGGCGATTCAAAGTTGATCAAGGTTGATCAAAATAATTTGTACCCCTGCTTCTAGTTTGATTACATGAGCATTTTGTGTGGTCGTTGGTTCTGAATATGGACAAACAGGCAGATGAATTATATTCCTAATATTTACTGTAATAAGCTTGGTGGCCCTGAAAAGAGCCGTTTTGTTTCCAAAGTTGGTGATGATTTAACCTCCGAAACCAAACAGAGTGCGTCTCTGTCACTTCAAAACGTAGATGACATCCATGGCCGCTTACGCTTGGCGTGTTTAGTGTAGGTGACAGCATCACGGATCTCATTTTTCAGGAACACCTTCAGCACACTTCGTAAATCAGACCGGAGATGGCGATGAGTGTGCAAAATATTACGCAATTCCATCCTCCCTATTCGCACGCGCCTGAGGATCGGAGGCGAATGCCACTTCGACTTGTTTCGTCTACTTACTACTCTCTGACGACTGTACTGGGGAAGCAGCATATGCATGTAGGTAATTGGTGGATTTGTTAGTTAATTGGACGCTTTTGGACAATGCTGGACATTTACCAGTTTTTCAATAGTTTCTTGTTGAAAATCAATATTCGGAAGCATTGTTATTGATGCGTAGCCATATTTCTGATCGATTGGTGATAAAATTATTGAAATTGGACCAGGGGCAGCTGAGTTATTAACGTTCAAAATCTTTCTTAATTTGTTACATATTCCATTTTCGGTTTTCACAAAGTGTACCCCCATATAGAAATCAAAGACGTAGTCCTACGTCAAAAATCGATCGTTTGTATGTTTGTTTCAAAGTGAACAGTTGCCTTAGGAAACAGTTGTGTAAAGTTTCATCCAAATCGGAGAAGGTCAAGTCTGATCGATTCACCATTTGACGTGCAAATGCTCTCCAGCTTATTTTCTCCATGAACCTTCAGAATTCTTGATCATATGTCTGAAATGTTTAAAGTAGGTAGGCTCAGGCACGGCAAATCATTTACATTCATTTTGTGCATTCATTTACATTCATTTGCCTCTAACTTTTTTCATCAACAGAATTCCATGAAATGGTGTATGCAGCTTTTGTAGGTTTTTAAATTAACTACAACTTTTGTCGAGAACTCAAATCTGTACCTCTTATGCATGATGAACTGGGGCGAACAGAACTTACCTATATTTTTCTGTGAATGTAAATTACATTCACTGAAAAATAGTAACAAGTTCTGCCCGCTCTAGTTCGTCATGCATAAGAGGTACAGATAATAGTTAGTAGTTAGTAGTTAATATCAAAACCTACAAAAGTTTCATACTTCATGTAACGGAATTCTGTTTATGAAAAAAGTTAGAGGCAAATGAATGCACGAAATGAATGTAAATGATATGCCATGTCTGGGTTGGCTTGTACTCAAATATATACCATGGCTCTATATTGCAATGAAAATAGATTTCATTGAGAATTATCAATGGTTTTCAAAATCAGTAGTAATAGTAAAGGAAAGCCTTAAAAATTTCTCCCAAACTGCTTCTCACATGCAGCAAAGGAGGAGCAGATAGTTTTCCCCATGTTTCCGTATTAAGTTCAATGGTAAATCTGTAACGTGCAATTACAATCATGTTTACAAAAGAAGTAAAACGATAGATGGTCTCTGTATTGCTACCGATAAATTGGTCGTAAGGATAAAGTTTCAATATTAACGAGTCTCCAATAACACACGGCCAGCCAATCGAGTGATAATAAAAAAGAAATTATGGTGACACGATAACTTCATAGCCAAAAACTCTGCACGTTTACTGCTCTATCCGGTAATTGCCATGGAGAAAACTTTTTACGCTTCTCTACGAAAAATTAGCTATAGATGTTCACTTTTCACACGCGTATTCTTCAATGGGTTCCTTTGTGCACGGAAAATCCTGCACAGACTCTACATGCAGCGCCAAGACGCTATCATGTAGTTTAATTGAGGAACAATGAAAGAATAACTGGATTGTATTCTACGCTTCGTGCTTTCACAGCAGTGGATAAAGTTTTCTTTGCTTCGTTGTATCGCAATAAGCTAAGTACGATTGGTTTGGATAATAGTTTTTTTTTCTTCTATAGTACTCTTCATGTGAATTGAGAAGAGAAGCGTGGAAATGAGGTTTTGCAACACTTAACAGTATTAATAACTTTTTATTGAAGTTGGTAAGTTGGTATATAATGGAGGGACAGGAAAATATTTCCAATAGTTGATCATGAGATTATAAGTGTCTTCTTCTTCGTCTTGTAGTCTCTAGCACTTTTGCTCTGAATTCAATTGAAGCACATATATTTTACTAGGCGAAATATGAACATTTTACGAAAACTGCACTGAAGAGCGTAGCTAAAGTTCTATTTATTGCAATATGAAGAGTAACATTGGTATGGCGATACGATCAACTGTCTTGATCTAGTTTGTATTAAGAGCTGCTAAGTGGTTTCCGTTATCCATTACAAACAATGAATAGTCAATTAATTCATGCAAGTTTGTCGTGGTGAACCGTACTTTTAAAAATAAGTGTTGCATGCGAAAGTTCAGGCAAGAGAGTAAGTGGGTGGACTCAATTTCACCACTTAATAGTTTCGCAACGAATGTTGCCTATTGAATTTGTCGCCCTCGTTCTAAACTACCCGGGCTTAGCAAGCGACATCTCTCAGCAGACGGAGGTAAGTTTAGTGGATCTCTACAAGGAAGTTGCCTCAATGCTCGACGAATGAATGTTTTTTAAATACGTTCTATTCTAATGCTTCAGAAAAGTTGTCTAGGAATCCAAACAAGAATGCAGTCTCAAGAATCGAGCACACAAGTGACCAGTGCCTCCAGACAGTACGGATCTGAAAAAATCTCTTGAGATTCTTGATATGAACCCAAGCTAACGATTTGCGAAGTAAGTCAAACGTAAGCTCAGAGTCGAACATTGCACCAAGGTCGCTTACTTGTTCTACTCTTTCGAGTTCAAATCCATCAATTGAGTAATCGAAAACGATTGCCGTACTTGTGCGATGAAATGTCATGAATACACATTTTGATATACTGAGGGAGACCTTTTTTAAGTGGCTCCAGTCAACAAATTGGTGCAACATTTCTTGTCGCTGATGGCAATCTTCGGCGTCCTTACAACGATGTATAATTTGAGATCATCGGCGTATATGAGCACACAACCACTCTACGGGATGAGTGTCACATCGTTGAAGAAGAATGTGAACGTCAATGCCCCTGGGGAACACCGGAGGTTGCAATAAAAGGTGACGAAGTGCACGAATGCAGCTTGACACGGAGAGTTCTATTGGAAAGGTACTATTTCAGCCAATCAACCAAACCGTCCGAATCTCCCAGACGAGACATTTTCCCAAGAATAATACCTTGATCGTAGGCCGCTTTCAGGTCAATATAAACGGTGTCTACTTGAGCCCTTTTTTCCAAGTGATTAATACAAGTTGAGGTGAACTCCAATACATTTGATGAAACTGATCGTCCTGGCATAAATCCGTGTAGCATTGCTGAGATGTATTTAGCTTTTGACATGAAAGAAGATAGCATCGTTCACGATGATCTAGAATAATTTGGAAGCTGCAGAAAGATTTGTTAAATCACGGTAGTTAGTCACGTTACGTTTGTCGCCTTTCTTATAAACGGGAAAAACTCTTTGGTCCAACGAAGCGGTATAGATGCAAACCAGAGGATCAGCTAAAGCAGCAACACAGCGGAAAAAAAAAAATGATTACAGGTACGCCATCAGCACCCGGTGAAACCGATTTCCTAAACTTCCTAACAGTCTTGATGACATCCATAGAGCTAACCATGAATGTAAGTTCTCAGTTCGATGCCGACAAAGTTTACGCTGGCAGGAATTTTAATCGCGTTTCAAAAGCCGCAGGATATATCCGGAGAACTTTAAGATTTGGGCGTAATTGCTTTTGTAAACAAACACGTCTATCGCCGATTTCTCGTGAATTAAAGCTCATTCTACCGGATATAGCAGGTTTTCGTCTTGGAGTGTTATCGATGAGCCACTTGCAAGCCAGTTTAACAAGACTCGTTGAGCATGACGAAATCGATTTTTGAGTAGTCTAGCGGTTGTTGACCAGCATCAAGAGATTTCACACGGACATCACAATCTGATTGAGTTGGTAAGGAGAATATAAGCGGAGGATGATGCAAATCAATAGCCAGCAATGGGGACACAGCTTCGTTAACTACAATATTACTTTCGGAATCACAGAAAACCAGATCCGGGAGACGCCCCAGGTGGTTGCGAATAGAGTCGAGTTGTTGGAAATTCAGGATATTCGTAGCGTCCACCTGAGCAGCGCTGACAGCAGACATCATGGAAGGATCAAGGTTTAAGTTTCCATCATCAAGCCAATCCCTTGATTGTAGTCACCACAAGCAAGCAAAAGGTATCCATCAGGCATTGCGTTGCGTAATTCACTAAGAGTAGATAAATAGGCATCGATAACACCTTCGTTCCAATTACGATCCGAACCACTTTCCACGAATACAGACAGACACATTGATTTGTTCCAGGTTACAACCATTAAGAGTCTTAATCTCAACAGACTTGTAAACACTGGACACGGCAATAAGGACTCCTCCAAACTTTGCTTTGTGACTATTGCAAGCACTACGATCGCAACGAAATACATTAAAGTCAGTCCCAACCCTACGAATGGTGTTACGGAGTCTAATGTGGTATTTAGTAGCTCGTCAAGGTTCAGAGTGTTACTCACCTGTCTGGATACTGGCACGTGTTGTTCCCTGGCCCGGGATATTTCCCCTCGATGGAATGCAGACACCGGTCAATGTCTTCGGACGTCTCCGGTTGGACAACGTAGTCTATGGTTGTGTCGACGCATTGTTGATATTAATCTCAGTTGACACGGTGGTAATTGCGCCGGGAAGTTTAAAATCGGTTCACCGAGGAACCAACTTCGGCCACCACCGGATAGTGCAGTGGTCCGAGCTGAGATCCTGGCAGACAACTGGTTACGAGATACCGGTCATGCTGCTGATGTAGATGTCGATGGTGGCATGAGCACCGGACCGACTCAACCGGGTGGGAGTATCTCGACTCAGGATGTTGTACTCCGCTTCCTGCGGGTTGTTGTTCAGGATGGTGCCGTTTTAATTGCGCCAACTCTTAACCAAGGTTGATGTTTGGCGTTCAGGTCGCCAGCGATGATGAAGCTTTACCGTCGTCGTGTTAGCTTGACCATATCATGTCGCAGGGCTGCTGCCGACCTGTCCCTGATGTTGACTTGATTGGGGCAATAAGCCGCAACGCCGTCAGGAGTAAAAAACTTCCATCCCTACGGCTTCAATGGTCTTTATCTGAAAGCTCGCCCTTGCTCGCTTTCTACTCTCTATATACAATGTGCACACTGTCGTACTCTAATGGAACCAGTGCTGGGAAAATATCAAAAAATCAAATCTCACCAACGCCCAAGATCACGCTTGATTTTCGTACACAAAAATCAACAAGCAAACAATTGCGGTTGATTCTGCAAGCTGTGATTTCGCAGCTCGGAATATCAAGCTAACAAAACTCACCAGCTGCAAATCTCAACAATCTGTGGTGAGATTGAATTTCATGATTTTTGCTTTGCACCCGAAACTTCCATAACGGCTGGCAGCAGTCACTTCGTGTCTGCCATCGGTGAAGAGTAAAAAGAGATAGCAAACCATACTTTCTCTTTCTAAGAAAACGAGGTGCAACGGAATCATTTTTGTGTCGAGTCAACTCTCAGCTTGATTTTTGCACGTTGTGATTTTGCCAACACTGAATGGAACTATCAACTCTATACTTTCATCTCCCCATCTATTGTATAAAAATTACTAGAGTGTTTTTTTAAATAAGCATCTTCAACTATAACTGTGACGTTTTTTTAGTTCCTTTAATGAAATCTTATTTTTCTCCTAATGGGGCTGACTTGCGGTTACTTTTTGATGTGGGACAATTCGACTTGGTATTGCTTTTCATTTTTCTTAAACAAATCACCTTTTTCAAAAGCACAGCTCAAAAAATATTTAAAGATAATCTGAATAATGATGCTAACTCAAAATTGATAAAAATACAGCTGGGACTGCCTTTACCGGCAGTATAGCTGATATTGCTAAAATCATATCGGAAACAACTTTTAGAAAAACTGCTAACTTTCAAGCTTTCTCATACAAACATCTACAGCTCAAAAGTAAAAGCTCTTATAAAATTTAATAGCGAAGATGACAACCTCAACAGTATTGTGCATTAGTGGCAAATGGTGTGATCGTAATTTTTCATGGGTTTTTCAAAATAAGCTATAGGGTATTTTCATCTGGCTCCAGCATTAGCTGATCTTTCGTTTCGTGAAATTTTACCATGAATTGCTACTTTAAAAGTACGATAAAAAGGTCATGTTGGTATAACCTCACTAGTTGTTCTTCAGCTCATGCACAGCGTTACTGTATTTGCCCTTTGAGTTCAGGCAAAGATTGCTTCTGCCTATCTTATTCTACGTAATAAATTGCAAGAATCGCATTATGGAACCGTTTTTCATGTACCCCTAGCGTGTTTGGTGCGCCGTCAGGGTTTCACGTTCCCCGTATTGAGAATCACTAGTCTCTGTTAGCCACACAGGTCGATTTTGTTTCGCATGAGTCTTTATTTTAACCTCTATAGCTATATTCTATCAGCTTCTGTGAGGGTTAACCCTCCAAAGACTAGTCATAATCCTCCGGCATCAATCATTTCCAGTGCCTTAATCCAAATCAAACACGTCCAAGAATTGAGTCAAACCACCCGATGCTACTGGCCGTCGTGGCAAAATCCTCCGCATGAGTGAACGGGGGGAAGAATATATTTAATGTAATTTGTTACAATCGCTTTCCGGTTGCGGCGAGCGTAGAATCTGTAATTCAACTCACGTGGCCGCTACGCCTGAAGTTAAACTTGGAGACCGTGGAGGGTGGGGAGGTGTGTATTCTGCTGAGCTTGACGGCTGCTCCATTTCACTTTGGGACAACGAACGGTGGTGTTGATAAGCGATATCTCAACAGATCTCGACAAGCCACGGAGAAGGATAATACGGAGAGTGGGGAGGAACAGCTAGAGCACGACTGACGGTGGTGGCGCAGGTTTGTGGGTTCATTGCGAGCCGAACGTGGATAAAAGCTCCTAAGCGGAAATGAATCGAGCGAGAAGAAAAAATAACACGATGAAATTAATTGAATACAAAGTCAATACGAGAGAAGAATAATAATAAGACTTGTGGTTGCTAGGTATTTGACGGTTGTGCGCTTCTAGGAAGAATGTTTGCAAAACAAATTGCAAAGGATTTAGTATTCAATTGAGCAACAACAACAACTGCAACTTTTTTTTAGCCGAAAATATTCATGAATTTGTTTCAGTGAAAGTTGTGGTTCCTGCTTCCTGAATGAAGAACCGATGACAAACTTATTTTGAGTTTTTTGGGCCTAACGTTTCTAAAACAATGGATTCCGAATAAGCCTTTGGGTTCTAGACTGTTAGTGGGATATATTTGTGCATAGTTTTATGCACAGCGATTTAACATTTAGTCTGGATGATACCGCTCGTGTGATCAATTTCAATGCCTTTGTAAATAGAACCTGAGACGTTTCCGGTTGTACTCATGAGTCTGATCGTGCATTTGTTGGTTACTTCCTTTCCTCTCATGGTGTTATAGCTATAGTTTTCAAGAGACTCGTTTGTCGACCTGTACCACTGCACAGCGGGCGAAAATGAGCCAAATCACGACTAAATTGAATATCTCGGCTGGGTAACGGTTTCAGTCATCATGTTATCATGAAGGAAATTATCTGCTGAACCGATTGATGCTGGTCCCCATTGCCCGGAGGCTTTTCCCTGTTAAGTTATAGGATCGAAATCAACTTGATTTCCCTGTAAGTGGTGACAGTGATGACGTTTCTGGCCACTGTAGTGGCACATGTGAATGAAGAGGCACTGTTCATAGATCATGTGACATTGTTGCTGCAACTAGGTCTAAGGTGTGACCCACTAAGTATCGCAAAAGGAATTGAAAGATTTCACAATATTATGCAGTACACTACAATATTATTGTTATTATTTTTGGTGAATCACCGCCAAACCCTACATCAGCGATCTCTTTGGTCATCATGACATTAGGAAATAAAAATAACAATATTTTTTCAGTTCCCGACCTTCTGATACATGACACCTGATGAAAGTGGGCGCCTTCGTTTATACATATTATGGAAAATTCGTTTCACTTCTCTCCGTTTTCAAACATGCTCAACCGGATGTTTGGCACAACCGCTGCAATTGAACATATCGGGAAAAATAGATCCTCCACAATAAGTGCGACATATGACAAACAACAAACATTCCTGATTTATTTCTCTGTTTACCCTGTGCTCGAGTCGAGCTTCTAATATTTTTCTCGCTCTGAATTGGAGTGGGGCTCGAGCAGCTCCTTTGCCGATCGGATATTCAGATTTCGATCACCTTCCCCCACACTCGTTCTGTTATGCGAGGTTCCTTCTAGCACAAGCATGGCACCGTACCAGTTGAGCTTCTTGCATAGCTCTGGACTGGAAATGAACACGCCGGTCTGGGAGGCACAAACATTGAATCAGGAAAAAATACGAGGAAAAAGATCCAAATCTATCGAAATGTGGTGTTCCTCTGCGCGTCACGATATTGTTTGTCGTTGCGGAAAATTCAATTGAATTTCTCATTTCTCGTCGCCTCCACGTGGTTCGCAGCAGCCCCATCTTATGCTGCCTACTAATAATGCACAAAATGGTTATTGTTTTCCGATTTCCAGGCAAACGGAAGTATGGGAAATGAGAAAAAGGAGAGATTGCCTTCCCTCTGGAAGCTATGAGTAAACAAATGGAGTAGGATTACGCTCACTCTGGGACTAGCATGCTATATATATAGGGTTGGGGGTAAGAATATATCTTAGTAGAGGGAAATTGCGGTCTATTATTGTAAAAGTATTGTACGTACTGATTTGTTTTTCTCATTGCATTCAGTTTAATGAAACCATACATGTAGGGGAACCAGTGATGTATTAACGGTATGGGGATGGTGGGCAAAAGCCAGGGCCCCCAATTTGGATCTAGCATATTCTTCTCAATAATATGTTTCAAGAAATTAATCGTTGCTTAGTTTTGAATTTGTATTGCACTTTATGCAAACTTTAAATAATATAGAAACTTTAAATAATATATCATACATGAAAATACAAATAAAAACGTTAACATATACTATCAGATCACAGAAGAACATTATAGCAGCTAGGCCAGTAGCGTGGCCAAAATCTCTAAAGTCGTGGCATTGAACTGTTTTCTGTAATTTTTACGTTTGGTGAATTGTTGAACTAAGTGTGTTTGTTTTTTTTTCAATGCACTATGACTAGAAAGTCATCTAATTTGTTTTTTAGTAAGTCAGAACTATACCTACTAGTATTTCAAGTTTTATCAAGGTTTTAAAGCATTCTATAAGTCTAAATCATAGTCAACAATGCTGTGATAACATCAAAATGGGTGTTTGGGAAATCCGTTTTCCCAAATGTGGAAAAATCCTCAGGATATTTTTTCAATGATGACCATCATTAAGCAGTTGATAGTGATAGTGATAGATTAAAAAATATCACTTGACTAACTTCTGCTCTCTAGAGTCTCTCTTAGCTCAGTCGGTAAAGGCGCAGCTACAAAGCAAGACCATGCTTAAGTGGCTGGGTTTGATTCCCGGTCCGGTCTTTGAATTTTTCGGCTTGGACAATTTCTCGACTTCCCTGGGCATAGAGTATGACTGTACTTGTCACACAATTATACTAATGCAAAAAATGTGCAGGCATCGAAAGCTCTGTGGTAGTGCATTTAGAACACTAAGTTGAGAGCACGCAATAATCTAATATGTGATAAGCAACAATAAGCTTGAATTTTGAAACTGCTATATTTATTTATTTATTTATTTATTTATTGTCGTCAATCAGATGTAGACAGTTTTGTTACATTAATAATTACATTCTTTGATTTTTAAGAATAATCAATAATAAAAAAAATATATAAAATAAATAAAGCAGTGTTTCGATAAGAGTTCTACTGAATCAATACGATGCGAAACGATATCGTTTACAAATGAGACCATTGTAAATTCAAGACGCTCTTTTAATGTTTGATTGTTGATGAGCACGCACCGTAGTTCATAAGACGGAAGAGGTAATCTTGTCCAACCTAATTTACGAAGTGCAAACATTAAGAATTGCTTTTGTAACGAGTCTACTCGTTCCTCGTGCGTTATTGAATAATATGACCAAACTATGCTGCAGTATTCCAGTATTGACCTCACATAGGCAATGTATAGTGGTTTTATTGTGTACGGATCATGAAAATTATAGCTTAATCGTTTAATAAACCCAAGCATGCTGTACGATCTGTTGATGATTGTATTATAATGATCGTTGAATGTTAGTTTGGAATCTTTGATAACTCCTAAATCCCTAACTCTTTCACACTTTTCTACCAACTTATTTCTTTAAAAGATATGTAATATGTTTGTAATTTCTTTAAAAGATATGTAATGTGTAATTTTTGGTGTGCTTCGTTTTCTAATAATAGCTATTGAATTACATATTTTTACGTTCAGTTGTAAAAGGCTTTTGTTGTACCAAATATAGAACATGTGCAGCGCTGTTACAACAGGCGCGGATTTCGCGAATTACGCGGATTTTGCGATTTTCGCGGATTTGTCGCGGATTTGAGCTTTCAGTCAAGAAAATCGCGGAAACATTAAATGATATCGCGAAAGTCGCGAAGGGACCTTTCCGTCCCGGATTATTTTGCTGTCTTCAATTTTGTTGTTCATTTAGCTCTCAATTTTTTACCGGTTCAAATAATCACCCTGCAAATAATCGAGAAATGATCCAAATTCCATAAGTCACACCGGATTTACACGGAAATTCCCTGGGGTCTGTCCAATGTAAGACATTTTCATGGTTTTTTATTTCCAATATGAACATAACATTTTTCGTTATCAAATCATAAACGAGTCGTATATATGCGAGTAATTGCCATGTATACCAGGTATTCTAGGTTCTCTAAATCGTCCTGGAGTTCAGTTGATTTGTTCTAATATATCAACCAGGACTGCAATAATGTCTGTAGTATAGAAATATGTCCAAACAGATTCAAAGTGTCTATGTGCATCGTGTCCGACCTATTTCGATACTAAAGATATAGTAGATCAAATTATCTGAACTCCAGGACGATTTGAAGAACCTTGAACATCTGGATTACTCGGAAATAGATCATGCATGATCCACATAGACACTTTGCATCTGATTGGATATTTTTCGATACTACATACATTATTGCAGTCTTGTTTGATCTAGTAGAACAAATCAATTGATGTCCTGGACGATTTGGAAAACCTATAATTTCCGGTACATATAGTAATAAGCCGTGCATGATACACAAAGTCACATATATACGATTCGGTTATGATTTGACAACGAAAAAGTGCTAGGTTCATATTAGAAGAAAACAACCCAGACAACCAGAAGTCGTATAACAATTTACAGACAGTATCGTAAATTGCTACAGTTTAAGTCAAAATCGCATACCTCGCATTATGTTTAAGTTAAATCGTATAGAATGCAAATTTCCGACTTATATGCGATGACTCATTTTTCCGTCGTACTGTATCACAAATTAAATCGGATTACATCGTAAGATTTTAAAAAATGAATTTGTTATTAAAGATTAAATCGTATATGATGTTAAATCAACTCGTTTAAAATTAAACGAAAATATGCACTTATATGGCCTCCACTTTTGTACGTATTTTGCATTCTTTACGACTTATTTGTTTATATATATGTTTGTATATCACGAAAACAACTTTGAATATACGTGCATTCTGGTGGTCTGGGAATATCATGAAAATGTCTCAGAGTATTTGAAGTCGCGAATTTCATTTGAGAAATCGCGGCTTTCGCGGATCAAATTTAGAAAATCTTTTAACAGCCCTGCATAAGTATATTCTGAAATATCATGATGGCTTCCTTATTCCTTATTTCTAGAGAGCTTCATGTCGTCGGCATAAATTATTTTAACTATGAAGGATACGTCATTTAGAAATAGTATAAACACAAGAGGGCCTAGATGTGAGCCTTGAGGGACTCCTGAAGTGAATTGAATGGGATTAGTTAAATATGAATCGAGTCATTTGAGAAGCCCTGGCTCAATTCCCATTTTTAGCCATTTGAAGAGTAGCAAGGGTATATCAATGCGATCAAATATGCTAGTTTTATGGCCTTTGAAGAAACCATGTTGCATGTTAGTGATTCTGTTTTTGATTTGATGGAATAATTTTTCAATAACGATTGCTTCAAAAATCTTTGGAATGCAAAAGATAATCGCAATCCCACGGTAATTACGTAGGGGAAATGGCTCTGATGTTGGCCTATGGATCTAAGATTATTTCCATCGCTATAAATCTGTTATTTATCAATTTTATCTAGATGAACGCGTCATTGGGACGGTACTAATGGATATTTTTGGTCGCTAATGAAAATTTAGTCGATTGCTGAATTTATGTATGGGCCCAAATTAGGAGCGTTTAGGCCGACATTCCATCCATTTACCCTATGTCTATTTTTTTCCGTTTTTAAAAATAGGCACTAAAAAGCAAATTTTCCATGTTTTGGGGAAGTTCTCAGATTCCAGCGACTTAAAAAAACAGTTTGGCCGTAAGTTCTATTGCTAAGCTTTTCATAAATATGCGTGGAATCCCGTCAGGTCCTGAACCTTTGGACATGTCTAAATTTCTGAAAGCCACCATAATGTCCTCCACTTTCATTTGATTGACACTAATGTCTCTCAAAAATTCAGGGAAGAAGGAAAAATATTCCCGATCGCTATCTTCATCAGAGAAAGTGGTGTAGATTTCTTGAAAGAAAGTTCCAAATAAGTTGCATATTTTTTCACCTTCCTATTCATTAAAATTTATTCTTGATGGAATGTGGTCTGATTTTATGTTACTTTTGACGTAGTTAAAGACAAAGGGTAGAGAACCACTTCGGCCTAATAGCCCATTTTGTACCTATCGAGCAGAAAACTTTAAATAAATCCATGATTTCAGAGTTAACAAGTCAATTATGCGTTTGGTACGATATTTTAGTTAATAAGCTACGGTACGAAGTCAATGAGAACGCGTGATATGAAGGTTTGCACCCATATTTCCCAAAAACAAAATAAGCGCTCCGACCAAATCAATTTTCATCTTCATCCGATAGTTAGGCCAAGTTTATAATCCGTAGGCCGAGTTTGGCGTCAAGAAGCAGTGTTAGACTTTTGACAATATCTCAACGATTAGTTTTTCTTTATCAAATATTACGATACATACGGAAAAGTAAATAAATTTGGAAGCTATCAGTAATAATTACTTTCCTTTTGGTGCTAACCGGCGCTAGATTAAGAAAGACTAAGTGCGGGTTGTGCTTAATAGGCCAGAAATGGGGTATTTTACCCTAGTTGAAGATGCTAAGTTTCAAATAACAGACTTAAAGTGGTCATTTTATACGATAGATGGAGGAGATCCTTTTCTTTATTTAACGTCGGTCTCTGTTCCGCAATCTAGTGCCAATCACCGACGGACATCCATTGCTATCCATTGACGGCAATCGAATGTGCAGGAAGGCAGCTTCCACACCTGCGTAGGATATCACACCCATTCAACACACATGCCTTTACTTCCCTCCAAAAGAAGACCTGACCAGAGATTTTTATGCCTCAGAAAAAAAAACCACAGGCCTCGACTGGGATTGAACCTAGACCCATTGGAGTTAGAATACAGTCACGCTACAGATGAGGAAATGGGAGTATAGGGTTGATAATTCTGTTAGAGTACGGCAGTGTAAAAATTGTATATAGAGAGTAGAAAGTGAGCAAGGACAACTTTGAGGATGGTAGGGTTATTGATTCTATCCAAAAACTGATGATGGTTGGACCTATTTTTTCAATCACTAGTTTAGTCAATCTTCGCTAATTTTTTATTTTCAAAGATCACTTTACTATCATAAAAACTCTTTTTCTTCAATTTGCATGGGTGTTTTATTGAAAAAACATTAAAACAATTGAGTTTCAATGTGTTTTCAAAACATTTCACTTTCCACGCATTAGCTCGTCATCATGCCTTACTTTCAAACATACAAAAAAGGAATATTTTTACATTTATTTTTATTTTCATACAGTAAAATACTGCTTTAAGGTGTAAACAACACGTTAGTACGCCATTTATTCATTGGTTTCACTAAAATGTTTGAATAATTGACGAAATTCGAATAGATAAATATGATCATGGTTGGACCTACGCATGATGATGATTGGACCTATGTGTTTCCTAAGACGGCCGCAAGGTGCGCCTCGGTTTGTCTACATCCTTCATGCGCAGCTGATTTAAAATTCGATTTCGTTTTAGCCGAGTGATCAGTTTCTTCGATTGAAAAAATGGCTAAAGAAAAGAGTTATACGGTCGAAAATCTTCAAGAGGCTGTTCTTTTAGTAAGAAATAAATCACTTACCGCGTATCAGACACAGAAAAGGTACAATATTCCGAAACCGACACTTCACGCAAAAATTAAGGGAAGCCACGGCAAGAAATATGGAAGGGAAATAGTGTTGAGTGTTGATTTGGAGGACCAGCTAGGGGATTGGGTTTGTATGTGCGCTGCTTCTGGCAATATCAAGACGGCCAAAAAGATCTGGAAGATGCTAAAGACCTTGCGTCACTAGTTGGGCGTAAATTTAAAGGAGGAATTCCATCGTCAGGTTGGCTGAAAGGGTAACCACCGATTTCCGAACTACCACGAAAGCGCCGAAAGAATCTGTTAATATGAATTTACATTGAGCACTTCTCATACACCTTCTGTGTGTGAATTAACTTGAAATAAAATGTTAACAAACTAAAAATTGCAAACTGAAACTTATTTCCAACAAAAAAAAACTCCTAGGAGAAAAAAAACTAGAAAACCGGAATTAAGTTCTGATATTCTGTCATTTTAGGCTCCTAAATTCCCTGGGGGCACCCAAAACATGCCCGGAAGTGACCAATGTGGTCCAAGGCACTGAATTTTGTTATTGATCTTGTTATCGAATTTGGAAGTAATGTGAAGTGTCGCATGATAGGTTTTATTCCTTCCATGTCAAAATTAGGTCCATGTTCCATACACCCTGGAACTTGTTCTGGCCATATCTCCGGAACCAGTTGACCGATTCCAAAAATATTCGATAGCTTTCAATTGGACCACAATACCTATAGTTTGACGTTAAAAAAAATTCCAAATCGGGTCAATGATTTCCGAGAAAATGAGCCATGATGAATAGCTAATGCGTGGAAAGTGAACTTTTTTAAAAACGAAGTTAAACTCAAATTTATTGATTTTTTAAATAGCAAATTCATAAAAACTGTATAAAAAGGGTTTTTTTCATTATACCAATAAGCTCTAAACAAAGTTTTTGAACAAATATGGGCTAAACTAGCATTTGCAAAAATAGGTCCAACCATCATCATATTTTAGGTCCAACCAACATTCTTTGCTGAACAAAAACGTTTTATAAAATCATTTGTTCATAATATTTTACTTTTTATGTTATTATTAGAAACAAGAAAGGTAGATCTTTCCCCTGATCACGCATTTTTTATAATTATATGTTAAATTCATAAAAAAAATACGACATAAATGTTGACGTCGTGTGAAACCGGCCTAAATAGGTCCAACCATCATCAGTTACCCTACGAATCGGGTTTACTATCTCTCCTTACCAAACTCCCCAGTTGGAGAGGGATGGTGAGGGGCAATTGTCCTATTTGTCTCCCCTCAAATCCTGCTCTGGTCATACGCTTGGTAATACTCACGCACTTTGCTCACCGATGGCTGATCCAATTTGAAAGCAATTCATTCCATATTGTTTGAATCTATTTCCCAAAGAACCAATGGCGTAGCACAGAACAAATCCTAGGAAAAAAGTGCTTAATTTATTTTTCAAATTTTTCAAATTGGCAATGAGCGTTCAGGAAAAAAAAATGTATTAATAATTCTAGAGGGGGCTACATTAATCCTAGGGGATAGTTTCCCCGTAGCTACGCTAATACATACAACCCATTTGAATTACATCCCGATTAGATGTTCAGTTCCGGCTATATGACGAAAATAGGGAAAATTTGAAATTAAACATTAATACTCAGTAAAATCAAATAAATATAAATAAAAAAAATTAAATACATAATTTAAAAAAAGTAATATTCACTCACTTTTCTCGGAGATTACTGAACCGATTTGAGTGAAACCAGTATCATTTTGTTTGTTTCTATTTCGCATAGAACCTTATTGGATTGCATACCGGTTTGATGTTTAATTACGGATATTTGTCCGAAGTCCCTTCAAACGTGTGACAGGCGCCGTATGATCGTATGATTTTAAGTAAGTTAATTTAATATTCTAGTCGCCACCACAGACACAACTGGAACATGCTTGAAGGTTAGACACTCAAAATAAATTTCCGAGTGGTAGGAGATTTTTTTTGTTTATTTATTTAAACAGTACATAATTTTCATTCGACTATCAGCAAATATACTATTGATTCATCAAATGATGATGATGATTATAATTACATGGCGTAGTTACTGTGACTTGGACTGCGGATTCAAATGCAACTACTGATTTTTGCCTCCAAGATTCAGCGTCTACTCAGAAGTTAAAGTGATAAATGTAAATATGCAATGTCGACTTTTAAATAATTATAGTATAGTGGCCAGAGAAAACCGAAAATCTATGTATATGACCGTCACGAAAAGGTGTTAGGTCTTGATTTACTTTAGGTACTGAAATTTAAAATCTGTGATTGATAGGGAAATCACTTTTTTCCCACCAAATGTAGGTGTAGAAACGCTTCGTATTCTTATGCAAAATCATGCATGTGCGTCCACAAGACGCACGGAATTAAAAAAAAAACAGTAATATTTAGTTTTTTTATGCTCAATCGGTAGATAATAGATGTACCGAGAATTTATTGAAGAAAGTTATGGCATATCGAGATATTCGCGATTAATAAAGAAACAGCGTCCAAGATTTGTGCTCTAGAAAACTTTAAGTGATAGGGAATATCAGAAACCATCACGGTCATTATTGGACGCTTCAATGTAACACTGATGAAAGTCCTACCTTCATATGTGATTGCAATTTAGGAACCAAATGTAATTGAATAATAGAATAATTCGCATTTTTATAAGGTCCTGAATTTGGTCAAGTTCCAAAAAATGTACATAGGACCGAAATAATAGGTTACTTCTACTGTAGTTTAAATAAATATCAATAAAAATGCACGAGAACTTCACTATACAGCTTCACGTAGTCTACGTCAACCATGCGGTCGTTTCTTGTACACAACCCCACAATTTGTTTTTATAGTTTCTACGAAAATTCTACACATTCGTATTGAGATGAGAAGATAGACGTATCTAAACAGCTTCTTTTCTTCAAACATTTTACCCACCACCATTATCCATATTGATACTGTTGTCGACCTCTTTGCTTTCTGGTAGTAATAGTAGAAAGAATTGACGATACTTTTCTCTAGTATTCTCCCACTGTCAAAGCGAAAGTGCCCCAGCCATGGTCAAGCTCACATATCCTATGGGCTGATTTGCTGTGACTTCTGGGGCTTTGAGAAGGAACGTATGGTGAAGTGGAAGCTTCTCCAAATACATCCCACTTTCGGTGATGCTTACAAACGATCGTTTGTTTGCTCTTTCTTTGAAAGATGTCAATAAAATTTATTGCGTTTGGTGACCATTAGGAGTGTTGTTCCTCTTTGGTATACATGCGAGTGTGGTAATGCCAGGATATCCGTTGCCGATATGGCTACTGGAATTATTCCGACACAAAAGTGACCCTCTCGATGCTCGATGAAGCTACTGGAGGCTATAGTAAATGATAGAGGACATGAGTAGAGATCAGTTTAATGTGCCTTCTCGTTGATTTGTTAGGGATTTGGTTTGTTTATTTCGTTCGAGTTGAATAATGGTTTCGGAGGAAATGGTCAAGTAAATTTGTGTCTGTGTCAGGCTTACGGTTAAAAGTTACAGATAATCACTTATGGGGGCAAACTCCAATCATGAGCATTCAATTGATATTGCATTGTATGTGTTGGCTTGGATAATCATCATAATATTTGATTTGAATGTTTTTCTGTAGTCATTGTAAATTTGTATCTCTATTATCAAGACATGAACAAAACACCAGTGACACTAGGGACAAAAATCACGAGAAAGCTGGTTTTTGGCCCTCTTCTACCAACTATAGTCACAAGAAGTCTTGTTAATGTACATTGAAAAAAAAAAAAAACGGATCAAAAATCAAGGACAAATTTTGTTATTGCACACAACCGATGAGGGGAGGGCTGTAATTTACCAATAGAAATAATGCTCCGTGAGCTGGATTTTCTTCGCAATGCAATTTGTGCAAGTTCACGTCACATGAATTTTGAATCTCATGCCTTCAGGTTGTAATTTGCTGCTGCAGCAACCAATTTTTTCCCCCGTAATCTTGATATCCATGCATTTTGAATTATATTTCCAATTTCGTCCAAGTAACTGATTGCTCCAATTTGTTCTAGCAATGTATCTTTCTGGAGCCCTCCCACGTGGCGGGTGTACGTTGTTTATACACACGCTCAAGGCTCTCGGC